>NC_058087.1:73176680-73776680 GCF_014858855.1 Bufo gargarizans
TTTTCCCTCCTCCACTTGTCACTATCTATCTTCTTAATACCTGTCACTATATCTTTCTCCCCCTCCCTCCTTGTCACTCTGTTTCTTCCCCCTCTCCCCTTTTTCACTCTCTCTTTCTCCCCCTCCCTCCCTTGTCACTCTCTCTTTCTCCCCCTCCCTCCCTTGTCACTCTCTCTTTCTCCCCCTCTTTCCCTTGTCACTCTCTCTTTCTCACCCCTCCCTCCGTTGTCAGTTTCTCTTTCTTCCCACCCACCTCTGGAGTATCGTGGCCGAGCTCTATTCTGTTCGCGGTACAGGAGCATTTGTTTTATGTACCCGGCCGGACTGAAAGGAAGTGCACACTCTCTTTCTCACCCCTCCCTCCCTTGTCACTTTCTTCTCCCCCTCCATCCCTTGTCACTCTCTCTTTCTCCCCCCCTCCCTTGTCACGCTCTTTCTCCCCCCTCCCTCCTTTGTCACTCTCTCTTTCTCCCTCCTCCCTCGTCACGCTCTCTTTCTTCCCCCTCCCTCCCTCGTCACTCACTCTTTCTCCCCCCTCCCTCCCTCGTCACTCTCTCTTTAGCCACCCTTCCTCACTCGTCACTCTTTCTTTCTCCCCCTCCCTCCCTCCCTCGTCACTCTCTTCTCTCCCTCCCTCCCTTGTCACTCTCTTCTCCCCCCTCCCTTGTCACTCTCTTCTCCCCCTCCCTCCCTTGTCACTCTCTCTTTCTCCCCCTCCCTCGCTTGTCACTCTCTTTCTCCCCCTCTCTCCCTTGTCACTCTCTTTTTGTCCCCCTACCTCCCTTGTCACTCTCTCTTTCTTCCCCTCCTTCCCTTGTCACTCTCTTTCCCTTGTCACTCTCTCTTTCCCCCCCCCCTCCATTGTCAGTTTCTCTTTTTTCCCACCCACCTCTGGTGTAGCGTGGCCGAGCTCTATTCTGTTCGCAGTATAGGAGCATTTGTTTTCTATACCCGGCCGGACTGAATGGAAGTGCACACTAAGTGAGCACTTCCTATTAGTCAGACCGGGTTCAGGAAACAAAAGCTCCTGTCAGTCCCTTTCTTCATGCTGCACCAGAGTGGGGCACCGTCAGTGTTGAGGGGCACAAGGCGCTGCCCTGCTGAAAGGGAACGGCGTTCCTGCTAAGAAAAAAGTGCAGGAACGCGTTCCCACGCGTTACTGCAGGACTCGAGCCCTGGCTGTTACTTTGTAGAGAGAAAGCAAAGCAAATATGGGGTTATGCTTAGAAAAATCTTATGGTAGTGAAATAGCAAGGTTTTAAGTCAAATGCAATTTATTGTGTATAATCCAAAAATATAGAGTTTGTTCTGCTACTTTGCCTAAATTATAAGCAAATTGGTAAAAGATTTTTTCTTCCTAAATGGTAGAAATATCACCTATAATGGTGCTGGACAGGATAGCTGTAGGGGCATGTGAGGAGGCATTTTTTTTTTTTTTAATAGGTGAACTTTTACCTTTTTATTTATAATTTAAGGAAAGTAGCTCATAAGTCTATCTTTTCCGATTTCTTCAATCCTTGAACAATATCAAGGTTTAATAGTTGAACATTGACAGCACTTGTTTCTTCTAATAAATTTATAGTACTAAAAAGTATCTCTGCTGTTAAGATATATTTTTATTATCTTTAAATGCACTTGATATACTTGACAGACCTTCTCTTTAGAGGTAAAACTGATATGTTTAATTAATGGACGCTACATGCAAATCAAAGAGGAGAATAAGTTATATAAGTAAAGATTGTGTCAATAACTTTCTAGAAACATGCTTCAGTTCCTTGGGCCCAGTGCAAGTGAAGAATGTATTCCTAGGGTAAAGACAACATCATTATCTTATTAGAGATGTGTTTATCTAGGTTGCCTCACTTTAGCAAAGAGCACTTATCATGCAATGTAAAGTTAATATCAGGCATTTACTATTTTATGGTCACTTTTTCAGTTGCCACTTTTGCTATCTTGATTCTTTTTCCAGATCACTATGCATTGCTCATTTCCATAGTTATGATCACCCTACAATCCAGCAGCAGTGGCCATGATTGCACAATATTGGACAAAACACCGGCCTAGTTGAGCTCCCATAGTCCCGTCCACTATAGAGGCCACTGCTTTTTCCTATAGTGTGCAAGCAAGACCATTGCTGATGGATAGCAGGGTGTTTGTAACCTTGGAAGCAAGCAATGTATAATATGATAGGAAAATGAATGTAGCCAGCAAATGAAGCAATAGAAATATTTATAATATTTTTGTAGCAGTATTGCCTTTAGCTATATAACAAATATCAGTTGCATAAGTGAAACAACAGCTTTATGTTCCTGGGACCCAGTCCAACTGAAGAATGAGTTCCTATAGATTGATAGCTGTTACTTTGTAGAGAGAAAAGCAAATATGGGGTTATACTTAGAAAATTCTTGTGGTAGTGAAATAGCAAGGTTTTAAGTCAAATGCAATTTATTGTGTATAATCCAGAAATATAGCAGGGCTAGCACTCCAGCTCTTAACTCAAATTTCTTAACTCATCGTGTTATCTTGAGACAAAAGCCATTGAAAAGCAATTGAAGGTGTTTGCTTAGATAACACGACTCAGAAATCTCAGAAAACAGGAGTGTTAACTCTACTCCATCCGTACTTTGCCTAAATTATAAGCAAATTGGTAAAAGATTTTTTTATCAACGTTTGTCACTGTGTGTAGCAGAGGGAACGCTGCAAAACAGAAAAAAAATTCAGCAGTACCCAAATACACTATTATGACAGTATATTGGTATATAACACCCAGCTTCAATCTGTAGTTTTGGGGGGCCACTGGAATATCACACCAGTTATAATACTTTTTTTCCAGTAACGTTTGTCACTGTGTGTAGCAGAGGGAATGCATCGAAAGAGGCTACATTTCTGCAGTACCCAAATACACTATTATGAAAGTATATTGTTATATAACACCCCTCTTCAATCTGTCGTTTATGGGGGCCACTGGCCTATCACACCAGTTATAATACTTTTTTCCAGTAACGTTTGTCACTGTGTGTAGAAGAGGGAACGCAGCGAAACAGGCACAATTTCTGCCGTACCCAAATACACTATTAAGAAAGTATATTGTTGTATAGCACCCGCTTCAATCTTTCGTTTTGGGGGGCCACTGATCTGTCACACCAGTTATAATACTTTTTCCCAGTACCGTTTGTCACTGTGTGTAGCAGGGTGAATGCAGCAAAACAGGCAAAATTTCTGCAATACCCAAATACACTATTATGAAAGTATATTGTTATATAACACCCCACTTCAATCTGTCGTTTTGGGGGGCCACTGGTCTATCACACCAGTTATATTTTTATCCCAGTAATGTTTGTCACTGTGTGTATATTACTTTTTTTTCCCCCAGTAACGTTTGTCACTGTGTGTAGTAGAGGGAATGCAGCAAAACAGAAAAAAAAAAATCTGCAGTACCCAAATGCACTATTATGAAAGTATATTGTTATATAACACCCCGCTTCAATCTGTCGTTTTGGGGAGGCCACTGGTACCGTATATCACACCAGTTATAATACTTTTTTTCCAGTAACGTTTGTCACTATGTGTAGCAGAGGCAACTCAGCGAAAGAGGCTATATTTCTGCAGTAATCAAATACACTATTATGAAAGTATATTGTTTTAACACCCCGCTTCAATCTGTCGTTTTGGGGGGCCACTGGTCTGTCACACCAGTTATAATACTTTTTTCCAGTACCGTTTGTCACTGTGGGTAGCAGAGGGAACGCAGCAAAACAGGCAAAATTTCGGCAGTACCCAAATACACTATTATGATAGTATATTGGTATATAACACCCCGCTTCAATCTGTTGTTTTGAGGGGCCACTGGTATATCACACCAGTTATAATATTTTTTTCCCAGTAACGTTTGTCATTGTGTGCAGCAGAGGGAACGCAGCGAAAGAGGCAAAATTTCTGCAGTACCCAAATACACTATTATGAAAGTATATTGTTATATAACACCCCGCTTCAATCTGTTGTTTTTGGGGGGGGGGTCACTGGTCTATCACACCAGTTATAATACTTTTTTTCCAGTAATGTTTGTCACTGTGTGTAGCAGAGGTAGCAGCAAAACAGAAAAAAAAATTCTGCAGTACCCAAATACACTATTATGAAAGTATATTGGTATATAACACCCCACTTCAATCTGTCGTTTTGGGGAGGCCACTGGTACCGTATATCACACCAGTTATAATACTTTTTTTCCAGTAACGTTTGTCACTATGTGTAGCAGAGGCAACTCAGCGAAAGAGGCTATATTTCTGCAGTAATCAAATACACTATTATGAAAGTATATTGTTTTAACACCCCGCTTCAATCTGTCGTTTTGGGGGGCCACTGGTCTGTCACACCAGTTAGAATACTTTCTACTAATTGCGTTTGGAACTCTTTGTAGTTGTAGTATCGCTGCAGAACCGCTCACCAGTCACAATGCAGCACAATACAAATCCACTATAATTTCTATATTAGATAGTATGTTATAAGTGTATTACACCCCTATATACTGCACACCAAACAATAGTACACCAATACCAGTCCTTAAAAGGACTTTTGTGGACCTATTAGTTAGCGATTTGTGTCACTAACAGTCTGTCCCTGCTCCACACAGCAACCTCTCCTGACACTGACAAAAGACAGAATGTAAAATGGCATTTAGATCAGGTCTATTTATAATATAGGGGGTATGTCCATGTGCTGAAATGTCTCAATTGACTGTCCTGTACCACCTGATGGATGTGTCATGGGTCAAAGTTCTTCACAATGTAAAAGAATATGGCGGGCGCGAATATCGCCATATGTTCGCATGTTCGGCGAACAGGGAACGAGCAAAGTTTGCCACGAACCGACCGCTGGGTGAACCGCAAGGCCATCTCTAGCGGCAGGTATTATTTTGGCTTCAGTCTGTTCTGATTTGACAACCAAGATTACGGCGGGACAACAATTGACTTCTGTACTGTCTCCTAAAGATAAGTTCGTCCCTGGTCATTTGTACCTCCGGCTATTAGGTGAGTGTCATAATGCTGTTTTTAGTGGTCATCCGGGCATTAATGCCACAAAGGAACTAGTTTCCAGGATTTATTGGTGGCCCACTTTGTCCAGAGATGTCCATTTATATGTATCCTCTTGTGAGGTTTGTGCCAGGTCCAAGACTCCTAGGTCTCGTCCCGTGGTGAGTTGTGACCTCTACCCATCCCTAGTAGGCCTTGGTCTCATGTATCCATGGATTTTATTACCGATCTTTCTATGTCTGAGGGTAAGACAGTTGTGTGGGTGGCGGTTGATAGGTTTAGAAAAATGTGTCATTTTATCCCCCTGCCAAAGTTACCCAATGCTAAAACTTTAGCCTCTATTTTTGTTGACCACATAGTTTATTTACATGGTATTCCAGAGAATATTGTTTCTGATAGAGGCTTTCAGTTTGTTTCAAAATTTTGGAGGGCCTTTTGTCATAAATTTTATGTTTCTCTGTCTTTCTCTTCAGCCTTCCATCCCTAAACCAAATGTCAAACTGAACGTCTAAATCAGTCCCTGGAACAATATTTAAGGTGTTATGTTTCTGACAACCAACATAGTTGGGCGAAATACTTGTCTGTGGCAAAATTCGCCATTAACAATCAGATGAACTCGTCTACTGGTATGTCTCCTTTCTTTTGTAATGTGGGGTTTCATCCGCGATTTTGTTCATTCTTGCCGTCTTCTTTCCAGGTTCCGGAGTTTGATTTTGTAGTTAAAGAACTGTGCACAGTCTGGGCCCAGGTTCAGTCGAACCTGAAGAAAGCCCAGGAGGTTCAGAAGTTTAATGAGGACACAAGGCGTTCTCGAGGTGTAAATTTTGGGTTGGGAGATAAAGTGTGGTTGTCCACCAAGAATTTGCGTTTTAAAGTACCTTCAGGTAAATTTGCACTTCGATTTATTAGTCCATATGAGATTATCGAGATCATTAACCCTGTGTCTTTTAAGTTACTATTACCTGGCTCCTTTCGTATTCATAATGTGTTTCACAAAGCTTTAATCAAAAAGTATGTGCCGTCTGTATCTCCTGCACAGGAGTTTCCGTCACCAGTGAAGGATGCCGGTCAACTAGAATACGAGGTTTCTAGAATCCTTGATGTAAGGAAAATTTGTAATTCTTTGCAGTATTTGGTTCACTGGAGAGGTTTTGGTCTGGAAGAGAGGTCTTAGGTGCCAGCGAATAAAATGCTTGCTACTAGTTTGATTCGAAAATTTCATCTGGCACACCCTGAGAAACCAGCTCTGGCGAGTAAGGGTTCAGTGGCCCCTCATGGAAGGGGGGTACTGTAACAAGGAAACGACGGTGTGCTCCCTCCTTGCAGCACCGCCGGCGTCCCGCTGATAAAGAGGGAGGAGGAGTCGGATGTGGCCGGCGTCCTCATCTCCCTGGCAACAAGGGGGTGGGGTAGACCCAGCGGTGCACACTTCCTCAGCGTGGCCGACGTCCTTCATCCCTTAGGCAACAAGCAGGGGAAGGAATGAGTGCCAACGGATATAGAAACATAGAAACATAGAATGTGTCGGCAGATAAGAACCATTTGGCCCATCTAGTCTGCCCAATATACTAAATACTATGAGTTGGCGCTCAGGGTTTTGGCTGAGGCTGACGCAGGGTCACGTGACACTGGCCACGTCACGTGATAATTCAGTCTGGCCTATTTAACAGGCAACTTTCTGGCCACAAGGTTGCCTGTGATTGGTCTTACTACTCCACTAGCGTTTTCCTGCATGTGTGATTTGTGAACTCGACCTTGGCTTGTATTTGACTCTTGATCCTGCGTATTCCCTTTGTACTAACGTGACCTCCTGGCTTCTCACCTTGACTTGTATTTTGACCTCGATCCTGTGTAATCCTTTTGTACTGATGTGATCTCCTGGCTACTGACCTCGGCTTGTATTTGACCTTGATCCTGTGTTATTCCTTTGTACTGACGTGATCTCCTGGTACTTGACCTCAGCTTCCATTTTATTCTGGTTTTGTTTATGGTTGGTTATTTGTTTGGTTACTACCCAGCCTGGTATCTTCATTTCTGTCTTAGTCTTTCTGCACGTACCTGTCACCAGTTTTATGGTGTCCTAACTAAGGGCAACAAAAATAAGTGACTGATTCGCTTATCAAAATGCCGGGTCACTTTCTTTAATTGACCCAGTCAATCTGCCAACATCTTGTATTGAAAAGCTCAAGCTGATAATGACGAGTCATGAATATTCATGAGCTCCTGACTCTCCCCACCCACCTGCTGCTGAGTGACAGTTTATTGCCATAGGAATCAGCAGCAGGTGGGCAGGGGAGTGGCTATAGCTTTGAATTAAATATACGCTGGACTCGATGACCTCACGCCGGACTCGAATCAGCTCATTAGCATGCGGCATGCGGCATCTTTGTGTGTATATTATGAGGTAACCATCTGTCACACCAGTAAGTGAATACATCTAAGGCACTTTTTAGTAGTTAATGATTGTATATAATTAGTTAGATTATAATCAAATATCCACATGACAGGTTCCCTTTAAGCTAGGGACTGCCGTCCAGTTGCGCACCGTTGGTTAGGACGGACCGTGTAAGTAGGTAGGGATAGTGCAGTATGTGGAGCTTAGGGCTGCACTATCCCTATTGAATCGTGACCGTAGCAATGAATTTACAATGCTGATTAACACCACACTGCAAAATGTACAATATCTTCTAATACATAGTCACAATAGCATTAAGGGGTTATTCCCATCTCAGACGTTTGGGGCATATCGCTAGGATATGTCCCCAATGTCTAATAGGTGCGGGTCCCACCTCTGGGACCCACACCTATACTTCTAACGGAGCCCGCAAGGTCCTGGAGGGCACATCGCGCATATGCGGCCACCCTCCATTCATTCCTATGAGAGTGCCGAAAATAGCACAGCACTGGCCCAGCTATTTCTGTCAGTCCCATACAAGTTAATGGAGCAGTGGCCGCACTTGCACCATGCACCTTCTGTAAATTTCAATGGGACTTCCGAAAATAGCTGAGCACAGCCTAACAGAAACAATGTTGCAGTTTAGGACTGCCATTGAATTGCATTGAGCATCAATACTAGTCAATGGGAATGAACAAGCAATTTTCTGATGTAAACAGTTTCGCAGCGCTAAACCAGAAAGTCAAATGGTCACTGTGTCTGAATTTTCCCTCCAAATCCTCATATGACAGGAATGGAAAATTGCTAGCTTCTCGGTGCATAGGCTGGAAAATCCCAAAGTCTCTCAAAGTATAGGTCACAGTACAAGTTAATCCTTCAAAGGGCACTGAAGTAGTGAGTTGATGGCTTTTGCATAGCAGCAATAGGCCAATGTCCAGACTTCAAAGTACTACATTCCATCCTAGCTTTGCACAGTGAAGTTTATATATGTTGAGGCCTTGTGTAAGCTTTTCTGGTTAAAGGGTTTTTTGCTCTGGATCACTCATCAGTATCTGATAAGTGCGGTCCGACACTCTGGACCCCTGCCGATCAGCTGCTTGAGAAGGCACCTTCTCTCAGCAAACCAAGCACAGTACCGTACATTGTATGGCGGCTGAGCTTTGTTTTGCAGCTCAGCCCCATTCTTTTTAATGGAGCTTAGCTGCACCTATGCCATGTGACAGATAAACATGATGTCACATGGCCTAGGGAAAGCTACGAAACTGCACCAATACCTTCTCAGCTGATCGTGGGGGGTCCTGGATGTCAGAGACCCACAGATCAGATACAGATAACCTATCCAGAGTATGGGTCATCAGTGTAAAACCCCTTTAATTTTAAAAGTTGTAGACTATATTTGCATGTCTGTGGAGGTTCTCATTTATCCAGGTCATGGTATATCTGTAAAGAATAAATCAAGGCAACTGGACGTACTGTAGATTTCTTGAAACCATTTCACTCGTTCTTCCAACTGAATTGAGAAAGATTGTTGGAAGAATGAGCGAAATGTTTTCAAGAAATCTACAGTACGTCCAGCTGCCTTGATTTATTCTTTACAGATATATTTTCATAGTTTTGATAGGGTTTCACATGGACACTATCATAACCAAAGCCTAAGTTCCATAACATCATGTTACATAGAAACATAGAAACATAGAATGTGTCGGCAGATAAGAACCATTTGGCCCATCTAGTCTGCCCAATATATCTGAATCCTATGAATAGTCCCTGGCCCTATCTTATATGAAGGATAGCCTTATGCCTATCCCATGCATGCTTAAACTCCTTCACTGTATTTGCAGCTACCACTTCTGCAGGAAGGCTATTCCATGCATCCACTACTCTCTCAGTAAAGTAATACTTCCTTATATTACTTTTAAACCTTTGCCCCTCTAATTTAAAACTGTGTCCTCTTGTGGTAGCTTTTCTTCTTTTAAATATTCTCTCCTCCTTTACCGAGTTGTTGATAGTCAAAAATATGTAGACATTTTTAATATATAGTGTACTAATGTCACCTCTAATTATACACTTTATTTTTTCTATCACTCACTATACCGTTATGTGTGGTCCATGGGTGCCCATCAAGTGGACTATAGCTAATAAAAACTGGACAGTATAGTGCCATGGGTAGGCAACCTCCGGCACTCAGTTGCAGTTTCACAACAGCTAGAGTGACGAAGGTTGCTGATCTGTGGTATAGCGGAAACCTAGAAGAAATGGTTGTAAAGGTAAACTTGAGAAAAGTAAGTGACACGTTCCGTATCTGTCTGTTACACTTTGCAGTGGATCCTTACAGGTACTATGAAGACTGCTGTGCTCTTCTACCAAATGCTGTACAAACAATATTTCCAATCATCAGCACTGCACACTCATTGCAGGAGCAACCTACCATATTCAGAAGCTTTCATAAGTTTTTATTTGGAATATTTCTGGAAGTGATGCCCTGATGGCACAACATGTAACTGTACCAACAACCACAGCAACGTGTGTATTGTGTAGCACAGCGTTCACTAATACTACAATGACTGTCAAACCTCAACATCTTCAAACATGTCTTAAATGGATGTAAACCCTATATCATTGGGGAAAAAAGAGAAACTTTTCACAGTACTTCTGCAACTGCAAGTACAGAGTCAGTCGGGCAGCAAGATTCAGAAGCAACTGCTTTCACTGCAGGATTCAAAATAATGTGTTTTCCAGTTATCTGAATCCTTCGCGGAAGAAGCAGAGCTCGGAATACATGTACATCTACCAACACTTTTCAGTCCTGAAACAGAATGTTAATTTTGAGTTGACAGATGAATCTGAACTACCTGATAATCTCTGCTGGAAACTCAACCCACTCCAAATATCAATTATCCTCTGTCCTTACTGGAATGACTTTTATTTCAACTCCATTTAAAACAAAATCTTGCGAATTGAGGCTGCCAATAGTTTTATCTCATCTGGAAAAGGAAACCTCTTTTACCAGTTTGCCTTTTTCAGTGACACAGATTCTTGAAGGATATGACGTGCATTCCTTTTCTTCCACTGAAGCTATTCCAGAATACTGTTCTCAAAATAAAATAGGAGACAATCAAGATAACTTGTTGCGCACACGTGTGGAGGCAACAAAACAAACTTCAAAGTTACATTTTCAACTTATGTCGACCCCTTATCACTGGTGTCACTGATATCACTTATGTCGATGTTAAGGGAAATATGGCTTTCAACAACTATTCCTAATAATTGGACCCAGTGGTATTCACCCATTCAGTATGGCCAGTAGCATTGTGTCCCTTGATAGCATATCTAAAGCAGGAAGGACACACTGTAAAAGCAGTTGTACAACATCCTCTTGACCAAGAGATGGGGGAAGATATTTGGGTGGTCACAGGGTGGAGTCTATGGTGGGGGGTTGGGACACAGCAACATATGGGTGGAAGTTGGGAGTGAGGCTGGCTCTCTTCCTGCCACCCACTGGTCCAACAGCACTTCAGGAGCAAGCTAAGTTATATGTGTGCGTATGTGGGTATGTATATAAGTATAATATCCCAGTAAACTTTATATGTGTACATATAGATATTTGTAGTCGGCGATTGTATTACCAATAGATTATATATGCTGTTTATGCAGGACTCTCTATATGTACATATACTAATGGTCAGGTACTGGATGTGAGTTGGTTAGAAGAGTAGATCCACTAGACGGTATATTGGTGGAATCTGGATATACTGTATATACATACACATTATTAGCCACATTTGCTTAGCATCCAGGGTGCGCAGGAACGGAGGTGGCCGTGTGTGGTGGTGTCCTCTATGTATTGTGTTATCTGTATCTTTATGTATAATGTCCATTGCTTTGTCATCTCTATGTTATCAGTAAACTATTTTTATATATAAGTATCTGCGAGGGTTGTGTGTTGCTCCTGGGGTATATGAAGGACTGGAAGAGGTGTAATTATACACAGAATAATCGGGTTGTATGGGAAACAAGGGCAACATGCTAGGAATAGAATAGAAGGGATGGAAAACGGAGATATACATAAATCTCCATTTTACAAGAAGCAAAAATCCCCTCTTCAATAATGTTAAAGGGGATATTAATTATTGATATTTATGCAAATCTCAATAATTAATATTCATAAATAGGCGTGAGTCGTCTAGTGATGACTCCGCCTATTTATGCCTAAATCAGATATATATATATATATATATATATACAGTACAGACCAAAAGTTTGGACACACCTCATTCAAAGAGTTTTCTTTATTTTCATGACTATGAAAATTGTAGATTCACACTGAAGGCATCAAAACTATGAATTAACACATGTGGAATTATATACATAACAAAAAAGTGTGAAACAACTGAAAATATGTCATATTCTAGGTTCTTCAAAGTAGCCACCTTTTGCTTTGATTACTGCTTTGCACACTCTTGGCATTCTCTTGATGAGCTTCAAGAGGTAGTCATCTGAAATGGTCTTCCAACAGTCTTGAAGGAGTTCCCAGAGATGCTTAGCACTTGTTGGCCCTTTTGCCTTCTCTCTGCAGTCCAGCTCACCCCAAACCATCTCGATTGGGTTCAGGTCCGGTGACTGTGGAGGCCAGGTCATCTGGCGCAGCACCCCATCACTCTCCTTTCATGGTCAAATAGCCCTTACACAGCCTGGAGGTGTGTTTGGGGTCATTGTCCTGTTGAAAAATAAATGATGGTCCAACTAAACGCAAACCGGATAGAATAGCATGCCGCTGCAAGATGCTGTGGTAGCCATGCTGGTTCAGTATGCCTTCAATTTTGAATAAATCCCCAACAGTGTCACCAGCAAAGAACCCCCACACCATCACACCTCCTCCTCCATGTTTCACGGTGAGAACCAGGTATGTAGAGTCCATCCGTTCACCTTTTCTGCGTCGCACAAAGACACAGTGGTTGGAACCAAAGATCTCAAATTTGGACTCATCAGAACAAAGCACAGATTTCCACTGGTCTAGATATTCTACCATTAAGGCCTGATTCACACAGTCTCCTCTTAACAGTTGTTCTAGAGATGTGTCTGCTGCTAGAACTCTATGTGGAATTGACTTGGTCTCTAATCCGAGCTGCTGTTAACCTGCGATTTCTGAGGCTGGTGACTCGGATGAACTTATCCTCCACAGCAGAGGTGACTTTTGGTCTTCCTTTCCTGGGGCGGTCCGCATGTGAGCCAGTTTCTTTGTAGTGCTTGATGGTTTTTGTGACTGCATTTGGGGACACTTTTAAAGTTTTCCAAATTTTTCGGACTGACTGACCTTCATTTCTTAAAGTAATGATGGTCACTCGTTTTTCTTTACTTAGCTGCTTTTTTCTTGCCATAATGCAAATTCTAACAGTCTATTCAGTAGGACTATCAGCTGTGTATCAACCTGACTTCTCCACAATGCAACTGATGGTCTCAACCCCATTTATAAGGCAAGAAATCCCACTTATTAAACTTGACAGGGCACACCTGTAAAGTGAAAACCATTTCAGGTGACTACCTCTTGAAGCTCATCCAGAGAATGCCAAGAGTGTGCAAAGCAGTAATGAAAGCAAAAGGTGGCTAGTTTGAAGAACCTAGAATATTACATATTTTCAGTTGTTTCATACTTTTTTGTTATGTATATAATTCCACATGTGTTAATTCATAGTTTTGATGCCTTCAGTGTGAATCTACAATTTTCATAGTCATGAAAATAAAGAAAACTGTTGAGAAGGTGTGTCCAAACTTTTGGTCTGTACTGTGTGTATATATATATATATATATATATATATATATATATATATAGATACACCTAGCTAGGTTAACTAGCTAACTACCTCTGTTACCTATATACTCCACTGAACTACACTACGTGTGACTTACTACTATACTACGGCGGCGACTACTAAAAACACTATGCGCTGTATATGAACAATAAAGTATTTATTATACATTACACGTTACAGTCTAATATTAGCTTATAAATATATATATATATATCAATGGAATAGACATATATAGTTATAGCAGCGCACAGCAATATAAGTAAACACACTATAACAATAAACTAATATGGTCCTAACTACGCTAACACAGTCCCAAGTCCTCCCCAGGATCTAACTACAATTGCAATAATACACTTACATACACACAAATATCAGTAACCCACCCGCCTGGCTACTCACTGTCCCTATGGGGTACAAGGGGTAAAAACACAATACATGCAGGCCAAGGAACACAGGGTTGTGGGAAAGGCAGGGCAAGGGGTAATCCAGGAAAGGGTTTGTAACGGACCGTTTCAGCAGACAAGGGGTTAAAATCAGTTTAGGCGATATGCCCCTTTCTGAGAGACAGGCACAGCTACTGCAGAACACCAAACTCCCGAACTGGATACAAAATAGCACTTCAAACTGGAACCTCGCGAATAGCTGCTAGCAGATGAACAGGAAAAGCATACAATCAGCTTACACTCCTGGCAATCAGTCTCTAACAGCATACAGGGAATCCCCCCAATAACGAGACAAGGCTCCGTGTTGAGGGTCAAGCAGTGGTCTGACGTGCTGGCACACCGAGCCTGGTTTTTATTACAGTTGTTGCAAATACAGGACAGATGCAACACATCCCCACAATGCATCATGGTTTCCTCCTATCTGTCCCAGAGACAACCGAGAAGTAATCCAATTATCTCTCAGGACAAAGGGAAATCGCCAATACACATGTGGAGACAACAGGACAGACATCACCATTTAAACACACAATGGGACAATAGGAACACACCCACACAAAATCCTCCCCTCTGCCGGTGATGATTATTGAACACAATGGAGAATATAATTATCAAAGGCAGAGAAATACAGTTTTATAAAACATATCACAGGAACCCCAAAACATGCAATAACCCCATAACCAATATATCCTCGGAACTGGGGGATCTGGGTGAACCACATATCCAAAATTCACCCACATCCGTTCAGTAGTTTGAAAGATACAGTTTTATGCCAGTTACACCGAAAATATACAAGTTATACAGAAAATAGTCACTAATAAATGTGTCCCCTGTTTGGTAGTTTTAAACTACTGAATGATGTCTCTGTGCACCAAATACAGGCAAGATAGCACCGTGTTGAAAAGTCAGAACAGTGTCTGTGAGTTAAAATGTCCGCTATCTATTGTTCTCACCATGTGCTTCATCCATTGTTCTCACCATGGGAATAGTAAAATCCAAGCAAGTAAGGCAAATGATGCAATCCAGGGACAGAGGGCTCAGTCCCAAGTGCCTTAAGACCCAATAACTTAAGGGACCATAATCCCAGGGCAGGAGGCTGGCAAACAGCCCCCTCTAAAACACCATGGCGAGGTTGGTTTCGCCACAGGGTTAACACCTGGTATGGCAGGGGTTACCAGGGCAGCAGACTGCAGCAGGGATCAGGCAGTGAAGGGGTTAATGGTGGGGGCTCTGCAGGGACAGGGCAATGCAGAGGTTAATGCTCTGCAGGGACTTGCAGGGCAGACTGCAGGGGTGTCAGGGCAGAGCAGGGGAACAGGGCTGAGGTTAATGCTGCAGGAGGTCAGCAGCCAGGGTTAGGGGATGGTTGGTGGAGCAAGGGTAATGCAGGGGTTCTGCAGTGCTGGAGGGAAAAGGTTACTCAGCCATCTCCAGGGGCATGTGGCCTATCTTCCTTCAGGGAGCTGTTCCCATGTGTCTCTGTTTGTAGTTCAGTTCCAAGAGCCCGCGCCTTTGTCCTGCTTGGGCTTATATAGCTCAAAAGCAGCCCCCTCCTCCTTCAACAGGAGGGTGATGACATCATCGTGGGCGTGTGACGGAATGCTTGAACTGAATCAAAGGACTTCCTGCCCAAACCGTAAATGAGAGCATCCCCCCAGCTGCCACACCATAACATCACACATTCCCACGTCATAACAGAACCAGGCTGATCAATATATATAGTACAGACCAAAAGTTTGGACACACCTTCTCATTCAAAGAGTTTTCATTATTTTCATGACTATGAAAATCGTAGATTCACACTGAAGGCATCAAAACTATGAATTAACACATGTAGAATAATATACATAAACAAAAAAGTGTGAAACAACTGAAAATATGTCATATTCTAGGTTCTTCAAAGTAGCCACCTTTTGCTTTGATTACTGCTTTGCACACTCTTGGCATTCTCTTGATGAGCTTCAAGAGGTAGTCACCTGAAATGGTCTTCCAACAGTCTTGAAGGAGTTCCCAGAGATGCTTAGCACTTGTTGGCCCTTTTGCCTTCACTCTGCGATCCAGCTCATCCCAAACCATCTCCATTGGATTCAGGTCCGGTGACTGTGGAGGCCAGGTCATCTGGCGCAGCACCCCATCACTCTCCTTCATGGTCAAATAGCCCTTACACAGCCTGTAAGTGTGTTTGGGGTCATTGTCCTGTTGAAAAATAAATAATGGTCCAACTAAACGCAAACCGGATGGAATAGCATGCTGCTGCAAGATGCTGTGGTAGCCATGCTGGTTCAGTATGCCTTCAATTTTAAATAAATCCCCAACAGTGTCACCAGCAAAGCACCCCCACACCATCACACCTCCTCCTCCATGCTTCACGGTGGAAACCAGGCATGTAGAGTCCATCCGTTCACCTTTTCTGCGTTGCACAAAGACACGGTGGTTGGAACCAAATATCTCAAATTTGGACTCATCAGCCCAAAGCACAGATTTCCACTTGTCTAATGTTTATTCCCTCTGTTCTTTAGCCCAAACAAGTCTCTTCTGCTTGTTGCCTGTCCTTAGCAGTGGTTTCCTAGCAGATATTCTACCATGAAAGCCTGATTCACACAGTCTCCTCTTAACAGTTGTTCTAGAGATGTTTCTGCTGCTAGAACTCTGTGTGGCATTGACCTGGTCTCTAATCTGAGCTGCTGTTAACCTGCGATTTCTGAGGCTGGTGACTCGGATGAACTTATCCGCAGCAGCAGAGGTGACTCTTGGTCTTCCTTTCCTGGGGCGGTCCGCATGTGAGCCAGTTTCTTTGTAGCGCTTGATGGTTTTTGTGACTGCACTTGGGGAAGCTTTCAAAGTTTTCTCAATTTTTCAGATTGACTGACCTTCATTTCTTAAAGTAATGATGGTCACTCGTTTTTCTTTACTTAGCTGCTTTTTTCTTGCCATAATATAAATGCTAACAGTCTATTCAGTAGGACTATCAGCTATGTATCCACCTGACTTCTCCACAACGCAACTGATGGTCCCAACCCCATTTATAAGGCAAGAAATCCCACTTGTTAAAGCTGACAGGGCACACCTGTGAAGTGAAAACCATTTCAGGTGACTACCTCTTGAAGCTCATCAAGAGAATGCCAAGAGTGTGCAAAGCAGTAATCAAAGCAAAAGGTGGCTACTTTGAAGAACCTAGAATATGACATATTTTCTGTTGTTTCACACTTTTCTGTTATGTATATAATTCCTTATGTGTTAATTCATAGTTTTGATGCCTTCAGTGTGAATCTACAATTTTCATAGTCATGAAAATAAAGAAAACTCTTTGAATGAGAAGGTGTGCCCAAACTTTTGGTCTGTACTGTGTGTGTGTGTATATATATATATATATATATATATATATATATCTGATTTAGGCATAAATCGGGGGATAAGCTCGGGATCGCCTTTGCTGGGGTCAAAGGACACTTGTCTGTTTCACACAATTCCAACCAGCCACCAAGGTATAAGTTTTAAGCTGGCCTGGAGCCAGGTTTATTGAGCAGATTGCATAAATAAAATAAAACAACAAAAGAAAAGTCTTGCCTGTCCGGCACTTACTAAACATCAAAAGTTCCTATCTATCCGCTGGAGGGCTTCTCCCAGCCAGCTCACAAAATAAGGCTTCAGCAACCTAGTACTCAGACATATGTAATTAGATATGTGACGCACCGGAATGGTGAAGCTTTGGAAAAGGTGCTCTCAGTAAAGAGGATTCGCCCTTCCTCTGAACAAGAATACAATCATATAAAAATATACTGGGCACTCTGGTTCATGGACTACCATATGTTTATTATAATTTTGGTAAAATATCTTAAATCACTAAAAAAATATATAATTATTAGAAAATATTGTTATAAAACAGTACACAATTCTATGATAAGATGATCCAATACAATATTAAAACATCATGGTGTTGTCTCAACTAAAATCACTAAATCCCATATATAGTAAAAATCTCATATATAATAAAAATCTCTGGAAATCACATATAATGTAGAGAGTAAAATGATAAAAAAGGTGCTGGATATCTGTCCGTTCCTATGAAGATAATTCCTGAATACAGGAACAGTTCAGTTAGTTCTTAGGTGAGCGTTATTGCGGCGTCCCGCTTTACTCACTTATATCAGCGCTGTCTTGTTAGGTCCTTGCGAAGTCAGCTTGTTTGTAGCTGTTTTTCGGTGCCGTGTGTTGGTGCTGCTGCACAGTCAAGAAAAAGAGGACTCTGCCGTTCAGAGTGATCGCTCTGGACACCGCTCCGCTAGGTAATAGACCTGACACGCTGATCCTAACCAACGAATAGGAACACAGCTGAGATCAGACAAGCGTCTGGCTGTAGGAGCGTGGAAGAGGGTACGCTGAGCTCGCAGGATACCGGCTCTATTACCTAGCGGAGCGGTGTCCAGAGCGATCACTCTGAACGGCAGAGTCCTCTTTTTCTTGACTGTGCAGCAGCACCAACACACGGCACCGAAAAACAGCTACAAACAAGCTGACTTCGCAAGGACCTAACAAGACAGCGCTGATATAAGTGAGTAAAGCGGGACGCCGCAATAACGCTCACCTAAGAACTAACTGAACTGTTCCTGTATTCAGAATTATCTTCATAGGAACGGACAGATATCCAGCACCTTTTTTAATCATTTTACTCTCTACATTATATGTGATTTCCAGAGATTTTTATTATATATGAGATTTTTACTATATATGGGATTTAGTGATTTTAGTTGAGACAACACCATGATGTTTTAATATTGTATTGGATCATCTTATCATAGAATTGTGTACTGTTTTATAACAATATTTTCTAATAATTATATATTTTTTTAGTGATTTAAGATATTTTACCAAAATTATAATAAACATATGAACCAGAGTGCCCAGTATATTTTTATATGTTTTTATATGATAGTACTCAGACATGCTTTCTGTGTCCCCAGGCAGAGAGAGAGTGACTGACCTCCTGGCTCTGTTATATCCCCACCCTCAGTGCTGCTTCATTAATTACCTCACAGATGAGAGTCTTTCACCTGCTACTTACATAGGAGAGGAATCTTGGGGAAATATACCTCCCTTCCACTACCAATCCAGCATTGGTATCACAATATATATACACACCACACAACCTGGGGATGATATCAGTATATACATATATATCCACCAAACCTGGGGGCACTTAGGTATACATGTATATACATACACACAACCTGGACAGATCCATATACTTGGTCCACATTTAGGTATATACATCCATATAGATGTTTGGGGCACATCTACCTGCATGCACATATACACAATATAATTCTGGGGCATGAATGGGCAGTAATAAGCCCACCTGCATATGGATATATTATACATAGAGATGTATGCTGACAAGGGGGCATACATACATCTCCATTTATGCACCCATACCACCTGGACCAGCCCATGCAAAAGGGCCAATATATATACAAACCGGATTCCAAAAAAGTTGGGACACTAAACAAATTGTGAATAAAAACTGAATGCAATGATGTGGAGGTGGCAAATGGCAATATTTTATTTGTAATAGAACGTAGATGACAGATCAAAAAGGAAAAATGCGTTGATTCAAATTTTCACGGTGTCAACAAATCCCCAAAAAGTTGGGACAAGTAGCAATAAGAGGCTGGAAAAAGTACATTTGAGCATAACGAAGAGCTGGAAGACCAATTAACAATAATTAGGTCAATTGGCAACATGATTGGGTATAAAAAGAGCTTCTCAGAGTGGCACTGTCTCTCAGAAGCCAAGATGGGTAGAGGATCACCAATTCCCACAATGTTGCGCAGAAAGATAGTGGAGCAATATCAGAAAGGTGTTACCCAGCGAAAAATTGCAAAGACTTTGCATCTATCATCATCAACTGTGCATAACATCATCCGAAGATTCAGAGAATCTGGAACAATCTCTGTGCGTAAGGGTCAAGGCCGTAAAACCATACTGGATGCCCGTGATCTCCGGGCCCTTAAACGACACTGCACCACAAACAGGAATGCTACTGTAAAGGAAATCGCAGAATGGGCTCAGGAATACTTCCAGAAACCATTGTCAGTGAACATAATCCACCGTGCCATCCGCTGTTGCCAGCTGAAACTCTACAGTGCAAAGAAGAAGCCATTTCTAAGCAAGATCCACAAGCTCAGGCGTTTTCACTGGGCCAGGGATCATTTAAAATGGAGTGTGGCAAAATGGAAGACTGTTCTGTGGTCAGACGAGTCGTGATTCGAAGTTCTTTTTGGAAATATGGGACGCCATGTCATCCGGACCAAAGAGGACAAGGACAACCAAAGTTGTTATCCACGCTCAGTTCAGAAGCCTGCATCTCTGATGGTATGGGGTTGCATGAGTGCATGTGGCATGGGCAGCTTGCATGTCTGGAAAGGCACCATCAATGCAGAAAAATATATTCAGGTTCTAGAACAACATATGCTCCCATCCAGACGTCATCTCTTTCAGGGAAGACCCTGCATTTTTCAACAAGATAATGCCAGACCACATTCTGCATCAATCACAACATCATGGCTGCGTAGGAGAAGGATCCGGGTACTGAAATGGCCAGTCTGCAGTCCAGATCTTTCACCTATAGAGAACATTTGGCGCATCATAAAGAGGAAGGTGCAACAAAGAAGGCCCAAGACGATTGAACAGTTAGAGGCCTGTATTAGACAAGAATGGGAGAGCATTCCTATTTCTAAACTTGAGAAACTGGTCTCCTCGGTCCCCAGACGTCTGTTGAGTGTTGTAAGAAGAAGGGGAGATGCCACACAGTGGTGAAAATGGCCTTGTCCCAACTTTTTGGGGATTTGTTGACACCATGAAATTCTGAATCAACATATTTTTCCCTTAAAATGGTACATTTTCTCAGTTTAAACTTTTGTTCCGTGATTTATGTTCTATTCTGAATAAAATATTAGAAGTTGGCACCTCAACATCATTGCATTCAGTTTTTATTCACGATTTGTATAGTGTCCCAACTTTTTTGGAATCCGGTTTGTACATATATGTAAGGGCATATATACATATATATTTAAATCCAACACTTCCCTCAACAGTCGACCCCAGTGATGAAACATTACACCTGTCAGATGAGGATGAAGCTGTAGATGAGAGTTTCTTGATTCCAAGAAGTGGCAATGAGGATGAGACTGTTAAGGACTTTGAGGAATCAGAACTCCTCGTTAATGATGATTTCTCCACTGAAGAAAGACTTTTGGTATTTGGTCGTCTTTACGAAAACTATTTTACTGATAAATTGTCAAGCTCAAAGAAAATGTACCTAGACATTAATTACTTATTATAAGACATATTGGGGTGGTGTATGATTGTTGGCGTCTGCTGTGTGATATGTGAATGTGGACTGAGTGCTATGTCTGTGTGGGAGTCTACTTAGTTGGGGCTCATAGCCTGTATTGTTTTTTTTGAGTCCAATCGAACTGGTGCCGATAGAATGAGGAGACATGGAATCTGGAGGTAGTTATGCTCTTATTGCAATGATGGCCTGCTCTTGGAATGTTTGGGAGGGGTGGGGGGGGGGCTGTTTATAAGGATGTTTGTTGAGGGAGAAAACAATTAGATGAATAAAGATCTGGATCTAATGTGTATATTCCTACGATGTCTTATGGTCATAGGATGTATATTATGTAAAATGTGCATATGTAACATTTTGTACTCTTATCTTTTGTACATGCTGTCTTTTGATGACCGAATATTTGATTTGACTGTCATTTGATGATGAAAACGGGAAAAAGATTTGATAATAAAAGATTATCTGATTTAAAAAAAATAAGACATATTGGAAGTCTCATTTCTATTGAGGTGAAATGCGGGCCAGGTCAAATGACACACTTGCTAGCCAGTTCAAGCATGTTCGTCAACTGGATATGTATTGATAGCTCCAGCCATACTCCTTAGTGGTTCTAGCTTCCCAAAGATGCATCATTTTTTTTATATATTAACCCCTTAAGGACTCAGCCCTATTTTTGCAAATCTGACCAGTGTCATTTTAAGTGCTCATAACTTTAAAACATTTTGGCTTATACAGGCCATTCTGAGATTGTTTTTTCGTCACATATTGTACTTCATGACACTGGTAAAATGAAGTAAAAAAAATTATTTTTTTTGCATAAAAAAATACCTAATTTATCAAAAATTTTGAAAAATTAGCAAATTTCAAAGTTTCAGTTTCTCTACTTCTGTAATACATAGTAATACCCCCATAAATTGTGATGACTTTACATTCCCCATATGTCTACTTCATGTTTGAATTATTTTGGGAATGATATTTTATTTTTTGGGGATGTTACAAGGCTTAGAAGTTAATTTTTCAGAAATTTACAAAAACCCAATTTTTAGGGACCACTACAGGTCTGAAGTCACTTTGCGAGGCTTACATAATAGAAACCGCCCAAAAATGACCCCCATTCTATAAACTACAACCCTCAAGGTATTCAAAACTGATTTTACGAACTTTGTTAACCCTTTAGGTGTTGCACAAGAGTTATTGGCAAATGGGGATGAAATTTGAGAATTTCATTTTTTTGCCAAATTTTCCATTTTAACCCATTTTTTCCACTAACAAAGCAAGTGTTAACAGCCAAACAAGACTGTATCTTTATTGCCCTGACTATGCCGTTTACAGAAACACCCCATATGTGGCCGTAAACTACTGTACGGGCACACAGCGGGGCGTAGAGTGAAAGGTGTGTCGTATGGTTTTTGGAAGCCAGATTTTGCTGGACTTTTTTTTTGGACACCATGTCCCATTTGAAGCCGCCCTGATGCACCCCTAGAGTAGAAACTCCAAAAAAGTGACCCCATTTTAGAAACTACGGGACAGGATGGCAGTTTTGTTGGTACTAGTTAAGGGTACATATGATTTTCGGTTGCTCTATATTACACTTTTTGTGCGGCAAGGTAACAAGAAATAGCTTTTTTGGCACTTTTTTTTGTTATTTACAACATTCATCTGACAGGCTAGATCATGTGGTAATTTTATAGAGCAGGTTGTCACGGACGCGGCGATACCTAATATATATACAATTTTTTTTATTTATGTAAGTTTTATACAATGACTTCATTTTTAAAACCCAAAAAAGTTTTAGTGTCTCCATAGTCTAAGAGCCATAGTTTTTTCAGTTTTTGGGCGATTATCTTAAGTAGGGTCTCATTTTTTGCTGGATGAGATGACGATTTGATTGGCACTATTTTGGGGTGCATATGACTTTTTTATCGCTTGCTATTACACTTTTTGTGACATAAAATGACAAAAAAATGGCTTTTTTTACACCATTTTTATTTTTATTTTTTTACGGTGGTCACCTGAGGGAAGTAAGGTGGGCAAAATTTCAATTTTCTCATAGTTTTTATTTCTTTATTTTTATGGCGTTCACCATGCGTGGAAAGTAACATGACCGTTTTATAGATCAGGTCGTTACGGACGCGGCAATACCTAATATGTATACTTTTTATTTATGCAAGGTTTAGGCCTCATGCACACGACAGTATTTTTTAACGTCCCGCAAAACGTGGTTCCATTGTTCCGTGATCTGTGTCCGTTTTTGCTTCCGTTGTGCTTCCGTGTGTCCGTGTTCCCGTTTTTTTTGCGGCCCGTCAGAAATCCTGGAATGGTTAAAAAAATTTCATTTTAATATCTCCACCCAGGATACTGGTCTAAATGAAGGGCACCTGAGTATGCATTTGTGGCCATTTTCTGTAGTCTTTCCAGAGTACAGAGGTTATTTTGGCTGCTTTTCTTTGCTGTATCACCATGTCGGATTCAGAGGAAGAGGTCTTGGTGCATTGGCTCGTTTCTCGGCAATGGGGTCCGCGCCCTCCTTTGTTGACTGAAGAACCGAGTAGAAGGCGACGATTTTGGGTCCATCCGATTGTTTCACAACGCTACCAGAAAGGACACTTACATACCCTATACCAAGATCTGCTGCTGCATCCAGAGAAGTTCTATTCCTTCTGTCGGATGTCAGTGGGTACATTTGATCGCTTGCTGTCGTCTCTACACACTGTCCTTACCTTTATGGACACCAATATGAGGCGCAGCATAACTCCTGAGGAAAGGCTCATCGTCACGTTGAGGTAAGCAGTATAGTACTTGTAATGTTTCACCAGTAATGTGCACTGCTTGTGTCTTGAGGAACATGTGCTAGAAAATGGCTGCTGTGAGACATGTGCTACTGTTTGCTGAATTAACCTTAGTTTTGCCATTTTTTTTTTGGTTGTGTTGCATTCTGTTTTACCCCTTCAATACCTGCAACATATGACTCCTTTTTTGTTTTTAAATTAATTTTATGGGCTTGTTTGAAATGTGTGTTCAGCTAACGGGATCCAGACACTCCATGATTCCTCTGCAGTCGCCTGTAGTTTGTAGTAAATGTTGTTTTTACACAGTCAGTCATCCATGTTACAGCAGGCTGTAATCT
The DNA here is from genome assembly GCF_014858855.1 of Bufo gargarizans. Lineage (NCBI taxonomy): Eukaryota > Metazoa > Chordata > Amphibia > Anura > Bufonidae > Bufo > Bufo gargarizans. Next base: position 73,200,831 of record NC_058087.1, read on the forward strand.
GCCTGCTTTTTGGGGGGAATTTTCCTCAAAAACAGGTGTCTGTGGTTGTTTTTTGGAGTGTGTGAAAGAATTGGGTCATTCCGTCAGGATCTCTATCGGCGTGTACCACCCTATTAGAAGTCTATATCCCAGTTTGTTCACTATTTTGTCGGATTGTGCTGCTGGCAACCCCTGAGATTTCCATCTAACGTCCTCCTTATGCCTATTGCTCTCATAGTTTTAACCTTGCACAGGACTATCTGCATTTTTTAAAGGGGCAAAACACAGTTGATGTAAAATAGTTGTGGTAGTACTGACCCCACCCCAATTGCTGTTTTAGTTTGCTGTGTATTCTCTTTTTTTTTTTTTTTTTTTAAGTTTATTCAACCATGGACATGTTGCAGTGATGGCGAGCCGTTTTCAGACAGAGTTGCTCAACCCACATCCGTTAATTTGAATGCTAAATGCCCACAAGTCAATTTTGCTCGAATACTGTAGTACAATATAGTTGGGCCTTTTTGGTTAAAATCATTTTGATCCAAATGCATGTTTAAATTCCATGCTGCCTGTCGTTTTTAGAGTGTGCCTTCTGCTGATGAATGCTCTGTAAAGTCTAGGGTGTATATTTGTTAACCCTCGACTTTACAATGGGTGTGGGCGCACACTGAGAGGCCCTGGAGTGCCGCCTCTGGCACCTGTCCCATAGTGTACACACCACTACACATAGGGTGTTTACAATCAGGTAGTGTTTACAACATTATACAAGAATCCTGATCCGGTTGTTCCCTTACATTTGCTTTTTTTTTTCTCAACAGATTCCTTGCCACTGGGAACTCTTTTGCATCACTGCATTTTGAGTTTCTTTTAGGAACCTCGACGATCTTGAGAATTGTACGACACACTTGCCAAGTCGCCCAAGGTGGACGATTGGCTTCGGATCGCTGAGGGCTTCCAAAATTCGGCGCAGTTCCCAAACTGCATTGGGGCAATGGATGGTAAGCACATCCGTGTGAAGAAGCCGCCACACTCAGGGAGCCGATACTTCAGTTATAAACAATATTTTTCGGTAGTGCTAATGGCTGTTGCTGACAGTCATTACCGGTTTATAATGGTTGATATCGGGGCCTATGGAAGCACTGCGGATGCTCGCATCTTTAGTGCTTCTAGAATGGGTGAGCGGCTTCAGGCCAACCAGCTTGCCCTGCCTGAGTCCAGAAGACTGCCCGGATATGCAGGTCCGCCAGCTCCATTTGTCATTGTGGTGGATGAAGGGTTTGCATTGACTCCACATGTTATGCGGCCCTTTCCAAAGCGTGGTTTGGATGTCAGGAGGCGTATCTTCAACTACCGGTTGACTCGTGCCTGTCGGTATGTGGAGTGCGCTTTTGGGATACTCTCTAGCAAGTGGAGGGTGTTTTTGTCATCCATACAGATGGATCCGGAGAATGCTACCCTGGTGATTAAAGCTTGTGTTGTTCTGCACAACTTCACCAGGATTTACGAGGCTTCCTCTTCTGTAGACTTGGAAGATCTTCCAGCGTCTTCAGATTTGGGTTTGGAAAGGACCCTGCATAGACGACCAGGGACTGCAGGCATTGCAGTTTGGGAACTCTATGCAGACTACTTTCACAGCCCAGAGGGGTCCTTGCCATGGCAGAGGGACGCTATTCGTGGCAGTTTTTGAAATCTTCTGGGCTCTTTAGGTTTTTTTTATTTTGTAGATAGATTACTTTAAATTATTGTGGTAGTTGAGTGTAGGGACTCGCAAGATAACGAGGACCCTTGACGTGGGCTTGCGGGCTGAGATTTTGTGGACATCACATATTTTTTACGGTTATAACAACAATATGAATGATGCCTTTGTCTAACTGTAAATAGACTCAAACATCTTCATATTTCTAGTCTATTGTCCACAAAATTTTCTAATACCTCATCCTCCAAGTACTGAAAATTAAAGGTGTGGAGCCTCATAATAAAGTGTTGCTTTGGGAGATACTGTGCGTGTGGCTTTTTTCTTAGAAGACAATTATTAAAGGTAAAAGAATTGTGCAATGTAGCAAATAAAAAACAGACACATTTTTGCTGCAAGAAAGTATTTTAAGCAAAATAATTTGCCAAACCAACGGTAAGTTAGGACAAAGCTTTGCCCATTAAGCACCAAACAATTTTAAAACACAAAAAAAAAAACTAACACTCAAATCAAAGATCTAGAAGGTCCTGGGTAAATGACCCTGCAGCAAAGGAGGACCGTGGCCTTCCCTGGGTCTGCTGTGGTGGGACAGGTTGCAAAGTGCCCTGGTAAATGGGCTGAGCCACCCCTTGTATTTGGCCATGTGGTGGGCCGTACTGAGGGTGTGGGGCAAAAGAAGGCGCATGGGTAGGTTGACTTGTAATGGGAAAGTGTCCAGGTCTTGGAGGCTGGCCGGCATTTTCAAGTTCATTCTTCCATGCGTTTAATTTGCCTAGAATGTCCCCATGATTTGTCAACGCAAACATTTTAATCACCACCGCAATGGAAGCAACACATTCATTTTGCTCATTATCTGGGATCTTCTTCATTAGTGGCCCTAATCCCCTGAGCATCTTTTCCTCAACTTCATCACTCCGCCTCTGGGCCAGAAAATCAATGACGCGTGCGTCAATAACCTCACGACTCTCTGGCACAGAGGTGGAGGGAGGGACTTGGCGGCGACGTCTTGGTTGCGGCTGTATGACCCGGGGTGGACTGGAGAGTGGTTGTGGGGCCTGTGAAAAATCCTCTGGATCCTCTGCCGGCGTCGGTGCAGGACTTGTTTCCGGCGAAAACCTTGCCGGAGTTTCACTTCCTACCGAATCCGATTCCTCCGAGGGTTCCAGACTGACCACAGTACTGTTTTTGAAAGTAAAAAAACAACACAATTAGATCATTTAAGTTAAACATTTCGGAATTACGTCATTGATATTAGGTGTAACCAGCCGTGTATATACAAGATATATACGGAGTGGCTCCATACACCAAAATTATGAGTTTACACAATGAACACAAGCATCTATGTGAATCGTGCAAGTCCTACTGAAAATCCTATTTAAATGCCACGATGGGCCAAACCTTGTAAAGGGCTAATGGTAATTTAATGGAAAAACATTGTTTGCCGGTTGGAGCTGTCCAGCGTCAGAAGAGGAATACTCATTTAAGGGCCAAAACCAGTGCGGATATTCACGCCATCTCAACAGTATGTGGCCTGCTGCAACCATACCCACATACCAGATGTAATGTTTAACTTGTTGAACGTTCTTTTACGGCTAACAATTAACATGTACTAGGCCACAATTGAACATGCTGAGAGTAGTCGTTTGGAGACGACTGGTCAAGCCTTGATGGAACCTCATTTTAAACCATTATCATAGGATTCTGTGGATGCCATTTTAGAGGAGCAATCCAAGGAATCAATGTTGTGGCTGGTGCAATACAATAAAACCAATATAAATGACATGGGCAATACCTAATGGGTATCAAATCCCGAAACGTAAATTTTTCAAAAATAAAGTAGATAAGAGGAAAATATTACAGCACCCTCTAAAGGTAAAAATTATACACTCATCAGGACTCCCTTAAAAACGGGAGACATGTGCACATTTTTCAGAACAACTGACCTATCCCGAGGATATGTTCCTCCAAATTTATTGTTGTATGAACAACAGGCGTAAAGCATGCAGAACATCTGTATGATGAGATAATGCGTGCAGTGCGCACGTGGCTTGTAGCTGCGAAAAACATTATCAGATTGAAAACATCTGTTCCTTGTCCAGCCAAAAATTGGTGCAGCAGGAACAAAACAGAGAGGGGCGGTGCTATGTGTGCACTGCACGTGTCGTCTCATCATACAGCTCATCAGCGGGATTGACTGGTGTGACTCCTCCACATAAATGATGGACACAACCAACACCAGGCATGTACAAAATGTTGCCCACCATCTGATGCACAACGACAACTGCAAGCAGGACTGGTTAACTTACAGCTATTCAGGCATCCTATTAGAAGTCTATATCCCAGTTTGTTCACTATTTTGTCGGATTGTGCTGCTGGCAACCCCTGAGATTTCCATCTAACGTCCTCCTTATGCCTATTGCTCTCATAGTTTTAACCTTGCACAGGACTATCTGCATTTTTTAAAGGGGCAAAACACAGTTGATGTAAAATAGTTGTGGTAGTACTGACCCCACCCCAATTGCTGTTTTAGTTTGCTGTGTATTCTCGTTTTTGTTTTTTTTTAAGTTTATTCAACCATAGACATGTTGCAGTGATGGCGAGCCGTTTTCAGACAGAGTTGCGACTGATCAACCTACATCCGTTAATTTGAATGCCAAATGCCCACAAGTCAATTTTGCTTGAATACTGTAGTACAATATAGTTGGGCCTTTTTGGTTAAAATCATTTTGATCCAAATGCATGTTTAAATTCCATGCTGCCTGTCGTCTTTAGAGTGTGCCTTCTGTTAACTTACAGCTATTCAGGCATGCTTGGCGTTTAGCTTGAAAAAAATAAGGATGGAGTAATTTGGTACATGGCAGCCCTAAAGAAAGTATATGTCTTTAATAGTACAACTTAAATGAACCCATTACTTTCGTGTACACTTTAGGTGCGCCATAGACAAACGTAACTTTCCGCAAAATGTGAAATGGAACTACAAACCAAAATATACTTATGGCCTCAAGTCCATAACCGGTTTCAAAAACTGCAACTGGGCAGTGTAGATGTATGGCCTCTTCCGGGAGGTACCCTCTACACTCCGGCCTTTACTGGATACCTCACGCCGGAATTGGTCCCGGCAACTGGCCCACCGAGTTTTAGTTTGTTTCACTGTCCAAAAATGACATAAAAACAAATTGATCACAAAATTTAACCTGCTCAGGACCGCCGTACGCAGGATTGCGTCTTTGCGGCGGTCCTGTTTCTCTGGATGGACGCGCCGATGCGTCCTCTCGCGAGACACGAGATTTCGGGGAAAGCCGACCCGAGCATGCGCATCGCGGGCCGGCAAAATTTCAAAGACAAGTTCGTCATCAACCTGCCAGCCAATGATCGTGGCTGGCAGGTTGTTGATTTTCAAAAAAACGAATCAGCAGCCAGATAACACATCATATTTAGTAAATATGATGTGTTATATGGCTGCTGTGCTCCTCTGCTCCTTCTTTTGGTTGGTTGGTTCCAGCAGAGGAGCACACATCACTGTGAGTACCCACCAACACCACACTTAGCCCCCAGATCACCTCCCAGCACCCCAATTAACCCCTTGATCACCCCTTCTTGCCCCTGTCAATCACTAGTGAAAAGGAAAAAAGTGATCAGTGCAAACTGTCACTTTTTTTTTCACTGGTATTGACTGATAGGTTTTAGTATAGTTTAGGTCCCTTGGTTAGGTAGTTTAGCGATCGATTAGCGCCCAGCCCACCGCACCGCAGTCCCTTATTCGCTGATTAGCGTATCGCTAATCAGCATTTGTACTTTTATAGTATCTGTAAGTGATCAAAACTGATCACGGTCAGATCTATAATAGTATTAGTGTCACTTTAGTTCTCCCTCCACCCAAAACGCAGTGTTTGCCCGATCAGGCCTGATCGGTCGCCCACACGTGCGTTCACCCACGCCCGCCCCACCGCAGTGACAAAAAATTATTTATTTTTTTGATCACTGCACATTCACTTTACACGTGCTGCGGCGATAAAAAAAAATCAGTTTTGATATTTTTTATCAACTGCAGCGGCCTCCGGTACTTCGCTAGCCTCCCGTTTGTAAGACAGGCTTGCTTTTTTTCTTGGGCAGTCTCAGGGAATACCCCTAAATTTAGTTGCCCAAATGTCAAACAGGGGGTATTCTTCTGAAGAGGCCTACAGGCTTCTGACCCAGTCGGATGAGGAATGGGAACCCTCATCTGATGAATCTAGCGGGTCAGAATACGAACCTGTAGAAAGCAGTGGCTCTCTGACCCAAAGTTCGGACGAGGAGGCTGAGGTCCCTGATAGCACCAGGCGTACCCAGCCCCGTGTCGCTAGACCACAGGTTGCGCAGGATCTGCTTCAAGAGCAGCAGAGTGGGGCTGGTGCTGTCGGATTACGTGGTGAGGCATACACCAGCAGCGCAGCCCTTCCTGGACCTAGTACCAGCACTGCCGTACAACCTGGTGAAGTGGCGAGCACCAGAAGGGCAGTTGAAGCTGGTACGGTGGCATGAGCAGTAGTGATCCCGTCGTAGCCACCGCAAAGACGTGCCCGTAGAGCATCTAGAATCCCTGAGGTGCTGGCAAACCCTGATTGGCAGTCCCCAACTTCAGCCGCACCTGTAGTTCCCCCTTTCACCGCCCAGTCTGGAGTTCGGGTTGAGACAGCTCAGATCGGTTCGGCCCTGGGATTTTTTGAGCTGTTCTTGACTGCGGAGCTCTTAGACTTAGTCGTGGCCGAAACAAATCGGTATGCCACACAATTTATCACCGCCAACCCGGGAAGCTCTTATGCCCAGTCTTTCCGGTGGAAACCAGTCCAAGTTTCCGAATGTAAAATTTTTCTGGGCCTTCTCCTCAACATGGGTCTAACTAAAAAGCATGAATTGCGGTCATATTGGTCCATGAACCCAATTCATCCCATGCCCATGTTCTCTGCTGCTATGTCCAGGACACGATTTGAGACCATCCTGCGTTTCCTGCACTTTAGCGACAACACCACCCCCTGTCCCAGAGGCCACCCAGCTTTTGACCGGCTCCACAAAATTCGGCCCCTCATAGACCATTTCAACCAGAAATTTGCAGATTTGTATACCCCTGAGCAAAACATCTGCGTAGACGAGTCCCTTATACATTTTACCGGGCGCCTTGGCTTCAAACAATACATCCCAAGCAAGCGCGCCCGGTATGGGGTCAAATTGTATAAGCTCTGTGAAAGGGCCACAGGCTATACCCACAAATTTCGGATCTATGAGGGAAAAGATCAGACCCTGGAGCCGGTCGGTTGCCCTGACTACCTGGGGAGCAGTGGGAAGACAGTCTGGGACTTGGTGTCACCCTTATTTGGCAAGGGGTACCATCTTTATGTGAACAATTTCTACACAAGTGTGGCCCTCTTTAGGCATTTGTTTCTAGAACGGATTGGCGCCTGTGGCACCGCGCGAACTAGTCGCGCGGGCTTCCCCCAACGGCTCGTTGCCACCCGTCTTGCAAGGGGGCAGAGGGCTGCATTGTGTAACGAAGAACTGCTCGCGGTGAAATGGAGAGACAAGCGTGACGTTTACATGCTCTCCTCCATTCACGCAGACACGGCAATCTAAATTGAGCGAGCAACCCGTGTCATTGAAAAGCCCCTCTCAGTCCACGACTATAACCTTCACATGGGAGGGGTGGACTTCAATGACCAGATGTTGGCTCCGTATTTAGTGTCCCGCAGAACCAGACGCTGGTATAAGAAGGTGTCTGTATATTTAATTCAATTGGCTCTGTATAATAGTTTTGTTCTCTACAGTAAGGCTGGGAGAACTGGATCCTTCCTCAAATTTCAGGGAGAGATCATCGCGAACCTCCTGTACCCAGGAGGTTCCGTGGCCCCATCTACCAGTGTAGTTAGCCGTCTACACGAGCAACATTTCCCCAGTGTCGTTGCTGGTACCTCAAACCGACCGCCACCCTGAAAAAAATGTTGTGTCTGCAGCAGGAGTGGAATAAGGCGTGACACCCGCTATTTCTGTCCTGACTGTCCTGACCACCCTGCCCTATGCTTTGGAGAGTGTTTCCGGAAGTACCACACACAGGTACACTTAGCATAGGGATCACATCTCACCAGGACAGGCACACAGGGCTATTAGGGCCCATTCACATACAGCTGCTGCAAACCTCTCCTTTCACCTGGAACAAAGTGCATAACGCACTTCGCCACATCTTTGGGTGATTTGCGCTTTGCACATTGACCCATGGGGAAGGAGAGGTTTGTTCTATAAAGGTAAAAAAAAAAAAAAAAAACACCAGTAAGCAAAAACTAGTTGAAAAAGTTAAAGTTTATATGTTCTGTTCCAAAGTTAATAAAATTATTGCGTTGCGGCCTGGTTTTTTCTTTTTTTTTTTTACCTTCCAGGTGGACCAACCGATCGACTAGCTGCAGCACTGATGTGCATTCTGACAGAAGCATTGCGCTGCTGTCAGATTACACGAAAGTCGGTGTATGCGACGCTGCAAGACGAGATTTCTACTCTGCAGTAAAAGATGTGTTTGCCAAGGCATATGAGCTGAGGAGAAGGAGGCGTTTCTATGCTTTGGCAAACACTTTGTAAATAAAAAAATAAATAAAAAATCCCGGCAATGATTTATTCATCCACATCGATTGATGTGAATGGAGAAATCTGGTTTGCCAGGGCATACGAGCTAAGTGGGTATGGATGTTGGGCGGAGCTCCTATGTCCTGGCAGACGCCTTTCCCCTCCTTTTTTTTTTTGGGCAGAGATTTTTCCATCCACATTGATCGATGCGAATGAAGAAATCTGTGCTGTTCATTTTTTCCTTTCAGCCCAGAGGCTGATCTGAAAAAAAAAATCTCATTACCTGTATGCTCAATATAAGGAGAATAGCAGAAACTCCTAATGCTAGCCATACATGTAATGATTGCGGAGACCCTCAAATGCCAGGGCAGTACAAACACCCCACAAATGACCCCATTTTGGAAAGAAGACACCCCAAGGTATTCGCTGAGGGGCATATTGAGTCCATGAAAGATTGAAATTTTTGTCCCAAGTTAGCGGAAAGAGAGACTTTGTGAGAAAAAACACACAAAAAAAATCTATTTCCGCTAACTTATGCCCAAAAAAAATAATTTGATGAACTCGCCAGGCCCCTTATTGAATACCTTGGGGTGTCTTCTTTCCAAAGTGGGGTCACTTGTGGGGTATTTATACTGCCCTGGCTTTTTAGGGGCCCTAAAACGTGAGAAGAAGTCTGGGATCCAAATGTCTAAAAATGCCCTCCTAAAAGGAATTTGGGCACCTTTGCGCATCTAGGCTGCAAAAAAATGTCACACATTTGGTATCGCCGTACTCAGAAGAAGTTGGGGAATGTGTTTTTGGGTGTCATTTTACATATACCCATGCTGGGTGAGATAAATATCTTGGTCAAATGCCAACTTTGTATAAAAAAATGGGAAAAGTTGTCTTTTGCCAAGATATTTCTCTCACCCAGCATGGGTATATGTAAAATGACACCCCAAAACACATTCCCCAACTTCTCCTGAGTACGGCGATACCAGATGTGTGACACTTTTTTGCAGCGTAGGTGGGCAAAGGGACCCACATTCCAAAGTGCACCTTTCGGATTTCACCGGTCATTTTTTGCAGATTTTGATTGCAAAGTACTTCTCACACATATGGGCCCCTAAATTGCCAGGGCAGTATAACTACGCCACAAGTGACCCCATTTTGGAAAGAAGACACCCCAAGGTACTCCGTGAGGGGCATGGCGAGTTCCTAGAATTTTTTATTTTTTGTCGCAAGTTAGTGGAATATGAGACTTTGTAAGGAAAAAAAAAAATCATCATTTTCCGCTAACTTGCAACAAAAAATAAAAAATTCTAGGAACTCTCCATGCCCCTCACGGAATACCTTGGGGTGTCTTCTTTCCAAAATGGGGTCACTTGTGGCGTAGTTATACTGCCCTGGCAATTTAGGGGCCCATATGTGTGAGAAGTACTTTGCAATCAAAATGTGTAAAAAATGGCCTGCGAAATCCGAAAGGTGCACTTTGGAATATGTGCCCCTTTGCCCACCTTGGCTGCAAAAAAGTGTCACACATGTGGTATCGCCGTACTCAGGAGAAGTTGGGGAATGTGTTTTGGGGTGTCATTTTACATATACCCATGCTGGGTGAGATAAATATCTTGGTCAAATGCCAGCTTTGTATAAAAAAAATTGAAAAGTTGTCTTTTGCCAAGATATTTCTCTCACCCAGCATGGGTATATGTAAAATGACACCCCAAAACACATTCCCCAACTTCTCCTGAGTACGGCGATACCAGATGTGTGACACTTTTTTGCAGCGTAGGTGGGCAAAGGGACCCACATTCCAAAGTGCACCTTTCGGATTTCACCGGTCATTTTTTGCAGATTTTGATTGCAAAGTACTTCTCACACATATGGGCCCCTAAATTGCCAGGGCAGTATAACTACGCCACAAGTGACCCCATTTTGGAAAGAAGACACTCCAAGGTATTCCATGAGGGGCATGGCGATTTTCTAGAATTTTTTATTTTTTGTCGCAAGTTAGTGGAATATGAGACTTTGTAAGAAAAGAAAAAAATAAATCATCATTTTCCGCTAACTTGTGACAAAAAATAAAAAGTTCTATGAACTCACTATGCCCATCAGCGAATACCTTGGTGTGACTACTTTCCGAAATGGGGTCATTTGTGGGGGTTTTCTACTGTCTGGGCATTGTAGAACCTCAGGAAACATGACAGGTGCTCAGAAAGTCAGAGCTGCTTCAAAAAGCGGAAATTCACATTTTTGTACCATAGTTTGTAAACGCTATAACTTTTTTTTATCAAAGACAAGTAGAACAATAAATTTAGCGAAAAATTTATATATGGATATCGTTTTTTTGCATAATTTTACAGCTGAAAGTGAAAAATGTCATTTTTTTGCAAAAAAATCGTTACATTTCGATTAATAACAAAAAAAGTAAAAATGTCAGCAGCAATGAAATACCACCAAATGAAAGCTCTATTAGTGAGAAGAAAAGGAGGTAAAATTCATTTGGGTGGTAAGTTGCATGACCGAGCGATAAACGGTGAAAGTTGTGTAGTGCAGAAGTGTAAAAAGTGGCCTGGTCATTAAGGGGGTTTCAGCTAGCGGGGTTGAAGTGGTTAAAATGACCCCCAAACAAATCTGAAAATTACATTTGTTTGAAGCAAAAAAAAAAAGGTTAAAACAATTTAACATCTAAAATGGACAGAATAAGCAGCACATGGTACAGTCCAGCAGGTGTCTGGATACTAATGAAGAAGAACAAGATGGAGGACACTAGTCGTGTAAGCCATGTGGCCTAAAAAAAACTAACAATATGTGAAGGTGACAACTATAAGATGCTCAAATACATGGCCATGTGTCAGGAAAAAAAAGGCACAAACATGTGATTATATACATGAGTACTGTATGCTGGAGCAAAGGGAGGGACAGCCATTTAAATATAGAAATGGTGTTGTATGGTATGTAATAGACGTCACTTTAATAGACTATGTTCAGCCCTTTATGGAAAATGAAGCTGGACCCCAAAAATAAGACTATTGGGACCTCAGAGATTAAAAAAATTAATCTTGTTGGCACACAGAGGGCAAGGACAGCACAACTACATTGCTCTCACTTACCTAATTCGGCACGGCCTCGGCTATCTGCTTTGGCCCATTAGTTTTTGCGCAGGCTACGGGCCACATGCTCCTACGCAGCATCCTTTCTTGTTCTATCCAAGTACACATTACTGCGGGTATCCCATATCTCTGGCCTCTTCTGGACCAGTGTGATTAATTTATCCACATTCCAGCGAGGCATTGTGGCAGACTAATTAATATAATGGCTATCTCACCACACTGAGAATCTTCCAGACACAGGTGGCTAGAAATTAGCATAACCTGTGACCCTAAACTTCCTGTACATATTTTTTTTTTCAATTTATTGGCACAACTTTTGCCAGACAGATTGCGCATGGTAAATGAAAGAAATAAAACCGGCGCGGACGCGGATGTCAAACGGGTGTGCAACCGCGTTTTTAACGGCCCCATTGACTTTAATGGGGCCGCGAACCGTTAGCCGTGAAAAAAATGGGACAGGTTATATTTTTTTCACGGCCAGGAAACACGGGTTACGGGCGCGGTGTAAAAACGGTGCAGAAGCCGAGTTTTCAATGGACCCATTGAAAGTCAATGGAACCGCAGAAAAACACGTCGACCGGAACAACGGCCGCGGATGCACACAACGGTCGTGTGCATGAGACCTTACACAATGATTTCATTTTTTAAACAAAAAAATATATTATGTTTTAGTGTTTCCATAGTCTAAGAGCCATAGTTTTTTCAGTTTTTCGGCGATTATCTTGGGTAGGGTATGATTTTTGCGGGATGAGATGACGGTTTGATTGGTGCTATTTTGGCGTACATGCGACTTTTTTTATCACTTTTATTACCTTTTTTGGGAAGTAAGGTGGGCAAAATTTCAATTTTCTCATAGTTTTTATTTTTTTATTTTTATGGCGTTCACCGTGCGGGAAAAGTAACATGACCGTTTTATAGATCAGGTCGTTACAGACACGGCGATACCTATTATGTGTAGTGTATTTTATTTTTGTAATTTTTATTCAGTGATAAATGTGTTTTTTTAATCTTAACTTTTTTTTTACATTTTTTTGACCCAGACCCACTTGGTTCTTGAAGATCCAGTGGGTCTGATGTCTGTATAATACAGTACAGTACTCTATATAGGGTACTGTACTGTATTTTACTTTACACTTTGTCTGAACAGATCTATGCCTTTAGCATAGATCTGTTCAGCACCATGGACAGCAGGACGTCTGAGAAGGCGTCCTGTTGCCATGGGAACCTTCCCCGTCTGCCACAACTTCGCAGACGAGGAAGGGTGAGGACAGGGCTGGCAGGGGGCTGTCGAGGGGGCTCTCTCCCTCTCCATCGGGGGGCTGCAAAGGCACAGCAGCCCCCCGATGGGAGAGGGAGGGAGCTCCCTGACCCTGACAGTTAACCTTTTCCATACCACGGTCCATACGGACCGCGGTATGGAAAGGGTTAAACGGCTGACATCTGCACAGATGTCAGCCGTTTATACCAGGGTGTCAGCAATGTGCTGACACCCTGGTATAACCACTAGACGCCAATGAATTTTCAAGAGGAGGCGGGCGGGGGATCGCGATCCCCCTGCCGCACCGCCCGCCTCCCGCAACTGCCGCACCGCCCCTGCAACCCCCCCCTGCATTACCCGCCGGAATTAAATCATGCAGGGGTGCAGGGGGGGGTGCAAAATCGTCATTTTGGCCATTTTAAAGTTTCTGATCAGAAACTGCAGAAAGCGCAGCAAACCGCAGGTCTGAATTGACCTGCGGTTTGCGGCGATCGCCGATACGGGGGGGGGGGGGGTCACATGACCCCCCCTGGCGTTGTGACAGGATGCTGGCTGAATGATTTCAGCCGGCATCCCGTTGCGATTAACCCCCGCGGCGCCGGAATATCTATTTAGAGTTAGGACGTACCGGTACGCCCTGAGTCTTTAAGGACTCGGGAAATGGGGCGTACCGGTACGCCCTACGTCCTTAAGGGGTTAAAAGTAAGTTCAATGGGAAAATCTACCTATTATAAGATACAAAAAGATGTCTTATTTCTAGAAGTTGATTCACACTGGGAAAAAAAGCAATAAACTAAAGAACTAAAACAGTCTCGAGCTCTTGTGAGTGGAGGCGGTCAATGTGACAGCCCAGATACAGAGTGCTATATCTAGTCCTTACTCCATGTTCATTCCTGAAAGGTCTGCACATTTTCAGTGGAACAAATAATTCCACCACTTACTTTTGTTGCACTTGAAAAATAGCTTTCAAGAAAAATATTGTCATTATGGATATATGTGGAGAGATTGGTGATGAATTGGTTATAAGATGAAAATCTTTGATGTATAACATGCAAAATGAGCATGAATGGGACACTAATGAAAACTACAAAGCTTGTCTTCACCTGGAACTTTCCAACAGTGCTACAAAATAATAAATGGCTGTTTACCTGTACACTGCAGTAGTAGGTGGCACAGGATAATTATGGCTTCCTCAGGTTCACTTGAATAGGACGAAGCTGTAAGCACACTGCACCGCTTCTAGTATCTAGACATGCAGGTCAACATTGAAAAGGCAGCAGTGCTCTTTATTATTCTATGCCCCAAAAAATTGTTTATTTGTTTTAATGTGTTCAACAAAATGTTTGAATATGTACAGTGTGTTATCAACAAGAAACTGTGAAGTGAGAAAGTAAGTGTAATATTCCCATGAAGTCACGTCAATACAGACTATTATTTATTTATTACCCATCAGAATTAGGCTACTTTCTGTCACGCACACAGGGGGCGGGATAGTGACCACTGAACTCCACCCTCACCCCTGTCCCTGCCTACTTGCCTTGCAAGTCCTAGCGACAAGGGACAACTGGTCGACAAAACCTTAGCTGGGATAGTGCAGGGAAAACAAACAAATAAACAGAAAGGTCAAACAAACCACGTCAAAACCAAGAGATCAGAAAAGGTACCGGAGGAGCAAGCAGGGAATGTTCAGAACAAGCCGAATTCAAACCAGGAGAGCATGCCAAGACCAGAGGATGAGATGCATGGGAAATCGAAAGCCAAGCAGGAACAAACAAACCAGGTGAGTATCATGCAGGAAGGACCTCAATAACAGGCAATCTGTGGCCAGCAGATTGACTGTTTAAACAGTGCACTAGTGGAGTCATGTGACGTGGCCAGCGTCACATGACTCCTGAGTTCCAATGCAGCCCATACAGCCGAGTGCCAAGTGATCAGCTCGGCACTCAGCCCCAGTGTGGTTCCCATGGGAACTATGCACAGAGCGCATCGTGACACTTTCACACTGGCGTTTCTGGGTCCGCTTGTGAGATCCGTGTCAGGGCTCTCACAAGTGGCCCAACACGGATCAGTTCAGCCCCAATGCATTCTGAATGGATAAGGATGGTCTCTGTTGCATTTTTTAGACGGTCACTAAAACGCAGCTTGCAGCAGGTGACCGTCTGACGATGCGGAGCCCAACGGATCCGTCCTGACTTACAATGTAAGTCAATGGGAATGGATCTGTTTTTCACTTACACAATATGGTGCAATTGAAAATGGATTCATCCCCCATTAACTTTCAATGTAAGTCAAGACGGATCCGTTTTGACTTAGACTTTTTTTTAATGAATAATGCAAACAGATCTGTTATGAAGGGATACAAGTGTTTGCATTATCAGTGTGGATCCGTCTGTGCAGATACAAGACGGATCTGCACCAAACGCAAGTGTGAAAGTAGCCGTAGGTGAAAAAAAAATTATGATTTCAATTTGTGTTTGTATTTTTGGTTTACTAAGTGAGAGCTCTTACCAGTTTTCATTGGGGGAGTGTTATCTTTTTGTTATTCTGGTAAGATGTTGTAGAATTACATATTTCCCCCATAAAACATAGGAGACAAAATCTGGATTCTCCAACACATAATTATATTCTTGTCTGAATGCCCTCATGGACTCAAATTCTTTATAGCAGATACTTTCCCCAAACTCTTTATTGACTTCTATTTGTGTTTTGAAGTCTGGCTTAGGTGTTGACCAGTGAAATTGGGTATACCTCATTCGATCCCCTCTAAGGGTCGTTCTGGAAACACCAAATGTCCAGCCACTTTTCCTTATCTAGTTATCCTTTCAATCTGTTCAAGTGGATCTGAAAATCGTTGATGATATCCAAAATTAGAGATTCTGGGGGTCATTTATTGCTGGTCTTTGGGATAAAAAAGTCGCAAGACCGTTTTCCAACTTTTAAATGCCCATGTCCCTAAATTTAAGTGCCATGCTTACCATTGGGAAGTTGCAGGTTCGAGCATAGGAGGGGTGAGGCCAGCAGTTCTGGCAAATTTGGCTAAATTTATGCCAGTTTCCAGGCGCACATGACAACTGAAATCTACTACAGTCAGGGGCTGGAGTAGATATCAATCTAGGCACACAGACGCCGGTCTTTAAATAATGACCCCCTCAGTTATTGACATGTAAAAAAATGAAATTGTTACAAATTATGGCGCTTGCCATATTTGCATCAAAATTTGCAACTTTTTCAGCTTCTCGCTTGCCTCTTAATAAATTAGATGCATCTTACTCAAGCACACAGGGGATCAAGACTGGAATATGGGAATGTCAGTCTTGATAAATGTCTCCCAATGGGTTTGTAGTGTCACCTGTGGCAGCTTGAACTGGAAGATCGGACTCTTTTTGTGCCATAGTTTTTATCTAAAGTCAATTGTACCAAACAAAACATAAATTCTAAATTTGTAATTTATCTAAAAGTGCAATAAAAATGGAAATGTTGGTAAAAATAATTAATACACTTTACATATTGTGACACAGTGGGGGGTTGTGTCTGGCAAGGCAGGCATTTTCCTCCCAGCATGTGCGGCTGGGCTGGTTTCCAGCCAGGTGAGGTCAAATACCGGACCGGAGTTTAAGTGCTGTCCTGGTTTTGGCAGCACCTGGATGTCCTTAAATAGGCAGCTGGGCTCAGCAGAGATGTCTCTGTTTTTGGGATCTGAGGCTTTGTGCCATGCTGGAGGGCTGAGAGCTGCATGCTGGGGAAACAGGCGGCGTAAAGCCTGCTGTGGACTACTGGAGGCAGAACTGCCAGCAAGATGACTTGTGAAGATAGTCTTCCAGTAAGACCAAACAAACAGGAGAACAAAGAAGTGATACGCTATCAGGCAGATAACTTTCTCTCCAATATGATCCATGGACACCGAATAAATGTGTAGGTAAAGGTAGATAGAACCAACGTCCACACCATTTAAATCTCATCCTCACACCTAGATGAATTGGGCTTCAGTTGTTTCAATCCTCAAACATGTCACCCCTTCATCATCTAATTTGATAGTACATAGTGTTTAAAGAGGACAGTAAAGAGATAGCACCCTTTTGAATCAATTATGATAGGGTTCTAAGAAACCTAACCAGCAGTGCTCAGATAAAAAGAAAAAGAAAATAATGTCCCTACGCATTTCATTTATTTATATAGACCAAAACTCATCAGGGGATATTGGGCTAGTGCAACCTAGAGTGGGAAGCAAAGAAAAAAACCAAAGATAAATAAATAAATATATATATATATATATATATATATACAGTACAGACCAAAAGTTTGAACACACCTTCTCATTCAAAGAGTTTTCTTTATTTTCATGACTATGAAAATTGTAGATTCACACTGAAGGCATCAAAACTATGAATTAACACATGTGGAATTATATACATAACAAAAAAGTGTGAAACAACTGAAAATATGTAATATTCTAGGTTCTTCAAAGTAGCCAAGTTTTGCTTTGATTACTGCTTTGCACACTCTTGGCATTCTCTTGATGAGCTTCAAGAGGTAGTCACCTGAAATGGTTTTCACTTCACAGGTGTTCCCTGTCAGGTTTAATAAGTGGGATTTCTTGCCTTATAAATGGGGTTGAGACCATCAGTTGCGTTGTGGAGAAGTCAGGTGGATACACAGCGGATAGTCCTACTAAATAGACTGTTAGAATTTGTATTATGGCAAGAAAAAAGCAGCTAAGTATAGAAAAACGAGTGGCCATCATTACTTTAAGAAATGAAGGTCAAATCAGTCCGAAAAATTGGGAAAACTTTGAAAGTGTCCCCAAGTGCAGTCACAAAAACCATCAAGCGCTACAAAGAAACTGGATCACATGCGGACCGCCCCAGGAAAGGAAGACCAAGAGTCCCTCTGCTGCGGAGGATAAGTTCATCCGAATCACCAGCCTCAGAAATCACAGGTTAACAGCAGCTCAGATTAGAGACCAGGTCAATGCCATACAGAGTTCTAGCAGCAGACACATCTCTAGAACAACTGTTAAGAGGAGACTGTGTGAATCAGGCCTTCATGGTAGAATATCTGCTAGGAAACCACTGCTAAGGACAGGCAACAAGCAGAAGAGACTTGTTTGGGCTAAAGAACACAAGGAATGGACATTAGACCAGTGTAAATCTGTGCTTTGGTCTGATGAGTCCAAATTTGAGATCTTTGGTTCCAACCACCGTGTCTTTGTGCGACGCAGAAAGGGTGAACGAAGGAGAACAAAGAAGTGATACGCTATCAGGCAGATAACTTTCTCTCCAATATGATCCATGGACACCGAATAAATGTGTAGGTAAAGGTAGATAGAACCAACGTCCACACCATTTAAATCTCATCCTCACACCTAGATGAATTGGGCTTCAGTTGTTTCAATCCTCAAACACGTCACCCCTTTATCATCTAATTTGATAGTACATAGTGTTTAACCACTTCAACCCCGCTAGCTGAAACCCCCTTAATGACCAGGCCACTTTTTACACTTCTGCACTACACTACTTTCACCGTTTATTGCTCGGTCATGCAACTTACCACCCAAATGAATTTTACCTCCTTTTCTTCTCACTAATAGAGCTTTCATTTGGTGGTATTTCATTGCTGCTGACATTTTTACTTTTTTTGTTATTAATCAAAATTTAATGATTTTTTTGCAAAAAAAAAGACATTTTTCACTTTCAGCTGTAAAATTTTCCCCAAAAAACGACATCCATATATATATTTTTCGCTAAATTTATTGTTCTACATGTCTTTGATAAAAAAAAATGTTTGGGCAAAAAAATAAAAATGGTTTGGGTAAAAGTTATAGCGTTTACAAACTATGGTACAAAAATTTGAATTTCCGCTTTTTGAAGCAGCTCTGACTTTCTGAGCACCTGTCATGTTTCCTGAGGTTCTACAATGCCTAGACAGTAGAAAACTCCCACAAATGACCCCATTTCGGAAAGTAGACACCCTAAGGTATTCACTGATGGGTATAGTGAGTTCATAGAACTTTTTATTTTTTGTCACAAGTTAGCAGAAAATGATGATTTTTTTCTTAATTTTTTCTTTCTTACAAAGTCTCATATTCCACTAACTTGTGACAAAAAATAAAAACTTCCATGAACTCACTATGCCCATCACAAAATACCTTGGGGTGTCTTCTTTCCAAAATGGTGTCACTTGTGGCGTAGTTATACTGCCCTGGCAATTTAGGGGCCCATATGTGTGAGAAGTACTTTGCAATCAAAATGTGTAAAAAATGACCGGTGATATCCGAAAGGTGCACTTTGGAATGTGGGTCCCTTTGCCCACCTAGGCTGCAAAAAAGTGTGACACATCTGGTATCGCGTACTCAGGAGAAGTTGGGGAATGTGTTTTGGGGTGTCATTTTACATATACCCATGCTGGGTGAGAGAAATATCTTGGCAAAAGACAACTTTTCTAATTTCTTTATACAAAGTTGGCATTTGACCAAGATATTTATCTCACCCAGCATGGGTATATGTAAAATGACACCCCAAAACACATTTCCCAACTTCTCCTGAATACGGCGATACCACATGTGTGACACTTTTTTTACAGCCAAGGTGGGCAAAGGGGGACATATTCCAAAGTGCACCTTTTGGATTTCGCAGGCCATTTTTTACACATTTTGATTGCAAACTACTTCACACACATATGGGCCCCTAAATTGCCAGGGCAGTATAACTACGCCACAATGACCCCATTTTGGAAAGAACACACCCCAAGGTATTCCGTGAGGGGCATGGCGAGTTCCTAGAATTTTTTATTTTTTGTCACAAGTTAGTGGAATATGAGACTTTGTAAGAAAAAAAAAAAAAAAAAAAAAATCATCATTTTTCGCTAACTTGTGACAGAAAATAAAAAATTCTAGGAACTCGCCATGCCGCTCAAGGAATACCTTGGGGTGTCTTCTTTCCAAGATGGGGTCACTTGTGGCGTAGTTATACTGCCCTGGCAATTTAGGGGCCCATATGTGTGAGAAGTACTTTGCAATCAAAATGTGTAAAAAATGACCGGTGAAATCCGAAAGGTGCACTTTGGAATGTGGGTCCCTTTGCCCACCTAGGCTGCAAACAAGTGTGACACATCTGGTATCGCGTACTCAGGAGAAGTTGGGGAATGTGTTTTGGGGTGTCATTTTACATATACCCATGCTGGGCGAGAGAAATATCTTGGTCAAAAGACAACTTTTCCAATTTCTTTATACAAAGTTGGCATTTGACCAAGATATTTATCTCACCCAGCATGGGTATATGTAAAATGACACCCCAAAACACATTCCCCAACTTCTCCTGAGTACGGCGATACCACATGCGTGACACTTTTTTTACAGCCAAGGTGGGCAAAGGGGGACATATTCCAAAGTGCACCTTTTGGATTTCGCAGGCCATTTTTTACACATTTTGTTTGCAAACTACTTCACACACATATGGGCCCCTAAATTGCCAGGGCAGTATAACTACGCCACAATGACCCCATTTTGGAAAGAAGACACCCCAAGGTATTCCATGAGGGGCATGGCGAGTTCCTAGAATTTTTTATTTTTTGTCACAAGTTAGTGGAATATGAGACTTTGTAAGAAAAAAAAAGAAAAAAGAAAAAATCATCATTTTTCGCTAACTTGTGACAGAAAAAAAAAAATTCTAGGAACTCGCCATGCCCCTCAAGGAATACCTTGGGGTGTCTTCTTTCCAAAATGGGGTCACTTGTGGCGTAGTTATACTGCCCTGGCAATTTAGGGGCCCATATGTGTGAGAAGTACTTTGCAATCAAAATGTGTAAAAAATGACCGGTGAAATCCGAAAGGTGCACTTTGGAATGTGGGTCCCTTTGCCCACCTAGGCTGCAAACAAGTGTGACACATCTGGTATCGCGTACTCAGGAGAAGTTGGGGAATGTGTTTTGGGGTGTCATTTTACATATACCCATGCTGGGCGAGAGAAATATCTTGGCAAAAGACAACTTTTCCAATTTCTTTATACAAAGTTGGCATTTGACCAAGATATTTATCTCACCCAGCATGGGTATATGTAAAATGACACCCCAAAACACATTCCCCAACTTCTCCTGAGTACGGCGATACCACATGCGTGACACTTTTTTTACAGCCAAGGTGGGCAAAGGGGGACATATTCCAAAGTGCACCTTTTGGATTTCGCAGGCCATTTTTTACACATTTTGTTTGCAAACTACTTCACACACATATGGGCCCCTAAATTGCCAGGGCAGTATAACTACGCCACAATGACCCCATTTTGGAAAGAAGACACCCCAAGGTATTCCATGAGGGGCATGGCGAGTTCCTAGAATTTTTTATTTTTTGTCACAAGTTAGTGGAATATGAGACTTTGTAAGAAAAAAAAAGAAAAAAGAAAAAATCATCATTTTTCGCTAACTTGTGACAGAAAAAAAAAAATTCTAGGAACTCGCCATGCCCCTCAAGGAATACCTTGGGGTGTCTTCTTTCCAAAATGGGGTCACTTGTGGCGTAGTTATACTGCCCTGGCAATTTAGGGGCCCATATGTGTGAGAAGTACTTTGCAATCAAAATGTGTAAAAAATGACCGGTGAAATCCGAAAGGTGCACTTTGGAATGTGGGTCCCTTTGCCCACCTAGGCTGCAAACAAGTGTGACACATCTGGTATCGCGTACTCAGGAGAAGTTGGGGAATGTGTTTTGGGGTGTCATTTTACATATACCCATGCTGGGCGAGAGAAATATCTTGGCAAAAGACAACTTTTCCAATTTCTTTATACAAAGTTGGCATTTGACCAAGATATTTATCTCACCCAGCATGGGTATATGTAAAATGACACCCCAAAACACATTCCCCAACTTCTCCTGAGTACGGCGATACCACATGCGTGACACTTTTTTACAGCCAAGGTGGGCAAAGGGGGACATATTCCAAAGTGCACCTTTTGGATTTCGCAGGCCATTTTTTACACATTTTGTTTGCAAACTACTTCACACACATATGGGCCCCTAAATTGCCAGGGCAGTATAACTACGCCACAATGACCCCATTTTGGAAAGAAGACACCCCAAGGTATTCCATGAGGGGCATGGCGAGTTCCTAGAATTTTTTATTTTTTGTCACAAGTTAGTGGAATATGAGACTTTGTAAGAAAAAAAAAGAAAAAAGAAAAAATCATCATTTTTCGCTAACTTGTGACAGAAAAAAAAAATTCTAGGAACTCGCCATGCCCCTCAAGGAATACCTTGGGGTGTCTTCTTTCCAAAATGGGGTCACTTGTGGGGTAGTTATACTGCCCTGGCATTCTAGGGGCCCTAATGTGTGGTAAGTAGTTTGAAATCAAAATGTGTAAAAAATGACCTGTCAAATCCTAAAGGTGCTCTTTGGAATGTGTGCCCCTTTGCCCACCTAGGCGGCAAAACAGTGTACACATCTGGCATCGCCGTATTCAGGAGAAGTTGGGGAATGTGTTTTGGGGTGTCATTTTACATATACCCATGCTGGGTGAGAGAAATATCTTGGCAAAAGACAACTTTTCCCATTTTTTTTTATACAAAGTTGGCATTTGACCAAGATATTTATCTCACCCAGCATAGGTATATGTAAAATGACACCCCAAAACACATTGCCCAACTTCTCCTGAGTACGGCGATACCAGATGTGTGACACTTTTTTGCAGCCTAGATGCGCAAAGCGGGCCAAATTCCTTTTAGGAGGGCATTTTTAGACATTTGGATCCCAGACTTCTTCTCACGCTTTCGGGCCCCTAAAAAGCCAGGGCAGTATAAATACCCCCCATGTGACCCCATTTTGGAAAGAAGACACCCCAAGGTATTCAATGAGGGGCATGGCGAGTTCATAGAATTATTTTTTTTTGGCACAAGTTAGCGGAAATTGATTTTTTTTTTGTATTTTGTCACAAAGTCTCCCTTTCCGCTAATTTGGGACAAAAATTTAAATCTTTCATGGACTCAATATGCCCCTCACGGAATACCTTGGGGTGTCTTCTTTCCGAAATGGGGTCACATGTGGGGTATTTATACTGCCCTGGCATTTTAGGGGCCCTAAAGCGTGAGAAGAAGTCTGGAATATAAATGTATAAAAAATTTTATGCATTTGGATTCCGTGAGGGGTATGGTGAGTTCATGCGAGATTTTATTTTTTGACACAAGTTAGTGGAATATGAGACTTAGTAAGAAAAAACAAAAACAAAAAAAAACAATTTCTGCTAACTTGGGCCAAAAAAAATGTCTGAATGGAGCCTTACAGGGGGTGGTCAATGATAGGGGGGTGGTCAATGATAGGGGGGTGATCAATGACAGGGGGTGATCAGGGAGTGTATATGAGGTGATCACCCCCCTGTCATTGATCACCCCCCTGTAAGGCTCCATTCAGACGTCCGTATGCGTTTTGCGGATCCGATCCATGTATCCGTAAAAATCATACGGACATCTGAATGGAGCCTTACAGGGGGGTGATCAATGACAGAGGGGTGATCAATGACAGGGGGTGATCAGGGAATCTATATGGGTGATCACCCGCCTGTCATTGATCACCCCCCTGTAAGGCTCCATTCAGACGTCCGTATGTGTTTTGCGGATCCGATCCATGTATCCGTAAAAATCATGCAGACATCTGAATTTAGCCTTACAGGGGGGTGGTCAATGACAGGGCGGTGATCAATGACAGGGGGTGATCAGGGAATCTATATGGGTGATCACCCGCCTGTCATTGATCGCCCCCCTGTAAGGCTCCATTCAGACGTCCGTATGTGTTTTGCGGATCCAATCCATGTATCCGTGGATCCGTAAAAATCATACGGACATCTGAATGGAGCCTTACAGGGGGGTGATCAATGTCAGGGGGGTGATCAATGACAGGGGGTGATCAGGGAATCTATATGGGTGATCACCCGCCTGTCATTGATCACCCCCCTGTAAGGCTCCATTCAGACGTCCGTATGTGTTTTGCAGATACGATCCATGTATCCGTGGATCTGTAAAAATCATACGGACATCTGAATGGAGCCTTACAGGGGGGTGATCAATGACAGGGGGTG
Source organism: Bufo gargarizans (assembly GCF_014858855.1). Classification (NCBI taxonomy): domain Eukaryota; kingdom Metazoa; phylum Chordata; class Amphibia; order Anura; family Bufonidae; genus Bufo; species Bufo gargarizans. The sequence continues at coordinate 73,224,493 of NC_058087.1, forward strand.
ATCAGGGAATCTATATGGGTGATCACCCGCCTGTCATTGATCACCCCCCTGTAAGACTCCATTCAGACGTCCGTATGTGTTTTGCGGATCCGATCCATGTATCTGTGGATCCGTAAAAATCATACGGACATCTGAATGGAGCCTTACAGGGGGGTGATCAATGACAGGGGTGATCAGGGAATCTATATGGGTGATCACCCGCTTGTCATTGATCACCCCCCTGTAAGGCTCAATTCAGACGTCCGTATGTGTTTTGCGGATCCGATCCATGTATCCGTGGATCCGTAAAAATCATACGGACGTCTGAACGGAGCCTGACAAGGGGGTGATCAGGGAGTCTATATGGGGTGATCAGGGGTTCATAAGGGGTTAATAAGTGACAGGGGGGGTGTAGTGTAGTGTTTTGTGGTACTTTACACAGCTACCTGTGTCCTCTGGTGGTCGATCCAAACAAAAGGGACCAACAGAGGACCAGGTTGCAGGTATATTAGACGCTGTTATCAAAACAGCGTCTAATATACCTGTTAGGGGTTAAAAAAAATAACATCTCCAGCCTGCCAGCGAACGATCGCCGCTGGCAGGCTGGAGATCCTGTCTCTTACCTCAAGTTCCTGTGAATGCGCGCGCCTGTGTGCGCGCGTTCACAGGAAGTCTCGGCTCTCGCGAGATGACGCGTATATGCGTCACTCTGCGCAGAGCTGCCGCCTCCGGACTGCAGATCTGCGTTAGGCGGTCTGGAGGCGGTTAAAGAGGACAGTAAAGAGATAGCACCCTTTTGAATCATTGGAGAAATTTGTGGATAGCTCACCACCCTCCTCAGTCAGGTAAGGGTGCTCTAGACGAAAGACTGCTCACTCAATCAGTCTAGAAAATGAAGGGTTAAATGGAAAACACGGCTGGCACTCGCTATGTGGTTCACATCAAACAACTGTTTTATTAATCCTAGTTCACAATGGAACAAAAGCAGCAATATATATATTAATATACACACTACAAATTAAAAAACGTTCAGAAAACCCCTAAAAATTGGATAAAATATAATAAAACGGTATAAAACACTACTATATATCTATAGTGATATTGCACAATGAGAAAATCACAGTACTCTTTTGCTTGATAGCAATTAATATCCAAGTCTCTTATATTTGGGAACTTGTATCTTTGAATGTGGGACGCTGTAGCGTCGATTCAATGTCCGCTGTGGATTTGAAATACTCAGTCCAGAGGCTGCAGTAGCTTGGTATATCAAATACTAGGAGGGTGCCGTTGCCTTTTAGACAATTCGATATAGCAGTCCTTATATTTTGGCTTTTGGTGTTTTTGCCTATAAAGGAATGTTGCTTACCCTTCTCAGGGGAGTCTTCAGCAGTCAGAATCGGCCGCTTGTTGCACCGCTCGCTTTCGGCGTCCTCGCTCTCTGATGTTGGTCACGTGGTATCTCAGAGGTATCGCGGGACTTAGAAACTGTGTTTCAATGTTCTTACGAGCGGTGTTGTTTTAAATATATCAGATGGAGCGCTCCACTTCTGAAAAGATGATTCAAATTTTGCCGTTCATGTCCCAAATGTTGCAGTATTCAGGGATATAACGCTAAACGCGTTTCGAGGACTTCAGTCCTCTTCCTCAGTAGCTACCAACATCAGAGAGCGAGGACGCCGAAAGCGAGTGGTGCAACAAGCGGCCGATTCTGACTGCTGAAGACTCCCCTGAGAAGGGTAAGCAACATTCCTTTATAGGCAAAAACACCAAAAGCCAAAATATAAGGACTGCTATATCGAATTGTCTAAAAGGCAACGGCACCCTCCTAGTATTTGATATACCAAGCTACTGCAGCCTCTGGACTGAGTATTTCAAATCCACAGCGGACATTGAATCGACGCTACAGCGTCCCACATTCAAAGATACAAGTTCCCAAATATAAGAGACTTGGATATTAATTGCTATCAAGCAAAAGAGTACTGTGATTTTCTCATTGTGCAATATCACTATAGATATATAGTAGTGTTTTATACCGTTTTATTATATTTTATCCAATTTTTAGGGGTTTTCTGAACGTTTTTTAATTTGTAGTGTGTATATTAATATATATATTGCTGCTTTTTGTTCCATTGTGAACTAGGATTAATAAAACAGTTGTTTGATGTGAACCACATAGCGAGTGCCAGCCGTGTTTTCCATTTAACCCTTTTGAATCAATTATGATAGGGTTCTAAGAAACCTACCCAGCGGTGCTCAGATAAAAAGAAAAAGAAAATAATGTCCCTACGCATTTCATTTATTTATATAGCCCAAAACTCATCAGGGGATATTGGGCTAGTGCAACCTAGAGTGGGAAGCAAATAAAAAAAACTAAGATATATATATATATATATATATATATATATACTGTATATATATATACACAGTATATATATATATATACTGTATATATATACAGTATATGTGTATTTAACCCCTTAGCGCAGAACGCCGTACATGTATGGCGGGGGATGCATTGCCAGAATGCATTCCGCCGTACATGCAAGGCGGGATGAACGGGCGGGCACCGGAGCGGTGTGCGCCCGATCACTGCAGGGGTCCGGCAGTCCCTGGTAGCAGGGCCCCTGCTGTATCCGCCGTTAATCCGCCTGTTTACAGCAATGCCGGCGGATTAACCCCTTCTATGCCGCGGTCCGCGCTGACCGCTCCATAGAAGTTGTTTGCGGCAGGTGAGTGATCGCATCGAGTCCCCGCGCTGCTGTGGCGGGAACCCGATGCGTGACAAGGCAGCCAGATGCCGTGCAGAGGCTGCCCAATGCCCTGCACGGCATCAGGAACTGCCTTCTACAGGAGCCGAGGAGATCCAGTCTCAGGCTGGGTCTCCTAGGCAACCTGTTAGTGTATGACTCAGTGTCATACACTTACAGGCAATGCATTAAAATACAGATGTATTGTATTGCATTGCAGAGGGGATCAGACCCCTAAAAGAGTGGGACAGAAATAAAGTTTAAAAAAATAAGTAAAAAAACGTGTTTTGAATAAAACAGTAAAGTTTCAAGTAAAAAAAAAAAAAAAAAACACGCCCCAGTCCCCTGATTTTCTAATAGAAAATTGAAAAAAAAGAAAAACCGCACATATTAGGTATCTCCACGTCCGTAACGAACGGCTCTATAAATATATCACATGATCCACCCATCCGATAGACACCATAAAAATAAAAACTGTGTATAAAAAAGCCATTTTTGTCAACTTACATCACTAAAAGTGCAACACCAAGCGATCAAAAAGGCATATGCCCCCAAAAATAGCACTAATCTAACCGTCACCTCATCCCGCAAAAAATGAGACCCTACATAGGACAATTGCCTAAAAACTGAAAAAACTATGGCTCTCAGACTATGAAGACACTAAAACATTATTATTTTTTGTTTCAATAATTTTTTGTCACCTTACATCACAAAAAGTGTAATAGCAAGCGATCAAAAAGTCATACGCACCCCAAAATAGTGCCAATCAAACCGTCATCTCATCCCACAAAAATCATACCCTACCCAAGATAATCGCCCAAAAACGGAAAAAAACTATGGCTCTCAGACTATGGAGACACTAAAACATTATTTTTTTTGTTTCAAAAATGAAATTATTGTGTAAAACTTAGATAAATAGAAAAGTATATATATTAGGTATCACCGCATCCGTAATAACCTATAAAAAAAATCACATGACCTAACCACTCAGGTGAATACCGTAAAAAATAAAAAATAAACCTATATAAAAAAGCCATTTTTTGTCACCTTAGATCACAAAAAGTGTAATATCAAGCGATCAAAAAGTCATACGCACCCCGAAAATATTGCCAATCAAACTGTCATCTCATCCTGCAAAAAATGAGACCCTACCTAAGATAATTGCCCAAAAACTGAAAAAAATATGGCTCTCAGTCTATGGAGACACTAAAACATGATTTTTTTTTGTTTCAAAAATGAAATCATTGTGTAAAACTTACATAAATAAAAAAAAGTATATATATTAGGTATCACCGCGTCCGTAATAACCTGCTCTATAAAAATATCACATGACCTAACCCCTCAGGTGAATACCGTAAAAAATAAAAACAGTGTAAAAAAGCCATTTTTTGTCACCTTAGATCACAAAAAGTGTAATAGCAAGCGATAAAAAAGTCATACGCACCCCAAAATAATGCCAATCAAACCATCATCTCATCCCGAAAAAAATGAGCCCCTACACAAGACAGTCGCCCAAAAAATAAATAAAACTATGGCTTTCAGAATGTGGAGACACTAAAGAATCTTTTTTTTTTCCAAATTCTTTGTTATGTAAAACTAAAACAAACAACCCAAAAAAGTAGTCATATTTGGTATTGTCACGTTCGTGACAACCCGCTCTATAAAAATACCACATGATCTATCCTGTCAGATGAATGTTGTAAATAACAAAAAATAAAAATGGTGCCAATTTTTTGTTACTTTGCCTCACAAAAAGTGTAACATAGAGCAACCAAAAATCATATGTACCCTAAAATAGTACCAACAAAACTGCCACCCTATCCCGTAGTTTCTAAAATGGGGTCACTTTTTTGGAGTTTCTACTCTAGGGGCGCATCAGGGGGCTTCAAATGGGACATGGTGTCCAAAAAAACTGTCTAGCAAAATCTGCCTTCCAAAAACCGTATGGCATTCCTTTCCTTCTGTGCCCTGCCATGTGCCCGTACAGCAGTTTATGACCACATATGGGTGTTTCTGTAATGAGTTTTGTTTAGCTATTAACTCTTGCTTTGTAACTGGAAAAAAAATATTAAAATGGAAAATCTGCCCAAAAAGTAACATTTTGAAATTGTATCTCTATTTTCCATTAATTCTTGTGGAACACCTAAAGGGTTAACAAAGTTTGTAAAATCAGTTTTGAATACCTTAAGGGGTGTAGTTTCTTAGATGGGGTCACTTTTATAGAGTTTCTACTCTAGGGGTGCATCAGGGGGGCTTCAAATGGGACATGGTGTCCATAAAAACAGTCTAGCAAAATCTGCCTTTCAAAAACCGTATGGCATTCCTTTCCTTCTGTGTCCTACCGTGTGCCCATACAATGGTTTACGACCACATATGGGGTGTTTCTGTAAACTACAGAATCAGAGCCATAAATATAGAGTTTTGTTTGGCTGTTGACCCTTGCTTTGTAACTGGAAAAAAATTATTAAAATGGAAAATCTGCCAAAAAAGTGAAATTTTGAAATTGTATCTCTATTTTCCATTAATTCTTGGAAAAGTTTGTAAAATTAGTTTTGAATACCTTGAGGGGTGTAGTTTCTAGAATGGGGTCATTTTTGGGTGGTTTCTATTATGTAAGCCTCACAAAGTGACTTCAGACCTTAACTGGTCTTTGAAAAGTGTTTTTTTTTTTTAATGTCTTAAAAATTTCTAGATTTGCTTCTAAACTTCTAAGCCTTGTAACATCCCCACAAAATAAAATGTCATTCCCAAAATGATCCAAACATGAAGAAGACATATGGGGAATGCAAAGTAATAACTATTTTTGTAGGTATTACTATGTATTATAGAAGTAGAGAAATTGAAACTTGGAAATTTGCAATTTTTATTAAATGTTTTGGTAAATTTGGTATTTTTTTTATTAATCTTTTTTTTTTTTTTTTTACTTCATTTACCAGTGTCATGAAGTACAATATGTGCCGAAAAAACAATCTCAGAATGGCCTGGATAAGACAAAGCGTTTTAAAGTTATCACCACTTAAAGTGACACTGGTCAGATTTGCAAAAAATGGCCTGGTCCTTAAGGTGAAAATTAGCTTGGTCCTTAAGGGGTTAAAACAAGAGGTAATCCAGCCACCCATTATCACCATTCCAGGCAGCCGTTAAACCTCTAACTCACGTCTATATGGAATAATCCAATCCTGAAATAGTCGTCCTAGGGGGGTGTAAGGTTGCACCTCCAGCAGTGTTCACCCGTAAACGATATGGGTATTATAACATAGGGTAAGAAGCCACTATAGCTATCAAGCGCCATGGCGCGCCTCCTTATCAATACAATCTCCGCCCACCAATCCTGACGTCACCCCACGTCTATGTGTCACGTCATCGCGCACGTGGGGAGCATCATATGGAATTGCAATGCACGTCCAGGGAGGAGGGCGGGGACCTTTTCAGTCAGTTCCGCCTAGTCCCGCCTACTCCCAGGTCCAGAAAGGTTATTATGCCACCAAATGTCCGTCGGGTGCCGCCCCCTCCCAGGTCCTGGAAGGTCGACACCTCACTCGTATGCATAGATCATGCCGGTACCAGTAAGGGGCATCATAACAATAGAAGTCTATCATGAATCACTGCAAATGGTTGCCCATATAAGGGACTAGATAAATAAAATACCTCAATAGGTTATTGGATCATATTGGAGAGAAAGTTCTCTGCCTGATAGCGTATCACTTCTTAGTCTTCCAGTAAGACCAAACAAACAGGAGAACAATCTTCACATTAGCAATGAATCCAACTAAAGAGTTTCATCTGTACTATGCTGATAAAAAGCGAGGAGAATCCCAACAAGATGTCCTTAGAAGACTAGCCAAGGACCTTCCAGTCTATACCAGGACTATGTCAGGAGCTATTAGATACTGTGACAGATGCCAGCTTGTGAAGCCTGACCGCTGTCATCACTGTTCCGTCTGTGATAAGTGTATTCTGAAAATGGATTACCATTGTCCTTGGGTAAACAACTGTGTTGGATTCTCCAATTACAAGTTCTTTTTGCTCTTCTTGGCCTATTCATTACTGTATTGCCTATTTATTGTTGCCACAGACTTGCAGTATTTCATAAAAAGTTGGACTAATGGGCTCCATGACACACAAGCCAAGTTCCACATTATGTTTTTGTTTTTTGCTGCCGCCATGTTCTCCGTTAGTCTCTCCTCCTTGTTTGGTTATCATTGGTGGCTAGTCTGTAAAAATCGTTCAACACTAGAGATGTTGCGAACATAAAATTTTCTGTTCGCGAACGGCGAACGCGAATTTCTGCAAATGTTCGTGAACCCACATGGACTCTTTACCACAGTAGTGATGGAAAAGTTGTTTCAAGGGGACTAACACCTGGACTGTGGCATGCCGGAGGGGGATCCATGGCAAAACTCCCATGGAAAATTACATAGTTGACGCAGAGTTGGATTTTAATCCATAAAGGGCATAAATCACCTAACAATACAAAAAAAAATTGAACAACGTGGTTTAAAACATCCAGTGTGTGTATACGATCAGCTATGATGTTGTATCGATCAGGTAGTGTAAGGGTTACGCCCGCTTCACAGACATTGACAGACCAAACTCCCCTTTTAATGCACCGCAAACAACCGAAAACAGTCCATTTGCCCAACCGCAAACTTCCCATTTGCACAAGGTTGGATACCAAGCTAGCCATGTCCCGTTGATGTCATTGAAGGTTTCTTCCTCCACCCAGCCACGTACAACACCAAGGGTCCCGAAAGGTGAATTGAATTGATTTTTAGGGAGATGGTTAAAAAAACACTGGCTCCCTCCCCTTTGTTTGAATCTACGCCACGGTCACTGCGTCTGCGTCGTGCAATTAACTGTCACACCCGATATGAGTGGTATTTTCTGTAGTACTATTCTCATCAGTTTAATCCCTGTTACGTCCCATATCAGGGATTGCCTTTTGTGAAAAAAATTTAGGCCGGGTACCTTCGACTGCCTTCACAGTGACAGACCAAACTCTGATACACCAAACTGAATTGATTTTAGGAATCGGGAGATGGAAAAAGCAGCTTGGTCGGTCCTCTTACTCCCAAGTTGGGGCACTGCGCGTGCACGGAGCAATGTGCTATGACACCCTATATGAGTGGTGTCTTAACTAGTACTATTCCTATCAGTTTAATCCCTGTTACGTCCCCTATCCGGGGACGTGTGTCGAATTGATTAATCATTGTCGAATAAACGACATCCTGAAATAATTTTGTTCTGAGCTCTGTACTTGCTTTGTATTGGAATTCATGGGGATTTTTTAAATTGTCTGCATTATTTCTAATAAACTATTAAGAGACTTTATTATGATTTTTTTATTTTATGTATTAAAAACCCATACAACTTAAAAAAATATATATATGTTTTTTCTATAAAAAATTATCTAGCCGATCGCTTTTAGTCTGATCATAATGAAGCAACGGCCTTATCTAGGGTGTGGCAACCTTGCCAACACACTCATAGAGGTGATGATTGCTTCATTGTGATACGCAAGCCCCTTCACCACAACAAGGTACCGATCACGAAGGGGAATTGACACATGTATGTGCCTTTTTTTTGTTTTGTTTTTGCAGCCATAGTGCAGCACTAGAGGCCAGAAAAATTTGGCATGTACACATGCCTGAAAAATTAGATATTGTTGCAGCCGCTGCTGTTTTTCAGGCAGAAAGGTGACTAAAACATTGCAGCTTGAACCCTAGTTGGTGGCGGAGAATTCACGAAAGTCATCCGGTATGCAGACATTAAATACAGCAGCGTGGGGACCATTTGGAGGCCAAGGCATGTCATCAGGCCTTTTGTTAGTCAAACGTATCCCCCACTGTCAGTCCATTCGGGATCCATGCCTCATTCATCTTAATGAAGGTGAGGTAATCAACACTTTTTTGACCGAGACGACTTCTTTTGTTAGTGACAATGCCTCCTGCTGCACTGAAGGTCCTTTCTGACAGGACACTTGAAGCGGGGCGGGCCAGAAGTTCTATCGCAAACTGGGATAGTTCAGGCCACAGGTCAAGCCTGCACACCCAGTAGTCAAGGGGTTCATCGCTCCTCAGAGTGTCGATATCTGCAGTTAAGGCGAGGTAGTTTGCTACCTGTCGGTCGAGTCGTTCTCTAAGGCTGGATCCCGAAGGGCTGTGGCGATGTGTAGGACTGAAAAAGCTCTGCATGTCCTCCATCAACAACACATCTGCAAAGCATCCTGTCCTTGCCACCGTGGTCATGGTAGGAGGAGGATTACTTTCACCTCTTCCCCTGTTAGATTCCCGTTATGCTGTGACATCCAAAACAAAAAAATATGCTTTACACAGCTTATAAGAGATAAGCTGTGTAAAGCATATTTTTTAGTTTTGTTTTGAACTGCTGCATCCTTTCTGACTTTCGGTAATTTGGTAACATTTCCGCCACTTTCTGCTTATACCGGGGGTCTAGTAGCGTGGCCACCCAGTACAGGTTGTTCTCCTTCATCCTTTTTATACGAGGGTCCCTCAACAGACATGACAGCATGAAAGACCCCATTTACACAAGGTTGGATGCCGAGCTACTCATTTCCCATTCCTCGTCCTCACTGATGTCATTAACGGTCTGTTCTTCCCCCCAGCCACGTAGAACACCACGGGTCCCAGATAGGTGACAACAACGAGCACCCTGGGATGCCTGCTGTGGTTGGTCTTCCTCCTCCTCAAAGCCACATTCCTCCTCTGACTCCTCTTCCTCATACTCCTCTTCCAGCATTGCCGCAGGTCCGGCAAGCGATGATGACAAGGCTGTTTCTGGTGGTGATGGTGACCACAACTCTTCCTCTTCACGCTCATCTACAGCCTGATCCAGCACTCTTCGCAGGGCACGCTCCAGGAAGAAAACAAATGGGATGAGGTCGCTGATGGTGCCTTCGGTGCGACTGACTAGGTTTGTCACCTCCTCAAAAGGACGCATGAGCCTACAGGCATTGCACATGAGCGTCCAGTAACGTGGCAAAAAAAATCCCAGCTCCGCAGAGGTTGTCCTAGCACCCCGGTCATACAAATACTCGTTGACGGCTTTTTCTTGTTGGAGCAGGTGGTCGAACATTAGGAGTGTTGAATTCCAACGTGTCGGGCTGTCGCAAATCAAGCGCCTCACTGGCATGTTGTTTCGGCGCTGAATGTCTGAAAAGTGCGCAATGGCCGTGTAGGAACGCCTGAAATGGCCACACACCTTCCTGGCCTGCTTGAGGACGTCCTGTAAGCCTGGGTACTTAGACACAAAGCATTGTACGATGAGATTCAACACATGTGCCATGCACGGCATATGTGACAACTTGCCCAAATTCAATGCCGCCAACAAATTGCTTCCATTGTCACACACCACTTTGCCGATCTCCAGTTGGTGCGGGTCAACCACTGATCCACCTGTGCGTTCAGGGCGTACAGGAGTGCTGGTCTGGTGTGGCTCTCTGCTTTCAGGCAAGTCAACCCCAAGACAGCGTGGTACTGTCGTATCCGGGATGTGGAATAGCCCCTGGGGATATGGGGGGGTTCAGTTGATGTGCAGCCAGACGCCGCAGCAGAAGAGGACTTAGCCGAGGAGGTTATGGAAGAGGATGGAGTAGGAGGAGTAGAGGAGGTGGCAGTAGGCCTGCCTGCAAGTCGTGGCGGTGTCACTAACACCGCTACAGAGCCACGCATTCCATGCTTGGCAGCCGTCAGCAGGTTGACCCAATGCAGCAGTGTAGGTGATATACCTGCCCTGACCGTGCTTTGCAGACCAGGTATCAGTGGTCATATGGACCCTTGCCCCAACACTGTATGCCAGAGATGCCATGACTTCCTTTTCAATCACTGAGTAGAGGTTTGGGATTGCCTTTTTTGAAAAAAATATTTCGTCCGGGTACCTTCCACTGTGGTGTCCCAATAGTGACAAATTTTTTGAAGGCCTCAGACTCCACCAGCTGGTATGGTAAAAGCTGGCGGGCTAAGAGTTCCGTCAAGCCAGCTGTCAGACGCCGGGCAAGGGGGTGACTCTGTGACATTGGCTTCTTACGCTCAAACATTTCCTTTACAGACACCTGACTGTGGACAGATGAGATGGAACTGCTGAAGGAGAGAGGCGGAGTGGCGGGTGGTTGAGAGGGGGCAAGGAGGACAGCAGTGGTTGACGTGCTGGACCAGGAGGAGGATGGTGGCTTTGAGCTTGTGTGCTGCTTCTACTCGTCATCATGTGTTGATCCCATAGGCGTTTGTGATGTGAGATCATGTGCCTTCGCAAAGCAGTTGTACCTAGGTGGGTGTTGGATTTCCCACGACTCAGTTTCTTTTGGCATAGGTTGCAAATGGCATCGCTGTTGTCAGAGGCAGACACACAAAAAAAATGCCACACTGCTGAGCTTTGCAATGACGGCATTCTGGTGGTGGCAACAGCATGCGTTGATTGGCGTGCTCTCTGGCTGACCCCGGGTGCCGATACATGCTGTCTGACTGTGCCACTAGCTCCTTGCGACGACCTCCCCCTGCTTCCAACTCGTCTCCTCCTTCTCTCTGTCTCCCCTTCTGCACTTTCCCCCTCTTCTTCTCTTCGAGCAGGTACCCACGTGGCATCCACGGACACATCGTCATCATCAACCACTTCACTTGTATTTGACACCTCAGCAAAGGAAGCAGCAGCGGGTACAACATCATCATCATCACACTGTACGTCCATGTGTGTAATGCTGCCTGACTGAGACATATCCCTGTTATCTACATCCTCTGGCAATAATGGTTGCGCATCACTAATTTCATCCAACTGATGTGTAAATAACTCCTCTGAGGGATCAAGTAAAGCGGCTTTGGTGGCTGTGGTCGTAGTGGTGGTGGTGGCAGCGGGCGGGAGAGTGGTAACTTGAGAGCAGGTGACCAAAGCTGAGCTGGAGGAGGATGGTGCATCAAGGTTCTTAGCGGAAGCTGTTGAAGATTGGGTGTCCTGTGTAAGCCAGTCAACTATTTTCTCTGAATTTTTTGGGTTCAGGGTACGTGGCCTCTGAACACTGGGCATTATTCCAGAGCCAGTGGAAATCACAGCACCACGACCACGATGGCCCCTCCGGGGTGACCTGCCTTTGCCTGTTATTTTTTTTTAGATAAGTGGTACTATGCGTGCAAGGTACTTTGCCACCCTATATAAGTGGTGGGCAGTGGGCACAGTACAGTCTGTGTGGGCCTGACACACACGGGCTTGCAACTGTGATTATATCACAGAAAATTTTAAATATAATTTTTTTTTTATCTGCAAGGTATTTGAGTGAGTGACACCCTGTAACAGTATGAGTGGAGGCCTAGCCACTAGCCAGTGGCCACAATACAGTCTGTGTGGGCCTGACACACACAGGCTTGCAAATGTGAATATATCACAGCAAAATTTTAAATAGATTTTTTTTTTATCTGCAAGGTATTTGAGTGAATGACACCCTGTAACGGTATGAGTGGAGGCCTAGCCACTAGCCAGTGGCCACAGTACAGTCTGTGTGGGCCTGACGCACACGGGCTTGCAAATGTAATTATATCACAGAAGCATTTTAAATATAATTTTTTTATCTGCAAGGTATTTGAGTGAATGTAACGGACCGTTTCAGCAGACAAGGGGTTAAAATCCGTTTAGGCGATATGCCCCTTTCTGAGAGACAGGCACAGCTACTGCAGAACACCAACCTCCCGAACTGGATACCAAATAGCACTCCAAACTGGAACCTCACAAATAGCTGCCAGCAGACGAACAGGAAAAGCATCCAATCGGCTTACACTCCTGGCAATCAGTCTCTAACAGCATACAGGGAATCCCCCCAATAACGAGACAAGGCTCCGTCTTGAGGGTCAGCAGTGGTCTCTCGTGCTGGCACACCCAGCCTGGTTTTTATTACAGTTGTTGCAAATACAGGTCCGCCCACAGGGTTTTGAAATACAACCAATCAGTAATTTACAACACATACAATGTAAATACAGCAACCAATCGTTCACGCCCCCAGAGGACCAGAAGGGAGACTGCGACACAGGACAGATACAACATATCCCCACAATGCATCATGGTTTCCTCCTCTCTGTCCCGGAGACAACCGAAGGCAATCCAATTATCTCTCAGGACAAAGGGAGATCACCAATACACATGTGGAGACAACAGGACAGACATCACCATTTAAACACACAATGGCACACCCCCACAGCAAACACAGACATTTAACATATCCCCAGATAGCTCAAGTCTGAGTGCATATCATTAGGTGAATGGCACTCAGAATACACGAATACAATAATATTAGCTATCTGGGTACCCTCACATAACATACAATTTAACCGAACGCATAATAACATAAAATACAATTCTACAGACAGATTTAAGCTGTGCGGCCGGTCTGTCTTCTCCTTTAAAGTTACTATGGGCCATAATCCTGAGGCAAGAGGCTTTTAAACAGCCCTCTCCAAAACACAGTGGCGAGGTTGGTTTCGCCACAGTGAATAACGCCCTGTAACGGTATGAGTGGAGGCCTAGCCAGTGGCCACAGTACAGTCTGTGTGGGCCTGACACACAAAGGCTTGCAAATGTGATTATATCACAGAAACATTTTAAATATAATTTTTTTTATCTGCAAGGTATTTGAGTGAGTGACACCCTGTAACGGTATGAGTGGAGGCCTAGCCACTAGCCAGTGGCTACAATACAGTCTGTGTGGGCCTGACACACACGGGCTTGCAAATGTGATTATATCACAGAAAAATTTTAAATATAATTTTTTTTATCTGCAAGGTATTTGAGTGAGTGACACCCTGTAACGGTATGAGTGGAGGCCTAGCCACTAGCCAGTGGCTACAATACAGTCTGTGTGGGCCTGACACACACGGGCTTGCAAATGTGATTATATCACAGAAAAATTTTAAATATAATTTTTTTATCTGCAAGGTATTTGAGTGAATGACACCCTGTAACGGTATGAGTGGAAGCCTAGCCAGTGGCCACAGTACAGTCTGTGTGGGCCTGACACACACGGGCTTACAAATGTGATTATATCACAGAAAAATATTAAATAGAATTTTTTTTTATCTGCGAGGTATTTTCTGTCACACCCTGTATGAATGGTGTGCACGTGCTGTCTGTGACTGAGCCTGCAGCCTCTCACACACGGGCAGCAAGGCAACTGAAATATATATATATATATATATATATATATATATATAATGTAGAAAAGAGAAGGCAGCACTCCAATGGAAAGTGAAAAAGTGGACGGTTTATTCACTCATCAGCTCAGCGACGTTTCGGCTCTCACTATGGAGCCTTTTTCCAGCTGAGTAACATGTGCCAAATTACATCCATATATAGTGCAAACAATTAATCAAATGCAAATTGATATACAATATAATAAAGTGCAAATGCATACATATTACAATCATAATATCAAATTAATGATGTGAAAAGGTAATTCAGAGTAGCAGCATTATACATACATTCAAAGTGTTTCGTGATGTGGAGAGAACAATATAAAATCACAAAAACTTCATAATTGTTAATTAAAAGTGATCAGTGAACATATGTGTACAATAGAAAAAGTTAAAACCTTAGAATGAGTCACATCAGGCATGGTGGACGTAATGGGAGCTTGTTGGCGTCCGGAAGGAAACACGGCGCATGCGCCGTAACCGCAGCTATCGCGAGATTCACAATGAGAATACAAGAGATGGAAACCACATCAAAGATGGCCACTATGGATCGTAACTTCAGGGCGCATGCGTGTGCCGGAACACCGCCCATAGAAATTTGACAGGTACTGATGTAGTACCAGAGCGTCGCAGCAAAAAGCAGAAAAGGCTGTAGAAGACATCAGCGGCCGGCGGGTCAACGTCGGTCGCCAATGCAATATCTGTATTTACATGGTGGTACGGTTATCACACCGTCATCACCAAGTAATCCAGAATTACAGCGCATCCGCTCCATGGCCCTCAGGCCAGTATAGTGTAACCCAAATTAAGGAACCACCATCTGTCAGAGGGGTATGGAAAAGGCTGCATTGGAGCTCATAGTATATCAATATATTTATATAGTATGGCAGTGGCCGTCGGCGTGGGTGCAACCGAAGTCCCAAAAGGGGCTAGGGTTGCACAACCTCGCAGACAACAACTGTCCAAGAATAACCATAGTATATATTGGAAAATACAAAAGATTTATATAAACAAATGAATAGAGGTCGCCAACAAGATTCCTACAGTCATCGCCAGATGTGAATATTCTTATGTTGTATTTCAAAATCGTATCCTATAAAAAGAGAAGAAAAATTATTTTCTGTTATCGAATAGCACATGTAGTTTTCCATATACACTGTCAGACACAGAGAGAAAAAGACACAAAGCATGACTAGACAATCCTAAATTCTACATTTAAACCATGAGGTTTAAGGGTACCAAGTGTGTAGATCCAGTAAAGCTCGCGTTTTTTCAAGAGCTTTACTCGGTCACCACCTCGCCTAGAGAGAGATATCTGCTCCAAAATTCTAAAACGCAGGTCGTTCTGTGTGTGTTTGGCTTCAGTAAAGTGTTTAGATACAGGGAGATCCATTTTTTGTTTTCTGATGGAGAACCTATGTTGATTGAGACGAGTCTTGACGTCCCATGTCGTCTCCCCGACATATAGAAGGCCACATGGGCACGTCAATAAATAAACAACATAAGAGGAGTCACATGTTAGGTACTGTCTGATCTTAAACCTCTGACCAGAGGTAGGGTGCATAAAAGAATCGCCTCTCTGCATCAATTTGCAATTGATGCAGTTGTAACAGGGATAACACCCTTTCCGGGTGGAACCAAAGTAACTTTCACATGTCTCCCTGTTGGAGCCAATATCGGATTTAACCAATCTATCACCTAGATCAGGGCAGGACTTTAAGACGCAAGATATAGTGGTAAATATCTCTTCAACACCTTTGAACACTGCACAGCTGTCTGTATTAAATAAGGGCCTGTCATTTTGTCCTGTGAACACAACCAAATGGTTTGATTTAGAAGTTGATGTACAGAGATTTCTGCGTAATATTAAATTAAAGGTGTGGTTTGCTGAACAAATTGATAGACCTACAACTGAAAATGTAAGGGTCAGTGAATTGACCTTAAAAAATCTTGGCCTTTTTGTTAAAAGTTATTTTACTCCCCCTGTTGACCATCCTGCTATTGAGGCTTTCGGTCTCGCAGTCAAACGCGACATTGCAGGCCTCAAACAGGAGTCATCCCAGCAACCATTTAAATTTGCAAATATGACTAAAGCAGAAATCACGGCACTTAGTGATCTGGCTTCGGACCGCAACCTCACCATCAAGTCTGCCGACAAGGGTGGTGGGGTTGTGGTCATGGATACCAGATCCTATATTGCTGAAATTAGACAGCAGCTCTCAGACGCCAATGTTTATGAAAAGATCTATAATGACCCTAAATTTGTACTCCTGAGAGAGCTCAAGGATATATTAATTGATGCCAGGGATAAAAATATCATTGATGAAAAGATCTTTACTTACCTATACTGTGATAAACCTGCCACTCCAATTTTGTATACCCTACCTAAAATACACAAATCACTGACTTCACCCCCTGGACGCCCTATCGTCGCGGGGATGGACTCACTGTTTTGTAGAACTGCCATTTTTCTGGATAAGATCCTGTGTCCGCTTGCAAAATCAGCTAAATCATATGTTCGCGATACTAGTGATTTTTTAACTAAAATTGACGATCTATATGTTCCACAGGGGGCATTATTGGCGTCTTTCGACGTGGTAAGCCTTTATACCTCTATAGAGCATAAACTGGGCATACAGGCTGTTGAACAGGCTCTACATAAAACCGACTATAGTTTCATCTGTCAACGCTTTTTGATTTCTTTGTTGAGATTCATTCTAACCAGAAATTATTTCCTATTTCAGGATGATTTCTTTTTACAATTACGTGGGACCGCGATGGGGTCCAACGTGGCGCCGACTTATGCAAATCTTTACATGTCACATCTTGAGGAGTCTGTCATCTATGTGAGCCACCACTTCAGCCATGTGCTGGGGTGGTGGCGTTACATCGATGATATTTTCCTGGTTTGGGTCGGCGCCACGGAGGACCTCATCGCGTTCCACAGCTTTTTGAATACAATTGACCCTAGTGTCAAGTTTACATTGGCACACTCAGTGACTTCTTTGCAATTTTTAGACACTCAAGTTAGTATTTACAATGACACATTAGTAACGGATCTATATGTGAAGCCGACAGATAAAAATACGTTGCTACGTTATGATAGTCATCACCCTAAGCCTATGATCAGGTCTCTTCCCTTTAGTCAGCTTTTAAGGGTCAAAAAAATTGTCCAAGATCCAGTTACAATTGATAAAAGATTGCAAGAAATGGGATCTAAATTCCAGACACGTGGGTACCCGAAAAAACGTATCCATGATCAGATCAATAGAGTCAAACCACTCACCAGAGATTTGATTAGAGAGGGATTTGGTAATCAAAAAAGTTCCCAGGCCCGAATTCCATTTATATCGGAGTTCAGCACCAATAGTGGCAAAATTGCTGCTATAATTAAAAAGCATTGGCGAATTCTTACTAGTAACTTTGATAAAGTACAAGAATTTAAACTACCACCCCTATGCTCCTATCGACGTAGTCCCAATCTAGGTGATAGATTGGTTAAATCCGATATTGGCTCCAACAGGGAGACATGTGAAAGTTACTTTGGTTCCACCCGGAAAGGGTGTTATCCCTGTTACAACTGCATCAATTGCAAATTGATGCAGAGAGGCGATTCTTTTATGCACCCTACCTCTGGTCAGAGGTTTAAGATCAGACAGTACCTAACATGTGACTCCTCTTATGTTGTTTATTTATTGACGTGCCCATGTGGCCTCCTATATGTCGGGGAGACGACATGGGACGTCAAGACTCGTCTCAATCAACATAGGTTCTCCATCAGAAAACAAAAAATGGATCTCCCTGTATCTAAACACTTTACTGAAGCCAAACACACACAGAACGACCTGCGTTTTAGAATTTTGGAGCAGATATCTCTCTCTAGGCGAGGTGGTGACCGAGTAAAGCTCTTGAAAAAACGCGAGCTTTACTGGATCTACACACTTGGTACCCTTAAACCTCATGGTTTAAATGTAGAATTTAGGATTGTCTAGTCATGCTTTGTGTCTTTTTCTCTCTGTGTCTGACAGTGTATATGGAAAACTACATGTGCTATTCGATAACAGAAAATAATTTTTCTTCTCTTTTTATAGGATACGATTTTGAAATACAACATAAGAATATTCACATCTGGCGATGACTGTAGGAATCTTGTTGGCGACCTCTATTCATTTGTTTATATAAATCTTTTGTATTTTCCAATATATACTATGGTTATTCTTGGACAGTTGTTGTCTGCGAGGTTGTGCAACCCTAGCCCCTTTTGGGACTTCGGTTGCACCCACGCCGACGGCCACTGCCATACTATATAAATATATTGATATACTATGAGCTCCGATGCAGCCTTTTCCATACCCCTCTGACAGATGGTGGTTCCTTAATTTGGGTTACACTATACTGGCCTGAGGGCCATGGAGCGGATGCGCTGTAATTCTGGATTACTTGGTGATGACGGTGTGATAACCGTACCACCATGTAAATACAGATATTGCATTGGCGACCGACGTTGACCCGCCGGCCGCTGATGTCTTCTACAGCCTTTTCTGCTTTTTGCTGCGGCGCTCTGGTACTACATCAGTACCTGTCAAATTTCTATGGGCGGTGTTCCGGCACACGCATGCGCCCTGAAGTTACGATCCATAGTGGCCATCTTTGATGTGGTTTCCATCTCTTGTATTCTCATTGTGAATCTCGCGATAGCTGCGGTTACGGCGCATGCGCCGTGTTTCCTTCCGGACGCCAACAAGCTCCCATTACGTCCACCATGCCTGATGTGACTCATTCTAAGGTTTTAACTTTTTCTATTGTACACATATGTTCACTGATCACTTTTAATTAACAATTATGAAGTTTTTGTGATTTTATATTGTTCTCTCCACATCACGAAACACTTTGAATGTATGTATAATGCTGCTACTCTGAATTACCTTTTCACATCATTAATTTGATATTATGATTGTAATATGTATGCATTTGCACTTTATTATATTGTATATCAATTTGCATTTGATTAATTGTTTGCACTATATATGGATGTAATTTGGCACATGTTACTCAGCTGGAAAAAGGCTCCATAGTGAGAGCCGAAACGTCGCTGAGCTGATGAGTGAATAAACCGTCCACTTTTTCACTTTCCATTGGAGTGCTGCCTTCTCTTTTCTACATTATCTACACTTGGGGCCTTGGTCGCAGGTCTCTTTGGAGGATTTTTTTGCACCCACAGTTCCGTGTGCTGCTTCTCTTTTTTCTTTTTGTATATATATATATATATATATATATATATATAAAAAAAAAAAAAAAAGCACACTGATGTACCAGCCCTGAAAAGGGCTTTTTGTGGTGCTGTCAGGGCGCTGTCCTTATAGCAGATGAGTCTGTGGACACAGAACAATGCCCTAGCTAATGCTTTCCCTATTGAATCAGCAGCAGCAGCACTGTCCCTCCTCTCACTGAGAATGCAGCTTCCGAATGAATCGAAAATGGATGCTGTCCAGGAGGTGGGAGGGTCTGGGAGGGAGGGTCTGCTGCTGATTGGCTGGAATGTGTCTGCTGACTGTGAGGTACAGGGTCAAAGTTTACTCAATGATGATGTATAGGGGGCGGACCGAACATTGCATATGTTCGCCTGCCACGGCGAACGTGAACAAGCTATGTTCGCCGGCGAATAGTTCGGGCCATCACTATTCAACACTGGAGGCTTTCAGATCACTAGTTTTCAGGCATGGCACAGACAAAAATGGCTTTAGGTCCCTTTCGCCGGCGAACTATTCGGGACATCTCTACTCAGCAGTAGGGATCGGAGAGGAAGCACCTACGTCGTTCGGCAGGAAGCCCTGAAGAGGCCGCAAGTTGTAAATTTTTTATTTTTCTTCTGTTAGGAACTTTCCTTCAGGATTTTAGTCCCCAAAAAGTATAGGAGGACATCTCAAGAAGATTTAGGTCCACATTCGGGACTTTTTGTTCCTTAAGTATGTTTTCAGTTCTTATGAAGCAGGAGTGTGAGCTGAACGCAGTTAGTGAAGCTCGTAGATAATAGGAACCACAGAGCTGAGTATGCTAGTTAAAATGGTGGGTAGTTTTGCCTGTAAGTGCTCTTGGAGAGGGATGTTTAGTTGTTAAGCTTTCAGGATCAGAATCAACATTTTCAGGGTGGGAATTGGGATGGGGGGAGGGTGGGTGTTCACTCCAGCAGGATCACAGGAGAGACCTTTTTTGTGGGGCTAGCGCAATTCTGGCCTGTAAAGATGAGGGGTCAAGAAGAGGTTTCAATTAAAGAGTATGACACATACGACTAAGCTCTTAAGTTGGAATGTGAGGGGTATGGCTGAAGTCAGGAAGCAATATAGCATTTTTAATTACTTAAAAACTCAAGATTTCAGCCAGCTATATTTTGTTTGCAGGAGACGCATTTAACTAAGAATACAATACACTGGCTAAGTAAGTAGCGGGTGGGTTATGCAGCTCATGCTGTATTCTCTTCACATTCCAGGGGAATAAGTATACTAGTGCATAAAGATATTAGGTTTGAATATATTAAAGAATTCTTGGATGAGGAAGGAAGGTGTATATGTATACTATGTAAAATTGAAGGTAGTCAATTGATACTGGTGGCAATATATATTCCCTCGCTGTTTGCATCGACATCTTTGAGAACGATATTCACCTTTTTGGCAGAATACCCAGGGTTACCATGGGTTCTAATTGGAGACTATAATTGCACACTTGATGATCAGCTGGATAGATGTATAGTGGAAGGGTCGGGGGGCTCTCAGAGAAGCTCGGCATTACGTAATATCATGAAAGAAGTAGGATTGTTTGATATATGGCGAGTGCGTAACCCTACATAACGTAAATACTCTTGTTGCTCTTCGACATATCAAACCCTGTCTCGAATAGATCTGGCGTTAGTGAATGATGTCATGTTACCGTTTGTCTGCTCCTCTGATTACATGCCTAGAGCATTATTGGACCACTCCTTAATAAAGGTGGAGATGGGGTTTGGGAGGGGCCAGACAGGGGTTGAAATTGTGGAAGTGTAATGCAATGTGGCTGCAAATTTTGGGTGACCTGTCAGGTATAACGGAATCCATTAAGGAATATTTTAGGTTTAATACAGGTACGGCGTCTCCGCATGCTGTTCGTGAAGCGATGAAAGCATACCTGAGGGGTTCATTGATTAAAGCTATAAGTCTACATAAACACAGGTCTAAGGAAGCAGATGTCAGGGTTTATAAGGCAGTAGTGGAGGCGGAGAGAAACTATGGTGTAACACCTTCCCAGACAACTAGTAGAGTATTAAGAGTGGCACAGCAACAGTTGAGATGTCATCTGCTGCAGGCGGCAGACAGGAAGAGTTTATTTTATAAACAAAAATTGTTTGCAGAAGGAGAAAAAGTGGGACACGTTATCGGTGGTCTCGAAGGCTCAGCAAGGGACAACTTATATAACCGAATTGATGGACACTCAGGGGAGAATATGTACTGACACCAGGGATATACTAGAGGCTTTCTTTTTTTCTCTATCGTCCACTAGGACCTCTAGTTTGGATGAAGAGCTATTTCAATTCCTCGAGGAAGCAGGTTTGTCATCTTTATCGGAGGGAGATAGGGAGAGTTTAGAGAAACCTTTGGTTTTATAGGAATTAGAAGAGGCCCTGAAAGACATGGCAAATGATAAAGCCCCAGGTTCGGATGGTCTTTCAATGAAAGTATACAAGCACTTCCAAGGAGTGTTATTACCGGAATTATTGAAAGTATTCAACTACTTGTTAGAGGTGGGTTTCCTACCGGCGTCAATGCAAGAGGCTCTGATAGTGGCAATACCTAAGGAAGGAAAGGATAAGAGGATGCCTGACTCATATAGACCTATATCCCTTCTGACGGCTGATGTTAAACTACTAGCAAAGGTCTTGGCAAAACGTTTGGCTAGGGTGATTCTCAGTGTAGTACATTCTGATCAAACAGGTTTCATGCCTCAGAAGTCCACGGCAATTAACATTCGTAGGGTTTATACCAGTCTGCAAATTCCAGCTGATAACTGTGGAGATAGTTATTCTGTCGCTTGATGTTGCCAAGGCCTTTGACAGTGTAGAGTGGGGATATCTCTGGGGTACGTTGAAATATATGGGATTTGGGCCTCGGTTTATTCAGTGGGTGCAGGTTTTATACTCCAATCCGAAGGCAAGAATAAGGGCTAATTGGGGAGTGTCCAATTACATCCAATTGGCTAGAGTAACTAGGCAGGGCTGCCCACTTTCGCCACTGTTATTTGCGTTAGCCATAGAGCCGTTAGCAGCAGCGGTGCATAAATCGCCAGATATAAAGGGTTTTCAATATTGTCGGTTACATAATAAAATTGTGCTGTATGCAGATGATACTCTTTTGTTCTTGGGGGATACGATGGCCTCCCTAGCCGTCACTATGTCACTTATAGACAAGTTCGGTGGTCTTTCGGGACTTACCATAAACTGGCAGAAGTCGGCGCTGATGCCTATTGATGGTCAGGAGGTATCTGCCATGGTCCGTACTAATAATATTCCACAGGTCGAGAAAATTAAATATCTAGGAATTTCTATTTCGCCAAGGAGTGCAGAATTTGAGGAGCTTAATCTGTCTTCTCTGTTGTCGAGATTCAGATTAAAGGTCAAGGCGTGGTGTAAACTATTCCTTTCTGTAGTGGGCAGAGTAAACCTCATTAACCACTCCAGGACCGCCGTACACAGGATTGCGTCCTGCCGGCGGCCCTGCTCTTCTGGGTGGACGCATATACGCGTCCTCCCGCGATACCCGAGATTTCCTGTGAACAAGCGCGCGCAGGCGCGCGCGCTCACAGGAACGGAAGGTAAGAGAGTGGATCTCCAGCCTGCCAGCGGCGATTGCTCGCTGGCAGGCTGTAGATTTGATTTTTTTAACCCCTAACAGGTATATTAGACGCTGTTTTGATAACAGCGTCTAATATACCTGATACCTGGTCCTCTGGTGGTCGCTTTTGTTTGGATCGACCACCAGAGGACACAGGTAGATGTGTAAAATAGCACCAAACACTACACTACACTCCCCCCCTGTCACTTATTAACCCCTTATGAACCCATGATCACCCCATATAGACTCCCTGATCACCCCCCTATCATTGATCACCCCCCTGTCAGGCTCCGTTCAGACATCCGTATGATTTTTACGGATCCACGGATACATGGATCGGATCCGCAAAACACATACGGACGTCTGAATGGAGCCTTACAGGGGGGTGATCAATGACAGGGGGGTGATCACCCATATACACTCCCTGATCACCCCCTGTTATTGATCACCCCCCCTGTCAGGCTCCATTCAGACATTTTTTTGGCCCAAGTTAGCGGAAATATATATATTTTTTTGTTAGTTTTTTCTTACCAAGTCTCATATTCCACTAACTTGTGTCAAAAAATAAAATCTCACATGAACTCACCGTACCTCTCACGGAATCCAAATGCGTAAACATTTTTAGACATTTATATTCCAGACTTCTTCTCACGCTTTAGGGCCCCTAAAAAGCCAGGGCAGTATAAATACCCCACATGTGACCCCATTTCGGAAAGAAGACACCCCAAGGTATTCCATGAGGGGCATATTGAGTCCATGAAAGATTGAAATTTTTGTCCCAAGTTAGCAGAAAGTGAGACTTTGTTTTTATGTTTTTTTTCTCACAAAGTCTCACTTTCCGCTAACTTGTGCAAAAAAAAAAAAAAAAAAAAAAAAAAATTTCTATGAACTCGCCAGGCCCCTCATTGAATACCTTGGGGCGTCTTCTTTCCAAAGTGGGGTATTTATACTGCCCTGGCTTTTTAGGGGCCCGAAAGTGTGAGAAGTCTGGGATCCAAATGTCTAAAAATGCCCTCCTAAAAGGAATTTGGGCACCTTTGCGCATCTAGGCTGCAAAAAAGTGTGACACATCTGGTATCGCCGTACTCAGGAGAAGTTGGGCAATGTGTTTTGGGGTGTCATTTTACATATACCCATGCTGGGTGAGAAAAATATCTTGGTCAAATGCCAACTTGGGAAAAGTTGTCTTTTGCCAAGATATTCCTCTCACCCAGCATGGGTATATGTAAAATGACACCCCAAAACACATTGCCCAACTTCTTCTGAGTACGGCGATACCAGATGTGTCACACTTTTTTGCAGTCTAGGTGGGCAAAGGGGTACATATTCCAAAGTGCACCTTTCGGATTTTGCAGGCCATTTTTTTTCTTCTCACACATTTGGGCCCCTAAATTGCCAGGGCAGTATAACTACCCCACAAGTGACCCCATTTTGGAAAGAAGACACCCCAAGGTATTCCGTGAGGGGCATGGTGAGTTCCTAGAATTTTTTGTCGCAAGTTAGTGGAATATGAGACTTTGTAAGAAAAAAAAAAAGATCATCATTTTCCGCTAACTTGTGACAAAAAATAAAAAGTTCTATGAACTCACTATGCCCATCAGCGAATACCTTAGGGTGTCTACTTTCCGAAATGGGGTCATTTGTGGGGGTTTTCTACTGTCTGGGCATTGTAGAACCTCAGGAAACATGACAGGTGCTCAGAAAGTCAGAGCTGCTTCAAAAAGCGGAAATTCACATTTTTGTACCATAGTTTGTAAATGCTATAACTTTTACCCAAACCATTATTTTTCTGCCCAAACATTTTTTTTTTTAATCAAAGATATGTAGAACAATAAATTTGGTGAAAAATTTATATATGGATGTCTTTTTTTTGCAAAATTTTACAGCTGAAAGTGAAAAATGTCATTTTTTTTGCAAAAAAATCGTTACATTTTGATTAATAACAAAAAAAAGTTAAAATGTCAGCAGCAATGAAATACCACCAAATGAAAGCTCCATTAGTGAGAAGAAAAGGAGGTAAAATTCATTTGGGTGGTAAGTTGCATGACCGAGCGATAAACGGTGAAAGGAGTGTAGTGCCGAAGTGTAAAAAGTGCTCTGGTCATGAAGGGGGTTTCAGCTAGCGGGGCTGAAGTGGTTAAGATGATAATGATGCCGCAGTTGTTGTACATACTTCACAATGCCCCGGTCTGGTTGCCTATGGACAGGTTTCATGAAATGAAAGCAATATTTAGAGATTTAATATGGAGAGGTCAACCCAGAATTAAATTGAAGACGTTGCAGCATCCTAAAACAAAGGGGTGATTGGCGGTACCAAACCCATGGATTTATTATCTTGCAGCACAGTGTCAGCATCTTAAGGGATGGTTGGATTATAGGTTGGCGGATATGTCTAGTCAGATTTTACTGCACCAAATAGGTAAGAGGGACTTAATGTGGTTTTTGGAGGGGGCGGGGTTACAAAACTCAGAGCTTAATTCACCTTTGATAGGGCTTATTTCCAATGTATGGTACAAGATTAAAAAGCTGAGGGGAATTGGGGGAGTTAGTAAGGTTTCTCTGATTTGGAATAAAATACAGCTGCCTGAATTTATTCCTTTGTCAACTACTCAGAATTGGGAGAATAAATGGATTCTTAGAATAAGAGATCTATTAGATGACAGTATATTTAGATCCTTTACGGATTTGCAGGAAAGATATCAGATCCTGCGAACGCGCTTCTACCAATACCTCCAAATTCGTCATGCGTATGACACTATGATAAAAAAAAAAGGGTACTAACATCTCTAAACTAGATAAAGCCCAAAAATTAATTCTCTCAGAGGGGGAGAGAGGATTACATTTCTAGGCTGTATACCCTACTATTGGATAAGTTCCTGGATTCTTATCCGTTGGCACGGATGGAAAAGTGGGAAAATGATGTGGGGGAGATATCCCAAGATCAGTGGGAGGACATTTTGGAGGCGATTCCGCTGTCCTCACTGAGAGAACAGGGAAAGTTGTCTCAACTTTTTATTATACACAGGGTGTATAAAACACCAATATTTCTGAAGAGGATTGGATTCAGAACTGATGCAAAATGCCCAAGGTGTTCTATTGAGCCAAAATGTCAGTAAGAATAGATAGGGACCCAAAAATATGTATATTAGGGTATGTATCTGAGCTAGGGACAGACATATGCAGGAAAGTGGCAGTGGGAAGGCATTGGGGGAGTTTAGGACCAATGTTCATAATATGTTGCGTGGTAAGGTGAACAGAAAAGTGTATGGTAACGTTCTGGAAGGGGTGTATATCCCACCCAGCTTCCTCAACTGGGTGAGGTAAATAAAATCCAGGACAGGTTTTCCCCTAGCCTGAGGGATCCCAGCTGAAGCCAGCTGGGATCATCAAGGGGAAATAAAGCACAGTCCAGGCTGTCAGTCTGGGGAGAGGAATGCCTGGAGAAAGCCTGGGAAGCTGGCTGCCCTGCTGGCTAAAGAAGCCGAGTTCTCTGTGTGACCTGTGTTCAATAGGTGAGCTAGGATTCTTACTGTATTAGCCAGGGCCCAGACGGGCAGGTGTTTATTTCAGTTTGATTTATGTTATGTGGTGCTGGACCTTCACCTTACCCAGTGAATTATAACTGGGGGTTGCCTGTATTGCCAGAGTGTGATAAATAAAGCAGCATTTGGACTTTAACCCTGTGGTCTGCAAGAGAATCTGTCCTCGCCGCCCAGCCAGAGAGTGTAACCCCTTACAATTGGTGGAGAATGCGGGCAAGCGTCCCTGCTGAAAAAGGCAACAGTCGGTTGCTAAGGACAACGGCGTGACAGTAAATGATTTAATGTCCTGGGTGAAAGCTGCTGCAGCTTTGCAAATTTCACCCAATACCATGGAGGAAATGATGAAGCAGCTGGTTCAGGCTAACCTAAGGCAACAACAGGCCATGGAGCAACAGCAGAGGTTGCATGCAGAGGATAATAAGAGACGCAAAGAAGCCTTAGGCCTCTTTCACACGGGCGTCAGTTTTTTTGCCCGGATAAGAGGCGGTGCGTTGCGGGAAAATGCGCGATTTTTCCGCGCAAGTGCAAAACATTGTCATGCATTGCACTCGCGTGAGAAAAATCGCGCATTGATGTTCTGAAGATTGTATTATTTTCCCTTATAACATGATTATAAGGGAAAATAATAGCATTCTGAATACAGAATGCATAGTAAAACTGCGCTGGAGGGGTTAAAAAAATAATAAAATAATTTAACTCACCTTAGTCCACTTGATCGCGAAGCCCGGCATCTCCTTGTGTCTCCTTTGCTGAACAGGACCTGGGGTGAGCGGTAAAGGACCTTTGATGACGTCACTCCGGTCATCACATGGTACGTCACATGATCTTTTACCATGGTGATTCACCATGGTAAAAGACCATGTGATGACCGGAGTGACGTCATCAAAGGTCCTTTACCTGTATTTAATGCTCACCCCAGGTCCTGTTCAGCAAAGGAGACGCAAGGAGATGCCGGGCTTCGCGATCAAGTAGACTAAGGTGAGTTAAGTTATTTTTTATTTATTTTTTAACCCCTCCAGCGCTGTTTTACTATGCATTCTGTATTCAGAATGCTATTATTTTCCCTTATAACCATGTTATAAGGGAAAATAATAATGATCCCGATCGTCTCCTAGCAACCGTGCATGAAAATCGCACCGCATCCGTACTTGCTTGCGGATGCTATGCGATTTTCACACTTCCCATTCACTTCTAAGGGGCCTGCATCGCGTGTAAATCGGACAATATAGAGCATGCTGCGATTTTCACTCAACGCACAAGTGATGCGTGAAAAGCACCGCTCATGTGCACAGCCCCATAGAAATGAATGGGTCAGGATTCAGTGCGGGTGCAATACGTTCACCGCACGCATCGCACCCGCACGGAAAACTCGCCCGTGTGAAAGGGGCCTTACGTGTCCAACAACAGGCTAATGCGCAGCAACAACAGGCCATGGCACAGCAGCAAGAAACTAATCGTTTGTTGATGGAGCACATTGCTGCAATAAGGGAGACTGCTGTAACTCCAGCCCCACAAGTGGAAGTAAGCCCCCCAGAGACTTTGAATGTGAGGAGGGTTGTGCAGCGGGCCTTGCAAAAACTGACACTTGATGATGATATTGAGGCCTACCTGACAATAGCAGAGTGGGCAGAGGTCCTTGCGCCTTTTTTGTCTGGCGAACCACAAAAGGCCTACTATGACCTCAGGGAGCAGGATGTCCGGGACTATGTCAAATAAAAAATGGAGATCCTGGCTCGTTTGGGCGTTACACCAGCGGTTCGTGCCTGGAGGGTCCACACTTGGAGCTACACCATGGACAAGCCTGCCCGATCTCAGATGTTTGACCTCCTACATCTTGTACGGAAGTGGCTGGAACCTGAGACTTCTACACCAGACCAGATTGTGGAGAAAGTAATGGTGGATCGCTACTTTAGAGCCCTCCCAGTGGAGCTGCAACGGTGGGTCGGACATGGAGACCCCAAAACTGCGGATCAGCTCGTAAACCTGGTGGAAAGGTTCCTGTCGACTGAGGACTACCTCCGTGACGTCCCTACCGCACCAACACCTCCCCGGAGTGCCCGACCTGTGTCATCTGTGGGTAAGAGAGTTACGGCTGTTGGGGGTGTGTGGAAGGGTGCAAGAGGGAATAAGGCTCTAGAGGTTGGGCGTGGGCATAAGACTGTCCGGACCCAGAGAGGTTTTCTCACCTAGAAGACCTAGGGCGACCCAGTGCTGGAGGTGCCGTGAGTGGGGACACATTGCTGCCTATTGCCCTCTGACCTCAGAGTCCATGGAGTGTGCCGGGAACCGGAGACAGTCGCTGTATGCGGTGCCAGGGTGTGTGGCATCCCCAGGACTAGAGACTGAGCCGCAGATGTGTACGCTGGTGATAAATGACTGCTCTGTCAGGGCTCTGTTGGACTCCGGTAGTCTGGTCACCTTAGTGCATGCCAGCTTCGTGGCTGGTAATTATGTGCCGGACAAAAGAGTAAGTGTGCTGTGCATCCATGGGGATGCAAAATCATACCCGGTGGCTTGCGTTAAGCTGGAGACTCCGGCTGGGACTGTATCCTATGAAGTCGGGGTCGTAAAAAGACTTATGCATGATATGATATTGAGCTGGGACTTTCCCTTGTTTTGGAAGTTGTGGGAGAAGAGAAACATTCCTGTAGAATCTGTGCCGTCTCCTTTAAATAATCATTGCTATGAGGGGCCCATTGAATCCAATGGTTTAAAGGAAAAGACCATTGAAAACAATGGTGCCGATAAGGTGCAAAATGAAGATGTCATTGTAACTGAAATGTCTGATGAAAATATGGGGTTATGTGACGTACCTGATAATGACACTTTTCCTTTGCAGGTGTTAGCTGGTGAAGATGAAGCTTCCCCAACTGGGGAAAATGTGTTGGACTTAGGGGTGTCTCGGGGTAACTTTGGTACAGAGCAGTTGAGAGACCCCACTCTCATGAGTGCTCATGAAAGTGTTACCGTGATAGATGGTGTACCACAGGTACCAGAAGCTGACCAAAAATTTCAGCATTTTACCATGAATGGAAACCTGCTGCATCAAGTTATTAAATGCAACAATGAAATTGTGGAGCAGCTTCTGGTGCCAAAACCCTATAGATCTTTGGTACTAGATCTTGCACATAACCACGTACTTGGGAGTCATTTGGGTGTTAGCAAAACACAGGAGAGGGTACTACAAAGATTTTTCTGGCCTGGAGTATACAAGGAAGTGGAAATATACTGCGGGTCCTGCCCAACCTGCCAGATAAGTGCCCCAACCTCACATTTCCGGAGTCCCTTGGTGCCTCTTCCCATCATTGAGGTACCTTTTGAAAGAATTGCCATGGATTTGGTGGGTCCCATTGTTAAGTCAGCTAGGGGGCACCAGTATATCTTGGTTGTGTTGGACTATGCCACACGATACCCGGAAGCAGTACCCTTGCGAAACATGGCATCCAAAAATATTGCCCGGGAATTATTTTTCATGTTCTCCCGCACGGGGATCCCTAAAGAAATTCTCATGGACCAGGGTACCCCCTTTATGTCGAAGGTCATGAAAAAGTTGTGCAAGTTGTTCAAAATCACCCAGATACGTACCTCTGTGTGCCACCCACAGACAGATGGTTTGGTCAAGAGGTTTAACAAGACGCTGAAACAGGTGTTTATTTCAGTTTGATTTATGTTATGTGGTGCTGGACCTTCACCTTACCCAGTGAATTATAACTGTGGGTTGCCTGTATTGCCGGAGTGTGATAAATAAAGCAGCATTTGGACTTTAACCCTGTGGTCTGCAAGAGAATCTGTCATTGTCGCCCAGCCCAAGAGTGTAACCCCTTACAGTTGATAAAGGAAAAAGCTATTTTTCTTAAAAGAGGGTGCCCTCAAAAGTTTGACAAATTATGGGGCGATTGGGAAATAGTGCGATTATGCTGTAAAGCGCAAGGGGGTGACTTGCCGCCGGAGTGAATAGGGGTTGGGGGGGATAGTTGGTTGGAGGGGAGGTGAGTTTCTAAGATTCTATACATGTCCTCTTATTAAAAGATTGAGTCATGCTGATGTGTCTTGAAGCATGTCGTGCTTTATTTTGCATATGTTACATATGGCATGTATTTGTTAAATAATATGTGATATCTTTGTCAAACAAATAAAAAAGATCTGATTAAAAAAAAATATATATATATATTCAGTAAATGTTTTTCAGCTAATTTTACATTCCGATCCGAACAACATTACGGTTCTTCAAACGTAAGTTTAAAGTGTAACTGCCGTTTCATTTTTTATTCCCTAATGGTATAGTACACCCTGCTGTATAAATGCTTTTGTGCTTAATTTTTTTATCATTTTCAGTTTTACCTGCTGATAGCTCCCACAAATGCATGCTACTTTCCTATTCAGCAGCTCTCATCTCACAGCGTTGCCATGTGCAGTCCATCTTCTCAGTATTATAACAAGAGACTGATGAGCTCTGGGAAGAGGAGCTCACCCCTGACAGCCTGGAGGTGGGCTGAGGCAGAAAGTGGAGGGGGAAGGGCTGATTTAGATGGTGATATCTTCTCAATGGTAGCAGCTAGAAATATGCCACTGGTCTTGTTTGAAAGCTGACAGCTAATCCAAGCAACAGAGGATAAATCACTGTTAGAAATAGAGTCGGGAATAATCGCGGGTAAAATCGGCTTTTACTTTCACTTTCAGCTTCTTTCACAACATTCCAATTTCTATCATTGATATCTTCCCCTGTACTGAACAGATTTATGGTATTGTCTGAAAGCTTGGAATGTCAGCTTTCAGACAATACAAGGTATATTTCTAGCTAGTACCAAACTAGAGATATAAGCAGCTAAAGTAGCTCCCCCCTCCCTGTCAGTCTGGAAGAGAATGCGGGACAGCTGGCTATTAAGAGGTTAAAAGAAATGCTTACTTATTAATTGCAGTGCTTGTCTCTGGTTAGCTGTATGTGAGGATACACACTGCTCTGGGTACTGTGGGAAGTTATCTGCGTTCTGATTGGTCCTGCTAGTTCATGTGAGGAGAGCAAGGGCTTATGGGAAGTGAGGGAAATACAGGATAGCCTCAAGGAAGGGCGAAGATCATCACAGGAAGAGCAGCAGAGCCCATCTTAGGAAGTTGCTGAAATAGAGGCACAGAGAAATATGGTTGCTGAAAAATGCAGCTTCATGAATATCTTCCCTTAAGCATTACGAATGTTAGGAATTTCATTTTTGGTAGTGAAATGGCAGTTACACTTTAATCACAGTCAGACCTGCTTTGCAGCACTATAAATTGTCAAATTTCGATGTTTGACCTTGTATTTAATTTGTAAAAGAAAGAAAGAATGAATTTTATTATTTAATAATAATAGATCAAGAGTCCCATCATATTAGATCAAAAAAGACAAGAGGGCATCAGAAAATGAACAACATGGTTACCACACAATGAAAGTGAATGTGTTAAAAGGGAACTTCTTGTGAAAGCCTGGAGTTTCCTATGAGGATTATTTCTTGAAATCACAATGTCTAAGGCTACTTTCACACTAGCGTTTCTATTTTCCGGTATTGAGATCCATCATAGGGTCTCAATACCGGAAAAAAATGCCTCAGTTTTGTAACGTAACTGAACAGAACGGAATACTCCAAAAAGAATTCCGTTCCATTTGGTTGCGTTCCCAGACCGGAAGAGCAAACCGCAGCAAGCTGTGGTTTTCTTTCCGTCGTGGGGTTAGGAGCAAGACAGATCCGTCATGACCCACAATGCAAGTCAATGGGAGCAGATCCATTTAACGCTGGCACTAGGTGACTTTCAATGGAGTTCATGACAGATCCGTCTTGGTTATTTTAAAGAGAATACAACCAAATCCATTCATAACGGATGCAGATGGTTGTATTATCAGTAACGGAAGCGTTTTTGCTGAAATCTGCCGTATCCAGAAAAAACGCTAGTGTGAAAGTAGCCTAAACCAAGTGGTTTCTACTGTCTTTCTGCATATAAATGTATCTGCTTGAATTTATAACATGTTACATTGCAAGTGTTCATTCATGCACTTTGTGACAACTGCAGCTGTCCACCATCTTGTGTGATCTGCTGTTGTCACTGAGAGATCCTAGACACCAACAATAATGCTTGCTATACATTGATATTTCTCTACCTCTCAACACTCCAGATCTGTACCCTAAGTAAATAACATATGAGAAGATAGTATCAATGCTGGTATCTTGCTGTGAGAGAGGGTTATTTCTACAAGTAATATAGCATTTAACCTATGGTAGTGTTGAAATAAACAGGCTAGATATGTATTGGGATAAAAATGAAGAGAAACATTGAATGTTAGGGGTGGGGCAGGTAAAATGTAATTTCATTGCCAGAGTTGTTAGATCAAGATAACATTTCTTGCAATCTGTAATTTACAAAAAAAAATGAATATAGGACTAGGTGATTACATGGAGGTCATGAAAATTGCAATCCACAGACTGCTGCGTTCATATAATGAGATAACATTCACTCACATCGGAAAAAAATCTGTTGCAGATTCCTACATAAATTCTGCAGTGGATCTACAGAACAATTAGCGTATTTTAAATGTGCAGTGGATTCATCCCGTGCATTGCAAATGAAATCAACAAAGAAAATCTGCAGAAATTGACATGCTGCAGATATAAAAAAATCACACCGCACGTCAAATACTTTTTCTCTGTGTGCGCATGAGATTTGTTACAATTTAAATGGAAAATCCGCTACCCATGGATGAACTGTTAGACTTACACCCTTACAAGTATGTGAAGAACGATACTGTCATTGCATATATATATATATATATATATATATATATCTATATATATATATATATATCTATATATATATATATATATATATATAAGCTGTAGTATATATGTAAATTAGAAGCAGCATATCTGATCATAGTGACTTGCATATGTAATTTTTCACCAGTTTTCCTCTGTGTAGGCCTTATCTCTAATTGTCAGTTGTCCCTGAGCTAGTGGATGACGACTAGCTGCTATTATGTCTCCCGGACAGTGCATACAGGAACTAGAGGAGGTTCTGCTCCCCTTTCACTATTTCTCATGCATAAAGAAGCACCACCAGCATGAAAGACATTACAGAGAAATAGGGAGCAGTGAAGCTGTGAATCCAGTAGCTGTAAGACAGTAAAGAACTGCTGCTGTAGAACGTCTATATGTGTCCCTCTACTTCTCTTTCACTGGCTCCTCCTCCCCTCTCCACAGACTTCCATGAGCAACATGTAATCTGATCCCTTAGTGGGACAAGAAGTATTTAGCAGTGAATTCACAGTGAGTGAATCATTTAGGAGGAAGGGGAAGAAGGAAAGGAGCCTGCTAAGGGTACTTTCACACTAGCGGCAGGACGGATCTGACAGGCTGTTCACCCTGTCGGATCCGTCCTGTCGCTATTTCGCCGTGATGCTGGACTGCCGATCCGTCCCCATTGACTAAAATGGGGAAGGGGCGGAGCTCCGGCGGAAGCACAGCAGTGTGCGGTGAGAGGCTGCCGGACTAAAAAGTTGGACATGCAGTACTTTTAGTCCGGCGGCCTCTCGCCGTGCACTGACGTGCTGCGCCGGAGCTCTGCCCCTGTCCCCATTATAGTCAATGGGGACAGAGTGGCGGTCCGGCGAAATAGCGGCAGGACGGATCTGACAGGGTGAACAGCCTGTCGGATCCGTCCTGCCGCTAGTGTGAAAGTACCCTAAGTGAAGAAAAGAATTTTCTTTCATATATACAAAGATTCTTATATTTGCCAGAGATATATTTACAAAATTTCATACATTCACCTGTATTATTGATTTACACAAAAAGTACAGTGACCATGTAATTCCTTTCATTTACCAATGCTGTCTCGAGATGAATGGTCTGCAACACTTAAACAGTGGGAGCAATCCAAATGTTGGATGAGCAGTCTTTATTGTACATGTGGTTGTTTCCCTCAATATGAGAGCTGAAGATAAAACCTAGAATGTGATTATTTCGCAGTTCAGGCAGAGTCCTGACAGTCTGTGGTTCCTGCTTCCTCAATATGGGCTTGGGACTGTGTTGACTCTCCTGGGTTGTCTTGATCTTGCTCTGTGCAAAATGCATCAACAGAACCGACTTCAACTGAAAGGGATGCAAAAAGACAATTATGTCAATTGTCCATCAATGTCTTAAATCTAAACATTCCTCATTCACATTGTCTGCTGTGCAGATGATTTATGGTTGATAATGGTTCACCTACTTTGATTACAGTCACCAAGTATCCATTCTAAATAGTTATAAAACCTAGAAATACATGTAGAATGCTGCAGGTTTGCTGCAGATTTTACCCTTTGCATTGCAAAGGTGAAATATGTGCAGCACAAATTAACCTTACATGTTAAAAGGGACACTGACAGGCCTTCTGAGGATAATTAGCTCTTTATATGCCCCTCTAGGTCTTATAATAAGTTCCCAATTCATATAGGTATTATCCCTGTGCGCATTGTTAAACGTGAAAAATCATCTTTATAATCACCTCTTCTTTCTGCCCAAGGGGCGTTCTTTGTGCCGCATTTGTGCCCAGCCCGCGCCCCAACTGCCGGATCCTTAGACATGCCCATCTCATTAGTATTCACTTCGCCTGCGCATGATCTCCGAATGTCAGGGGACAGGAAAATACCGCCCAGCGAAGTGAATACTAATGAGATGGGAGTGTCTAAGGATCCAGCAGTTGGGGCGCGGGCTGGGCACAAATGCGGCACAAAGAATGCCCCTTGGGCAGAAAGAAGAGGTGATTATAAAGATAATTTTTCACGTTTAACAATGCGCACAGGGATAATACCTGTCATCTGGATTTTGGGTATAGAGCTTAGGCCATAGGTTGCTAGATGGCTGCTAGCATATCCACAATACCCAGTCCCCATAGCTCTGTGTGCTTTTATTGTGTAAAAAAAAAAACACGATTTGATACATATGAAAATCAACCTGAGATGAGTCCGCAATAAAAGCACAAAGAGCTATAGGGACTGGGTATTGCAGATGTGCTAGCAGCCATCTAGCAACCCATGTCCTCAGCTCTATACACAAAATCCCAGGGACAGGTTTCCTTTAAGTTGTGTGCGGATTTCATTGTGAAAACTTTCTGCAGCACGTGGATGAGATTTAAAAAAAATTTAAATTCTGTTTACCTCACGTGTGGATGCACCATTGCAATCTCTGTACAGTTGGTATATTTGTGATCTGTTAAACTACATGATACATATGCGCTTACCAATAGTCGGCTGGTTGTCTAGAATCCTAATAGGAATAGGGTGTAGTTCCCCAAGCAGAATCTGGTGCACTTCTCCAGATATGCTGGATGCTGCATCTTCCACAGTCACCAGCTGGCCCAGGCTGACCAGGTGACTGTGACCAGAAGGAGACAGGGCTGTGACTGCTGACACAGAGGAGTCATTATTTTGGCTTGGCAAGTGGCTAAGCACAAGGGGCTGATTGCTTTCTCCAGCATTAAACAGACCTGGTTGGCTGACTGTAATAAGAGAGGTTATTCCATCAGAAGACGTAAATGATGGGGAATCGTGGTCGACTGTATTAAGCACCGTTGTCCCTTCAGAAGATGTGAAAGATGGAGGAGGGTGATTTACTGTAATTAGTGCTGTTGCGCCATCAGAAGTGAACGATGGTGTTTGAGTGTTCACAGTTATTAGTGCTGTTGTTTCATCAGGAGATGTAAATGTAGGAGACGGCTGGTTCAGTGCAATAAGGGCAGTTTTTCCATCAGGAGATGTAAAAGATGACTGCAACTGGAGACTCTTAAGGAAATAAAAAATATGTTATTGAAATAAATGTAATTAATAACATCACAGTTATGACCTTCTGGTACATGAGAAGCCCCTCAAGAATATGAGAAGAGTATAACATACTTCACATGATGGCAGCCTAAGCTACCCAGATATGGGTTTTTGGTAGACGATCTTGCTGTTTTTATTCAGGATCTATCTAAGAATTAATAATATTTTTTTTTTTTTGGATGAACCATTGTCCCTCCAAAATGTACAGCATTCTCCCCGTTCTCAAGATCAGTGGGAGACCCAGTTGCTGGAACCCTAGCGATCATTTATCACCTATCCTATGGATGGATGAGAAATGTATTTTGTATACCATACCCTCTTAGGCTTGTTTCACACTGGCGCTTTTAGATCCGGCAGGCTGATCCAGCAGTGAAAAGCCTGCCGGATCTCTCTGCATTCAGGTATTGCCAGAGGACACCGGTGGAGATCCGACCGCAACCCAGCAAATATGCTGAGGATCAGCCGGACGAAAAATGGTTGGAATGCTTTTAGTTATCAAAGCAATTTTGAGAATGTTTTCTTGTGACACATCATACTTTATGTTAGGGCTAAATTTGAGCTGATAAGTTTTACTTTTACTTATTTTAAAAAAATCCACATTTTAAAGAAAATGTGGAAAAACCTGCGAATTTCTAAATTTAAATTTCTCAGCTTTTAAGACAGATAGTGATACTTCATAAAAGAGTTATTAAATAACATTCACCATATGTCTACGTTATGTTGGCATCATTTTATAAATGTCATAAAAACCTCATAAAAAGGGCTTAGAATTTAAGAAGCAATTTTTGAAGGAAAAAAAAAAAAAGACCTTTTATTAAGGACCAATTCAGTTATCAAATCACTTTGAGGGGCTTACATAATAGAAACCACGCATAAATGAACCCATTTTAGAAATTACACCCTAAAATGATTGAAATCTGATTTTAGACACTTTGTTAACCCTTTAGGTTATTCAACAGGAATTAAAGCAAAATGCAGGTAAAATTTTAAAATGTCATGTTTTTGCAGATCCATTTTTCCTGTAATACAGCAAGGGTTTTCAGCAAAACAAACCTCAATATTGATTACCCCGATTTAGCAGTTTACAGACAAACCACATATGTGGTCGTAAACTGCTGTATGTGCACACTGCAGGGCACAGAAGCAAAGGAGAGCCATATGGTTTTCCTGTACTTTTATTCCTGTAGACTCTGCCATGGGTCCTCTTCCACTATTCTACAATACAACTATTTGGAAGGTTGCTTAATGTTGCACTAAGGAAGCAAATGAGCAATAAAAAAAACGTACACAGTCTTTAAATCCTATCGACTTTAATGGAGATGGTAAAAGTGGGTCCACCTATTCATTGATATTTATGGGTATATGCAACAAATGTTTACTGTGGGGACACCCCTTTAAAACTAGATTTTTGTACTTGCCGTAAGATCTGTTTCTCTTCCGTTCATTGGGGGATACAGGCTTTCACCATGGGTATAGCTGTTGCCGCTAGGAGGCGGACACTAAGCACACAAAGTATAAGCTTCTCCCCTTCAGCTATACCCTTCCTACAGGGACTAAACTAAATCAGTTAGTGCAAGAGCAATAGGAGAAGGATTACAAAAAAATTAATCAATCACACTATGTACAAACCCAGAACCACACAGGCCCGAAAAGGCCCCTAGACAAAAAGAATGGATGGGAGCTGTGTCCCCCAATGAACAGAAGAAAAACTGATTTGACAGTAAGTACAAAAATCTAGTTTTCTCATCCGTATCATTGGGGGACACAGGCTTGACCATGGGACGTTACAGAGCAATCCCTAAGGGCGGGTATAACAAGCAACCCTCCCGTCAATCAGAGACCGCAGTCTGCAAAACTCTACTGCTGCTTGCACCAACTAAAGTAAGACTTCCAGGTCCAGTGGTAAATTCTGAAAGACAACGGCTTTCTGGCCCGAATCATGGTCTGGACCCCCGTATCCAAAAAACCCTGAGCCTTCAGCACGGCGGCTTCAACAGCCATGCTGTTAAATGTAGCGGCCCAAAATTCAGGTGGAAGATCGGCCCCTGCGACAGAAGGTTCTCCCAAAGAGGAAGACGCCAGGGTTCTTCGGCGACCAGAGACGGGTGCCACACCCGGCGCGGCCAATCTGGGGCCACAAGAATGACGGGCAGTCCCTCGGACCTGATCTTCCGAAGGAGACGCGGAATGAGAGGAAGAGGCAGGAACACGTAAGGAAACGTGAGCCGTAATCACCAGCGTGTTGCACGCCAAGGCCATGGGGTCCCTGGACCGCGCAACGAAGTCCTCAACCTTGTTGTTGAAGCGGCAAGCCATGAAATCCACATCCGGTCGCCCCCACCGCTTGCAGATGGCTCGAAAGACCTGCAGGATCGAGACGCCCCGGCTTAGGAAGTCTGCAATCCAGTTGTCGACTGGGGATGTGAACTGACGATAGTGCCGGAACATGTTTCTCCACCCAGCTGAGAATCAGCGCCATATCTGCCATGGCTGCCGGGCGCCGCTCTGGTGACTGGGGTACGCCACCGCTGTGGTGTTGTCGGACTAAACCCAAACCGGACAACTCCTGAGATGGTTGGCCCAATGCCGCAGAGAGAGACAAATTGCACTCAACTCCAGAACATTGATTGGAAGGGAGCGTTCCTCGCGTGACCATATTCCTTGAACAAAGAGATTTACCAACACTCCCCCCCAACCCCTGAGGCTTGCGTCCATTGTTAACACCTTCCAATGCAGTGGAAGGAACGAGCGGCCCGACGTCAACATCGGAAAGACCAATCGCCATCTGAGGGCCCGGCGAACCGGGGCAGGGAGATGCATAGGCCTATCTAAGGAGGCTGGGGAGGGGTCCCAGCTGGACAGAATGGCTCGCTGAAGCTCTCTGGTATGAAACTGAGCATAGGCAACTGCTTCGAAGACAGAGACCATGTGCCCCAGGGCCCGCATGCAGTGACAAATGGGAACCGAAAATGGCTGCAACAAGGGGAGAATCTGAAGAAGTAGAGCGGATAGCTTCTCTGGAGGCAAGAACACCTTGGCCTGAAATGTGTCAAGCACCATGCCCACATAAGTCAACCACTGCATTGGATAAAGACAAGACTTCTGCCTGTTCAGGATCCATCTGAAGCGCTCCAGGGTGTCCAGAAGTATGCTTAGGCTGACCGCCATCACTCGGAATGATGGACCCTTCACCAGGATGTCGTCTAAGTAAGGGATCGCTACTATCCCCCTGGCATGGGGCAGGGCCATGACTGCTGCCAAAACCTTCGTCAAGACCCTGGGAGCCGTAGCCAGGCCAAATGGGAGGGCTACAAACTGGAAGTGAATGGACCAACTGCAAACCAGAGAAATCTCTGGTGACTGACACAGATGGGTACGTGAAGATAAGCATCCTTGATGTATATCAATGACATGTACTCCACCGGTTCCATGGACGCAATGACCGACCTCAGGGACTCCATCTGGAAGCTGCGGATGCGAAGGAAACGGTTGAGAGCCTTGAGGTCCATAAGCGGGAGGACCGTCCCCTCTTTTTTGGGAATCACAAAGAGATTGGAGTAAAACCCCCGAAAACAGTCTTGCGCCGGCACCGGAACAATCACCCCCTGCGAAAAAATGAATCTGGGGCTGAGGGAGAGGTCGGAGGAGACGACCGAAAAAACTAGACAGAGAACTTTAATTCCAGCTTGTAGCCCTGGGAGACGCGAGCCAGCCAGACATGCTGAAACAAATGAAGCCGCCGCCCACCCAAAAGGAGGGCGCCGGGAGCCGCCCGTCATGCGGCTCCATCAAAGGACTTGGAGCCCCATTGACGGAAATGCCAGGAAGGGCAAGGCTTTACCGGAAGATTTCTGATCTGTGGCTGACTTGTCGAACCCCCTTTTGGGGCTGAAAATACTCCGAAAGGGGCGAAAAAAAGCTTTCGCTTTTTCGACCTACTGGACCACCCCCTGTTCTGTGGTAAATGCGTACTCTTGCCACCTGCAGCATCTGAAATTATCTCGTCCAGGTGTTTACCAAAAAGTCTGCTGCCGGTAAAGGGGAGGGCCATCAGGGTCAGCTCTGAAGCATTATCTGCTGCCCAGCAGGAGAGCCCACCGCTGTAGGGTACGGCAAACAGCCACCAACAGGACTGACGAACGAGCCATAAGCCTGGCCGCATCCAAAGATGCTTCACAAATACACGCACTGGCATGAGAGAGCTGCAGCGCCATATCTGCAAGTTCCCCTGCGGGGACTCCCAAGTCGAGACCCTGACGTAAATTACTTGCCCACTCCCCCATAGCCTTGCTCACCCATGTAGAGGCAAATACAGGCTGCAGTGCTGTGCCCACTGCCTCAAAGGCATATTTTGCAAACGCTTCCAGCTTCTTATCTTTGATATCAGAGAAAGAAGCCCCATCCGCCATTGGCAAGGTAGTATGTTTAGCCAAGCGGGAAACTGGTGGGTCCACTATCGGTGAGGACGACCATTTTTTAGTCAAATCCTCCGGAAAAGGATAATGGACATTCAAGCATTTTCGCAAGGTAAAACATCTATCAGGAAAATTCCACTCCTTGGAAAGAGACAACTGACC
The DNA here is from genome assembly GCF_014858855.1 of Bufo gargarizans. Lineage (NCBI taxonomy): Eukaryota > Metazoa > Chordata > Amphibia > Anura > Bufonidae > Bufo > Bufo gargarizans. Next base: position 73,265,205 of record NC_058087.1, read on the forward strand.
CTCCGGCAAGACAACATCCTCATCTGATCCCCTCTCCTCAGAACATGCCTCTTCCACTGAGGACACGTCGGAGTGAGACTCTCTAGCAGGAGAAGGAGTGGCCTAGGAAATGGAGACACAGACATCCTTTTGGGGGACTATGTTCTGGTCCGTTTTGCGGGACGGCCGCGATGAGCATGCGCCCCATGATCCCCAGAATCAGACCGGTTAGAGTACTGCCTAGCCGACAAACGGCCCAATATTTTCACAATTGCCTTGTTGGTATTGTAGACATCCTGTACCACCCTAGATAGCTATGTCCTCTAGGAGGCGTTTACACTAGTAAAAGCTGTTTACACTAGTGATAGCTATACCCCCTCCAGCCTAGGAGAGAGCGCTTCAGTTTGTGTACAAGCAGTAGGAGAAGCAAGCCAACCAAGAAAAAACAAGGAACACCAACCATGCCAAAAGACCCAACAGGGTTCAAACCAGCAACAGCTACAACTGTTGTCGAACAACAGTACTGGGTGGGTGCTGTGTCCCCCAATGAAGAGCGAGAAAGAGATTTCACTGGTAAGTTATACAAAAATCTCCTTTTCTCGCCCATATTCATTGGGGGACACAGGAACCGTGGGACGTCCAAAAGCAGTCCACAGGGAGGGAAAAAAACACAGACCCATGGAAGCAAGCTCCCCTGCAGGCATCTAAGAACTGCAAGACCACGCGGCCCAAGGCAGCAACCGCCGATGCATAAGTATGCACCTAGTAAACTCTTGTGAACGTGTGTAAGGAGGACCAGTAGCCACCTTACACAACTGAGCAGCCGAAGCGCGAATCCTCTGAGCCGAAGAAGCGCCCACCACTGTGTGCAGTGAGCCATGGCACCTAAGGGTGAAACAGGGCACGGTATGCTTCAGCAGCTGCAGCCGAATCCAACGGGCAACCGCCGCCTGGGATGCCGCCAATCCCTTCGGAAGACAAAAGGGTGTTCTGTACGCTGGAAGAGACTGAAGGCTGCCAAAAGATCGGAGCTCAGACAAAGTCTAATAATGTAACTCCCTTCCGTAGGGTGTGAAGGGGAGGAACAGTGAAGAAAGTACAATTGTTCATTGATATGGAAGTCAGAGACTACCTTCAGGAGAAGAAAGAATGGGCTGGAGAACCGCCTTATCCATGTGAAGAACCAGGAAGGGATTTCTGCAAGAGAGCGCCTCAAACTCGGACGCCCGTCTGATGGATGTGATAGCCACAAGAAGACTATCTTCTAGGACAGGAGCCGGTGTGAGATCTCCGGCAAGGGCTCAAAGGGAGAAGACTGGAACGCTGAGAGAACCATATTCAGATCCCATATTCAGATCCCTGAAGGAAGGGATAAACCAGGTCCAACCCTGATTGTAGAAAGGATAGGGCCGTGGTGAGAGAAAAAAGAGAGGGGATGTCCCGACTCTCACAGAAGCCCAGGAAGGACCTCCGGGTCCTAATAGATCCTGGGCGATGCAGGCTTCCTGGCTTGAATCATAGTGCAGATGACGTCCGCCGAAAACCCCCTTCACATCAGAATGGCGGTTTCAATAGCCACGCCATCAACCAAAAACGTTAATGCTGATGTATGACCGGACCCTTTGAAGAAGGTCGTCTCCGAGTGGCAGTGACCAAGGGACGTCTCCTAGAAGGAGAACAAGGTCGGCGTACCACGGAGTGACTAGGATTCGTCGGAATGCCCTCCATCTTGATCTTCTGTAGAAACCTGGGTAGGAGGGGAGGGGGGAAAAAAACATAAGAAGGAAGAACAAGCCGTATGCTTCCGAACTGTTGCACGGGAGAAAAAAGTGAAAAGCTTTCGTGTAGATACAGTTAGCACATCCGGACCCATGGAAGAAGTCCCAGTAGAAGGAGGGATATGGAGGGTGCCACAGCCCACCAGTCGGGACCGGAGCGTGTCTGGAAATGGAAGGCCACCAACGAATACCCCGTGAAAATGCAGATGAGGGAAGGTAGTAACGTGGGAACTACATAGAAACATAGAATGTGTCGGCAGATAAGAACTATTTGGCCCATCTAGTCTGCCCAATATACTAAATACTATGGATAGCCCCTGGCCCTATCTTATATGAAGGATGGCCTTATGCCTATCCCATGCATGCTTAAACTCCTCCACTGTATTTGTAGCTGCCACTTCTGCAGGAAGGCTATTCCATGCATCCACTACTCTCTCAGTAAAGTAATACTTCCTGATATTACTTTTAAACCTTTGCCCCTCTAATTTAAAACTATGTCCTCTTGTAGCAGTTTTTCTTCTTTTAAATATTCTTTCCTCTTTTACCTTGTTGATTCCCTTTATGTATTTAAAAGTTTCTATCATATCCCCTCTGTCTCGTCTTTCTTCCAAGCTATACATGTTAAGGTCCTTTAATCTTTCCTGGCACGTTTTATCCTGCAATCCATGTACCAGTTTAGTAGCTCTTCTCTGAACTCTCTCCAAAGTATCAATATCCTTCTGGAGATATGGTCTCCAGTACTGAGCACAATACTCCAAATGAGGTCTCACTAGTGCTCTGTAGAGCGGCATGAGCACCTCCCTCTTTCTACTGGTAATTCCTCTTGCTATACACCCAAGCATTCTGCTAGCATTTCCTGCTGCTCTGTGACATTGTCTGCCTACCTTTAAGTCTTCTGAAATAATAATCCCTAAATCCCTTTCCTCAGATACTGAGGTTAGGACTGTATCACTGATTTTATATTCTGCTCTTGGGTTTTTACGTCCCAGGTGCATTATCTTGCACTTATCAACATTAAATTTTAGTTGCCAGATTTTTGACCAAGTCCTTTTCCATTTGGTGTATTCCTCCAGGAACATCAACCCTAATACAAATCTTTGTATCATCAGCAAAAAGACACACCTTACCATTGAGGCCTTCTGCAATTTCGCTGATAAAGATATTAAACAATATGGGTCCCAGAACAGATCCCTGAGGTACCCCACTGGTAACAAGACCTTGGTCTGAATATACTCCATTGACTACAACCCTCTGTTGCCTGTCCCTCAGCCACTGCCTAATCCATTCAACAATATGGGAGTCCAAGCCCAATGACTGCACTTTATTGATAAGCCTTCTATGTGGGACAGTATCAAAAGCCTTACTAAAGTCTAGATAAGCGATGTCTACTGCACCTCCTCCATCTATTATTTTAGTCACCCAATCAAAAAAATCTATAAGATTAGTTTGACATGATCTCCCTGAAGTAAACCCATGCTGTTTTTCATCTTTCAATCCATGGGATTTTAGATGGTCCACAATCCTCTCCTTAAGTATGGTTTCTATTAATTTCCCCACTATTGATGTCAGGCTTACTGGCCTATAGTTGCCCGATTCCTCCCTACTACCTTTCTTGTGAATGGGCACAACATTTGCTAATTTCCAATCTTCTGGGACAACTCCTGTTGCCAGTGATTGGTTAAATAAATCTGTTAATGGTTTTGCTAGTTCACCGCTGAGCTCTTTTAATAGCTTTGGGTGTATCCCATCAGGCCCCTGTGACTTATTTGTATTAATTTTAGACAGTTGACTTAGAGGCATGCGGGGTGGCTATGGACCATGATCCACATGCTGTTTTTCATCTTTCAATCCATGGGATTTTAGATGGTCCACAATCCTCTCCTTAAGTATGGTTTCCATTAATTTCCCCACTATTGATGTCAGGCTTACTGGCCTATAGTTGCCCGATTCCTCCCTACTACCTTTCTTGAGGCATGCGGGGTGGCTATGGACCATGATCCACAGGAGGAAAAAGACAGGAGAAGAATAGGCTAGGTCTAAGTCCATTCCCCATCTGAGGCCGGCGCTATACAGAGTAGCCAAGATTAAGTGGCTGTGCAAAAAAACACGCCTTAGGAGGAGCCAGGCAAGGGGATCCACACTGTATTGCTAGCGCCATACCCCAACAGAGGAGGGGGCCACCCGCAGAGGCCACTGAATTCATTGCTAGAAGAATCCATCACCTGAAGAATGAGCTGCAGAAGAACCGAAGTATGTAGTGGTAACGCAAATACCACTCCCACAGTAGTAGCCAGCGCTTGCCCGTGAGCGCAGAGCTGAGGAGGAGGCCAGAGACTAACCGTAGAAGCCACGTACCACACTGCCTGAGTTAAGCAGAGACAATTTAAAAGCTGTACCCGGAAGAGCGCTGAGCAGGAGCAACTGCCAAGCTAGCACTAGAGAGGAGGAGCCCTTAACTGAGGGGGGCGTCCCACTGCACAGACTACGAACTCAGGCCTTAGCAAAAGAGGCTGCACCTCTGGAGAGTGTCAGCATAATCACTTCTCCAAGAAGGAGGAGTGGTGATAGAAAATAAAGAGTCAATGAAAACACTCGGCTCGCTGGAACACACTCACCAAATATGCGCAATGGAGCACACACTACGCATTGCTGCGGACAAAATCATGACCGACAGAAATGGTGGAGGCCCATGGAGATGAGGAACTAGTGCATATAGCGAGTCCTGTACCCCAAGGGAGTGCAATATTGCACCTAAGTAAGGGGGTAATGCCTACAGCACACAATGCACCCGAGATAATGTCATCACGCCACCTATGGAAGGGGCTAATGCATACGGCAGGCACTGAACCCAGTGGCAATACCACCACCTACAGAAGGGAGAATATATACGCCTTGCACTGAACCAGTGTACCGGTACGTAGTCCACCTATGGCAGGGTACAATGTACAAGGCAAGTACTGTATCCCAAAGTAGTGCAAATACTCCCCCATGAAGGGGGCAATGCCTACGACAAGTACTGCGGGCCACTGTAGACGCAATCCTGGGAGATTGATTCGCATTCATGTCAGGGACTGAATCAGTGATCCCCCCCTCCCTTCTTAGACTGACCCTCTCCAGGAAGGGAGGGGTGTCTGAGTATGACCTAGGGAGGAAGGGAGGGGGGGTGGAGATATTTGAGAAGAAAGATTTCCTGCTGTGGTCCGCCTGCACGTAGGTCTACCCCTCAGAATCTCGCCCCTGGCAGTTGCAGACTGGTGGGGACTATCAACCAAACTACCCAGGGGTTGGAGTGGGAACTGCTACAGGTCCGTCCACTGGATTGCGCAATCCGATTGAGAACTATCAACCAAACAACCCGGAGGGCGGATTGGGAATGTCAGTGGTCCTTCTTTGATTGCGCAGGTGGAGGATTGTCAGCCAACGGCCCTGGAGGGCATATAGGGAATCCTTCAGGGATGGGTCATGGGTCGAAATATGGAGCTGGGGAGCGGTAGCCGTGCGCTCCTCTCCGTCCCGCTGATGTATAGACTGTCACCCCACAGCGCCATCTCGCCCCTGGCTGATAGTTGCGGCCCCGATTCCTCCTCCATATTAACCCCCTATTAGCCGTCCACCGGCCTAGGGGGGGAGTGAGAGTGACTGTTATAGGGGTCTTGAGAGATAATAAGGGCCCCTGGCAGCTTGTGCCTGCTGTGTCCCCCTAGTTAACCCTGAGGGCAGGAGAAAACTATGCCGAGAGGGAGAAGGGTGAAGGGCACCAGGGAAGAACTATGCCAAGAGGAAGAGAGGGAAGGGGAAGGGGTTAATACTTACCTAGTCCCGTGTACTCATCCTCATCTTCTGTCCAGCCGCCATCTTCACCCTTCCTCTGGTCCAGCAGGGTCACCCCTTCAGCTACTGGCACCGTAGTGGCAGGACGCTGGAAGAGGGTCTTGGACGGGTGACCCTTAGCTGGCAGGATGCAGCCTGGTCCACCTTGTCTTCTTGTGGGGGAGGAGGCAGCGTGGCGAGCCAACGCTGGCGTGCTCCCCCCGGGAGAACAGGGAGGTCTTGCCTCCTATTGACACTAAAAAAAACTGAAGCTCTCTCTCCAGGCTGGAGGGGGTATAGCTGACAGGGGAGGAGCTAACAGCTTTTACTAGTGTCAACGCCTCCTAGAGGACATAGCTATTATGCCCACGGTTCCTGTGTCCCCCAATGAATATGGACGAGAAAAGAGTATTTCCATCTGAGACCTTAATGGCATATCGCTAGGATTTGCCATAAGTGTCTGATGGGTACGGGTTCCTCCTCTAGAACCAGCTCCTATGTCCAGAATAGAGCCCCAAAGTGAAGGAGAGCAAGCTGCGGCTATTTTCAGAAGTCCAAAAGCAGTGAACTGAGATTGATATGCAATAAAGGTCCTAGATGTGACAACCACTTTAACTTAAAAAATAATTTAGTAAGTGCTAATGGAATCACAAACCTGAAGCTGCGCAAAGATTTTGGGTTGTAGAGAGGTTAATGAAGAGATCAGCTGAGCTGTATCTTGACAGTTATCTTGACTAGAACAGTTCTGAACTTTTAGCATGGAATCTTGTTCTAAGAAACAAAACACAGACAACGTTTGCATTGATAAAAGATTGGGTTAATTAAAAGGGTTATTCGCCACTGGTGACTTTTTCTGCAGAGTCCTCCAGTGTGGCCGGACCGTAGTGGCAATAATACTTAGGCCTAGTTCCCACTTCATATGCAAAATAACCGTGGAGCCCCAGTTATGGGTCTTCAACACAGTGAAAGCCAGATATCCCTCAAAGGAAGGAAACCAAGCAAAGGGGTGTCCCCATTACAGAGATCACCAGATCCACCATAATAAGTGGCCCCTATCTCAAGATCCAGCTCTTTTACAAGCCTTAAGGATGTGATGGGGAAGACCTAAGTCAGTTATCATCCACAGACAGCTGTTTCGGGGGAACTTAGCACTTTTGATTGCTGTGTTGAGACTCCTAAATGAGGCTCCACGGCGTTTTTTGCAGCTGGTCTCCCTAAGATCAGCTATAGTTCCCACTTCAATTATTTGGTCAGTTATTTCCATCAGTTATTGTGAGCCAAAACCACTAGTAAAGCCTACTCAGAGATAAGGTATAATGGAAAGATCGCCACCTGGTTCTGTGTTTTTGACCTGTACCTGATTTTAGCTCACAATAACAGATGGAAATAACTGACCAAATAACTGAAGTGTGAACTCGGCCTAACCTGATCTCCGCTGCTGGACTCTGGCTCCATTGCCCCTCTCAGGAGCCACAGGTCTAGGGTCTCCTTGAATCAACATCCGGTTTGATGTGGGCCACGTGGTCGCCGCAGCCAAAGACTGGTAACAGTGGTGAGGTGTCACCCATGTGTCACATTGGCTGCAGCTGCCACGTGACCCACATCAAACCAGATGTTGACACAAGAGATGCATGACCTGCGGCGCCCAAAGGGGAGCAACGGAGCCGGAACCCAGCAGTGAGGATCAAGTATGATTGCCACCACAGGGCCAGCCACACTGTAGGGGTCTGCTGAAAATGTCCCCAAGGATGAACAATCCATTTAAATTAATTCATTTGTACAACTTGTCATGTTTTCAAAACCGCCAATTTATTCAGGTTTAGCTTGTGTGTGACGTGTGTACATTTTACATACAAATGAATTAACTCCACTGTTTTCAGCAATTAAGTGCGCATTGTGGCTTGTTTGTGGGGCATTGTGATTAGTAATGGAATGGGATGCTCTAAAATGAACTCAGTAGGAAACGTATAATACAGAACACAGCAGTTACTAACAATCAAGGGCGGCAGAAAATTTAGAGCTGCATATAAACCAAACAGACCCTAACTCCTAATATAGAATATTAACTACTTTTATATCTTATATAAAGTGAAATAAAAAGTAGAACAACCATAATTGGATGGTAAGATGCCCTTCAGGCTAGTTCACCAGGAGCGCATCATTTATCATATGCTTTTATGAATGTGCTAAACATCGTAAGAAATGCAAAGCTATTCATAAAACCTTTACTATAGTATGCAGTACAGACAAGCACAACTTGAAAAAGACAAATAAAGGCTACCTTCATGAGAGGATTGAAACGTCACAGTAACCATTTCATTGAGAACACTGCCACTGTCAGAACTCCACTGAAGCTGAAAGAAAATGAATATGTATATTAATATGTAACACCAAAAAGCAAAACGAGATTTTTGTATAACTTACCAGTAAAATCTCTTTCTCGCTCTTTATTGGGGGACACAGAGACCATGGGTATAGCTATGTCCTCTAGGAGGCGTTGACCCTAGTAAAAGCTGTTAGCTCCTCCCCCGGCAGCTATACCCCCTCCAGCCTGGAGAGAGAGCTTCAGTTTGTGAGAAACAGTAGGAGAAGCAAGTAAACCAACGAAAAAACGTGGAACAGCAACAATGCCGAGAACCAAACCAGGTTCTAACCAGCAACAGCCACAACTGTGGCCGAACAACAATACTGGGTGGGTGCTTTCCCCCCCAATGAAGAGCGAGAAAGAGATTTTACTGGTAAGTTATACAAAAATTGCGTTTTCTCACCCATATTCAGTGGGGGACACAGAGATCATGGGACGTCCGAGAGCAGTCCACAGGGAGGGAAAACCACAGACACATGGAGCAAGCGCCCCTGCAGGCAACTAAGAACTGCCGCCTGCAAGACCATGCGGCCCAAGGCAGCGCCCACCGATGCATAGGTATGCACCTGGCAAATTTTTGTGAATGTGCGTAAGGAGGTGAGTAGCCGCCTTGCACAACTGTGCGGCCGAACCTTGAATCCTCCGAGCCCAAGAGCGCCCACCGCTCTGGTGGAGTGAGCCGTGACACCAAAGGGCGGAACCCTGCCCCGGGTGCAGTATGCTTCAGCAATTGCAGACGTGCAATTGCCACCCTGGAGGCCGCCAATGCCTTGTGAGGACCCTCCGGGATGACAAAAAAAGAGGAGCCTGTACGCCGGAAGGAACTGGAGGCTGGCAAATAAATCGTCAGAGCCCTGACAACGTCCAAATGGTGTAACTTCCATTCCCTAGGGCACGGGTGTCAAACACAAGGCCCGCGGGCCGAATCCGGCCCACCAGACCTCGTCATGTGGCCCGCGTAGCCGCCGCCGGTGTTCTGCTAAATCTCTATAGCTTGCCGAAAGTCTATAGAAACATAGAATGTGTCGGCAGATAAGAACCATTTGGCCCATCTAGTCTGCCCAATATATCTGAATCCTATGAATAGTCCCTGGCCCTATCTTATATGACGGATAGCCTTATGCCTATCCCATGCATGCTTAAACTCCTTCACTGTATTTGCCGCTACCACTTCTGCAGGAAGGCTATTCCATGCATCCACTGCTCTCTCAGTAAAGTAATACTTCCTTATATTACTTTTAAACCTTTGCCCCTCTAATTTAAAACTGTGTCCTCTTGTGGTAGTTTTTCTTCTTTTAAATATGCTCTCCTCCTTTACAGAGTTGATTCCCTTTATGTATTTAAAAGTTTCTATCATATCCCCTCGGTCTATAGCGGAAGTGACGTGGTGCGCTGCGCAAGCGCACAATCGTACTTCAGCGAAGCATTCCTGCAGCCTCCACTGCAGTAGTTCGCACACCGCGCGTGCGCAGACTTAAAGGTATAGATTTCTTAAAGTGACAGTCATCTCCATTAAAATACAGCTACATTAATCTACATTAATTTGTAGATTTGGAATGACAAGAGGGGTGCTGATGGCTTGAGGGGAGCTGGTGATGGCCTCAGGCAGACAGGGTGGTCCTGGAAATAGTTTCAGGGCATAAGTATGCCCACCAAGAGTGAGGGAGGGCCAGGAGGGTTAACCCGGCGTCCACTCCCGAAGGGTAGATGCCGCCTTGTAGGGGAGCGGGAGCTGCGCTCTATTCCCTGTATGTTAATACGGAAATACAGCAGGTCCTAATTCGCGGCAGTAATGCATAAAGCACACTATTAACCCCCTATTTCCTCTACTCAATCATCAACCAAACGGCCTGTGCCAGAGGGGAATGCTTCAGGAGTGCTGGAATGGCTGCAGGTGCTGGGCTATACTGAAGCCCTGTCTTTTCGCAGACTATTGCCACCACGAGGGAGGGGGAGACCAACCCAGAGGGTCAGACATACTCACCTAGTCCCGTGTACTCACCTCTCTTCTCTTTTCTGCCACCATCTTATAAAAAAAAAAAAACGTTCAGGAGAACCCTGCAGAGCAGGGAGGTCTTGCCTACTATTGACACAAGAAAATCTGAAGCTCTCTCTCCAGGCTGGAGGGGGCATAGCTGCCAGGGGAGGAGCTAACAGCCTTTACTAGTGTCAACGCCTCCAAGAGGACATAGCCATAACCATGGTCTCTGTGTCCCCCAATGAATGTGGGCGAGAAATAACACATTTCTATTGTAATGATTGTACAGAACATTATCCCAATAATTAGAGGTTAAAGGGAACCTGTCTCCAGGATTTTGCGCATAGAGCTGGGGACATGGGCTGCTAGATGGCCACTAGCATATCTGCAGTACCCAGGTCCCATAGCTCTCTGTGCTTTTATTGTGTTAAAAAACAGTTTTGTTTGATATGCAAATGACCTGATATGAGTCCTGTAGCCGGAGATGAGTCAAGCGGAAAGGAGCCCAGCACCGCCCCGCGTCCTCCGAATCTCCTCCTTGCTGGCTGACGTCACAGAGCTGGAGCGCCGAAATCTCGCGATGCGCGAGCTAGCGCATGCGCAGTGTCGGCATCATGTTCATTCCCTGTACTGGCATCAGCACAGGGAACTAACTACGCATGCGCTAGCTCGCGCATCGTGAGACAATTACATCTGTCTGTTTCCAGCCGCCTTGTTACTTTCATTGGTAGAGTTCCTACACCTACTCCAGATGCTGTAGCCATTTCTCCTGACTGGCTCTATGGTGTTCCATGCGGCACTATTTCCCCCTTCCAGGCGAGATATACAGGCCGCCTTCAATTGCCGTAGCAATTGCCGCTGTCTGTTTCCAGCCACCTTGCTTCCTTCACGGGTAAGTACCTACACCATCTCCTGATGCTGTATCCAGTATCCCTGGCGGGGTCTATTGTGTTCCGTGCGGCACTATTTCTCCCTTTCCGGCGAGATTCCAGCACTCTCAATTGATGTTGCGATTGCCTCTGTTTGGTTCTAGTGGGCACCAGGCTGCCGCCTTGTTCCCTTTATGGTATAGTACCTTCACTGTCTCCAGGGGCTGTTGCCGTTGCTCCTGTCTGGCCTTATGGTGTACCTTGCGGCACTTTTTCTCCCTTACCGGATGAGATATTGAGGCCACCTTTTATTGCGGTGGCCACTGCACCTACCTCATCATTGTGTGCACCAAACAGCCATCTTACTCCCTTCTTAGGTAGAGTTCCTGCACCGTCTCTGATGCTGCAGCCTTTACATCCGTCTGACTCTATGGTGTACTATGCGGCCCTGTTTCCCTCTTTTCTGGTGGAATAGAGGGCCTCCTTCAGTTGCCATTGCACTTACTTAATTGTGGTGTGCACCTGTCGTTCTTTGTCGTACTGTGCGGGCCTATTTTCCCCTTCCCAAGCGGACTATAGGTACCTTTGCTAAGGGGCAGCCGTTGCACTTCTCTGGTCCTAAGGTGCTCCATGTGGCCACATCGCTCTAATCTTAAATCTAGTACCTCTACCATCTCCAGATGCCGTACCATTGCACCTCTCTGGTCGCATCTCTACACTACACAGCCGTATTCCTACCTTACAGGTTGAGGACCTGCTCCCTCCAAATGCAGTCGCTTTCCCAGATGCTGTGGCTTTGTTTCCACCCTCCTTAGAGTGAAACATACAGCCACTTTACCTCGGTTTTAGGCGTGTATTTTTAGTACCCACATGTTGGGCCCTAACGTGCAATCTGTGGCCCATATAGTTTCTGTATTACTGGGTGTTTCCTTCCCTGGGCTCTAATCTGTGCTGCGGATGTTGGTTACTTCCCTTTTTGGTTTTTCCATACATCTGCCACTCCGTTACTGTCGTGCTCCTTTTACTTCTCAAGGCACTGTCCACAACGGCCATCCTGTTTCAGCATGTACACGGTAACCATATCTGGCAGGGGTGGGCCAGCCCAACCCCCTCCTCCACCTTGTCGGTCTATTGCTATTTCTGGTGTTCCCAGTATAGGACTGATCTGATCTGATGGGTGGTCCACATACAACCACGCTCCCTACACCATGGCCAGGTGGTTGTTGGCTTTTGTGCTAGGGTTGCTCCTGCCATCCCTATCAAATACTACTGTCTGCTGCACTCCGCGTTCCCCATGTTATAAAGGAGTACCCGCATTGTTTTCTATTACAGGGCGGACCATTCCTGGTGGAGTACAGTCATCTGTACCTTCTCCGTGTTGGGGTGCGTAGCTTGTTCTGCACCGGCCGCTGCAGCAGTTTTTGGCCATCTCTGGTTTCCTCCCTCGCTGGACGTCCTCCCTGATGAGTTAGGGACAGAGCCACTGAGCGCCACACATCTGCCTGGTAGGTGAATTTTCTGCTGATTGCTCTGGCATAGGACAAGGTTCCGTAGTTCCATCTGGGTCCGGGTGTACCCTTATATTCTCTGTTTAATTGTACTGTCTAACAGAGGGCAGTCCCCTGGGACCTTGCTATTGTCTGCGCCAGTCTGGTGCTTTCTCCCCCGGGGAGTCTTCTGTATGTCGGTCGCAGCTGGTTTCTACATTTTGTGTAGTCACTCCCATTTCTTTTATGGCGACTTCGCCATTCCTTATGAATATGGGTGTCTGTTGTTTTTAGTGGTACAACCCAAGGACAATGTTTGCAGTTTGCTAGCCACTATTCTTTGAATGGCTAGTTGTCCATGGCCAAATCCTTCCCATATGATGGTTCCTTTCATTTTTTCTTGGATATTCTGGGTTGATTGTTCCCCTTGCGGGTTCCAATGGCCTTGTGGACCTCTTGGGATTTGTGTCTATCTTCCCATCCTCCCAAGTCAAGTACCTGGTGTTGAGTGGTTTAGTGCTACGGTCTGCATTTACACCTTATGGTCTCCTTCGGGAGGGACTTCCTCCTGTATGTAGAACCTTCCTCCTTAGTTTGTTGGGAGCGCTCTCCTTCTCCTCCCATGTCTCTCAGTCCAGTGTGTCCCGTCTGAGTTTCCTGGGCCTGCATCTCCCTAATACTTAATTTGGCCGGAGTTTCTCCAGGCTTGCGCTTCTCAGCGATATTTTGTGTTCAGAGGCTCGTTCCTCGTCTCCTGTTTTGGGATGCAGGGATTATCTTATCTTATCTTTTTTCCTGGCCTTTACTTGCAACCCTCTCCCTTTCCAAGGGTTGGCGGTTTCCCTTAGCGCCTTTGGGGTTTTCACCTTTCAATAGGACACTTCTCTTCATCACCTGTATCGCGGTGGGGGGAGTCCTGCTCCCTTCATATGTGAGCCTTGCTATGGCTTCCCTCACTCCAGTGTGCCCCTGCTGAGATTTCCTGGGCCTGTATCTGGTCCCCTTTTTTCCCTAATACTTCATTTGGCCGGAGTTTCTCCGGTCTTGCGCTTCTCAGCGATATTTTGTTTTCAAAGGCCTGTTCCTCGTCCCCTAGTTTGGGGATGCAGGTCTTATCTTTTCTGTTCTTCTGGTTTTTACTTACAACCCCCTTCCTTTCAAGGGTTGGCGGTTTCCCTTAGCGCCTTTGGGATTTTTTCTTTTCAATAGGGCGCTTAACTTCTTCACCTCCTTTACGGCGAGGGGAGATCTGCTCCCTTCACATGTGAGCCTTGCTATGGTTTCCCTCACTCGCTTGGCCTTCAGTGATTCCATGCCCCTGGCCCGTCAGGGGTTGGCCTCAGGGTGTTTGTGCTTCACCTGAGACTATTGGGATGTTATTTGGCTCCAATACGCGATGCTGTCCTACTTTCTCTCCAGCCTTCAGCTGAGCTCGGTTTTCCCCTTTGCCTTCTCCTTGCATTTGGGTCGTTCTCCCAGGTATTTGTCCTGGGGTGCTGGCAGTCGTCACTGTGGCTTCCTTGGGGTTTTTTCCCGGTTATGTGGCTTCTGCCTATTCCGTGCCTTCTTCTGTTGGGTTACATGGTTCTTCCGCACCTGTATGCCCAACAGGTGGCATGGCTGTTCTTTTCCCACCCTCTGGGACTGCTTTGGGACGTCCCATGGTGCTGTGTCCCCCAATGCCATGCACGAGAAAATTTGATTTTTTGTACTCACCGTAAAATCCTTTTCTCGTAGTAAGCATTGGTGGACACAGATCCCACCCTATTTTTGATCTTTCCCGGTACGGGAGTTGTTGGTTCCTTGCCTTTTTTCTCTCTCCTACTGCTTTTGGTACAAACTGATCTGCCTAGTGTCTGTGGAGATGTGGAGAGGGTATAGCCCAACAGGGAGGAGCCAACACTTTTTTATGTCTAGTGTCGCCTCCTAGTGGTAGTTGGACATATACCCATGGTGCTGTGTCCTCCAATGCCTACTACGAGAAAAGGATTTTACGGTGAGTACAAAAAATCCAATTTCACTACCTGTTCTGGTGTTCAGCTCAAATATAGAGTAGAAGTCAGAGGGAATTTTTTTTTTCTTTTTCTTGAGCGACGTGACTTTCTTCATGCATGTGGATACAAAGGGCAGCGTGCCACACAAAAAATGCCACACAAGCATGCAGACTATCACAAGCCCTCTTCACAAGGGAAGGACCCTATAAACCAATCCCCATTGTTCCGAGCCAGATGGCCCAGTGAGAGTCTGGGACAAGTGACCAACCTCAGCCGAGGCCAAGAAAGAGACAGTCGTGCTCCATCTTTCACCTAGGCTGCCACTTCAGGTGTTGGCCAGGAGCCTCAGTTGAGATCTGCCCCCACATTCCCGAAGGGGGAAGCCAAAAACCGAAGGGGGAAGCCAAGGGGTTGCAGAGGGGTGAGGAACCTGATGGTCATACACCCTTACATCTCAGGGGGTAGCCCATAAGGGCGCTGCACCCTGTAAATCTTTGTGACAATGTGAAAAGTGAACACATAGTGACAATAGAATTAAATAAAGTGAATGTCTGCCATTACAGCCTGAACATTCAGCAGGATGTATACAAATTCCTCGTCTTACCCAGCCAGAAGGCCAGAGAAAAGAGAGGTGAGTGTACTCTTAACTGTGAGAAAGTGAATTGTGTGCAAATGTGCCATCAGTTAGTGGGCTCCCTCCTCCATTGAGTTCATGCACTCCTGGGGCACTTCTGCACCTTGGGTTCTCAAACAACTTAGCTCACAGTTTTGATACGGGATCTGGGTTGTCTGCAGGTGACCATCAGCTAACCTGCATACACATGATAGATCCCACTCTGTGTGTAAATCTCTTCCATTGTAGCACCTGAGAGTAGTCAGCTGTTTTCACAATTGGATTCTGATATAACGATCACATTTTCACATTGGCACATAAAGACATTATTGAAGCAATTGTATTTCTTAGATGGAAGCAGAGCTATTTAGTCTACAATGTTCTGTACTGTTAGCTTTCCTTTGTGTGTATACGCCACCATCCACTATATTTGAGATTAAAAAATATTTGCTAATAATCCCCATAGAATACTATGACATTAATATCTTGTCATCTCTTACTGCTCTTGGAATAGCTTCCTGTTCATAGATGAGCTCTCCATTTCCTAGTGCTTTTAGTGCTTCATGGATGTGGTTCCTCAGGTCATTTACTGTAGGGAAGTAAGACAAATTATGCCGTTCTGGAATTTCATCTGGTTTGAAGAGCTCCCGTTCCACAAATTTCCTAATGTGAAGAGAGTAATAGGCAATAATATATATATATGACAATCTCAGAGGATTTCCTACTGAAAATTACATTGCTTGGTATGCAGTATGTAAATATATTTGGTACCTGATCTAGAAATCATTGCAAATGTGTACGAACACAATATCAATTACAAGTAACAGTGTAGTAAACTAAAAGAAACAGAAATGTAATAGCAACTTAATACGTTGGATAGATCCATGTTCAATTTGATGGTGTCCAATACATGCAGTAGTTGTAGTGGTTTCTTTACCTCAGCTGTTTCCTGACAGCATAAACCTCATCAATGCCTTGGGATACCAGTTCCCGGATTCTATCAGCCACGGAAGGATGCAGACGAGAGGAGAGGGCAGAATTCTCCTCACAAATCATCTCTTCCTCTTCCTCATTTGGTGGCTGACATGAAGTGGGTGAAGAAGAGAAACAACCTGGATCCAGATTGTGATACTGATGTGCCTCCTGATCGGGTAGCTGGACATACCATCTGCATGAAAGAACAGACCACAAAGAGGAAGAAAAACAATGGTTAATGAAACCATGATATTTTATGACAAAGAATGTTTTAAAGGGGTTCTGCAGTTTGTTTTAACTGATGATCTATCCTCTCAATAGATAATCAGCATCTGACTGGCAGGGGTTCGACACCCGGGACCCCCGCCGATCAGCTGTTTGAGAAGGCAGCGGCGCTCCAGCAGCGCCATGGCCTTCTCACTTTTTACCGCTGGCCCAGTGACATCACGACTAGTATCGACTGGCCTGGAGAACAGAGCCTAGCCGCGCCCAGGCCAGTTGATACTAGTTGTGATGTCACTGGGCCAAACAGTGAGAAGGCCGCGCCGCTGCTGGAGCGCTGCTGCCTTCTCCGACACCCAGGACCCCCGCCGATCAGATGCTGATGATCTATCCAGAGGCACCCCTTTAACCAGAAAAAGTTGTCTCAAGACTGATTTTTCTAAGGTTTTATGGACTGATGAAATGAGAGTGAGTCTTGATGGGCCAGATGGATGGGCCCGTGGCTGGATTGGTAAAGGGCAGAGAGCTCCAGTCCGACTCAGATGCCAGCAAGGTGGAGGTGGAGTACTGGTTTGGGCTGGTATCATCAAAGATGAGCTTGTGGGGCCTTTTCGGGTTGAGGATGGAGTCAAGCTCAACTCCCAGTTTCTGGAAGACACCTTCTTCAAGCAGTGGTACAGGAAGAAGTCTGCATCCTTCAAGAAAAACATGATTTTCATGCAGGACAATGCTCCATCACACGTGTCCAAGTACTCCACAGCGTGGCTGGCAAGAAAGGGTATAAAAGAAGAAAAACTAATGACATGGCCTCCTTGTTCACCTGATCTGAACACCATTGAGAACCTGTGGTCCATCATCAAATGTGAGATTTACAAGGAGGGAAAACAGTACACCTCTCTGAACAGTGTCTGGGAGGCTGTGGTTGCTGCTGCACGCAATGTTGATGGTGAACAGATCAAAACACTGACAGAATCCATGGATGGCAGGCTTTTGAGTGTCCTTGCAAAGAAAGGTGCCTATATTGGTCACTGATTTGTTTTTGTTTTGTTTTTGAATGTCAGAAATGTATATTTGTGAATGTTGAGATGTTATATTGGTTTCACTGGTAAAAATAAATAATTGAAATGGGTATATATTTGTTTTTTGTTAAGTTGCCTAATAATTATGCACAGTAATAGTCACCTGCACAGACAGATATCCCCCTAAAATAGCTAAAACTAAAAACAAACTAAAAACTACTTCCAAAAATATTCCGATTTGATATTAATGAGTTTTTTGGGTTCATTGAGAACATGGTTGTTGTTCAATAATAAAATTAATCCTCAAAAATACAACTTGCCTAATAATTCTGCACTCCCCTGTATAGCTCTGCGGGTCACTAATACATGACACTCATGTTACCTTTGTTTTGTTTGAGTGAGTCATCAAAGCAGCAAAAATGAAGTTTATTACAATAAATGTCTTTAGGGAAGTCACTTCCCACTCTGACCTTATTCATACACTACTCTACATTACAAAAAGTTAGGGATATTTGGCTTTCGGGTGAAATTTATGGAAAACGTAAAAAGTTTACGCTACAGTGATATTATATCATGTCATATATTACGAATATATTATGTTATGAATGTAGGGCATTTAAGTAGAAGCATGTATGGTGATTTTCTCATCTAAAACTTTTCACTTTCAGTTTCATTTTTTTATTTTTAAACGACGTCTATATATAAATTTTTCTCTAAATGTATTGTTCTACATGTCTTTGATAAAAAAAAATGTTTGGGTAAAAAAAATGGTTTGGGTAAAAGTTATAGCGTTTACAAACTATCGTATAAAAATGTGAATTTCCGCTTTTTGAAGCAGCTCTGACTTTCTGAGCACCTGTCATGATTCCTGAGGTTCTACAATGCCCAGACAGTAGAAAAACCCCACAAATGACCCCATTTCGGAAAGTAGACACCCTAAGGTATTTGCTGATGGGCATAGTGAGTTCATAGAACTTTTTATTTTTTGTCACAAGTTAGCAGAATATGATGATTTATTTATTTATTTATTTTTTTCTTACAAAGTCTCATATTCCACTAACTTGTGACAAAAAATAAAAACTTCCATGAACTCACTATGCCCATCACGAAATACCTTGGGGTGTCTTCTTTCCAAAATGCGGTCACTTGTGGGGTAGTTATACTGCCCTGGCTTTTTAGGGGCCCTAATGCGTGAGAAGTAGTTTGAAATCAAAATGTGTAAAAAAATGCCCTGTGAAATCCTAAAGGTGCTCTTTGGAATGTGGGCCCCTTTGCCCACCTTGGCTGCAAAAAAGTGTCACACATGTGGTATCGCTGTACTCAGGAGAAGTTGGGCAATGTGTTTTGGGGTGTCATTTTACATATACCCATGCTGGGTGAGAAAAATATCTTGGTCAAATGCCAACTTTGTATAAAATAAATTGGAAAAGTAGTCTTTTGCCGAGATATTTCTCTCACCTAGCATGGGTATATGTAAGATGGCACCCCAAAACACATTGCCCAACTTCTCCTGAGTACGGCGATACCACATGTGTGACACTTTTTTGCAGCCTAGGTGGGCAAAGGGGCCCACATTCCAAAGAGCACATTTAGGATTTCACAGGGCTTTTTTTTTTTTTTTTTTACACATTTTGATTTCAAACTACTTCTCACACATTTGGGCCCCTAAATTGCCAGAACAGTATAACTACCCCACAAGTGACCCCATTTTGGAAAGAAGACACCCCAAGGTATTCCGTGAGGGGCATGGCGAGTTCCTAGAATTTTTATTTTTTTTGTCAAATGTTAGTGGAATATGAGACTTTGTAAGAAAAAAATAAAAATAAAATCATCATTTTCCGCTAACTTGTGACAAAAAATAAAAAATTCTAGGAACTCGCCATGCCCCTCACGGAATACCTTGGGGTGTCTTCTTTCCAAAATGGGGTCACTTGTGGGGTAGTTATACTGCCCTGGCTTTTTAGGGGCCCTAAAAAGTTTGAAATCAAAATGTGTAAAAAATGACCTGTGAAACCCTAAAGGTGCTCTTTGGAATGTGGCCCCTTTGCCCAGCTTGGCTGCAAAAAAGTGTCACACGTGTGGTATCGCCGTACTCAGGAGAAGTTGGGCAATGTGTTTTGGGGTGTCATTTTACATATACCCATGCTGGGTGAGAGAAATATCTTGGCAAAAGACAACTTTTCCCATGTTTTATACAAAGTTGGCATTTGACCAAGATATTTATCTCACCCAGCATGAGTATATGTAAAAAGACACCCCAAAACACATTGCCCAACTTCTCGGCAAGAGTACGGCGATACCACATGTGTGACACTTTTTTGCAGCCTACATGCGCAAAGGGGCCCAAATTCCTTTTAGGAGGGCATTTTTAGACATTTGGATTCCAGACTTCTTCTCACGCTTTAGGGCCCCTCTAAAATGCCAGGGCAGTATAAATACCCCACATGTAACCCCATTTTGGAAAGAAGACACCCCAAGGTATTCAATGAGGGGCATGGTGAGTTCAGAGAAGATTTTTTTTTGGGCACAAGTTAGTGGAAATTGATATTTTTTTTAGTTTTTTCTCACAAAGTCTCCCTTTCCGCTAACTTGGGGCAAAAAGTTAAATCTTTCATGGACTCAATATGCCCCTCAGCAAATACCTTGGGGTGTCTTCTTTCTGAAATGGGGTCACATGTGGGGTATTTATACTGCCCTGGCATTTTAGGGGCCCTAAAGCGAGAGAAGAAGTCTGGAATATAAATGTCTAAAAATGTTTACGCATTTGGATTCCGTGAGGGGGATGGTATGAGTTCATGTGAGATTTTATTTTTTGATACAAGTTAGTGGAATATGAGACGTTGTAAGAAAAAACAAAAAAAAACAATTTCCGCTAACTTGTGCCCAAAAAAATGTCTAAATGGAGACTTACAGGGGGGGTGATCAGGGAGTCTATATGGGGTGATCACCCCTCTGTCATTGATCACCCCCCTGTAAGGCTCCATTCAGACGTCCGTATGCGTTTTGCGGATCCGATCCATGGATCCGTGGATCCGTAAAACACATATGGACATCTGAATGGAGCCTAACAGGGGGGTGATCAATGACAGGGGGGTGATCAGGGAGTCTATATGGGGTGATCAGGGGTTAATAAGTGACCCGGGGGGGGGGGGGGGTGTAGTGTGGTGTTTGGTGCTACTTTACTGAGCTGCCTGTGTCCTCTGGTGGTCGATCCAAGCAAAAGGGACCACCAGAGGACCAGGTAGCAGGTGGAGTGCTGCAGTGATGGTTGATCGTCTGGAAGTTTCTCCCATTTGCACACATCTTTAGAGCTCAGCCAAATTGACTTTTAGATTCTTGGTCACCTCTCTTACCAAGGCCCTTCTCCCCCAGCTTTAAGTAGTGTCCTGGTTGTTCCAAACTTCTCCATCTAAGAATTATGATGACCACTGTGCTCTTTCAGTGCAGCAGAATGTTTTTTTTTTTTGTTTTACCCTTCTTTAGATCTGTGCCTCTACACAATCCTGTCTCTGATCTCTACAGGCAGTTCCTTTCTCCTCATGGTTCTGATATGCATCGTCAGCTGTGAGACCTTATATTGACAGGGGCGTATCTTTCAAAATCATGTCCAATCAACTAAATTTACCTCAGGTAGACTCCAATCAAGGTGTCAAACATCTCAAAGATGCGAAAGAGAAATGGGAGGTTCCCAGAGCTATATTTCAAGTGTCCCTTAGTAAGGGGTCTGAACACATGTCCAGGCGAAATTGTAGTTGTTCCTTTTTAATACAGGTCCTTCTAAAACAATTAGCATATTGTGATAAAGTTCATTATTTTCTGTAATGTACTGATAAACATTAGACTTTCATATATTTTAGATTCATTACACACAACTGAAGTAGTTCAAGCCTTTTATTGTTTTAATATTGATGATTTTGGCATTCAGCTCATGAAAACCCAAAATTCCTATCAAAAAAAATTAGCATATCATGAAAAGGTTCTCTAAACAAGCTATTAACCTAATCATCTGAATCAACTAATTAACTCTAAACACCTGCAAAAGATTCCTGAGGCTTTTAAAAACTCCCAGCCTGGTTCATTACTCAAAACTGCAATCATGGGTAAGACTGCCGACCTGACTGCTGTCCAGAAGGCCATCATTGACACCCTTAAGCAAGAGGGTAAGACACAGAAAGAAATTTCTGAACGAATAGGCTGTTCCCAGAGTGCTGTATCAAGGCACCTCAGTGGGAAGTCTGTGGGAAGGAAAAAGTGTGGCAGAAAACGCTGCACAACGAGAAGAGGTGACTGGACCCTGAGGAAGATTGTGGAGAAGGACCGATTCCAGACCTTGGGGGACCTGCGGAAGCAGTGGACTGAGTCTGGAGTAGAAACATCCAGAGCCACCGTGTACAGGCGTGTGCAGGAAATGGGCTACAGGTGCCGCATTCCCCAGGTCAAGCCACTTTTGAACCAGAAACAGCAGCAGAAGCGCCTGACCTGGGCTACAGAGAAGCAGCACTGGACTGTTGCTCAGTGGTCCAAAGTACTTTTTTCGGATGAAAGCAAATTTTGCATGTCATTCGGAAATCAAGGTGCCAGAGTCTGGAGGAAGACTGCGGAGAGGGAAATGCTAAAATGCCTGAAGTCCAGTGTCAAGTACCCACAGTCAGTGATGGTCTGGGGTGCCATGTCCTGCTGGTGTTGGTCCACTGTGTTTTATCAAGGGCAGGGTCAATGCAGCTAGCTATCAGGAGATTTTGGAGCACTTCATCCTTCCAGCTGCTGAAAAGCTTTGTGGAGATGAAGATTTCATTTTTCAGCACGACCTGGCACCTGCTCACAGTGCCAAAACCACTGGTAAATGGTTTACTGACCATGGTATTACTGTGCTCAATTGGCCTGCCAACTCTCCTGACCTGAACCCCATAGAGAATCTGTGAGATATTGGAAGAGAAAGTTGAGAGACGCAAGACCCAACACTCTGGATGAGCTTAAGGCCGCTATCGAAGCATCCTGGGCCTCCATAACACCTCAGCAGTGCCACAGGCTGATTGCCTCCATGCCACGCCGCATTGAAGCAGTCATTTCTGCAAAAGGATTCTCGACCAAGTATTGAGTGCATAACTGAACATAATTATTTGAAGGTTGACTTTTTTTGTATTAAAAACACTTTTCTTTTATTGGTCGGATGAAATATGCTAAATTTTTTGAGATAGGAATTTTGGGTTTTCATGAGCTGTATGCCAAAATCATCAATATTAAAACAATAAAAGGCTTGAACTACTTCAGTTGGTGTGTAATGAATCTAAAATATATGAAAGTCTAATGTTTATCAGTACATTACAGAAAATAATGAACTTTATCATAATATGCAAATTTTTTTAGAAGGACCTGTACATTTGATTTCTAAAATTCTGTTTTCACTTTCTCATTATGGGGTATTGAGTTCAGATTGATGGGGGAAAACTAGATTATTTTTTTATTATTTTAGCACAATGCCGCAACATAATAATGTGAAAACAGTGAAGGGGTCTGAAGACTTTCCAAATGCACTTTTAT
This sequence comes from Bufo gargarizans, assembly GCF_014858855.1. Classification (NCBI taxonomy): domain Eukaryota; kingdom Metazoa; phylum Chordata; class Amphibia; order Anura; family Bufonidae; genus Bufo; species Bufo gargarizans. The sequence continues at coordinate 73,287,835 of NC_058087.1, forward strand.
GTTAATATTATCCATGTGAATAGCTCCCTGTTGACATATTTGCCATATTATGACTTGTTCAATGGAATGGGAACCCAGAATTTAGTTCCTTTAACGAGACCCATAAAAATTCAGTACTCCAATGAGTTTCACAGGGCATAAATAATGGGACTGTGTATTTGTCACTGACAAGTCTTATAAAGAGCAACTAGTCACATGGCATTTGTATTTATACCTGAATTCTTCTCCATATGGTTGTAATATGGGTGGTAAAGCTAGGCAACTTAACAGACTTGAACAACAACAACCACTTTCTGGGCGCAGATATATGCTTCTCGATAGAGTATACAGTAATACAGTATACAGTAATGTATGCTAGCAGACAGGCTTTAAAGGGATTGTCCTATCTTGCCGTTTCCACAACAAGATGGGACTAAGTGCCTGCCCCAGGTGGCAGGGCTTACAGAAACAGCCATGTGGGCTGGCACTCCGTGGCACTTGCGCAACTCCCACTGTAGTAAACAGGAGCTATGTAAACAGCATAGCAGAACAAGCTACTGTATGTTGCTTCCATAAAATCTCTAATGTATTGATATTGTGATAGGAGAAAAGTTTGATATTTTAACATTTCCTACTATAATTTTGCACACAATTTCACTTGTGCTTTCCTGGTACATTCATGCTGCAGCCCACTAGCATTTTACATTGCTGTCAGCAAGTACGAAATAAATTATGACAGGCATTTACATACAATGGCTAGCGTACCTTAGAACACCCTCACTTGTTTCTAAATCCTTTTTTAATAAGTTAAATGCTTTTTCTTGTTCCAATTTGATCAATTTCTTGTCAATCTTCGGATCTGTAGGAACTCGATAAGAAGGGAATTTCTTCACTTTTTTTATGTATATTCTAAAAAAAGAGAGTTTTGTGAGTAATTTTACTTAGCATTACAAACTGAACACAGTACTATTTTCATTAGCTAAATAAACAGAACGGCCACCTTATTAGAGACACCCATCTAGTTGTGCGTTGGACTTTCTTTGGCCTTCAGAATTGCTGCAATTTGTCATGGCATACATTCTACTAGGTGTTGAAATTACTGCATAGGAATAATGACCCATGCAGACAGGATAACTTCTTGCAATTTCTGCAAATTAGATAGAGGTATGGTCATGCGCAGAACAGCTCGTCCCAGAGATGCTCTATAGCAGGCATGTCCAAACTGCGGCCCTCCAGCTGTTGCAAAACTACAACTCCCAGCATGCTCTAATAGCTGTAAGCTATCCAGGCATGCTGGGAGTTGTAGTTTTGGAACAGCTGGAGGGCCGCTGTTTGGACATGCCTGCTCTATAGGATTAAGATCTGAGGACTGTGAAGGCTAGGGAAGCAAGCTGTTATGTCCCTGGATCCAACCCATGACTTGTGGCATGGTGTACGGTCCTTCTGAAAGCCTCCTTTTTCCACACAGTAAACAGCTGCTATGAAGGGATGACATTGGATGGCCACAAAAATCCTACCGTCCAAACATCCATCCACAGGTATCAAAGGACCCAGGGTGTGCCAAGAAATCATTCCTCACACCATTACTCCACCAGCACTGGCCTGAACGGCTGATAGGAAGGATTCATCGATTCATGCTGCTTGCACCAAATTCTTACTCTCCCATCAGCATTATATAATATATCTGGATTTATCTGACCAGGAGATGTGCACTGCTCAGTGATCCAGTTTTTGTGCTCTGTTGCCCACTGGAGTCTTGCCTTTCTGTTTCTCTTAGACAGTAAAGTCTGTATTTCACTACCCGATTTTTCGGCAGATAATCACATGAACGCTCATTAGCGATCACCTGGCAGTGTAATACTGCCGTCGATTACCCAATGAACGAGCACCGGGCAATCCAAATCTTTTGACACATTAAAAAATTATCATTTGCAGATGGCAGATTGTGGTGTCTAATAACGATCTGCCACCAGCAAACCACTATACAGCATGAGGACAAGCAATGGCATAGCGATGGCTCATCCCCATGCTGCGGTGGAGATCGCTGCATGTAATAGCAGCTGTCTCCTCTGCTAGCGAGTGGGTGATTGCCGGGAGGGAATGCTTCCCTCCTGACAATCGTCTGCCACATTGGACTATGTAATACAGCCTTAAGGGCACTTGAACTGCTGTTATAGCCTATCCATGCTAACGAATGATGCGATGTGCTTTGTATTCTGCTGGAATGTGCTTGACTTGGCATCACCTATTTGTCAGAACAATTCTTGACATCCTCCCCTGACCCCATTAGCTGACGTTTTGTTTATGTCCACAAGATCCTCTTCCTCGATCACACCATTCTTGGTATACGCTCAATATTGTTGAATGAATAAAACTCCACAAGCTTGGCAGTTTTTTAAATGCTGGCTCTGGCTAGTCTAACACAGATGACCATGCCTTATTGAAAGTCGCTCAGACCATTCAATTCTCCCATTCTAATCTGGATTCACAGTGAAACTTATGCACAGAAAATGTTTTCAATTCACTTTATGTTTCACTCGGGGGTCATACGTCTAAATTCTATACAGGGTAGATCCAATCATGAAAGGGCAGGTGTCTCTAATAAAGTGACCATTCAGTGCATATTGGTTCTATAATAAGGCAGATACAAAAACAGCATTTATTGGCATTTCATATGCCAGTCTAAAAAATAAAAGATAATTGAAGTGATTTGTGCAAAATTTATAACAAGGTGGTTGCTTCTTAAGAAATCTGGCATTTGCTGGACTAAGTCATAAAATGATATATATGCCTGCTAGGAGCAGGTGTAGATTTGCACCAAAAACTGTGCCATTTTCTTACTTTACGGTCACTAAATCTGTCTAAAAAGTTATCCTTATCAACTCCCAGTAAACCATGCCAACTTTTCCAATTTTTGGCAAGCAAGGTGTAAAAAGGGAATATTTTTTTGTGCAATCTTGTGAGCCATATTTTGTTGTACAACTTCCTTTTGTGCAATTTGCAACTTTTTAAATCCATAGAACTGACACAAAGCTGTTGATCAATTTACCTATTATTTCTTTGTACCCCATATAGACAAATGGAGGTGCTCTACAGCATGCATAGCCACTCGCCCAACTGAGGCTGCTCTCCCACCAGTCTAGCATTTATCACTCACTCCATGTTTGCTGGTGATGAATGTTAATGACCTGAATATCTCTCAAAGCCCTAAACACAACTTGTGAGTGATATTACATCAGTGTTCATTTTGACCCCAACATGTAGAGTCATACCAATCCTTCTCTGCAACACTCTTGTGTACAGATGACCTGCAAGTCATACATACAGTTGATTAGAATTTACTTTGGTATTTTGCAGATCTTTGACGTAAAGGGCTTTTTTCTCTCTTAGTGTATTATCAGCCTAACCCAACACGAACAGCAGGTTCGGCAGACAACCTAATGTGTATAGGGAGCTCCCGACTTTCCCCCAAAAGATGACGGTGGGGGAAGAAGGATTGAGCAAAATAAATATTTATTTACTCAATCTTTTTGTGCTCCCTGTAGATAAGCCACTAGCAGAAGTGTCTACCAACAGCTTTTTCCTCTCCCCGTTGAATACATGTAGACACTCAGCAGAATTTAAAGTGTATGTGTATGGGGGAGTTGGAAAAAGATAGCTGTTGGTTTAACGATCATTCAGCTGACAGCTATTGACCGTGTATGTTCAGCTTAAAGGGACACTGACAGGCCCAATAAGCATATTTAGGTATATATATGACAGTACAGGTCTTATCAAGTGTATTAAAATCACCTAAGTATCCCCCCTGTACACCTTATAAATAACGAAAACTAAAGTTTTATAACCTGCTTGTCTCGTCTCCAATCTGCCCAAGGAGTGGCGTTTCATCTCAAATTGCGCCCAGCCAGCCGCTCCCAACTGCCGTTCTGAAGCCCCGCCCAGCTCATCAATATTCACTTCGCTGGGCGGCGGCTACAACTCTCCCCGACTCAAGATCCTGCGCATGGCCAATTCAATCCTCTGGGCACGTCCTCCGTCTAATCTTCAGCGCATGCGCCCGGCCGGGGTCACATCGCGCCTGCGTACACCCAGTCTGTGTCTTAGAGGCCGCTGCAGCCTCTGCTTTATGCGCATGCGCCGGGCACATGAGTCGGGGAGAGTTGTAGCCGCCGCCCAGCGAAGTGAATATTGATGAGCTGGGCGGGGCTTCAGAACGGCAGTTGGGAGTGGCTGGCTGGGCGCAATTTGAGATGAAACGCCGCCCCTTGGGCAGATTGGAGACGAGACAAGCAGGTTATAAAATTTTAGTTTTCTGTATTTATAAGGTGGACAGGGGGGATACTTAGATGATTTTAATACACTTGATAAGACCTGTACTGTCATATATATACCTAAATATGCTTATTGGGCCTGTCAGTGTCCCTTTAAGTGCTGGGGAATACAGACCTTGCTGGACATGTTGCTTTATACAGCTGCCCAGTAGTGCTGTCACTTTCTCCACTCTTCTTGGGCTGTGATCCTTTCCTTCTTGGTCCATACTGACATTCCATCACAATTGCTCTGCTTCCTACAAGGACAACAGAAAAGGAAGAGATTTATTTAAAGTATACCTCCAGACATTTAAGGGTAATGAAGACAGAAGAATGCAGAGGCAGCGCCTCGTGTGCAGGATTATTAAAAGGGTTGTCTCATCTCAGACAGTAGTGGAGGGCGCACTGTTCATGCGCAGCCACCCTCCATTCATTTTTATGGGGTTGCCAATAAATGTCTGCCCATAAAAGTGAATGGGAGCGATGGCCGGTAATGCGCAGTGTGCTCCCATTCACTTCAATGTAGGGGGGGAGCGCTTGGTGGTGGCCAGACCAGAGTCCTCCAGCCACCACTTTGCGGGGCTCTGTTTCCGATACAGGTGCGGATTCTAGCAATATGCCCCCATTGTCTAAGAGGAGACAACCTCTTTAAATGTATCAGGTAAGCGTAAGTAATGCGCTATCTCTATATGTTGTGTGAAACACAACACCTTATATACTCAATTGGCTAACTGTAGATATGGTCCAAGAGAAGTTAAATAGAGTAAATGTGTACAAAACTCTGAGTCCAGGTGGATCACACCCAAGAGTGCTTAAAGAGCTCTGTTCAGTCATTGATGTGCCCCTGTTTATAATTTTTAAGGATTCTCTAGGGACTGGTACAGTGCCAAGTGACTGGCGCGAAGCAAATGTGATGCCCATATTCAAAAAAGGATCAAGGTCCTCCACAGGTAATTGTAGCCCAGTTAGTTTAACTTCTGTTGTGGGAAAAATGTTTGAAGGAATCTTAAGGGACTATATACAGGAGTATGGGACTGTAAGTGATAACCAGCATAGGTTTACCAAGGACAGAAGTTGTCAGACTAACCTGAGGAGGTGAGTAGTAGCCTGGACAAAGGAGCGGCTGTGGATGTAGTGTTTCTGGATTTTGCAAAGGCTTTTGATACTGTCTCTCATAGACGCTTAATAGGTAAAGTAAGGTCTATAGGCTTGGAAAGTATAGTTTGTAATTGGAATGAAAACTGGCTAAAGGACCGTGTCCAGAGAGTTGTGGTCAATGATTCCTATTCAAAAATGGTCCCAGGTTATAAGTGGTGTACCCCAAGGTTCAGTGCTGGGCCCTTTATTATTTAATTTATTTATTAATGATATCGAGGACGGGATTAATAGCACCATATCTATTTTTGCAGATGACACTAAGCTGTGTAGTACTGTACGGTCAATGGAAGATGTCCATATACTACAAGCTGACTTGAACACTCTGAGTGATTGGGCATCAACTTGGCAAATGAGGTTCAATGTGGACAAATGTAAAGTTATGCATCTTGGTAGTAATAATCTCTGCTTCATATGTTCTAGGTGATGTAGCACTGGAAGAGTCACTTGTAGAGAAGGATTTGGGTGTCCTTGTAGATGGTAGATTAAATTACAGCACACAATGTCAATCAGCTGCTTCTAAGGCCACCAGGATATTGTCCTGCATTAAATGGGGCATGGACTCGCGGGGCAGGAATGTAATATTACCACTTTACAAAGCGCTGGTGCAGCCTCATCTGGAATACACAGTCCATTTCTGGGCAACAGTACATAGAAAGGATGCACTGCAGCTGGGAAAAGTACAAAGGAGAGCGACTAAACTGATAAGGGGCATGGAGGGTCTTAGTTACGAATAAAGATTCAAATAATTTTATTTATTTAGTCTTGAGAAGAGACGTCTAAGGGGGGGGACATGATTGACCTATACAAGTATATAAATGGGCCATACGAAAAATACGGTGAAAAGCTGTTCCATGTAAAATGCGCTCAAAAGGGGGCACTGCCTCTGATTGGAGAGGAAAAAGTCAAAAACGTCAAAGCTTCTTTACTGTAAGAACTGTGAATCTGTGAAATAGACTTCCTCAGGACGTGGTCACAGCAGGAACAGTAGACAGTTTCAAAAAGGGTTTAGACGAATTCTTAAAAGTAAAAAACATAAATCCTTATGAAAACGTGCAGAAATCTGAGTCTCACTTCCTTCTGCGATTCACGTCCCCACCTATCTCTTGGTTGAACTCGATGGACGTTTGTCTTTTTTTAACCGTATTAACTATGTAGCTATATGATGGGCTGTATTTCTATCCCACACAGCTTGCAGTATGCCTGGGTGGCAGCCGGTGACGCTGGCCGTAAACACAAACTGGAAGAGGTTAAATGGGACCATTTTTACGGCGCACCGCACCTCTTCCAGTTTCCAGACATTTAAAGGGAACTTGTCACTATGAAAATGCTAATTAATCCGCTGGCAGCAGATTGACAGCTATCTCTGTGTTTTCAGTCATAGACGGAAGGCTTTCAGTCACTGATAGGACTGCCTCCTTGACTTCAAAGCCCAGAATGAGCATGGATATAAATGAATTCATTACGTTTTACAGAATTTTTTCCCATAAAACTATAGATCAATCTGCTCAGCTCCGCCTGCTCTATATCACACTGTCTGCGGCTCAGACACCATTTTCAATGTGACAAGTTCCCTTTCAAGGGGCTGGCTCATAACGTCAACCCCTTACCATATGCCCATTATGACATATTCCTGATGTACGAATAAGCATTTGGTCTCTGACACCAGATTATGTTTCATAATCAGAAGGAAGAGACTTCCTGAATCACACTTTTTGAGTAGATGGAACAGTATTCTCACCCTGACTGACTGCCACAGGGAGAGAATCAATTGGGTGAACACATAAAGCTCTAAACATGTAGAAAACCCCTACAGAGATGAATCACATACCCGTATTAATAAAGGGGATTCCATCATATGGCACATACTGTGACTTCCACATTAGCCGAGTGGCTGGCTTGGCTGGGCTTGGGGACTGTCGGGTTCCCCACACGCTCATTGTGTGTTGTTTGTGAAGACCTAAAATATTCATCAGTTCAGCTTCACTCAGACAGTAACCACGGTAAGAATCTCCAATTTTCTGAAAAATAGAATGCCAACAGAAAAACATGAGGTCAAGTAATTTGACCAGTCATTCTTGTAATATAACAATGTACTTTTGAACTAATTTTTAAGGCGTTATACAAAAATCATGTCTGCTTGGGTTTCCTTTTTTCCCCAGGAACAGCACCATGTTTGTTCCTGTGCAAGTGAACTGAGCTGAAATACCAGACATAGCCCATAGACAAGATGCCACTAATTGTGGGGAAAAAGAAAGATTCTTTCAGGGATACGTATCAAAACTGGAGAAAAGGTTATACTATACTAAATGCAACAAATACATAGACTACTCACAAAACATTAGGGATATTCGGATTTCAGGTGAAATATATGAAAGACGTAAAAAGTTCACGCTACAGTGATATTATATCATGAAATTAGGACATTTAAGTAGAAGCATGCAATGGTGATTTCCTCATCTCAAACAGTTTATTGAAACAAAAGCCAACACCAGAGGTGGGTATACCCCCACAAAAATGTCACTGTCTCAAAATCTTGTCATGTGGCCTTGAGCATCAATGACAGCTTGACAACGATGTCTCATGCTGTTCACAATTCAACTTATGGCATCCCACTCTTCTTGAAGGGCGGCCCTCAGGTCATTGAGGCTCTGGGGTACAGCGTTACGAGCCTTTACATAGCGACTCAGCTGATCCCATAGGTTTTCAACGGGATTCAGGTCTGGAGAAATTGCAGGCCATTTGAGGCACACCACTCTCCAGCAGCCATTCTCTAATAATGCGACTTTGATACGCTGGCGCTTTGTCATCCATTAAGATAAAATTAGGCCTGTGTTGTTCATACAGAGGCACAATGACTGGATTAATGATGTTATTTAAGCAGTATGGGCTCATCACTGAACCATTCACACAGTGTAGGGCACTTCTGTATTGACTAGACACACTTGCCCACACTGTAACTCCACCACCACCAAAGGCTCATCTGGTGACAACAGTGGCTGATGCGCTCTCCTTGACGTCTCCAACATCGTTGGCAGACATAGTTTCTGCTCAGAGTGAATTGACTTTCATCAGTTAACAGCACTGAGGCCCACTGGTCCCTCGTCCAGCATAGATGCTCCTTGGCCCATGCAAGACAATGAGGCCTGTTGTCAGGTACCCTTGCAGCTCGTCTAGAACGCAAGACCATGCTGATGTAAACGGTTTTGAATGGTCTGACATGACACTTGGGTGCCTCTCACCTCCATGAAATGTGCCTGGAGTTGTGTGGCATTCATTATCTGGTTCCACAGGGCATTGTTCACAATGAAGCAGTGATCAGTGTGGGATGTGGCCAAAGGACCTCCACTTCTATGCCTTTCTGTCATTCTTCCAGTCTCTCTGTATCAACCTGCTGATGACAATCTGTGACACTCTAAGCTCAGTGGCCACTTCGATCTGAGAACATCCTGCTTGAAGCCTCGCCATGGCGAGCTACTGTTGATCAATTGTTAGGTGTCGTCTTGGTCTCATGTCAAAATGTGGACATCATGATGAGGAGGACAGTTTAAATACCAATTGCAATTGAAGCAGGAAATGTATTGGGTGATTTATGGATCAAACGCCTGTTGTGAATTTTGCTGTTAAGCTCCTTGTTAGAGAACAACAAGTTGTGCAAAAAGTACTGAAATATTGAACAGTTGGAAATGTGCATTCAAACGTTTAGAGAAGGTCACATTAAAGGGACACTGGCAGGCCCAATAAGCATAATTATATATATATATATATATATATACACACACACACATGCACAGGTCTTCTAATGTGTATTAAAAACATATAAGTATAACCCCTGTCCATCCTTATAAATACAGCAAACTCATGTTTTATAACCTGATGTAATCGCTCTTCTTTCTGCCCAAGGGGCAGCGTTTCAGCTTCACTTGTGCCCAGCCAGCCAGCGCCCCAACCGCCGCCCAGCTCATCAATATTCACTTCGCTGGGCGGCTGAGCCGCAGACTGCGTGATATAGAGCAGGCGGAGCTGAGCAGATTGATCTATAGTTTTATGGGAAAAAATTCTGTAAAATTCAGAACGTCGGGGACAGCAGAAGCCGCCCAGCGAAGTGAATATTGATGAGCTGGGCGGTGCTTCAAAACGGCGGTTGGGGCGAGGCTGGCTGGGTGCAAGTGAACTGAAACGCCGCCCCTTGGGCAGAAAGAAGAGATATTACATCAGGTTATAAAACATGAGTTTACTGTATTTATAAGGTGGACAGGGGTTATACTTATATGTTTTTAATACACATTAGAAGACCTGTGCATGCATATATATAGATAATTATGCTTATTGGGCCTGTCAGTGTCTCTTTAAGGTCACCTGTAAAGGTTTAAGTGTATTTTAGGTTCATCCTGAAATTTCACCCACAAGCCAAATCTTCCTAACTTTTTGTGAGTAGTCTATAAACTGTAGAAATTACCTTAAATATTATGTTGCAATCTTACCAAACTCAGCTTACCTCACAATTCCTAAGACGGCGCGCCCAAACAGGAATGTTGGAAGGAAGTGGTTGAAGAGGTTTCGGAAATTGTTCTGCAGGTAGCCTGAAAAACAAGTTTTAAACTCTAAAAGCAAGATAACATTAAAAATAAAATGGTGGTCATGAATAGAGATGAGCGAATTTCTTATTTTCAAATTCGTTCACACTTTGTTTGGCGGTAAAAGCAGAATTGTGTTATGGATTCCATTACGACAGACCATAACACAATTCAATGACGGAATGCCTTTAGAGACATTCCGTTGTTCATTCCGTCATATCAGAAGTCTATGGCCTGCAAAACGGATCCGTCCCGTTTCCGTTATGCAGGCCATAGTGTTCTATTATGACGGAATGAATAACGGAATGCCTTTAAAGGCATTCCGTTATGCATTCCGTCACAGAATTGCGTTATGGTCCGTGGTAACAGAATCCATAACGTAATTCACCTTTAACCAACAAACGAAGTGTGAACGAATTTCAAAATATGAAATTCACTTATCTCTAGTCATGTATTTAAAGGGCATCTGTCAGCACATTTGTATCTAAGAAACTAGCTGAACTGTTGCATGTGCGCTTGGCACCTGAATGAATATGGGCTGGTCCCATGTTCATATGTGCACGCATTGCTGAGAAAAATTATGTTTTCATATATGCAAATGAGCTTCTAGGAGCAACAGGGGTGTTGCCATTCCAGCTGGAGGCTCTGCTCTCTCTGCAACCAGGGCTGTGGAGTCGGAGTCGAGGAGTCGGAGTCTGGGGCAATTTTGGGTACCTTGAGTCAGAGTCGGCAAAAAATGAACCGACTCCTACTAGATTTAAATTGGAATAAATAAATAAAAAAGAAATTTTAAATGTCCCAATTCACAAAAAGTTATAATTAATTACCATATTTTTCACCCTATAAGACGCACCTAGGTTTTTGAGGAGGAAAATAAGAAAAAAAATATTTTGAACCAAAAGGTGTGCTTTTGGTGGGTTTTGAACTAATGGTGGTCTGTGGATGACACTGTTATGGGGGCATCTGTGGATGGCACTGTTATGGGGGCAGCTGTGGATGGCACTGTTATGGGGGCAGCTGTGAATGACACATATATAGCATCTTATCTTATGTGTCATCCACAGATCCCCCCCATAACAGTGTCCCTGTGTAGTGAATGGGGGCCAGCATCTGTTTCTGTAATGGCAGCGGAGCCCGATGCCTGCCTTCATTCATAAAGTGGGCGGAGCAGGCGTGTGACGTAGTGAGCTACGCTACGAGCGCCCACCCGGCCTCCTGACTGCCAAGAAGTTAGTAGTAAGTAGTACAGTGCTAGATTTAAGATTATTGAAATACAATACCCACAAGTTAGATAGGATTACCGTATACTACAGTGAGCGGGACCCGGGGTAGTAGAATACAGTGACTGCACCGGGCCCCGCTGCCATTACAGAAACAGATGCCGGCCCCTAGCCCCTCCTCCCTCTCAGCCTATTCACCGGACGGTCGCAGCATTCGCCCCCCTAAGACTCACTGCTATTTTTCCCCACTTTTGCGAAAAATAAAGGTACTTCTCTACTGTAAGAATAAAGGCGAATGCATGCAGTGCGTCACGTTACTGCAAAACAAACACGTTAAGTGACCATGAAGAAGCATGCTTTTCATATGCTTCACTATATGGCACGCAACGCACAGTTAAGGAGCGGCAATACTTATACTTTCCATTGTGTTGTGTTCCGCTGTTACAGGGAACGCAATGCCCATGGTTAACCTAGCCTCTCACTGATAACTGATTAAGTAAATATGTTTTTTGCAGGACTAGAGACACTTGTATAAGTGAAGGGAATGGATAGTCAATAGTTCAAGACTGAAGCTGTAAACCATTTGAAAAACTGCCGTCATTCAGCTAAGGCTATAAAAACTTGTAAACTCAGATTGTTAGCCTAAACTTTAAACATGACTATGGGATTCTACTGGGGAAATCATGTTTTAAAATAAATGCCCCTTCCCCTATCCTCCCACTGCCCTATCTTCAGCAGAAGATCAGCACACAAAGAAGAAGGCAGCAGCTTCCTAGCCAGTAGTTCTGTGGTAATGACATGTATGTTGCCTTTCTTTCCTTCAAGGAATGTATAAAATACATTTGCATATTTAAAATACATTTGCGTATTTATACAGAGGAGTTGGAGTCAGAGCATTTATCTACCGACTCCACAGCCCTGTCTGCAACTGTCATGACCTCTCCACTTTCATTGATAGGGCCAGGCAGGTGAAAATGTCATCACATCTGCCCCTGTCAATCAAAGTGGAGAGGGAGCAGCAATTGCAGAGAAAGTGAAGCCTCTCTGTGCAATGGCAACGCCCCATTGCTCCTAGAAACTAATCTCATATATTAAAACTAACACAGATGCCTTCAGCTGCCAAGTGCACATACAACAGGTCAGCCAGGCACAAATCTGCCCTTTTAGATTTAAAGGCGTTGTAGGAGATAACTAAAATTCTCGGACAAGCCCTTCTCCCTTGTCTGATCTGTCTGTTGGCTGTTTGTTTTATATTCTTCAGTCGGTAATAAGACTGCATAGTGTGTCCTGACATTCTAGACCTAGTCTACGTGTATATTGGCCTGTGGGTATCACTCACACTCCGGCCCTGACCACTAGACTCAGGATTGTCTTGAGGTTGTGACTCGGGTTGGTTTTGGAGGTGTTCCTAAGATGATAATGTAACACCCCAGAGTGGTGTTTCCACTCCTGCACCCTGCTACTGTCTTTAATAGGCTAACACAGTGTCATCTTATGTATTTTGTTGCAGGTCCTCCACAATGTGAATTCCTAATATCTTTATGCAACTGTCATGTTCATGTAATATACCTGGTTCACCAGAAGGTGGCAGCAAACACGGCAGCGATATCTTAGATAGAATGGAACTTACTCTCCATTCTAACCCCCCTCTGGAGAGAAGTGAGCTAGTCCTACTTCCTGCAGGAAGGGTGGGGACCAGTTAGTTCCAGTTTAATTTACCCCTGCATGTGCACGTGCACGTCTCTGCTGGACATGCCCACGCCAGCCAGAGCGCCTTAAGCTCCGCTGGCCAGGGAGGCTGAAGCATAGAAGCCTCAGGAGCCAGGAGATTAGTTCCTCGGCTGAAGATAAGTCCGACTAATGTGTGAAGTGCAGCATAAAGAATAAGCCAAGTTACTAAGTCAGCTTGTCAGTACAGCAGAGTGAGAGAAGGATAGAGCAGAGTCTCCCCCCATGCTTATTCCAGTAGTATCTATGGCAGGTAATAGTACTTGTAATGGTGGCTGTAGTGTCCATTGTGGGAAACAGGGTTTTGAAGACATGTCTGGCCAGGATGTGTCCAAGGGTGAGCAGTGTGCCTCACTGCAGTAAAGTCTTAGCAGATTTTGGCAGGAGGTTACCTTATTGACACCAAGGCTCAGCAATGCAGATTCTAAGTTCTCTAGTAGGGATAATCGAACCTTAACTGGAATGTTAGGTTTCATACCGAACATCGTGGAGTCCGGGCACCTGAACCCAAACACGAACTATGCCGCAGAAGTCCCTGCTCAGATGCTAAATAAAGCTTGTTGACATGCTGCAGCCAATCAACAAGCTTTTAAGCTGCAGGCACTTGGAAGCTATCAGTACATTCAACCGTCTGTAATTGTTTTGCGGTCCACAAATTGCAGACCGAAAAAACACGGATACCGTCCGTGTACGTTCCACATATATGGTGCCATATAGTGAGAATTATCACTTTCTGTGCTTCAGGAAACAACATGGCAGCCATAATGTACAGATATCACAGATTATGCAGCCAACATGGCCTCTAGAATACAGTGATGTCACAATCTGAGGAGCAGCACATGGAACATACATGTGCCAGTCACATGGCCTCTAGAATACAGTTATGTCACAGTGATGCAGTGTTCCGGTCCTTCATTGTGACATCATCATTCTGAAGGTGTTTATGCCCTGCTCACGCTGATATCGTTGCCATTTTGAGTTGACGCGTCTGCTGACAGTTTCATTGGCTCCAATACATTTTCAGATTCTCGGATCTACATTTTCAATCAGCTTTCAGTCCTCAGGCACTTTACCACCTGTGCTTGGACTCCTTTTTTTATTTGGGGGCTTCTTATTGTCCCATTTGCCTCCACCTCTTACTATTTGACAGTGGACAATGAGTCACCTACTAAATCAAGGTAAGGTTCTACAAAGTGGGATGCGTTTCCATGAGGTGAATCTAATAACTGGGAGTTTCATCATCCTGCACTTTACCGCTTGTCGATGACAGTAATGGGATCTACAGCAGAAAATCACATTTAGGAACAGTTTTGGGTTTAGTTAAAGGTTTCTTTCTTTAACTCTTAGTAATTACTTCAATGATTTTCTTTTAGAATATTACCTTATTCCTCTGAGATTAAGGTCCAGGACTATAGAAAGAGGAATACGGCACCAAAGAGGGCAGAATGAAGAAGCCCGAGTGCCTCTCCAGGGAAGAAGAGGACGACGCAGACGCCAAGATCCTCCACGGCGTGGCAGAGTGGAGGAAACCAGGCAGCGGAGTCGATCGCCATTATCGCGATCACCAGCTGGACCCTCCCAACCATCAGGAGTGGCCATTGCCGGGCCAAGCAGCAGGGCTACGGTTGGTGTAACCTCCCAGACCACAACCAATACATTGATAGGGAGAGCCTCTGTTCCTGTGCCAGCTGCTCCTGAGCCCGGCCCTAGTCAGCCAGTGCCACAGCACCAACCACGACCACAAACAAGGGTGCAGAGAAGGGTATGCAGAATAGCAGACCTCCAGTCTCGCCCCTTTATCCAGGACGATGATATAACATCTTGTACCATCTGCATGGAGGAATTTGCCATAGGAGAGCCAGTAACACCGCTTCCCTGCTCCCATCTTTACCATCGTGACTGCATATCCCTTTGGCTCAGTTGCAACCCTAGATGCCCCTTATGTAGAAGCCATTGCTTCAGATAAAACAACAAGGATAACATCAAGAAGCTTGGATTGCGGCCCAGGTAGGAGGTCCATACGTATTACGTACAACACATTTATAGTAGTCCTAAAATCAGTCTTTCTAGTAATTATTTCATGTTTTGCTTCACTTTTAACCCACTGAAGATTTATTTCTATATTTGTCTCCCTTCAGTTTACCACCACTGACCTGACACCATCAAGGAAGACCCTGCTCCCCGTTCCATCTACAACCTATGGTAAGAAGTCCTCTCTAGCATCTTCATCTGTCTGATGTTTTCTCACTCACTTTACTGGTTATTGATGTGTTTCATATGTTGTATTTTAAATTCAGGGTCCCAGCTTAGAACCATCTAAGGAGCCGCCCAAAATGTCCTGTTACCATCAGCAGGACATTCTCCACCAGAATAGACATCTGCAGTGCCTGCTCATGAGGCTAACCCTCCAGTGCTGCCTTCCATTTTACATTTATATGTCTTCTAGGCCAAGACAGCAGTATCACTGGATTACCATCGTTCTAGACTATCTGACCATTATTCTTCAGAGCAAATAAAACATTTCTGATTTTACTTCATCCTTTCACTGACTAATAGTTTTCGTTTTATAGTTTACTTATGGAAAACTGTATAAAAAAAATGTAATGTTAACCCCTTATTGGCCACCGATATGCTATTTTAAGGCTGTCATTAATGGCCTTTATTCTAGGCCACCACTTTTTTTTAGGCGGCCTAGAATCAGCATGGCGGCAGCAATTGAGGGTTTAAATGTTGTTGATCAATGTTATCTATCTTATCATAAGCCATCTTTAACCCCTTCCTGATATGGCAATTTTTCATTTTTGCGTTTCCACTTTTTACTTTCTGCTTTCCTAGAGCCATGACTTTTTAGTTTCTATGTTCAGATATCTGTATGAGGGCTAGTTTGTTGCAGGACCAATTGTACTTTCTTATTCCACCATGTAATATTGCATAAAATGTAGCATGAATCTGGAAACAAAAAGCAATTTCGCTACAGTTTTTAGTTTTTTACAGTGTTCACTATGTGGTAAAACTGATCTTTTACCTTCTTTCTCTGCGTCAGTACAATTTACACATTTGTATCTTTTTTCTTGTGTAGACGCGGCACCTACTCCTTCAATACTGTCAAAATATGGCAATGTATAGAAGTGCCAGCAAGGTCAAAAATAAATGTGGGGCATACAATATAAGAATCGCCCCGTAACAAGCTATGATGACTTACCTTCTAGGTAAATTGTGCGAGGGTGTCCCACAGTATTCAGTATTCTGCATGGTAAACATGTTCTCAGTTGCCTCCTTCAAGGGGTTATCCAAAACTATTAAATGTCCCCCATATGCCCGGGCACTTCACATTGAATATACTTACTGTACCTCGCCCCTGCACTGCTCCTGGTTCGCCCACTGTCGCTGATGAAAACATCCAGTGTCGGGGGAGCAACCAATGGCAGGCGGAGACAGGGATGCTAGGGGGGCTGGTCCCTGCCTGCCATTTGCTGCTCCCCTCCGACACCGGATGTTTTCATCCACGCACGGGGAGAAGCAGCAGTGGCGGTGCGGGAACTAAAAGCAGCGCAGGGAGCGGAGAGCGAGGTAAGTAAATTCATTGTGAGGGGCCCGGGCATATGGGGGGAATTTAATAGTCTTGGATAACCCCTTTAATACTTTAAATATCTCCTGCTTTTAATTATTAGCTCTTTGGAGACAAAAGTCATATATTCCTAGTCTTAGTGATGACTTACCTTCGAGGGGAACTGTGCCCTCTTTAAAAGATATAGGTGTCCCACAGAACTCAGGAAGGTATACATGTTCTCAGTTGCCTTCTTAATACCATAAATATATCCTGCTTTTAATTCTTAGCCCTTGGAGTAAAGTCACATTTTCCTAGTCTTAGTGTCCTGACATGCATCCAATCTGTGCTCTGTGACACCAAATAGCCTCACATGACTTTATTTCTCCAATCACTGCATTTCCTTGAGCACACTAGTTCTTTCAAGCCTGCCGGATGAATACCCAAGGTGGGTCTAGCAGTGTAGACCAGTGGTGCCCAACCATTTTTCGCGGGCCAGGACCAGGTGGCTTTGCCAGAAAGAAATGCAAACGCTGTGAGGGGGCACATGTGAGCATTACTACTGTGAGGAGGGCACATATTTGGCATAACTACTGTGAGGGGGCACATATCTGGGCATAACTACTGTGAGGGGGCACATATCAGGGTATAACTGGTCTCTGCTCTAACCTCCCTCCTCCCGTCCGTAATCCTGCGCATGCGCCGATGACCGCGAAATCGGCGAGTGCGCATTGAATGACCAGTCTGGCCGGGGCATCACAGTTTACCGTGTGCATGCGCCGGCCTAACTTATGTTCTTGCCGTGATCACAGTGCATCACGGCAAGAACGTAAGTTAGGCCGGGGCCGGCGCATGCGCACTGTAAACTGTGATGCTCCGGCCAGACTGTGGTCATTCAATGCACACGCGCCGATTTCGCGGTCATCGGCGCATGTGCAGGATTACGGACAGGAGGAGGGAGGTTAGAGCAGAGACCAGGGGCGGGCAGACGCAGTGGAGGGGGAGTGGATTGGTATGAAAATTAATAAAAGTGTTTTTCGGAGGAACGATGATAGCAAGCAACATATGGTAAGAATAGTTTTAATATGGGGGATGCCGTGGACATAAGTCTGTTAATAGGTTAATAGGGTCAATCAGCGTGAAAGACTCCCTTTAAATACCTGATGCTCCCAGCATTAAATAATGCCCAGAGCGTCAGATTATTATGTATCTGGCCCCCCTGGGCATCGGCCCACCTGTAAATTTCCCTGTGGCATCTATGGCCAGTCCATCCCTGTTCATCAGAGTAATTATCTATTCTTCTGCATGATCTGCGGTTTATTTATCCAGTCTCTGGAGACACATGACCTTGCATATTCTTACTCTGGGCATTCTTTCTATAGTTGTAACTGAGAAAGTATAAACCAACACATTTGCAAAGAGGGAGTCTAGATATAACGTAGCTGCAATTTCTACAATGAGGATATCGTTATACAGTACAATAATACTATAATAAACATGATTTTATTTTCTACCTGGTAGTTGATTTCTTAGTCACATCAAGCGTAGTGCTGGAATGAAGAATCAAGCTGCTGGTGTCTTCTGGCGCAGAATTTCCAGAGATATTCTGTACAGTCTGCAGATTCGCTAGTGTCTGGTTGTGGTCTATAGGCTCTGCAAATAAAAATAAAAAAAACAGATTTACCTTAAAGGGGTTTTCTAGGACTTACTGATGGCCTAACCAGGTTGGCACCCCAGATGTTCAGCAGTAGCTCTGCCGCTGAAATGTAATAGCCAACGCCAGAGGACAGAGCTCTGCAGTTCCTGTGCCAGAGCTACTGCTGAACAGCTGGTCGGTGAGGGTACCAGGAGTCAGACCCCTGCTGATACTGATGGCCTATCCTAAAGATAGACTATTATTATAGAAGTCCTAGAAAACAAAGTTAAAATGACTTTAAAACAATCCAATGTATT
Organism: Bufo gargarizans; assembly: GCF_014858855.1. NCBI lineage: Eukaryota > Metazoa > Chordata > Amphibia > Anura > Bufonidae > Bufo > Bufo gargarizans. The sequence continues at coordinate 73,306,304 of NC_058087.1, forward strand.
ATCCCTTGAATAAAACTGGCTCACTGCTGCTAAATCTTTTCCCCCCCAGAGTAGGGGTGGGCGATATAGGCGATATAGGCGATATGCGATATAAATTTGTGCCACGATATGGATTTTGTGCATATCGCCGGACCGAGATATGACCACGGAGCGGTAGTGAAGATCGGTTACCATGGCAGCCAGGAGTCATGCTACTGAAGTCCTGGCATTATACTCACGTGCGCCGTGGCCGCCGGTCGCTCCTTCTTCTGTCTGTGCGGCGCATTGCTAATGCTTATAGCATTAGCAAAGTGCCGCACAGACCTATGAGAAGAAGGAGCGCCCGGCTCCTTCTTCTCATAGGGGGGAGGAGGGGGACCCGGTGGCCACTGCCACCAATGATTAATACTGGGGAGGGAGGGGGGGGTGGGTTTCAGTTACCAGAGGGGGCTGATAAGAGGGAGAGGCTGGGGGGCACATAAGAGGCTGGGGGGCGGATCAGGGGCTGGGGGGCTGATCAGAGCCTGGGGGGCACATGAGAGGCTGGGGGGCATATGAGAGGCTGGCTGCCATGGTCAGCTCCCTGCTGTTGTGTGCACAAAGCACAGGGTAGCAAGGAGAGTGTAAAGTCCTATTCACCCTAATAGAGCTCTATTAGGGTGAATATGACAAGGGTTCTAGCCCTTAAGGAGGCTAATAGTTATTAAATAAAAAGTAAAAAAAAAAGTTTAAACCCCCCCCCCCCCCCCAAATATAAAAAAAAAACAATATATCGTGATATATATCGCACATGCTTAAAATTATATCGCAATATAGATTTTAGGCCATATCGCCCACCCCTACCCCAGAGTAAGGAGAAAAAAATCAGCTTCTCCTATATGAAAACAATCAGCAAGTTGCTTTTGATGGATACACGGTTCTTGTTAGGAACTGATGAAACATCTGAAATCTCAGTAGTGACACTTTACTGTGTTGCCTAGTGCAGGGCCTTAGGGGGCGATGCACAACACAAGTATTCAAAGTATTTCTGCATCATTAGTGCCCCGCGCAGGCCCTGCACTAGGCATAACACATACATTGTCCTCCAGTGTGTCTGACTTACATTTGAGTACCCAATACAAATATGAGGCATGTATACAGAAATATGGATCTGAACGTTCAGTCAGTATTGTCAGGAGTTTAAAGGGGTTCTCCAGGAATGGAACCTGTACTAGAATGTGAGCAGGACTTGTTGTCTCCACTTGCAAAGCTGCATCGGGGGGGGGGGGGGGGGGGGGAGTTGAGGCCTCACTAAACACTAAGTACTTGCATATACTGCATATTGGTAAGGGTTCCTGTCAGGCTGCTTAGCCATGATGACATATCATAGGCAGGATCACATCATCACCATCTATTGCAGAGCAGTGTAGTGAGGCTCTGCTCCCTCACCCCCATAGGCAGCTCTGCAAGTGGGGGCAATCAGTCCTGCTCACATTCTAGGACAGGTTGCTGGTGGCCATTTTAAATCATTCCCAGTTCTCCTGAGCGGGAGTTGCTAATTTGCAGCAACTCCCTGCATGAGGAAGAAGTCATGAACACTCTTGAATATTTAAAAAACAAAAATCACAACCCTAAATCTCTATTCTGATACTTCCAGTTGGCTTACCTTGGGGAATAAGTAGCTGGGCTGTTGTCTGGTTAGAGGGAATGACATTGACGTGAAACACTCGCCCGTTCTCCGAATCACTCGCCAATATCATCTTTATAAAATAAGAAATCAGAATAACTGAAAACTCATCAGCATTACACAACCACAAGATACCAATATGCACGTATATACAGCAGAGTCTGCATATATGCCAGTGTAGATTCTGTGGAGTACTATGACCCTCTCTTACCATGTTATCCATCATCTGTATACTACATGAACATACTGTATGTAATGATATATGACTAAACTACTATATAAATTATATTTAGTGTTGAGTGAAGCAAGTGTCGGATGCTACATCTGAAGTCGCTATGTTCAAAACTTCGGAATAACACTGTACGGAGATCCATCTCTGTACAGTATTAACATGTATGGACTTCCATGAGCCGAAGTTAGTTATTAACAAAGTTGCGTGTGACTTCGCTGAAAACCCTTGGTAGTTGATTTTTAAAGTGGAAAGCTCATCGGAGTCCATACATTTTAATACTGTTTGGAGACTAGTCTCTCTACAGTATTATTCCGAAGTTTTCAACGAAGCGGCTTCGGATGTAGCATCCGACGCTCGCTTCGCTCAACACTAATTATATTATAAACTTACCATCTGAGGACTGGTGCCAGACAGTGCCTGAATCTCATAACGGATGTCATTCCCATCTTGATCTATAAAGTGGTATTGTTCAGTGAGCGCAGACATCTGCTGTTGTGAGGCATCCTAAGTGCAAGACATATACTGTATATTAGAGGGGTTTTCTGGGACTAACTTATCGATATCAGAACTGTGGGGTCTTACACTCTGCACCCCACTGACCAGCTGTGAGCAGCCGCAGTTCAGTAAGTAAACATTGTATGGAGCCAGAACACCACAGCGCTATACATTGTGTAGTGGTCGCTCTCAGTACTGCAGCTCATTTCTCACCAGTACCTGAGAAAGGCTACACAGGGTACAGAGCTGTTGTGTTCTGGCTCCGTACACTGTTTAGTTTTATAAAAATGGCTGCCACAAACAGCTGATCAGAGGGGGCGTCACGTGTCAGACCTCCACCGATCTCAAATTAATGACCTCTCCTATGGATGGGTCATAAACATGTTAGTCCCGGAAAACCCCTTTGAGTGACAAATAACTTGTAAATAACGTAGTAACATAGTTTATTAGGCTGAAGAAAGACATCTGTCCATCCAGTTCAGCCTGTTATCCTGCAAGTTGATCCAGAGTAAGGCAAAAAAAATCCCTGTGAGGTAGAAACCAATTTTCCTCAATCAAAGGGGATGTCCCACGAATAATATTCTACAGTTTTAAAACCAGAACTTGGATCTGAATACTTTTGTAATTGCATGTAATTAAAATTTTGGTATAGCTATTGAGTTATTCAATAAAATGTATCTGTATAGTGCCACTTAATTTCTTATTTCTTTGACTGGCTCATTAAGGCTACTTTCACACTAGCGTTCTGCTGTCCGCTCGTGAGCTCCGTTTGAAGGAGCTCACGAGCGGAGCAGAACGCTTCCGTCCAGCCCTGATGCAGTCTGAATGGATGCGGATCCGCTCAGACTGCATCAGTCTGGCGGCGTTCAGCCTCCGCTCCGCTCGCCTCCGCACGGCCAGGCGGACAGCTGAACGCTGCTTGCAGCGTTCGGGTGTCCGCCTGGCCGTGCGGAGGCCTGCGGATCCATCCAGACTTACAATGTAAGTCAATGGGAACGGATCCGCTTGAAGATGACACCATATGGCTCAATCTTCAAGCGGATCCGTCCCCCATTGACTTTACATTTAAAGTCTGAACGGATCCGCTCAGGCTACTCTCGCACTTAGAAATTTTTCTAAGTTATTAATGCAGACGGATCCGTACTGAACGGAGCCTCCGTCTGCATTAATATGATCGGATCCGTTCAGAACGGATCCGATCAAGCGCAAGTGTGAAAGTAGCCTAAAAAGGCCGCACATGCTCAGTTTTATCTTACAATTGCCTCTTGAACTCTGATAAGGAGAGCTGAGACATGCCTTCTGAGCTCCAGCGGAAAAGACACTCCTCTTGAAGAGCCAGCTTGATATAAAAACAGAGCAATGACTGGAGAGATCTCTTGATCCATGTGAGGTACAGGGCTGGTTCTTGCTTTGTTAGAAAGGTATTTTCATGTACTATATGATGTCATTTTTAACATTATTCATGGGAAAAACTCCTTTCCAACGCCAATAAAGCAATCAGACTCCCTGGATCAATGACCCATCTCTTGTAGTATAGACTGTAATATTATTACGCTCCAGAAATACATCCAGGCCCCTCTTGAATTCCTTTATTGTACTCACCATCACCACCTCCTCAGGCAGAGAGTTCCATAGTCTCACTGCTCTTACCGTAAAGAATCCGCTTCTATGTTTGTGTACAAACCTTTTTTCCTCCAGACGCAGAGGGTGTCCCCTCGTCACACTCACAGTCTTTGGTATCAATGGATGATGGGAGAGAACTCTGTACTGCCCCCGGATATATTTATATATGGATGTTAGACCTCCCCTTAGTCGTCTTTTTTTCTAAACTTCAATAACCCTAATTTTGTTAATCTTTCAGGGTACTGTAGTCCCCCCATTCCAGTTATTACTTTAGTTGCCCTCCTCTGAACCCTCTCCTGCTCTGCTATGTCTGCCGTGTACACAGAAGCCCAGAACTGTACACAGTACTCCATGTGTGGTCTGACTAGTGATTTGTAAAGTGGCAGGACTGTGTTATCATCATGGGCATCTATGCCCTTTTTGATGAACCCCATAATTGTTTTGGCCTTGGCAGCAGCTGTCTGACACTGGTTTCTACAGCTTAGTTTGCTGTTCACTAAAATTCCTAAGTCCTTTTCCATGTCAGTGTTACACCAGTGTTTTACCATTTAGTATGTACGGGTGACTTGCATTATTCCTTCCCATGTGCATAACCTTACGTTTGTCAGTGTTAAATTTAATTTGCCATAAATATATTGAAGAGAATAGGGCCCAATATTGACCCCTGAGTTACTCCGCTAGTGACAGTAAACCCAATCTGAGTGTATACCATTACTAACCACCCTCTGTTTTCTATCACTGAGCCAGTTACTTACCCACATACAGACATTCTCTCCCAGTTCAAGCATTCTCATTTTATATACTAACCTTTTATGTGGTAAAGTGTCAAATGCTTTGGAGAAGTCAAGATATACGACATCCATTGATTCGCCACGGTCAGTTTTGAACTTACCTCCTCATAGAAACTGATTAAATTAGTTTGACATGACCGATCCCTCATGAAGCCATGCTGATATGGCATTATCTGCTTATTTTTAATTGAGGTACTCCAAGATAGCATCTCTTAGAAAACCTTCAAACAGTTTACCCGTGACAGATGTTAGACTTACCAGCCTATAGTATCCGGGCTCTGTTTTTGGAACTTTTTTGAATATTGGCATCACATTTGCTAAGTGCCAATCCTGTGCAACACTCCCTGTCAATATAGAGTCCTTAAATATCAGAAATAAGAGTCTCTTTATGACATTACTTAATTCTCTTAGGATACAGAGATGTATGCCATCTGGTTCCGGCGATTTGTGCATTTTTATCTTTTTAAGATGCTGCTGCACTTCTTCCTGGGTCAGACAGGGCACTTTTAATGGGGAGTTTACTTTGACACTCTGCATTTCATCTGACAGTTTATTTTTCTTAGTGAATACAGTGGAGAAAAGAAATATTTAATAGATTTGTTTTCTCCTCATCGCTCTCTACAATTTCCCCCTTATCACTCTGTAAAGGGCCAACATGTTCAGGCTTAAACATTTCACCATTTATGCAACTGAAGAAAATTTTAGGGTTAATTTTACTCTTTTTGGCAATTAATCTCTCTGTCTCCAGTATGGCTACTTTTATTTGTCTTTTACATATTCTATTTTTTTACATATTTTTTTAAGGCTTTCTCAGTACTTTCCTGTTTTAGTGATTTAAATCGTTTCTTTCTGTCATTTATTGCTTTCTTTAGATCTCTATTTATCCACATTGTTTTTCTTGTTCCTAACCCTTTTATTTCCACAAGGTATGTACCTCTTACAATTTTAGAGTTTATGGTGCTTTTAAAAATATCCCATTTTGTGGCTGTATTTTTATTTTTGAGGAAATTGTCCCAGTTAATGACGCTAATAGCTTTTTTTGAAGTTTGGTATTTTTGTTCCTCCCTGAAAAAACACTCTTTTGAATGACAATTGGAAGGTTATTATTTTATGGTCACTATTTCCCAGGCCTGCATGTCTGTTGTTCTGTCAAGTCTATCAGTTAATACTAAGTCCAGTATGGCCGTCCCTCTAGTCGGGTCCTGAACCGGTTGGGAAAGATAATTGTCTTTGGTTATTGCCAAAAACCTGTTTCCTTTACAAGGTCTACAGGTTTCAGTTCTCCAGTCTATATCTTGGTAGTTGAAGTCCCCCATAATAACGACCTTATTATGATTTGTCACCTCATCTTTAGTGATTTTCTGTTAGTGAATGACATTCTTGTTTACATCCATACAGATCTAGTACTAAACATTGAAAGCTAAATCTCTGGCAGCTAAACCATCATTAGCACAGATCTCTCCCCTATCAGAGAGAAATGTATCACCATATACTGCAGACTATAACACTGATAGCAGAAGGTGTATTTTCCTTATTATTACCTGTTACTTTGCAAACTAACATATCTTGGTCTAAATAGTAAGCAATCAGGTCGCTTCACTGAAGACTTACTGACCTCAAGTTCCAATTCTGGCTCTCCCAACTGAGTGTCTGCATTTGTGCAGGTGATGAGCAGTTCTGTGGGGTGTATCGCAGTGTCACATTGTAGCCCACTGCTCTCCATTTCTGTGTCCTGGGGATATGGAAAAAAAAAAAACTGTTTAGAGCACACAATTATGATCTTAATTTGTGATTAAGCTTTTAACAAACTTTTTTTTAAATCAGAAGTACAGTGTGTGTACATGAGGAATAACGTTATTTATGGGCTTTATATAACTTAATCTGGAATTATCAGATTTCCTCTGTGCATAGTGAATGTCTAGTCTGCAGTTTTCTCAGACATGGTTGGTGAAGACTAGCTGTCATCCACTGCACTGAAAGTAGAGGAGAATCTCCTTCTTAACTGTTTTTACAGTCACTCAGAAGCAGCTCCAGGATAATGAAGGACATTACAGAGAAGTGCTAACCTGTATGCTTGTGAGTGAAGCACATGTGCTGAGATATAACTTTCCAATAGCTGATCAGTCTGTCTTTTGCTAGGTGTGTGTGTGTGTGTGTGTCTGTCTGTCTGTGTCTCCTCGGCTCCTGCTCACTTCTCCCCCTCCCCTCTCCTTAGACTTTCATTGATATGTGTAAGATGATCTTCCTGCAGAGATGATCCATCCTTGGGAAGGGGGGAGCTGGTAAACAACTCATAACAGGAGAACTAGACATTTGTCACTGATAAAACGTTTCTTGTGGTCGCCTGTGCTGTTGATTTACGCAAAGTTGTGAGAAAAGTTAGTGACCATTTAACCATTAGGCTTTAGTATAGTTCTTATACATGACCTACAGGGAGTGCAGAATTATTAGGCAAGTTGTATTTTTGAGGATTAATTTTATTATTGAACAACAACCATGTTCTCAATGAACCCAAAGAACTCATTAATATCAAAGCTGAATATTTTTGGAAGTAGTTTTTAGTTTGTTTTTAGTTTTAGCTATTTTAGGGGGATATCTGTGTGTGCAGGTGACTATTACTGTGCATAATTATTAGGCAACTTAACAAAAAACAAATATATACCCATTTCAATTATTTATTTTTACCAGTGAAACCAATATAACATCTCAACATTCACAAATATACATTTCTGACATTCAAAAACAAAACAAAAACAAATAAGTGACCAATATAGCCACCTTTCTTTGCAAGGACACTCAAAAGCCTGCCATCCATGGATTCTGTCAGTGTTTTGATCTGTTCACCATCAACATTGCGTGCAGCAGCAACCACAGCCTCCCAGACACTGTTCAGAGAGGTGTACTGTTTTCCCTCCTTGTAAATCTCACATTTGATGATGGACCACAGGTTCTCAATGGGGTTCAGATCAGGTGAACAAGGAGGCCATGTCATTAGATTTTCTTCTTTTATACCCTTTCTTGCCAGCCACGCTGTGGAGTACTTGGACGCGTGTGATGGAGCATTGTCCTGCATGAAAATCATGTTTTTCTTGAAGGATGCAGACTTCTTCCTGTACCACTGCTTGAAGAAGGTGTCTTCCAGAAACTGGCAGTAGGACTGGGAGTTGATCTTGACTCCATCCTCAACCCGAAAAGGCCCCACAAGCTCATCTTTGATGATACCAGCCCAAACCAGTACTCCACCTCCACCTTGCTGGCGTCTGAGTAGGACTGGAGCTCTCTGCCCTTTACCAATCCAGCCACGGGCCCATCCATCTGGCCCATCAAGACTCACTCTCATTTCATCAGTCCATAAAACCTTAAAAAAATCAGTCTTGAGATATTTCTTGGCCTAGTCTTGACGTTTCAGCTTGTGTGTCTTGTTCAGTGGTGGTCGTCTTTCAGCCTTTCTTACCTTGGCCATGTCTCTGAGTATTGCACACCTTGTGCTTTTGGGCACTCCAGTGATGTTGCAGCTCTGAAATATGGCCAAACTGGTGGCAAGTGGTATCTTGGCAGCTGCACGCTTGACTTTTCTCAGTTCATGGGCAGTTATTTTGCGCCTTGGTTTTTCCACACGCTTCTTGCGACCCTGTTGACTATTTTGAATGAAACGCTTGATTGTTCGATGATCACGCTTCAGAAGCTTTGCAATTTTAAGAGTGCTGCATCCCTCTGCAAGATATCTCACTATTTTTGACTTTCTGAGCCTGTCAAGTCCTTCTTTTGACCCATTTTGCCAAAGGAAAGGAAGTTGCCTAATAATTATGCACACCTGATATAGGGTGTTGATGTCATTAGACCACACCCCTTCTCATTACAGAGATGCACATCACCTAATATGCTTAATTGGTAGTAGGCTTTCGAGCCTATACAGCTTGGAGTAAGACAACATGCATAAAGAGGATGATGTGGTCAAAATACTAATTTGCCTAATAATTCTGCACTCCCTGTATATGTTTAGAGCTAAGGTCAGGTCGACCTAAGATACCAGGAAAGCAAACCAGGAGTGAGAAATATCTGCATTTCAGCCATATGAATATGTACAGGGTATGGTAGGTGAATTTGCTTGGGGTGGTAGTGGCTCGACTGCTCCTTTATTCAAACTCTTCTTCTCCGTAGTTGCGCAGTGAAGAGGAATGGGAGATTTGGGTCCTTGGAGGTCATCAATATAAGGCTACTTTCACATTAGCGTTCGGGGTTCCGCTTGTGAGTTCCGTTTGAAGGCTCTCACAAGCGGCCCCGAACTGATCCGTCCAGCCCTAATGCATTCTGAGTGGATGCGGATCTGCACAGAATGCATCAGTCTGGCACTGTCTGTCCTCCGCTCCGCTCAGCAGGCGGACACCCGAACGCTGCTTGCAATGAAAGACAATGGGGACGGATCCGTTCGAAGGTGACACAATATGGTGCATTTTTCAAACGGATCTGCCCCCCATTGACTTTCAATGTAAAGTCTGGACGGATCCGTCTTAATACAAATTGTACTTAGACTTTTTAAGTGAAATATAATGCAAACTGTTCCTTCTGAACGGATACCATCGTTTGCATTATAGGAACGGATCCGTCTGTACAAATACCAGACGGATCCGCTCCAAATGCAAGTGTGAAAGTAGCCTAAGATCGAAAATTATATATTCGGTGGCTCACCAGTTGAACACAACAAAATGGGTGCACACTTCAATGGACTCGCCCGTCACAAAGAACTGAATAAAAAATGGATTGGAGAAGGGCACTCACTATATGGGAATATACAGAATTTTATTTCACTTGGAGGAATACAGAAATTAAATCAATAAAATCACACACAATAATAAAACAATTGTAATGGCACAACAATAAATTAGGATAAAACAGCAGATCAGCTGAATAAACTACCTAGAATAGCCAACCTGCTAACTAGACTATAATAACCGTATATATCCACATCTGGTATATAGCCTGTAGGTTTACACTTGTAGGGTATTGGAATTCCCTCATACGCTGCACAAGTCTGCTACGTCCACAGAACTCCAGGTTATTACGACAGACAGCAAATGATTACGGGCAGGATGGTTATATTACGGGTGAGCGTCAATGCACAATGTTACTTGTATAAAGCCAGTGAGTCCACACTTAGTGAAGTATCTCTCATAAGTTGCAAACACCTGCTATGTCACAAACACTCCAAATAAGTATGGGCAGACAACGCAAGTAGTAAGTAACTGGAGTAGTCGGGTAAGTAGCAGATAAACTTTCCCTCAATACACAGGCTTAATTGTACTGATCATGTACATTACCGCTCCTGGATTCTCCGGCGGTTTCTTCTGTCAGCCCGCCCTACACAGCATTCAGTGTGGCTGTTACCTAACACGGCGTCCCGCGTGGTATCCGATTCAAACATAGCGTCCCACGTGACTCTGTAGCCGCTTCCTGGAGAGCGTCTCCAGTCTCCTGGGTCCTACTTTCCCTCCGCCTCCACTCTCATTTAGTTCCAGAGATGCAGGTATCTATGGGGATGTAATATTAGGTTTCCATAAATCAATAATATTTTATTGATGAAAGTCCAGTACGGCACCAAATGCGTTTCAGGGTATACACCCCTTCATCAGTGGCTATGAAACTGGACTACTTGTGAGGGCTTTATATATCCCGCCGTGTCTGGAATACTCCAGATAGAGAGAGTGTAGTTCATAGCCCTTCTTTATATTGGAAATGTGTTCTGACACTCTTTTCTTGAACAATCTCTTTGTCCTCCCAATATATTGTTTGTGACATGCACACTCGAGGAGATATATTACATCACTAGAGTTGCACGTCAAAGCATCCCTAATAGATCATTTAAATGCATTCTGTGTGGAACTGACCTCCACAGTCTTCTTAGGGAAAGAGGTAATTTTGCAGTTGTTACACTGACCACATCTAGAGAAGCCTTTTGCGGTTAACCAGTTGGATCCATTCGATTTTATAAGGGTCAACCAACTGGTTAACCGCAAAAGGCTTCTTTAGATGTGGTCAGTGTAACAACTGCAAAATTACCTCTTTCCCTAAGAAGACTGTGGAGGTCAGTTCCACACAGAATGCATTTAAATGATCTATTAGGGATGCTTTGACGTGCAACTCTCGTGATGTAATATATCTCCTCGAGTGTGCATGTCACAAACAATATATTGGGAGGACAAAGAGATTGTTCAAGAAAAGAGTGTCAGAACACATTTCCAATATAAAGAAGGGCTATGAACTACACTCTCTCTAGTCACTTTAAGCGGGTGCACAATTGTGATCCATCATCCCTTGAATTTTATGCGTTAGAAAAAGTGAAACGTCCATGGAGAGGTGGTAACCATATCTGACATATGTCCAGACAGGAATCAAGGAGAATTTTTGAGTTTGATTCGCCGCTACCAAAAGGCCTTAATGCCGAAATTCAATTATTTGGCTTTTTGTGAGAGTGGGGGCGTGTCCTGTGGTGATGTGGGGTCGACGTCAGGCTGTTTATCAGCATTGACCCCACCTCCCCATGGGACTCTCCCCCTAGTCTACATAACTCACAATGAATATATTGATCAAGAGGTCTATATGTGAATATATATTACGCTTGTCATGTGATTATTTTAGCATTTTTAGGAATTTTATTATTATGTTTTACTGTATACATATTTATTTCTAATAAAGTAATTTTATGTAATGTATATGGGGATAATTATAATTATATATTCTCCAAGAAATGGCAAAGTAATGTATGATTATATGTTGAGGTAATAAATCCAGATCCAGGTTTTTGGAACAACTGAGTATTCCAGATACGGCGGGATATATAAAGCCCTCACAAGTAGTCCAGTTTCATAGACACTGATGAAGGGGTGTATACCCTGAAACGCGTTTGGTGCCGTACTGGACTTTCATCAATGAAATATTATTGATTTATGGAAACCTAATACTACATCCCCATAGATACCTGCATCTCTGGAACTAAATGAGAGTGGAGGCGGAGGGAAAGTAGGACCCAGGAGACTGGAGACGCTCTCCAGGAAGCGGCTAGAGTCACGTGGGACGCTACGTTTGACTCTGATACCACGCGGGACGCCGTGTTAGGTAACAGCCACACTGAATGCCGCGTCGGGCGGGCTGACAGAAGAAACCGCCGGAGAATCATGATCAGTACAATTAAGCCCGTGTATTGAGGGAAAGTTTATCTGCTACTTACCCGACTACTCCAGTTACTTACTACTTGCGTTGTCTGCCCATACTTATTTGGAGTGTTTGTGACATAGCAGGTGTTTGCAACTTATGAGAGATACTTCACTAAGTGTGGACTCACTGGCTTTATACAAGTAACATTGTGCATTGACGCTTACCCGTAATATAACCATCCTGCCAGTAATCATTTGCTGTCTGTCGTAATAACCTGGAGTTCTGTGGACGTAGCAGACTTGTGCAGCGTATGAGGGAATTCCAATACCCTACAAGTGTAAACCTACAGGCTATATACCAGATGTGGATATATACGGTTATTATAGTCTAGTTAGCAGGTTGGCTATTCTAGGTAGTTTATTCAGCTGATCTGCTGTTTTATCCTAATTTATTGTTGTGCCATTACAATTGTTTTATTATTGTGTGTCATTTTATTGATTTAATTTCTGTATTCCTCCAAGTGGAATAAAATTCTGTATATTCCCATATAGTGAGTGCCCTTCTCCAATCCATTTTTTATTCAATATAAGATAGGCTTCTGATCCCTTGTGCACCCGCTGGTCAGCTGTCTGGGGGGGGGGGGGGGGGGTTGTGGTGCTCGTGCAAGTGCTGTGTCCTGTTCAATGTTTAACTGCATGCTGTCTACATTTTAGTAGTAGTGCAGTGTAATAAAAAATGCTTGCCCCATTCACTTTAAAGGGTGAGGAAGTTGTAATTACACTGCACCACCACTACAATGGAGACAACACGTAGGTAAATATTGAGTAGGACACAGCGCTCACACAAACGCCACAGCCCCTTCAAACAGCTGATTGGAGGGGGCACGGGGAGTCAGACCCCCACTGACCTGAGGATAGGTCATTAATATCAAGAAATCAGAATACCCTTTTACGTGTCCTACAGATTACAATAGAACAAAAGGTCAATAAAGAAAGTAACTCAGCATTTTGATATGGGGATCTGTAACTGGTTTATGCAAATCTTAGTTGGGGCAGAAAAAAACTACTGACAGATTCCCTTTAACATGGTTTCAGCATTTTGAGGACCTCTGCTCTTAAAGGGCATCTGTCAGCAGTTTTGTACCTATGACACTGGCTGACCTGTTACATGTGCACTTGGCAGCTGAAGGACATCTCTGTTGGTCCCATGTTCATATGTGTCCTCGTTGCTGAGAAAAATGAAGTATTAATATATGCAAATGAGCCTCTAGGAGCAATTGGCTCAGCTCTCTCTGCAATGGCAACTCCCCCATTGCTCCTAGAAGCTCATGTGCATATATTCCAACTTCATTATTCGCAGCAATGCGGACACATATGAACATAAGGCCAACACAGACGCCTTCAGCTGCCAAGTGCACATGTAACAGGTCAGCCGGTGTCATCGGTACAAATCTGCTGACAGATGGTCTTTTAATGTCGTCGCCACAAACCAAATGTACTGAAAGTTTTACTGTATGAAATCGGAGAAGCTGCAGTTCAGATATAATGAAGTCCACATGTTCTCATATTACTGCATTGCAGTGGCCTCAAGAGTAACTGGAATACAGTGACACCACTAGAAATGGCACTGAAAAGTGGGGAGTGGCAAGTACACCCTTGGAAATTACCTGGATTTCTGCATTGATTACTATTAAAATGCGGTCTGATTGTTATCTACGTGACAGTCAAAGACAACCACAATCTAGTCTACCTAAACCAATATCACACAAACAGTTGTACCACTCATGTCTTATGCAGCACATCAGGTAAACATCCACAGTACAGAGAGAAACCCTTGAATTTAATGGGTTATTCCAACACAAAAAAAAACTGCTTATACTGGCCTCACCGATCCCCCATCACTGCCATTCCGACAGTGCTCCGCTGAGCGCCATTCCCCGCCATTTTTTGCTGTGTCGAAACCAAGAGCTGGAAGGGCAGCACAGTGGGCACATGCACCATCTCAACATTAGGGAATCAGTGAGATGAATTTAAGTTGGTTTAATTTTTTTTGATCATTTTCAGGCCACTGGGAAACATTTATTAAATTTTTATTAACATTTCCCATGCATCAAACAGCTATGAAGGCTTTTAGCCTTGACTGAAACACACTTGCCTGTAACCCAATATAAGATGTCGGGCTCACTGGGCCATTTTTTGTGCCTGCCCCTTTTTTCTCAAACATGTTACTTTTTCCTAGCTGCCATCCAGAGATGTGCTTAGACCTAACCTTGAACTCGAGATAGTAGACAGTTGTGGCAGAACAACCGTCCCATAGCAGGCAGCATGCGGCCTCCAAGTCAGTGCTTGGTAAGCAGGAAATTGTCCCTCATGCAAGCAGCGAGGAATAGCCCTCTTGCATTCCTCTGCAGGACTTCCCTCTCCTTCTTGATTGGCAGGCCCAGCCAGGTGAGAGGACTATGTAGGAACTTGACGCTGTCAGTCAAGGAGAGGGAGAAGCTGGCAGAGAAAGTGGGAGGAGCAAGGGTGCACAGAGAGACTTTGGCCCGCCCTTGGTGCTCTGAACTTCTCATTTGCATATTATTATTATTTTGTATTATTTATTTATTATAAAGTTATTGCATATAGATTAGAATACTTTCTTCTTCCAGAAGGAAGTAGAAGATCGCTATATGAAAGGTATCATTACATTAGCTGAGCTAGCCCTTCAAGACATTGGGGGTCATTCACTAAACTGCTTACATATGTTTTGTCATAAAGTTGCAAGACCCTGCTTTTCAACTTTTTAAACGCGTGTGCAAAAATGTTTTATTGCACAGGTGTTTTTATGCCATCCTCCCCATTGGGAAGTGGCAGGGAATGGGCCATCGACCCCGGCAAATTCACAACATTTACTCCTGTAAAAAAGGCATAAATGACAACTGAACACTACTCCAGTTAGTTTACGCTGAGTAAGGCTCTATTCACACGTCCGCAGAACACGGACACCGGCGGACCGCACATGCCAGGCACTTTAATAGAAATGCCTTTTCTTGTCTGTGTCTGCGGACAAGAATATGACATGTTCTATTTTTTTGCGGAACGGAAGTGCGGATGCTGACAGCACACTGTGTGCTGTCCGCATATTTTCCGGCCCCATTGAAAATGAATGGGTCCGCACCCGTTCCGCAAAATTGTGGAACAGATGCGGACCCATTCATGCGGACGTGTGAATAGACCCAAAAAAAACATTTTAAAATGCTACGAATCAGCTTTCCATTCATTTCAAAGGGAAACGCACACCCTATGCACGCAGGGATTTTTACACAGCTATTATAAAAAAGCGTCCGGAGTGGTTACCTGTGAAACGTTTCTATGCTTTGATCATATGTCAATGAGGAAGGAATAAAATTCAATTATAAGTAGGAGGCATATCTGAAGTGTATTTGGTGGTGTTTACGCCATAAAATACAACCCACTCTCAGCTGCTAATTACGTTTTTTATGTGCCACTGATCTTTCTGCTGTGTATCTTGCTGTGTGAACATCGCCTGAAGTTATGCTCACATGTCAGATAACCATCTGTATTTTCTGCAGAATCCACAATTGGCATGTTGTAGATTTAAAGGGCAGCAGACGAGTACCTATGAATCTGGCTGACCTGCTGCATGTGCGCTTGGCAGATGAAGACATCTGTGTTGGTACCATGTTCACATGTGCAAATATATGCAAATGAGCCTCTAGGAGTCTGGGGCGTTACCATTACACCTAGAGGCTGAGCTCTCTCTGCAACTGCAGCACCCTTTCCACTCTGATTGACAGGACCAGGTGTGATGATGTTTTCACTGCCTAAGGGCTCATGCACATGACAGTATGTATTTTAAGATCCGCAAAAAATACGGATGATGTGCGTGTGCATTCCGTATTTTGCTGAACGGAACAATAATAGAACAGTACTATCCTTGTCCGTAATGCGGATAAAAATAGGACATTGTGGTGATGTGCACAGTATGAGTGCTGGAAGGCGTGTATATCCCACCGAGATACCTCAGCTGGCTGAGATAAATAAAGTCCAGAAAGCTGCAGGGGTTTTAGCAAAGCGTAGTTTGCTGAGGCAGTTTTATTCACATTTTGTTCAGGGCTGGATTTTATTTGGACTGGTGGATAGGTTTGATAGTGGGATCTGCCAGTCCACACCCTTCCAGTATGGGTATTGTCTTTTACTTGAGGTCATCGCAAGTAAGGCCTGCTGTAATCAAGGAGGGATAAAACCTCACGCCCATTGCTAGGATTATTCTAGTCCACAATACGGACTAGAAGAGGACATGTTCTATAATTTGAGGAATGGCCCCATTGATCAGCAAAAAATACAGAGCCCCATAGAAAAAATTGGGTCAGTGTTCTATCCCCCAAAATTGCACATAGCACACAGCCTCATAGTGCATGCGGCCTAACAATGTCAGTGACAAGACGGTCTATGTTCCACCAGGGAAGATACCTGTGAAGGGTCCGTTGCTCTGTGTGTCCTCTACTAAAGTGTTTCCCAACCAGTGTGCCTCCAGCTTTTGCAAAACTACAACTCCCAGCATGCCTGGACAGCCTTTGGCTGTGTGGGCATGCTGGGAGTTGTAGTTTCTGCAACAGCTGGAGGCACACTGGTTGGGAAACACTGCTACTGTACCTTCCATGTGCACTGCTAGGCTGAAAATGGATTTTCAGAGCATCTCCTACCAATGGTAAATGAACACCGCTGACAGAACACTGATGCTGTTTTTATGGACCCATAGACTTCAATGGGCACGTTTGGTCCGCAACATAGACCAATGTAGTGCATGTCTCTGTGGGTTGATGGAATCAATGGATACATGGGCTGGCTATGGAGACCACAGACAGCACATGCCCATGATTTACTGATGTGTGAAAGAGGCATAAGGCCTTATTCACACGTCTGTGATGACATTTGTGACAAGACTGTCAGTGGTTCATCTGTGAAGGACCCATGTTTGGTCCGTGTGTCCATTTTTTAAACCCCCTCATGCAGTGGCGGTTTATAATTGGGGCATTTGGGTCTGTAGCCCCGACCCTGACATCGCTGTGGGGCCCAACGCCGACCCAAATGCCCACAAACTACGGCGGGGCACGGGAGCGCACAGTTCCCTGCCCCCCCTCCGTCCGGCGATCACCGCCATAGGCTTCAGGTATACACATACTCTTCTTTTTGTTGTTGTATTAAAATTTTAATTTGTCACCTGCAGTCTTATGTAACAGCCCAGATAACCGTGCTAACTTTCTGTGTACAGATAATGTAGTAGATGTTCCATGCAGTCCTATGTAACACCCCACATAACACAATAATTCACTGTGTTATGTGGGGTGTTACATAGGACTGCAGGTAACATCAGTGAAATCTGTACTCAGAGAGATGGTGGGGGTCTGACTCCTGGCACCCTCACCAATCAGCTGTTTGGATGTCCCAGTGAGCGCCGCAGCCTCTTTGCTCCTTACCAAGCACAGCGCTGCCCATTTGATAGCACTCTGCTTGGTATTACAGCTCAGCCCCAATCACTCAGATGGGACAGAGCTGCACCTAGACCATGTGAACGATGTCATATGGCCTAGGAAGAGACTTTAGCGCTTACGAAGCACCGCAGTCTCTTCATACAGAAAAAAAACTAAAACTAAAATGGAGGGGGGGGGGGGGCAAATTGGGTTGACAGCCCTGGGCCTATCATGCACTTATTCCACCCCTGCCCCCATGTGTCATCCGTATTCCACTGGTAAGCGGAAAATCTATTTCCGCAGCATCTCCTACCTATGGTCTGTGAAAAACCACTAACAGAACATGGATGCCATCTGTGTTGTGTCAGTGGTTTTCAGATTCGAAGAATTCAGTGGGCATGTCTGGTCTGCATCATGGACTTAGAAGTCACATCTCAGATGTTTTTCACATACAGGTCCTTCTCAAAAAATTAGCATATTGTGATAAAGTTCATTATTTTCTGTAATCTACTGATAAACATTAGACTTTCATATATTTTAGATTCATTACACACCAACTGAAGTAGTTCAAGCCTTTTATTGTTTTAATATTGATGATTTTGGCATACAGCTCATGAAAACCCAAATTTCCTATCTCAAAAAATTAGCATATTTCATCCGACCAATAAAAGAAAAGTGTTTTTAATACAAAAAAAAGTCAACCTTCAAATAATTATGTTCAGTTCTGCACTCAATACTTGGTCGGGAATCCTTTTGCAGAAATGACTGCTTCAATGCGGCGTGGCATGGAGGCAATCAGCCTGTGGCACTGCTGAGGTGTTATGGAGGCCCAGGATGCTTCGATAGCGGCCTTAAGCTCATCCAGAGTGTTGGGTCTTGCGTCTCTCAACTTTCTCTTCCCAATATCCCACAGATTCTCTATGGGGTTCAGGTCAGGAGAGTTGGCAGGCCAATTGAGCACAGTAATACCATGGTCAGTAAACCATTTACCAGTGGTGTTGGCACTGTGAGCAGGTGCCAGGTCGTGCTGAAAAATGAAATCTTTATCTCCATAAAGCTTTTCAGCAGATGGAAGCATGAAGTGCTCCACAATCTCCCGATAGCGGCTGCATTGACCCTGCTCTTGATAAAACACAGTGGACCAACACCAGCAGCTGACATGGCACCCCAGACCATCACTGACTGTGGGTACTTGACACTGGACTTCAGGCATTTTGGCATTTCTCTCTCCCCAGTCTTCCTCCAGATTCTGGCACCTTGATTTCCGAATGACATGCAACAGTCCAGTGCTGCTTCTCTGTAGCCCAGGTCAGGCGCTTCTGCTGCTGTTTCTGGTTCAAAAGTGGCTTGACCTGGGGAATGCGGCACCTGTAGCCCATTTCCTGCACACGCCTGTACACGGTGGCTCTGGATGTTTCTACTCCAGACTCAGTCCACTGCTTCTGCAGGTCCCCCAAGGTCTGGAATCGGTCCTTCTCCACAATCTTCCTCAGGGTCCGGTCACCTCTTCTCGTTGTGCAGCGTTTTCTGCCACACTTTTTCCTTCCCACAGACTTCCCACTGAGGTGCCTTGATACAGCACTCTGGGAACAGCCTATTCCTTCAGAAATGTCTTTCTGTGTCTTACCCTCTTGCTTGAGGGTGTCAATGATGACCTTCTGGACAGCAGTCAGGTCGGCAGTCTTACCCATGATTGCGGTTTTGAGTAATGAACCAGGCTGGGAGTTTTTAAAAGCCTCAGGAATCTTTTGCAGGTGTTTAGAGTTAATTTGTTGATTCAGATGATTAGGTTAATAGTTCGTTTAGAGAACCTTTTCATGATATGCTAATTTTTTGAGATAGGAAATTTGGGTTTTCATGAGCTGTATGCCAAAATCATCAATATTAAAACAATAAAAGGCTTGAACTACTTCAGTTGGTGTGTAATGAATCTAAAATATATGAAAGTCTAATGTTTATCAGTAGATTACAGAAAATAATGAACTTTATCACAATATGCTAATTTTTTGAGAAGGACCTGTATATGTGAACACGGACACCACAAGGTCGTGATTCACTGATGTGTGAATGAGGGCACTGACCATAATCGACCTGGGAAACACAGCCCATGTGTCAGCTGCATCTCCGGGACCAAATGTGGCTCCCATGACCCAAAATGACTGCATCAGTGATTTATGCTGAAGACAGTTCCTATCTGATCACTGGTTTAGTGTACTGTACTCACATCATCTCAGCACAGTACATTAGACCCCTGATCTGATACGAACGGACTGTATCATAGCTTAGGATGCAGTCAGTTTGGGTCAGGGGAGCAGTAGTTTAGCTAGGGCTACACAACGACAATAAGTTGTGCGACACATAGGGCACAACTACACTGCAACATATGCTGCACAACATTGATGTCGCGTGACAATTTTGATGATAGTCTATGGTGTCACACTGTGACAGTCGCAGAAAAATCCATCTTGGATTGATTTTTTGCTACTGTGGTGGCGCAGTCGCAGTGCGACACCATACACTATCATTATAAAGATTGGCGCGTGACATTGGTGCGACAAAATGTCGCGAGACACATGTCGTCATGTAGCCCTAGCCTTAGTTTCCCAGACAGACCACAGTCATATGAACTTGCTCTAAGGCCTCAATAGGGAAGGGTGGAATTAGAGAAATAAAGCAGCAGAAATGGCCCACAATACACATATCTGAATTCCATGCCAGGTCTTTAATTATAGGATAAGGCATTGGTATCGGTCATGAAAAGGGTTCTGTATATTATCGGATAAGGCCTTATTCAGACATCAGCGAATCACAGGCGTGTGCTGTGCGTGTTCTTCACAGACTGCACACATACCCACTGACTTTAACGTGTGTTCACACATCCTTGAATTTCCATGGTTACTACACGGAAGCATGCGCTATATTTGTCCGTGGATCCCTCAAGCCCATTATAGTTTATGGGTCCTTAAAAAAACACAGATGCCACCGGTGTTTCATGGATCGTTGCTGTTAAATACTTTTGAAATTAATTTTCAGCCGAGCTGTTCATAGAAGAGACATGACACACTGAGGGCAAACAACGAACACACAGATCCTTCATGAACCAATGGTCGTCGGCAAAAGATAGGTCGGCAACCAATCTGCATTTTTTTTTTTTTTTTTACGGATCACAAACAGACCCATGTCCTATACTTGTCCATTTTTACAGGAGTAAAAAATAAAAGTCAGCACGCACACGCCCAGAATCCGCAATTTGCAGACCACAGAATGGATATGGTGCTGTGCATGGGGCCTAAGAATGAGCAGTGACACTGGACGTTGTAACCCCCAGTGACCTCATAACCACTGTACTGCACAGCCCTACTTGTCCACAGGTACTACCCCTGTCTACATGTGCAGGTGTCAGCCTGTGATGCAGGGACTGCGGGCACTACTCAGTATTACATCAGCACCGCCATATTAGACGACTACTAAACAATACAATAAGCTTATAATTCAGGGCTCCGCGGCCGCCCCGGCCCTCACACCGCCCCACCGGAGCTCTACCCCCTCTGTCCCCTGCACGCAGCTCTATAAAGGGGGAGGGGTGGGACCCAGCCACCCAAGGAGAGAGAAATCAAAACGAGTCTACTCAACCTCGTCTTGGCTTTCGCAGGCACCACCATGGAGACCAGAACACTCGCGCATGCGCATCGTTACAAAAGCCTGCCACCCTTCCTCCTTCGCGGCTTCCGTAGGACAGTGGAACGCAATCCCCTCCGGGCATCATTCCGGAAGCTACATTGAGACGCAAATCGCGTTTAGTAGCCTGAGAGTAACTGGTGTCAAAATGATTTCTTGTTTATAAGGCTGCCAGAAGCTAAAGTGTGTAAAACCATGAATAAAGCTACAGTAGAGATTATATATTGTTTATAGTGGCTCTCCTACGTGTATAGTATAAACACACAACACATGGGGAATTTATGAAGAGCGACACAGAGGAACTCGAAGGAAACGCAGCCTCGTACACGTGGGATGGGTGTGTGTATGTGCCCACTGTCCCTTTAACGGCAGACTCAATGAGTCGCTAGACATCGATGCGCTCGACTAGCAGGCTTGCTCCGTGGAACACGTGGTTAGCGCGCAGCGATCAGGTCTGGGGAGTTGCGGCCGGCTGTGTACAGAGAGGCGGCGATGGCGCAGATCCAGGCGCGCTTCTTCACCAGGAATAAGAAGTAAGTGACGATGTGGCAGCCATTAGCCTGTGGACATAGCGGAGGCATATACTGCTCTTCTCCCTGTTATCAAACCATTGTGACTGCTGATAGCCCAGCAGTATCCCCATGGTCACCACGTGTATGTGACGTATCCCTTGGCTGTGTCCATGTGTGAGGGACATGGCATGCTGCAGACTTCAGGTTTAAGGGGCCACCCCTCTTCTCTCCTGACCAGCGATCAGCTGATTGACCAGGCATGCATGTATTCATAGCAGCCATTCAAATGACTGTTCATGTAATGTATGGCTGCCCCAGGTCTGTTGGAGAGGGAGTCATAGGGGGGGCACAGCCTAGTAGGGATCAATGGACACCATTTTACAAACTGAGGTTGCACCCTTTCATGTTCCTTCATAGTGATGTCAGCTTCTGTGGGTTAGATTTGAGGGGTACATGGTGTGACCTGTCCATGGTTTGCATACGATTAGACCCTAAATCCAACTGCGGATCCTGCTGCCGGGCGCCCAGTAGACCACCTTCTTGAGAAAAGCAACCCCTTATCCAGATGAGTTTCTGTTCCACCATACATTGTGTAATGAGAATACCCCGACCTTTTCTCAGTGAAGTTTTGGGTGGTTGCCTCAGAAGTTTACTAATATCTAGTGTTGAGCGAACTTGTGTTTTTAAGTTCGTTGTCTAAAGTTCGGGTTATCGAAGAATCGCGTTATGGATTCCGCTACCACAGACCATAACTTATGGTTCGTGGTAGCGGAATCCATAACGCGATTCTTCGATAACCCGAACTTTAGACGACGAACTTAAAACACAAGTTCGCTCAACACACTACTAATATCTTAAAGGGGTTGGGTGAGTGTCCCGAGGATAGGTGATCAATATCTGATCAGTAGGGGGTCTGACTCCCGCCACCCCACCGATCAGCTGTTTGAAGAGGCCGCGGTGTGCTGGTGAGCGATACAGACTTTTCCTAGACCATGTGACATAATGTTAATCGGTCACATGACCTAGGTACAGCGCAATTGCATTCAATTGAATGATGCTGTGCTGCGATACCAAGCCCTGCCACTATCCAATGGACAGCGCTGTGCTTGGCTGCGGTTCTCGACCCACAGTCTCCTCAAAGAGCCAATCGGACCTCCACTGATCAGATACTGATGCCCTAACGTAAGCAGTGATGATACAGTAAGAATGCTGTGGGGGTCATGGGGCTGTGTTCTGTCAGTGTAGGAATTTTCTGACCGGTTAAAGAGGACTTGTCAGCAAGTGAGGTGCACTGAGGAGATATACTCCACCCCTCGGTGCACTGAAGCCCTCATTTGCATTAAGAACAAGTCATTTGTTATCTTTGGAATGCCACGACACATTTTCATACATCTTGTATCATTTTAGTCGGCAGGGTCAACCCTACCAGGCAGTACATCTGGTTTAATGGGGCTGCTCCTGCTGATGGGTGCTCTTTAAAGGGTACTTAACTCTAACTATAGTCATTTATGGGTAAATGGCAAACTCAGCGTGCGATGCCAGCCACACGCGGTCTTACAATTGCCCTGCAGTAGATTTAGAAAAATGAGCGCATTTTGGGGGAGATTTATCAAACTGGTGTAAAGTAGAACTGGCTTAGTTGCCCATAGCAACTAATCAAATTCTACCTTTCATTTTTCTGAACAATGAAAGGTGGAATCTGATTGGTTGCTATGGGCAACTAAGGTAGTTTTGATAAATCTCCCCCTTTGTCCCTGCTGTAAATGATGATATAGTTGTCGCACCTCTTGTGTGCTCACACGGACGTGTTCGCGCTGAGAGATTAAAGAGGTAGTAAAGTATAGCTGCAGCCCTGTGGTAATACCTGCTCCTCTATACATCACGAGCAGTCACAGAGGACCGGGGGTGGGAAGCAAGGAAGGCAGAGCGAGCAGCTGGTCCTGAAGCCATCAGAACCTTGCAGCAGAGGCTTCCCTTAGCGCTGTAAGGACTGCCCACTCCCTCGGCGGCACATTCTGGCAGACCAGCAGTGAAATGGGATGTACCCAGAATCTGTCACCTGAAATCCCCTTCTACTTGGATAAGAAAGCGAAGGTTTAGTAGCGACATTTTTCTTCTAGGTATGAGATCGATGATGTTCCTTTTTCCATTCCGGCCTCCTCCGAAATTACAGATCTCAGTAATGTCGTCAACAAGCTGCTCGAAACCAAGAATGGTAAGTTCAAAATGGCAAATTTTTCCTTTTTTTTTTTTTCTTCTTCATTGCTTCTCTTACCTAAAACAATGTAATAAAATGTGATCAAAAAGTCGCACACACTCCAAAATTGTATCAATAGAAACTACAGATTGTCCCGCAAAAGATGAGCCCCCACACAGCTCAGTAAATATAACTAGGGATGAGCAAATCGACTTCGGATGAAACATCCAAAGTCGATTCGCATAAAACTTCATTCTAATGCAGTATTAGAATGTATTGGCTCCGATGAGCCGAAGTTATTGCTTCCAAGTGGTACCTTGGAACCCAACCCGAGTTCAGGAAATGTTTTTTACAGTACAAATTCATTTATGAAGTTATTGCGGAAAGTCTCACGAGACTTCACCAAGCAATACCTTTGGCTCATCTGAGCCAATACATTCTAATACTGTACGGAGCTCCTGCTCCGTACAGTATTAGAACGAAGTTTTATGCGAATCGACTTCGGATGTTTCATCCAAAGTCGATTCGCTCATGCCTCGATAGAACTATAAAAAGTTATGTTTTTTAGACATAAAAAACTATACATATGTGGTATTGTAATCATACTGACCCAGAGAATGAAGGGCACAGGTCAGTTTTGCCACAAACGGAACGCCGTGGGAATGAAACGGTGGAGATTAATTTTGTATTTTTTTTTGTAGGAGATATATATATATATATATATATATATATATATATATATATATATATATATATATATATATATATATATATATATATATTTAAATGGTGGCATTAGAAAGTATAACACTTGTCCCGCAAAAGATAAGCTCTCATACAGCTATGTGAACGAAAAAATAAAAAAAAGTTATGGCTCAAGGAAAATAGGGAAGAAAAATGAAAATGCAAAAACGACAACACTCCGGTATCCAAAGGGTTTCCTGAGATTTTTATGGATGACTTATCTCCGGATAGGTCATCAGTATCTGATCGTTTGGGGTCCAACACCTGGGACTTCCACCAATCAGCTGTTTGAGAAGGCAGATGTGCTTCTGTGAGCGCTGCGGCCTTCTCTGCTTTTCTTAGGTCAGTGATGTCACGTTCATTGATCACGTGGCCTAGGAGCTGTGAGAAGGCAGCGGTGCTCACAGGAGCGCCAGTGCCCTCTCAAAAAGCTGATCTGTGGGGGTCCTGGATGTCTGAGCCCCACTGATCAGGTACTGATGACCAGAGGATAGTTCATCAGTAAAAAAATCTTCGAAAACCCTTTTAAAGTATAGGACATGTTTACGGATGTAGAAAGCACATGGATCATCTATGTGCTTTCAGCATCTTTATGTCTGTTCCGCAGAAAGATAGAATGTCCACAAAATGCAGACCAGGGGCTCATTAATGTTAATAGGTCTGCAAAAAGAGGCAGACGGCACACAAATTGCATCCGTATTTTACAGATCCGCAGTTTGCGGACCGCAAAACAGACACGGTCGTGTTCCTGAGGGATGCTGCATGCATACTTCTCAGTGTTTGGTATTACAGACCTTCATCACTCCTAGGCCATGTTCACATGTTCAGGATTTAGGTTTGGTTTCTGTGCCAAAGTGGTGACAGTCAGCTGTGAATAGCGTATTACACCCTATTGACACAATCATTATAGATGTAACGTTCCACTCAACACACACCCATGTGTAAATCGGCTGGACCGTCCATGGCAGATAGGAGTCTCTTCTTTGGATTTCTAATTCAGATTTTCTGAAAAATTCATGGCTGATTTGCAAATCTGATGCATGTGAACATGCTCTAAGGGTAGCAGCGTTTCTGCAGAAAAAGTTTCACTGCAGATTTAGGTGCGCTTTTTAACCCGTGCAGGTCATGCTGTAGATTTTTTTTTCCACAGTGTGTGGATGAGATTTCTGAAAATCCCATGTATACAAAGGCGCAGCTTATCTCCTATGGGCTCATTTAGACAGCAGTTTTCACGTCCATGTGCTGTCTGAGCGTAGATTGGACAGCTCACGGACACATTAAAATCAGCGGACCGCACATGTCTGATTGGGAGACCATTGATCTCTGTATAGAAAAGAGCAGCATGGACTATTTTGGTCCAATTTTCATGGTATGCTTGGCCGTTCAAGTCAGTGGCTCCATGAAAAAAAATACAGTGCGGCAGACTTATCAAAACTGGTGTAAAGGAAAACTGGCCCAGTTGCCCTTAGCAACCAATCAGATTCCACCTTTCATTTTTCACAGCTCCTTTGGAAAATGAAAGGTGGAATCTGATTTGTTGCAATGGGCAACTAAGCCAGTTCTACTTCACACCTGTTTTGATAAATCTCCCTCTGTCTGTCATCCATGTTTCATGGGCAGATGTTTGGAGACGCTGAAAGGAAGTGAAATCGGTTCTTCTAATAGATGGAAAATGAAACAAAACACAGAGACAATACTGTTTCCACATGGATGGAAAGTCTTTCGTTTTTGCAGATGGAGCACTGATGACATTTACAGGACTTAACTGTATGAGCCCTAAATGAACAGGAAAAATAATCTGAAGTGTTTTAAACATTAATCCTCGATAATATCTATTTCTTTCTGTACAGAAGAACATGCTCATGTGGAGTTCGACTTCCTTGTCAAGAGCCAGTTCCTGCGGCTGCCACTTATTAGACATATGGAAGTGGAGGGCATTTCCACAGTAAGTGATCCCACATTGTTTCTTCCTCTTCTATTAATCAAAGGGTATTCTCATTCTAATAAGTGAAGGTATATCCAGCTACCGTATTTTTCGCCCTATAAGACGCATCGGCCCATAAGATTCACCTAGGTTTTAGAGGAGGAAAAAATATATTTTTAATTGGACCTCAGATCAGACCCCCAATGTTAATCAGACCTCAGCTGACAGCCCCAATCAGACCCCCCAATGTTAATAAGACCTTCAATCAGACTTCAGACCTCTGATCAAAAAAAAAAAATTTCACTTACCTCTCCTGCTCCGAACACCGCTCCTCACCTTCAGCGCTCCTCCTGGTCTTCCTGCCACCGGCTATGCTGTGAACTGAGGCGCACAGCGTGAGGTCACAGAGCGCCTTCACGCTGTGCGCCGCCACTGCACAGCCAAGGACCAGGAAGCGATGAGTACAGAGCCTTCACCGCTTCCTGATCCTCCGTTACTAATGAGCACTTCCATATTGGAAGCGCTCATTCGTATATTCACCACATAAGACGCAGGGAGATTCCCCCCCCCCCTGTTTTTTTTAGGGGGGGGGTGCGTCTTATGGGGTGAAAAATATGGTGTAGGCCATCAGCTAATGATTACTTGGGATCCAATAATTACCTATCAATATCAGATCAGTGGAGGTCTGACTCTCAGCACTCCCACCCATCAACAGTCTGCAGCGCTAGGGCCAATGTTGTGTTCTCTTGAGGTTTTTTCAGTGATTTTAATTGTACCTATTCCATGTGACACATAAAGGAAATTTTAGGTCAGTATGGGTAATCAATATCTCGAAACTGGTATACCCAATACCATACCTCCCAACTTTAGAAAAGAAGGAAGAGAGACAAATTGTGCAGCGCACTGTGGCAAGTTTTTTTCACTTGTCTCTAACTCCGCCCAAAAAAAATAACTAAATATCTAATCTCAACCAGTCCCCTAAATGCCCCCACATAGTAATTATTCCCCCTTTATGCCCCAACACATTAGTTATACCAGATATGTGCCCTGCCCCCCCCCCCCCTCTCACAGTAATATACCCAGTAAAGTGCCCCCTTCACGGGCAGGATTATGGGGGTGCAGTGCGGCGGGATTACTCAGGTCCTTGAACAGTTGTATTATTTGATAAGGGACTATAATTTACAGGGATGTCTTTTATATATTTATTACACCCCAGAATATTTCAGGGGGTCACTAAAGTGGGGTACATGCTTCTAGGGGGCCAGTGCCATACTCTGCCCCCATTGTACCGACACCCCCTCTGCTGCAGCCAGCCCATCTCCAGTAATTTCACTGGCCAGGAGGCCTGGAGAGAAGTCTTCTGTCACCTGCGGAGCCCTGACCACAAGACTCATCTCTGCTGCCAGAGAGCCGTGTACACACATCCATCCAGAGGGCAGCATCACTGCAGCGGGGAATCTGCGGGGACATGGAGCACTAGAGCCAAGGAGCCGGCAGGGAGCAGAGGCTGCCACCAGCAGCAGGATACTGCGAGCTCCCGGCGGACCCCTGTCACTCCCCGTACCCAGACCTGTAGTGTGGAGCGTGGGCAGGGAGTAGGAATAATGAAGCAGAGAGCCGACAGCCGGCTCTCTATTTCATCATTAGATAAGAGGCAGCTGTCTCTGCTTCTTATAGAAGTAGGGACAGGTGCCGGAAAGCGGAACATACCTCCCCCGTACTGGGACAGCCACTGACATCCGGGGCTGTCCTGACGGATCCGGGACAGTTGGGGGGGTATGCAATACTTTTAAAGGGGTTATCTCCCTTCAGTAAATTACATGCATCATTAAAAAAATGTTAATACAATGCACTTACTAATGTATTGTGATTGTCCATATTGCTTCTTGTGCTGGCTTGATTCATTTTTTCCATCACATTGTACACTCTATGGTTACGACTACCCTGCAATCCATCAATGGTGGTCGATCTTGCATAAGAAAAAGTGCTGGCCGCTCTGGTGGGAGCACACATAGGCTGGTGCCTTTTCCTATAGTGTGCAACCTCGGCCACCGTTGCTGGATTGCAGGGTGGTCATAACCATGGAAACAAGCAGTTCATAATGTGATGGAAAAATGAATCCAGACAACAAAGGAAGCAATATGGACAAATCGAATTACATTAGTAAGTGCCTTGTATTAAGTGCCTTCCTCTGCATGATAAATGCCACTTAGTGAAGTGACACAATCCCTTTAAAGAGGACCTTTCATTGGTCCAAACATTGTGAACTAAGTATCATGGCATATACAGCGGCGCCCAGGGATCTCACCGCACTTACCATTATCCCTGGGCGCCGCTCCATTCTACCGCTAGGCCTTCCGGTATGTTCAGGGACTTGGTTAAAGTAGGCGGACACTTAGGGGACTTGGTTATAGTAGGCGGAGTCTGCCCTTGTTCTCCTGGGCGGCTCCTTTTCACAGGCTGTAGTGCTGGCGAATCGCAGCGCACAGCTCACAGCCTGGGAGAAAAAACCTCCCAGGCTGTGAGCTGTGCGCTGCGCTACAGCCTAGGAAAAGGGGACACCCAGGAGTAGTCTCCGCCTACTATAACCAAGTCCCCGAACATACCGGAGGACATAACGGGAGAACGGAGCGGCGCCCAGGGATAATGGTAAGTGCAGTGAGATCCCTGGGCGCCGCTGTACAGGTCCTTCTAAAAAAAAAATAGCATATTGTGATTTTTTTTTTTTATAGGAATTTGGGGTTTTCATGAGCTGTATGCCAAAATCATCAATATTAAAACAATAAAAGGCTTGAACTACTTCAGTTGTGTGTAATGAATCTAAAATATATGAAAGTCTAATGTTTATCAGTGCATTACAGAAAATAATGAACTTTATCACAATATGCTAATTTTTTTAGAAGGACCTGTATATGTCATGATACTTAGTTCACAATGTTTGGACCGATAAAAGGTCCTCTTTAAGTCTTTGGCATTATGACATCAATCTGTGGTATAACATAGTCACAACACTGCAAGGAACAATTTGTTGGCCAAAGGCTATGTAGAGCATCATTCTGCTGTAGATGTTGGTTTGGGGATTGTTTCCCAATCTGCTGTGAAAATCCCTATAATAAAAATGTTACTTGTGACACAACCCACAGCTATGGATTAATGAAATCTCCAGCCACTTGACTCGTCTTCCGAATTCTTATTTATAGGAAGAAGTGGTTGAAATTGAATATGTTGAAAAGATCACCGCTCCCCAGCCTGAAGAATGCATGCTACATGATGACTGGGTCAGCTCCATAGCAGGAAGTGAAGAATGGTATGTCACACTGTATTTTGGGTTATACTGTGTGCTAATCTGTGAAATGTGATATTTAAAGGGGTTTTATACTGAGGACCTATCCACAGGATAGATCATCAGTATCTGATTGGTGTGGGTCCGAAGCCTGGGACCGATCAGCTGTTTGAGAAGGCCACAGTGCATGGGTGAGTGGCCTCCTCACAGCTTACCGAGCACAGAGCCGTCCATTGGTATCGCAGCTCGGCCCCATTCTGTTGAATGGGACTGAGCTGCACCTAAGCCATGTGACCAATGGATGTGACCTCACTGGCCTAGGCAAAGCAGCGAGAAGGCCACAGCGCTCACCAGAGCACTGTGGTCTCCTCAGACAGCTGACCAGCCGGGGTCCCAGTTGTTTGAACCCTTCTGATCAGATATAGAAGACCTATCCTGAGTAATCAGTATAAAACAGTCAGAAAACCCCTTTAACGTGCATCTTTTTTTTTCTCATTTTGTGCCTAGGATTTTAACTGGTTCTTATGATAAGACATGTCGGATCTGGTCAGTGGAAGGGAAGCCACTAATGACCATTGCAGGCCATACTGAAGTTGTTAAAGATGTTGCTTGGGTGAAGAAAGGTAATTTTTTTTTTTCTATTTCCAGTTATAAAATGTAATCGCGCAATTCCTTAAAGGGGTCTTTTTAATATTACATATATAAATCTAGACTTTTTCCAGTGAGGTTTTTGGGTCAGGTGTTCCTCCTGACCTCCCATAAGCACTTGAGGAGGAGGATAGAGGCGAGTCTTATGCTCCAGCAGGATTAGGGGGTGTTGAAATCTGACATGTGTACACTCCAGAGACTCCTGTAAACTTGAGATCATTGGTGGAATCAGACATCATTAGTCTGGGGTCTGCAAAATACAGATATAGTCCTTGTGCATTCCGCACTCGGGGCGGAAAACAGACAATAATTAGACATGTTCTATAATTTGCAGCTTGGACAGCACACAGATAACATCCATATGCTCTCCACGTGTTTTGCAGCCCCATAGAAATAAATGCAATTTAGATCGGACAGAAAAAATGGTTGTGTGACTGCGCCCCCTAATGTTCATGGGTAGTTACACAGGCATTTTCTTTCAGACTTGAAGGGGACTGGCTATTTTTTCCATTCTTTCCCACCCTTTAATTCAGGGTATTGAGGTCACAGGCCACCCAATGATCTAATCTTCAGACTTAGTGTAACAAGCATGTGAAGTTTGGAATAGCCCCCCATATACGCGTGTAGAGTTGTGAGATTTGTGACTTGTTCTCCCCTATAGACAGCCTGTCCTGTTTGTTACTGAGTGCATCAATGGACCAGACCATCCTTCTGTGGGAGTGGAATGCTGAGAAGAATAAAGTGAAGGCTCTTCATTGTTGCAGAGGACATGCTGGCAGTGTGGACACCATAGCTGTGGACGGATCCGGCAGTAAAGTAAATGAATATATATAATGGACGTCATTAGTATCATGCCTTAAAAAGGTTTTCCACGACTTTAATACTGATAATCCTCTGAATACGTCACCACTGTCTGATCAGTGGGGGTCCGACACCCGGGACCTCCGCCGATCAGCTGTTTGAGAAGTACCGCTTCCTTCTCACAGCTTAGCAAGCACAGCACCGTACATTGTAAAGCGGCTGTGCTTGGGATCGCGCTCAGCCTCATTCACTTCCATGGGGCTCAGCTGCACCTAGGTCACGTGATCGATGAACGTGTCATCATTGGCCTAGAGAAAGCTGCGAGAAGGCTGTGGCACTACTGCGAGCACCAATGCCTTCTCAAACAGCTGATCGGTGTCAGACCGCCACGATCAGATACTGATGACCTATCAAGCCCTTTTAAAGGGCTTTTTTTATAGTCAACATTGAACGGTTATCTCCCTCAGTCCCAGAACTTTGAAGTGAGATATAGGCACTGCTTAATTCAAATAGGGACCCCTGTTCTTGTGGTCGGTGGGGATCCCGGCCTATCTTGTTCATTCAAATAGGGACCCCTGTTCTTGTGGTCGGTGGGGATCCCGGCCTATCTTGTTCATTCAAACAATTTACTATTTAATGCCTTGCTAACAAGATGCTTGTCACTATGACTTATCATAACTGTGCTTGTCTTCTGATTAGTTTTGCAGTGGATCATGGGACAAGATGCTGAAGATCTGGTCTGCAGGTTAGTACTAGTCATCAAGGGGTTAAAGGGGTATTCCACTTTCGTGATATTGATGATCTATCCTCAGGATAAGGCCCCATGCACACGGCCGTGTTTCACGGCCGTGTGCGGGCCGTGGAACCGCGGCCTGGATCCCTCCTGAGAGCAGGAGCGCACGGCGTCACTGGTTGCTATGACGCCGTGCGCTCCCTGCTGCCGGCACAGTACAGTAATACACTGGTATAGATCATACCAGTGTATTACTGTATTGCGGCGGCAGCAGGGAGCGCACGGCGTCATAGCAACCAGTGACGCCGTGCGCTCCTGCTCCTAGGAGGGATCCAGGCCGCGGTTCCACGGCCCGCACACGGCCGTGTGCATGGGGCCTAAGTCATCAGTATCAAATAGTCAAGAAGCCAACGCCTGGCATCCCGGCTAATCAGCTGTTTGAAGAGGCCACGCGACTCGTATGAGCGCTGCATCCTCTTCAATGTTTGTGCATACAGTCTCCATTCTAGTGGTGGCACGGTGTAATTACAGCTGTTTGTCTTGTTCACGTGGTTGGGACAAACCTCTGTAATTATACTGCACCAACCATGAGTAAACATTGTAGATCTGATATTGATGGGTTATCCTGAGGATCGGTCATCAATATCATGAAACCAAAATATCCCTTTAATAAGCACTAAAGGGGCCAAAATTATGCACTAGTAATCTTTCCATGAGCCATTAGATTTAGGGTTGTTGTCCCCAAACCTGTTTTTCTCGCCCAGTTTCCTTGGGGGACACAGAAGACCTTGGGGACACAGAAGACCTTGGGTATAGCTCATCTCCATAGGAGGCGTGACACTAAGTGAAAACTGTTAAGCCCCTCCTCCACAGCTATACCCTCAGCCTGGAGAGAGAGACTGCCAGTTTTTGCTTAGTGTCCAAGGAGGCAAGACACTCCCTGCTACTGCAGGGCTGTTTTCTCCTTTGTTGTTTTAAAACTGATCTCGCCGGCTTTGTTTGGCTCCCGCTCGGTACGGATCACTCCGATGTGGCTTCCCGCCGGACTTCAGAGGCTGTTCTTTCACTGTCCTCCCCTTTGGGGAGAGCATGGTTGTTCATGTGGATGGTTCCGGTGTTCCTTTTGGCCTCGTGCTGTCTCCCTGGTTCACACTGGCTGTATTAGCTGTGTGCCTATTTACTGAGTCTACCGCGTGCTGTCCTCCCGCTGAGTGCAGATTGCATGGTCCTGCTGTAGACTTGCCTTCTTGATAACTTGGGGGGACTACCTTTTTCGATCCAGATTGTCCTTTGATCTCCCACAGCGGGGCTGTACAACGTGGTTACATCAGCATGGACTTTTGCCTGTCTTCTCCTGGTATCTGGCGGATCCTTTGGGTTCTTTCCATCTGTCCTCTGCTCCCCCACTCGGGTGGATACGGGACAACGTTGTTCGAGGGCCGACGGGGCTAGTTTTGTCGACCCTTCTGCCCGTGTTACTGGTCTGCGCCTGATCACATTGGGTTTTCGCCCGCTTGCCAGGCGACTCCAGCGGGTTCGCTACTGTCCACTCCTGGCTGTGTTTCGTCCAGGATCTGTCGTAAGGCTTAGGGTTTTTTGTATGGGGTTCTGTGGGAAGCTGTGCATTCCCCACTCTGAATTTCTCTCCCCATGGTTCTGTCGTTTACTTGGGGTGTCAAGTGTCGGCGCTGTTCTTCCTCTTCCAGCGTTCCCGGCCCTCTGGGCCTGCCAAGACCTTCTTCCTCGGAGTGGCTCTTTGGTTCCTCTGTACTGTCCTTCGGTACCGCCCTGGGACTATATACTGAGCTCTCGGCGCTCCAATCTTGTCCTTGGGGCCGTTACAGAGGTTCTCTCTACCCCTTCTGTCCGGTACGGTTGTGTTCTGTATCAGTCGTGTCTCTGACGGGTGCCGGAATGGCCCTTTTTTTGTTACGAGCCTTCTGTCTTTTCCAGGACAGGGCTGTTCTACATCCCGTTTTTCTTCGTTCCTTCCTTCCTTCCTTCCTTCTGAAGGTGGTGTTTGCCTTTCGCTTCAACACCTCACCTATTTGGACGTTGTTTGGGCCTTGCCGTTTTTTTACTTGGAGATCTCCGACTCTTGTAGATGTTCGGCCTCTTGGGTTTCCAGGAGGTCTGTGCATAGGGTTGACGGACTCCAGGGTGGTTGTCCTCCGCTTGCTCAGATTGGCTATTGCTGAGGTTTCCGCACCTAGGGCAGGATTCTGTCTTGGTGTCACCGTTCATTTCACCAGAGCGGTCGGTGCCTCCTGGGCCGGAGGCATTGGGCTTCGGCCATGCATTTGGGCAAGGCGGCCACAGGTCTACCTTGCACGCCTTGACAAGTTCTACAGGGTGCATACTCTGACTTTGGCAGATGCTGCCTGCCCCGCCTGGGTTTGCGGGCGGCGGTTCATTGATGCCTTTCGGGTGCTTCACCTTGGTGCTGTGGTCCCTCCCCCTTTTGGACTGCTTTTGAACGTCCCAAGGTCTTCTGTGTCCCCCAAGGAAACTGGGCGAGAAAACGAGATTTTTGTATAACTTACCAGTAAAATCTCTTTCTCGCTCTTTCCTTGGGGGACACAGCACCCACCCATTCATTGTTTTTCTCTGTACAGTTTCCGAGTTTTTTGTTACCCATTGGGTAGTTGGCTTGTTGGTTCCTTGTTGGGCTTTGCCTTTTCTCACTGCTTGGACACGCAACTGGCAGTCTCTCTCTCCAGGCTGAGGGTATAGCTGTGGAGGAGGGGCTTAACAGTTTTCACTTAGTGTCACGCCTCCTATGGAGATGAGCTATACCCAAGGTCTTCTGTGTCCCCAAGGTCTTCTGTGTCCCCCAAGGAAAGAGCGAGAAAGAGATTTTACTGGTAAGTTATACAAAAATCTCGTTTTTAAAAAACATTCCCAGCCACTAACAATGTTTTTTTAGTTTTTTTTTCGCAGCTGCTCTGTTTTAACTCTGAGACTCCCACCTCTGGTGGACTGGAAATGTGACATCCTGCCCGTGGTCACGTGCCGCTTGGGGACATGTCACCTCTGAGGCCAATGAATGCATGCACATGACCACTGATTGGATGTCAAACTTCTGGACCACAAAGAGCAGGGGCAGGATCCTCGGTGCTGGAATGGAACTGAGTGGCAACAAATAAGTCTCCCTGCCTTTTATATTAAAGGCTACTTACACCTTTCGGGACATTTTATTATTATTGCATTGTACTCATTTTGAGCTAAAAATCCTTTTTTTTTTTTTTTTTTTTCTCCTGTACAGGGCTGAGATGCTGTAATAGAGGGTTCTGAATTTTCTCTCGGTCAGCCATTTGACGCTTCCGATCTCTGACCTGATAAAGTTACAGCTCGGTTTTTATCTTTACTGAGTGTAGCTGAAATAAGTGTTTATGACCTCTTAGTAAATTAGGATAAGGGTTATTAGATGACCAGCACAAAGTGAGAGTAAAAAGTATCATTCACACAGCTATAAAAACAGTTAAAGGGGTATTCCCATCTCAGACAATGGGGGCATATCGGGCATACCTCTGGGACCTGCACCTACCTCGAGAATGGACCCATGGGGGGCGCCATTTCTATGGTACCTGGCCGAAAATAGCCAAGCGCTGGCTCGGCTATTTCCGTTGGCCCCATAGAAATTGGGATTGGTGGCCGCAAGTGCGGTGCGCTCCCATTCAATACTATAGGGAGAGCGCTTGGCGGTGGCCAGACCCCGAAAAACCCGGGGTCCTCCGGCCACCATCTTTACCGCTCCGTTCTCATTGTAGGTGTGGGACCCACACCTATCAGACAATGGGGACATATCCTAGCGATATGCCCCCATTGTCTGAGATGGGAATACACCTTTAAGCCTTTGTAACAGAATAGCTCAATATTTTTAATAAAGACCAATTGAAAAAAAATATATATATATATTTTTTCAAAATGAGTAAAATGCAATCGTCAAAAAAATTGCTTCCGAAGTTGTACATAGCCTTTAAGCACCTTACTGGCCCTTGGTTTTGGGTCATCCAACCCATTTAATGTCTACATTATCAAAAAGTGAAACGTTCAGGGCATGTCTACTGATTTCATTGTGATTGTTAGGGAGATAAAGGTATTGTCCACTAGTACGTCATGATATTCTGATAGTTGGGGTCTGACTTCTGTATAATGTAAAGCTCAGCAAAAATACCTGGGCAGAACTAGAGGTCTCAAGTTTTGGTTCCATTGCAGTTCCCACAGATGAAGAAGACGAAGTTGAGGAGAAATCAAACCGTCCAAAGAAGAAACAGAAAACTGAGCAGCTTGGATTAACAAGGGTAAGTTTATATGAAGAGGCAATCTGATCCTTGGAGAACGATAGAAGATATTGTGCTGTGCACAGGTTTCTGGGTAATGTCGCTGGTAAGGATGTGAGAAACTGGGAAGTTTTACCCTGAGATGTGTTCTGCAAGGATCTAATAAGTAATATAATTCCTAGTAAATTTCTTCAGGCAGTGCTTTGGTGTGACCAGTATTTGAGTTTCTGTGCAGCTTTTTAAAAACTGGGCATTGGGTGATGGGCATCATGAATGGAGGGACGAATGTTGCTGGAGATACCCAGTCACTGAGGGTTTCACTTTTTTTCAGACACCGGTTGTGACTCTCTCTGGACACAATGAAGCTATTTCATCGGTGCTGTGGTCAGATGCAGATGAGGTTTGCAGTGCATCGTGGGATCACACTATCAAAGTGTGGGACATTGAGGCAGGGGAAACTAAGACCACTTTGGTAAGTATGGGGGGGGGGAATATGTGAAGTCAGTTTTGCTTAAATCTGCACCAGTGTACTTTATACCACATATTATCAGATGCCTCATGTTGTTTGATAAATTTGTCTTAAACCTAACAGCTTTTTGTCTAGAAAAATTCCTCCAGTTTTCTTACTCCACCCTCCACCTGGAGTGCGATTGTGACAATGTTAAAGCTGGAGTGACTCATTAACATAGCTAACCACACCTACTTTTCCACACATATTTCAAATCTGGAGTGAGTGGTGTAAAAAGGCAAAAGGTCGCAAAATTTTGTGCAAGTGAATGCAAAAAGTCGCAAAAGCCTTATTTTGTGGTGCTTTTTTTTTTTTTTTTCCCCAAGCAAGAATTCTGGAGTGAAGGTATGATAAATCAGGGCCTATATGTTTAATTTAGTTTCAAAGTTGCCCTACAGTTTAAGAGAAACATTCACATTAACTGGGGAAAGAACAGAACACTTACCTGGTGAACTCATTTTCATCTTTTTACTGGCAGATCCGCTAAATCTCGCTCCACGTCTGCCATCCAAGATGGCTGCACAGCTGCTCAGACTTCGATACACACTGTGCATTGGTAAGCCAAAGCACTTCCTACTTGTCCAGCACGTTTTACGTGAGCAGTGCTGGCCAATCCTAGGGCAGCAGGAATATTCTTGGGCTACCAAATCTACAGTGGGCATCAGGTAGTCCGAGAAACGGTGTAGCCATCTTGGATGACAGAAGAGAAGCCTGGGAATTGGTAGATCTACAGCCAAAAAGATGAAAGGGAGGGCATTGTGTAAGTGTTCTGTTGCCCAGTTCATGTGAAATGTTTTTTTCTTGAACTGCAAGGACTAACTCTATGGTTTATTGTAATAAAGCTGTCCCTTCAATTACTTTTACAGTTTTTTTTAGTTTTTTTCCACTGAAATACCTGACTCGCCACCATTATTTTTGCCCCCTGTGCACACACAATTCTGTATGTGCTGAAATGATCTTGCCGATTTCATGTAAATGAATGATAAAAGTAAGCAGAAGATACACTTGCACACATCCCCAAAAACTTCCACTGGTTGGCCCTGAGGAGGGCCCAGGCAGCCCCCAGACATCGGCCCACCTGGAAATTTCCCTGTAAGGTCTATGGCCAATCCGCCCTTACGCTAAGATGCACCAAACAGTAGGGGGTTGAACCGCCTAGACCTCACTGATTATAAAAATGAAGTGATAACCGCGCTCATTCATCATTGCGAGTCCTTCAATAGTTGGAGGGTTCTGAGCAGTGGTTGACCCTCTGAGGGTGTTGGCTGAACACAGACTGAGTGATCCAGGTTTTGCTGAGAAACATAAGGGTACAGCCACACGGTCTGGTTTCTGCATGCAGTTTTGGAAGCCAAAACCAGCAACGAATTAAAAAAGAAGTTGTATCTGTCCTTTTATGTTTTCTTTTTCTGATTCACTCCTGGTTTTGGCTTCCAAAACTTGATGCAGAAGCCTGACTGTGTGGCCGTTCCCTAAAAGGCCTAAGATTTGGGGAGTTTCAGATGGCCTCCATCTACTGAGGAGTGCCCCACAGCATCTTGCCGTTATCCCTGTATGTCTTTGAGGACCTCATGCAGATAAGTTCTAACGGCACTAGGTGGTCCTGATTTATTTTTTATTTATTATTATTTTTATTTATTTTTTTACTTATAAGGGGCTGGCTGCTGCTTAATAATTTTCCAAAATGTGCTGGAAATAACACAAAGTAACTTACCACTATAACAATGTGGCCACCGATAGAGGGTCAATCGGGCCATAAGCAGCCCCATTGAACTGCACCGCTCACGGCAAGGTAAACTAGTGCCAGTGCTGTGTGTAGTTCACTGGACTCTTCTGATGGATGGTATGTTCTCCATACATCATGGGGGAAATCTATCAAACTGGTGTGAAGAAGAACTGGCTTAGTTGCCCATGGCTTCCAACTTTCATTTTCCAAAGGAGCTGTGAATCTGGTTGCTATGGGCAACTAGGCCAGTTCTACTTTACATCAGTTTGATACATCTCCCCTATATTAGTAAATTACTTTGTGCTATTTCCAGTTCATTTTGGAAAATAGTTAGTGGCCAGCACCTTTTAAGAATCCAGCAGTAGAATAAGTGGTTGTTTTATAGAGGATGGTTGTAATACGGAATGAAATCCATGTTAATACTTTTCTCTTGTTATCTATCAGACTGGCAGCAAAGTATTTAACTGTATCTCCTACTCGCCATTGTGCAAGCGCCTGGCATCTGGTAGTGCAGACAGACATATCCGTTTATGGGATCCAAGAACTAAAGGTGAGCGCTCACAGTGACCCCCTACCCTCACCCTTCCCCCAACTTGGAGAATGACACTTCCTGTGTATTAAGACTGCCGTTATATATCGTCAATAGTGGCAAGCACAGACATTTAACCCCTTAAATGCAGTGGTCCGTTTTTACCATGGCATGTGCAGTGGCTTTTCCCTGGAGCGCTGTGCTACCGGGGCTGGAAAGGCTCCCCCGCACGCCAGGATATTGGAAAAAGTAACCAATAGCATTATTGGTTATTTCTATTATCCTGGTCTCTCTGAATAAAGGGTAAAGGAGATAAAAAAAAATAAAAATAAAAAAAAAGGAAGGGGGGGGGGGTTAATCTCTATTCTTCCCAGAGGAAGTTCGAGAGTATCCAGCAGGGCGCCAGAAGAGGGACCTGTGAAATTATTAGCCAAGGCAAAAAGTATGTATTTCCGGTGTTAGAGGGATATTAGGCTGCCAGGGGGAAAAAAAACATCAGGGGGGTCCCCTAATGGATAGGATATAGGCACAAGAGATGGAACAAATAATTTTTTTTTCACCCCTTTGAGAGGCGCCACCATCCCTCGAATAAGAAATGTGTAAAAATATAATATAACTTTTTGATCATTAAAATTCAAGTTTAGTGAGTTATTAAAATTCAAGTTACTAGCACATATGTTCAAAGACTCAATTAGCGATTAATCAAATTATGTCATATTATGAATAGAGATAAAATAAAAGCAATTTTAACTCACTTCACCCAGGAGGTACCGGATGGGATAAACTCAAAACACCCACCAGATCACCTCCTGCGCCTGGGTCGCCTATAGGATCACACGGAATGACAGCAGTCCAGTCGAGCCTCTTCTCAATCGTCTTTATTTGAACCACAGGGTGGGGTGAAGGCACCTTGCTCTACGCGTTTCGGGGTATGAGACCCCTTCATCAGGAGCATCGCGTAGAGCAAGATGCCTTCACCCCACCCTGTGGTTCAAATAAAGACTATTGTGAAGAGGCTCGACTGGACTGCTGTCATTCCGTGAGATCCTATAGGCGACCCAGGCGCAGAAGGTGATCCGGTGGGTGTTTTTTAGTTTTATCCCATCCGGTACCTCCTGGGTGAAGTGAGTTAAAATTGCTTTGCTTTATCTTTATTTTTATTCATAATATGACATCATTTGATTAATCGCTAATTGAGTCTTTGAACATATGTGCTAGTAACTTGAATTTTAATAACTTATCAAAAAGTTATATTATATTTTATTACACATTTCTTATCCGAGGGATGGTGGCGCCTCTCAAAGGGGTGAAAAACATTTTTTTTTTTTTTGTTCCATCTCTTGTGCCTATACTTTCTGAATAAACTCAAGGGGCCAGATTTATCATTACTCTGACAGCTCACTCCACTTTAACATATGGCTAAAGTCAGTTTTTGCCAAGTCAGATTTATGATCGGCCCTTTAAGACTGTAATAAATGTGGTTTGACGGTAGCAGTTTATCCGTCAGTAAGCAGCTTTACAAAAGTCGCACATCTTTATGAAAAAGTCGCATGTTCTATTAAAAAGTCTCATAAGATAAGCATGGTCCTCACTGGAGTGAAATTGCGACTTTTTAAATAGTCCCAATAGTAAATCTGTCTAGAGACTCATTTACAGAAGAAAACACGCCCACTTTCAGAAAACTGGCGAGCATAGTGCAGAGCAGAAAAAAGTCACAAATTTGTGCGCAGTTTTAGCGTTTGGGACTTTTTTTGGGACTAATGATAAATCTGGCCCATGGTATTAGAGCTATAGTTCCTATGGAGGCCTGAAGGTGGCAGAAAAAAGACTGAATTCATCATAATCTGCTGTGTGAAATCAAAAATTAAAGCGTCATCATGTCCCAAAATGCCTGGACTATTAAAATAAACATCTGGTACAGTGAAGTTTTTTTTTTCGTCACTTCACCTCTCCCAAAAAAAAAAAAATCTTAAAAGTAAATCGGTCGTAGACTTTAGGCTACTTTCACACCTGCGTTAGGTGCGGATCCGTCTGGTATCTGCACAGAGTCGGATCTGCACATATAATGCAAACGATTGTATCCGTTCAGAACGGATCCGTTTGCATTACCATGAACAAACAGTTCATGATGATGCAAACAGATCCGTTTTGACTTAAACTGAAAGTCAATGGGAGGCGGATCCGTTTTCAATTGCACCATATTGTGTCAGTGAAAACGGATCTCGCAAGCGGACCCAGAAACGCCAGTGTGAAAGTAGCCTTACAGATACAAAATCACTGAAAACTAAAGGTCGCCCCACAAAAAATAAGCCCTTGCACAACTCCATAGACATAAATATAAAAGAGTTATAGGGGTCAGAATAAAACAGAAACTATATATAGTGGTATCACTGTAATCGTAGTGACCTGGAGACTGAAGGGAACAGGTTAGTTTTCCAACGTAGGAAATACCGTAAAAACAAAACCAATAAAACTGTGTTTTTTTTTTGTTTTTTTCTAATTCCACCCTTTTTGGAATTTTTTTCCAGCTTCCCACTACATTGTATACAATATTAAATGGTGACATTAGGAAGTACAACTTAAAGGGAGTCTTTCACGCCGATTCACTGTATTAACCTAACAGACTTATGTCCACGGCATCCCCCCTATTAAAAATGTGCTTACCGTATGTTGCTTGCTATCATCGTTCTGCCAAAAAACACTTTTAATCCATATGCAAATTAGGCTGTGAAGGTGCCCAGGCCCCTGGGTCATTTTCATATGAATCCACTCCGCCTCCAGACGCGGTGGAGGGGCAGTGGATTCATATGAAAATTACCCAGGGGCCTGGGCACCGGCCGTTGTAACGCCGCCCCTGCGCACCTTCACAGCTTAATTTGCATATGGATTAAAAGTGTTTTTTGGCAGAACGATGATAGCAAGCAACATACGGTAAGCACAGTTTTAATAGGGGGGATGCCGTGGACATAAGTCTGTTAGGTTAATACGGTGAATCGGCGTGAAAGACTCCCTTTAAAAAAAATTGTTATCTCTGGGAAGGCAGAGAGTGAAAAACTAAAATGTGAAATCACTGTCGGGAAAGGATTAAAAAGCCACAACTGGGACTTTTAAAGAACTTCCACAAAATGTTTATTCTCTGACCTGCTAGAAAGGTACATGATGTACGGTAATCTTCTTACCAGTGTCTGTATTTGTGACTTATAACCCCTTCCTTCTGCTCCTCGGCTGTGTCATGTGACCAGCAATCAGACTTTCCAAATAAAACAGCATCTTATGTGTGGACAGGAGGCCAGTTTCTCTATGCATTCCTATAGGAGCCTCAATGTCGGGCCTCCTGCACACAAACGGGTGCTGCCCGTTGCCGTATTGTGGACCACATTTGCGGATCCGCAATACACGGGCACTGTTCTGTGTGTATTCCGCATCATGGATGTGAACCCATTCACTTCAATGGGTCCGGAGATGCGGAATGGTGCAGCATGGAATGGAACACTACAAAATGCTTCCGTGGGGTTTCGTCCCTTACTTCCGTTCAGCAAAAAGATAAATGTCCTATCTTTCTGCGGAATGGCTGGATCGCGGATCCATTAAAGCGAATGGGTCTGCGATCCGCTGTGGCTGCCCCACGGTCGGTGTTCGTGCATTGCGGCCTGCAGCACAGCCACGGGCGCACACGTTCGTGTGCAGGAGGCCTCAGTCTCATAGGAATAAATAGAGATGTAATTGATCTCCAACTGACACAGAACAGGAAGTCAGAGTGTTGGTCACATGACACAGCTAAGGATCAAAAGGGAGGTTATAACTCACAAATACAGCCACTGATTGAAGACTACATCATCTACCTTTTCTAACAGGTCAGAGATTATTATTATTTTTTTGCGGGAGTTCTTTAGGTCCCACGCCTGGGAACGGACTGCTTAAAAAAAATACCTATTTTGGAACGAGGCTTGTCCCAGGAAATTGCAGCCCAATTTGCTGGATTGTCCCAGGAAAATCAGGACAGGACAAGTATGTACTTAAGCATCAAGTGCCTTTGGTTTCTTTTTTTGTTGTATGTTGCCTTTAAAGAGGACCTGTTACCTCTCCTGAAATGTCTATAACTACTTGCGTCCCCCCATGGAATAACAATTCTGGAGTATCTTTCCATAGAACAGTTTTGTGCCCTTCCTCTATTGATCCGTCTAGAAATTATGAATGAATTACTAGCAGTATACATTAAAGGTCCATCTGGGTGTTGCCAGTTGGAGGGGTGGGGTGTCCCTGCACAGTGACAGACACGCTCCCAACTGGTAACATCCAGATGGACCTTTTATTACAAACTCCTGGCGGTTCATTCATCTTCTAGTAGGAATAGAGGAATGGGACAACATATGAGGACATGCTCCAGAAGCATAGAGTTATCAGAGAATAAGGGAAGAGTTCTTCATAAATGTTGCTTTCCTCTACAGATGGGTCCCTGGTTCTGCTGTCCTTAACTTCTCACACGGGCTGGGTAACAGCAGTGAAATGGTCCCCCACCAATGAACAGCAACTTGTCTCTGGATCTCTTGATCGCTATGTGAAGCTCTGGGACACCAGGAGGTAGATGTCCACACATGTTGTCTATTAATTCACATCTGTTGTTGAATGATTCACTACTCGTTCTTGATATATCCTTTCTGCCGTGGTATTCAGCATAGCTGTTATTTCTGCTCATTTCTCCAGTTGTAAAGCACCTCTATATGACCTTTCGGCACACGGAGATAAAGTTTTAAGCGTTGACTGGACAGAACATGGGGTAAGAACCTTAACATGAAACATCCTTGTTTTATTACTTACACATTTGACTGCCCCTTTTAGATTATATCAGGGCAGTGATTTTAGCATCTCCTAAATATTATCTTGGGCAATGGATTCTTGTATATATTATTTAGGCTTGAATTACACATGGGCTTTTGTGGCAGTTTTTTTTAGCCGAATGCAGGAGTGGATACAGAATGGAGGCATTCCAGCCTTTCCTTTTCCTTCTTTTTAGGCCTCATGCACACGACCGTTTTTCTTTTAAGGTCCGCAAAAACGGGGTCCGTAGGTCCGTGATCCATGACCGTTTTTTCGTCCGTGGGTCTTCCTTGATTTTTGGAGGATCCACGGACATGGGAAAAAAAGTCGTTTTGGTGTCCGCCTGGCCGTGCGGATCAAAAACGGATCTGTCCTGAATTACAATGCAAGTCAATGGGGACGGATCCGTTTGACGTTGACACAATATGGTGCAATTGCGAACGGATCCGTCCCCATTGACTTTCAATGTAAAGTCTGGAGTCCCTTTTATACCATCGGATCAGAGTTTTCTCCAATCCAATGGTATATTTTAACTTGAAGCGTCTCCATCACCATGGGAACGCCTCTGTTAGAATATACTGTCGGATATGAGTTACATCGTGAAAACTCATATCCGACAGTATATTCTAACACAGAAGCGTTCCCATGGTGATGGGGACGCTTCTAGTTAGAATATACTACAAACTGTGTACATGACTGCTGCCTGGCAGCACCCGATCTCTCTCTTACA
This sequence comes from Bufo gargarizans, assembly GCF_014858855.1. Taxonomy (NCBI): domain Eukaryota; kingdom Metazoa; phylum Chordata; class Amphibia; order Anura; family Bufonidae; genus Bufo; species Bufo gargarizans. The sequence goes on from NC_058087.1 coordinate 73,350,832, forward strand.
GGGGGCCGTGATCAGCACGGATCACGGTCTCGGCTGCAAAACGGTGCATTTTCCGATTTTTCCACGGACCCATTGAAAGTCAATGGGTCCGTGGAAAAAAACGGCACAACGGCCACGGATGCACACAACGGTCGTGTGCATGAGGGCTTACATCCACTCCTGGCCTCCCATCCTAGAGAGTTTGATATTTTGCTTTTTAAAACGTACCTAGGTTTTAGAGGAGGAAAATCAGAAAAAATGACTTCATCAGACGAAAAATGACTAAATAGACCTTAATGCTCCGAACGGTGCTCTGCACTCGCCGCTCCCTGGTTTTCTCAGGGCCTGCGCAGCACTGTGACTTGACGTTGCACAGCGTCAGGTCATAGTGAGCGCACTAGGTTCTGACACTGTTTTGAAGTCAGGACAGCACAGTGTGGTGCCCAGAGGAAGACCGGAGCAGTGAGTAAAGCCAGCGCTAGCAGCTCTTTACTTACAGCTCCCCACACCTACTGCTTACTAGAATCTCTTTATACTATGCACTGCCATTTTTACCCCAATTTTGTGGGGGGAAAGTGCGTCTTATATAGCAAAAAAATACAGCATTTACTAGAACAGACATATCAGGAGAGCTGAAAGGTCTTGTTATTAAGGGAATGTAATCATGGGTTTAACTAGAATCATGTGGGACCCAGGACAAACGTTATGCCATCACCAGCATGATGCTCAGATGCACAAACCCACATGGGGTGGCTACAGCTCTACATAATCCAGTCATACAATTGACATGACCATACAGGTGACAAATGCTATAACCATACTGTTGGCGAACAAAAACCTAGTAAATCAAGACCAACATTACCAATAATATCATAATGTAAGAGCCAAAGAATACTGCCAGAACATGAAAACAAATTACCATCACATAATTCCACCATACTGCTACTGTAAAAAAGCACTATACTATGACCAAAATTACCATAATATAGTGACTGTACAGTGGTATTTGCATTCTACACTGGCCTTCTGCAAACCGTATAAGTGAAAACGGAACAGTTGTATCTAGTAGCTTACAGATGGCGTTTTTGTTGGAATTGTTCACTTTACGTTTTCTTTTCCATTCGGCCCAGCTCTGTGAAGACTTCTTCAAGCCACAACTTTTGATTTGTGTAATGTACAAGCATCTACCCCACCTTTTCCCCATTTCTATATTTTGTCCTCCATAGTACCCCAAATGGTTATAATGGCCCCTCCCTTTTGTGCCCCACATAGTAATAAAGCTCCTTTTGCGTTCCCTACTTGGCAGTGACCCAGTTTGCCTTTTCTCGCCCAGTTTCCTTGGGGGACACAGAAGACCTTGGGTATAGCTCATCTCCCTAGGAGGCGTGACACTAAGAAAAAACTGCTAAGCCCCTCCTCCACAGCTATACCCTCAGCCTGGAGAGAAAGGCTGCCAGTTTTTGCTTAGTGTCCAAGGAGGCAAGACACTCCCTGCTACTGCAGGGCTGTTTTCTCCTTGTTTAAATTTTGATTTTTACCTTTTCTTTTTGTTCCAGACAATCAGGGACAACAGAGTCGCACTTGACCTCTCTGTTTCTCCCGGGGTCGAGCTGCGCCAGTGCCGGTCATCCGCACTGCTGCCTCCCCCACAGAAGGCAAGGTGGACCAGGGCAGCCCAGCTCCCCTGCATCCCGCCAGCGCAAGGGTCGCCCGCACGCCAAGCCCCTCTTCCAGCGTCCTGCCACTACGGTGCCAGTAGCTGAAGGGGCGACCCTGCTGGAACAGACCGAGGGTGAAGACGGCTATGGTGAGAGAGTGGCTTCTCCAGCCCTACGACCCCCTTCCCCCACCCCGGTCTCCTGCGTGACTGACCCCCATACTTTAGCCTATCCAAGCAGAGTGGCTATTGGGTGGCTGGACCTAGGCTGGTCCCTGGGGTGTCGCAAGGCGGCAATCTGCTACAGCACTCACCCATTCCCTCTCTCCCCTCCATAGATCATAAGGGACGCGGCAGCCTCACTACAGGATGGAGGTCCGCGCAAAGAGGGGGCGCTTGCCGGTGCGTGCTCAGGGCAGCCGCAAAACTTTAGTCCACGTTCGCGGCCCGCTGGGCCGCACCATCCGGTGCTCCTTCCCGGGCCCCTGACTCTTCCTGGCCGCGGGGTGGCTCCCGCGGCCGGCGTTACATGTGCGAGCTATGCTCCAACTAGGCCCGGCCGACCTTCGGTCCGGTCGGCCGGACGCCGCAAATTTTGGCCCAGGCGTCGCGGCCTGCTGGGCCGCACCTCACGCTCCTCTCGGGTCCCTGATTCTTCCGGCCGCGGGGTGGGCACCCGCGGCCGGCATTGGCTAGAGCTGTGCTCCAACAGGCCCCGGCCGGCCGTCGGTGCATTCCGGCCGGCCGGGCGCTGCATAGTTTGTCAGGCTTCGCGGCCTGCCGACCGCAATTCCGGCACTCGGGGTGGTCTCCCGCGGCCGGTATGTGGGCACCCGCGGCCGGCTTAGGCCGGCCGGTACTTTAAATGCTTGCGGCCCCGGTCATCCGGGCGCCGGTAAAATTTAGGCCCCGGCTTCACAGTCTGCTAGGCCGCAAATTCAGGCCTCTGTGGGGGGGGGGCGGGAACTATCCAGGCGCGAATTCTTCCCGCCAGGAGGTTCCCCCGCCCCCAAGAGTTCACAGCGCCGAGCCCCCCCCCCCCCCCCCCACAGGCCAGATGCCTGTTAACCCTTTGGGTACTGGCCGGCTCCGGATGGGCCTGTACGGCCTGTGCCCCTGTATGGTTGCCCCCCTTTCTGCCTCAGGGAGGCTGTAATATTAATAAATAATAATAATAATATAATATAATAAAAAAAAAAAAAAATTATAATTTTGTTTTGAATAACTGGTCTTGTGGGCTGCGCAGGACGCGGCAGCCTCATCATTCGGTATGCTGTCTGTAGGCATGCCCCCCTTTCTTAGGCGGTATGTCGCGCTCCCCGGCTGCGGCGCTGGCCAGGGCATGTTCCCCCTCCCAGGCGTTTTCTTGCCCTCTCCCGGGATACGGCGCTGGCCAAGTGCATGCATAAAAATTTTTCGGGCCAGTATGCGTCACCCAGTTCTGGTGGCTGCAGGTGCATGGCCCTCCTTCCTAGGCGGAATACTGCACTCTCTTTGGCTGCGGCCTGGCCTCGTGCATGACCCCCCCTTTTTTCTAGGCGGACTGCTGCACTCTCACCGGATGCGGTGCTGGCCATGTGCACGACCCCCTTCCACAGGCGGGACGTTGCACTCACTGGATTCGCTGCCGGCCATGTGCATGAACCCCTTCATAGGCGGAATGCTGCACTCTCACCGGTTACGGTGCTGGCCATGTGCATGAACCCCTTCCATAGGAGGTATACTGCACTCTCCCCGGATACGGTGCCGGCCATGTGCACGTTCCCCTTCCATAGGCGGAACACTGGACTCTCACTGGATTCGTTGCCGGCCATGTGCATGAACCCTTCCATAGGCGGAATGCTGCACTCACCGGATACGGTGCCGGCCATGTGCGTTTACCCCTCCCATAAGAGGTACACTGCACTCTCCACGGATACGGTGCCGGCCGTGTGCACGTTCCCCTTCCATAGGCGGAACACTGAACCTCACTGGATCCGTTGCCGGCCATGTGCATGACCCCCCCCCCTTCCGTGGGCGGTGTGCCGCACTCTCACTGGATTCGCTGCTGGCCTTGGACATGTCTCCTTTCCTCAGGCGACATACGTACACTCTCACTAACTGTGTTTGTTCTCTCGCCAGTGCGTTGCTGGCCATGTGCATGGCCCCATCCATGGCGGGGTGCTCGCACTCTCACTGGATGCGATGCTGGCCATGTGCATGGCCCCCATTTCTGGGCATGAGCATGCCCTCTAACTTGGGTGGAATGCTTGCACTCCCATGGAATCTGTGCTGGTCTTGTGCATGGCCACCCCTTATTCCATGGGCGGCATTTTGCACGCTCACGCGATCCACGGCTGTCCGTGTTTATGCGGTGCTGAACTGGTACACGTCCCCCTTCATTGGCGGAGTGGTGCACTCTCACGAAATTCGGTGTTGGGTGGATTTTTGCACAATCACTTAATGATAGAATAACCCTGTGCATGCCCCCTTTCCCTAAGTGTACCTTCCTGCGTTCTGCTGGACATGTGCGGCCATGGGCATGGCCCCCTTCTGGGCGGAATATGGTATGTCCTACTTTTCCATAGTAGGTACTGGCCTTGGTATCCCCCCCTTTTGGGGCGGGCTTCTGCACTCTTGCCGACTGCTGTGTTGGCCAGGTACATTTCCCCCCTTTTCTGGGCGGACTGCTTGCGTTCCATTGCATGCCGTGCTGGTCTTGTGCATGACTGCCTTTCAGGTTGCACTTGCACTTCCGTTGGTATGGTTGGACTCTGGCTGATCCTTCGCTGAGTGACTATTTTTTTTGCAGTGAGCGGACTTTCTTGTGCGCTCTGTCCGTTGTTTGGGCCGGGTATGCCTTCTCCTCCCATGGGTGGGTTGGTCTTCTCACTGCTTACGGGGCTACTCGTACGTATGCCTCCCTTTCTCCTGCAACATACCTTTTTTCTCTTGAGATACGATGCTTGCAGCTAGCCTTGCGCTATCTCTCTAAAGAGCTCGTTCTGTCCACCTGTGTGAGCCTACGGTGGTGTTCAACAAACAGCTAATGAATGCCCAATGTGTTCAAAGGTATATATATATACCTTATATATAAGTAGACGAGCTCTACTTGTTCGCTACTGCACCGAGCTGGGTGGTACTCATTCCTTTCGTCCCTTCCGCCCGGGGTGTGTTCGTGGTCCCTAGATGCGTACCGTTCGTCCTCCCGCGGCATTGTTTCCCTGCGTTGGTGGTCACATAGTCGAGAGTGCTGTCTGCAGCGTCCCTCGAATTCTGCGTTTTCTCTGGCGGGACTACGGTTCCCTCGCCTACGACCATTCCTCCTCTTCAGATGCGGTGTGGTGTGAGTCCTTCCGGTTGGTGCCCTCTGCGCTTCAGTCTGATCTGTTACCAGGTTCGGGCCGCTCTTCTCGGGAAGATCACCCAACTTCTCTTGGGTGCTCGCGTACCCAGGTCCGGAGGACCTCCATCTTGGGTTCTTCAGGGTATTCGCCTTCTGCGGGCGGTGAACCGGGCGTCGGTGTAGCGGGGTTCTGCTCTTGAGCTGTCCTATGGCTTCCCTGTTGCCCACCCCTCCTTTCGGTTGGAGGGTGTTATGCCGGCCTCTGTCTCGACTGCCTTTTCTCGCCGGCTCTGTTTGGCTCCCGCTCGGTACAGTTCACTCCGATGTGGCTTCTGTCCCGGCCATGCTTCAGAGGCTTTCCTTCGCTGCCCTCCCCTCTGGGGAGAGCATGGTTGTTCATGTGGATGGTTCCGGTGTTCCTTTTGGCCTCGTACTGTTTCCCTTGTTCGCACTGGCTGTACTAGCTGTGTGCCTATTTACCGGGTCTGCCGCGTTCTGTCCTCCAGCTGGGTGCAGATTGAGTTTTTTTTTTTCCATTCTCGGCAATGGTTCTGCCATGGATTTACCTTCTCGGTAACTTGGGAGGACTACCATTCGGTCAGGGTTGCCCTTGGATCTCCCACACTGGGACTGTAGAACGGCTTCCGTTCTGGCCGTGTTACTGGTCTGCGCATGATCTCGTTGGGTTTTCACCCGCTTGCCAGGCGACTCTAGCGGGCTCGTTAGTGTTCGCTCCTGGCCGTGTTTCGTCCAGGTTCTGTTGTAGGACTTAGGGTTTTTACCTGGGGTTCTGTGGGAAGCTGGGCGTTTTCCCCTCTCTGCCTTTCTTTCTCCATGGTTCTGTCTTTCTCCAGTCCGGCCTGGACCTGGGACTGGGACCCTGTTGCTTCAAGTGTCGGCGCTGTCCCTCCTCTTTCAGCGTTCCACGGCCCTCTGGGCCTGTCAAGACCTTCTTCCATGGAGCGGCTCTTGGGTTCCCTTTGTACTGCCCTCCGGTACCGCCCTGGGATCTACATACTGGGTTCTTGGCGCTCCTATCTTTCCTTTGGAGCCGTTACAGTAGTTCTCTCTACTCCTTCTGTCCTGTGCGGTTGTGTTTCCGTAGCCGTCGGGTCTCTGACGGGTGCCTGAGTGGCGGTCCTTCTTGTTCCGAGCCTTCTGTCTTTCCATAGGACAGGGCTGTTCTCCATCCCGTCTCTTCCTTCCTTCTGAAGGTGGTGTTTGTCTTTCAGTTCCGCGAGGCATTCGTCCTCCCCTTCCCGCCCCCGGGAACGGACACTTCACCGTTTGGACGTTGTTTGGGCCTTGCGTTTTTGCTTGGAGATCTCCGGCTCTTGTCGACGTTTGGTCTCTTGTGTTTCTAGGAGGTCCGTGCAAGGGTTGCGGCCTCCAGGGTGGCTTCCTCCGCTTTCTCAGAGTGGCTATTGTTGTGGTTACCGCACAAGGGCAGGGTTCTGCCTTTGGTGTCACTGTCCATTTCACCAGAGCGGTCGGTGTCCCCTGGGCCGGAGGCATTGGGCTTCGGCCATGCATTTGTGCAAGGCGGTCACTGTCTTCCTTGCACACCTTACCGAGTTCTACAGGGTGCATACTCGGGCTTCAGCGGATGCTGTCTTGGGCTGCCTGGTCTGCAGGCGGCGGTTTCTTGATGCCTTCGGGTGCTTCGCCTTGGTGCTGTAGTCCCTCCCCTCTTGGACTGCTATTGAACGTCCCAAGGTCTTCTGTGTCCCCCAAGGAAACTGGGCGAGAAAACGAGATTTTTGTATAACTTACCAGTAAAATCTCTTTCTCGCTCTTTCCTTGGGGGACACAGCACCCACCCATTCTTTGTTTTTATCTACGCGAGTTTCCGAGTTTGTTTTACCCGTTGGGTAGTTGGCTTGTTGGTTCCACTTCTTGGGCTTTGCCTTTTCTCACTACTTGGACACGCAACTGGCAGCCTTTCTCTCCAGGCTGAGGGTATAGCTGTGGAGGAGGGGCTTAACAGTTTTTTCTTAGTGTCACGCCTCCTAGGGAGATGAGCTATACCCAAGGTCTTCTGTGTCCCCCAAGGAAAGAGCGAGAAAGAGATTTTACTGGTAAGTTATACAAAAATCTCGTTTTTTCTCCACACAGTAGTATTGTTCACCATGTTCCCCATTCAATATACATAAAATAATATCCCTATTTGTGCCCATACATTAGTAATGCTCCCCCCAGTGCCACCATACAATAGTATTTTCCTACATATAATATCCCTCTTCGTGCTTCTGAATTTTGTTAATATGTGCCCTCTTTGTGCCTTTAAAAATAGAAACTCTCATAACCCTGTTCTGATGACAAGCGACCTCCATCCTGCTATCCACTACCCAACACAGTCAGTGTGATGTAGTGACATCATTGCACCATTTCACATCCTCTGCCTGATGCTTACTATAGCGATCAAGTAGTGCAGCTCTATAATTTTAAGCTGGATCCGCATCCTGAGGATTTGGATCCAGTTGAAAGTGGCGTTTGCCCCGGGATTTCCCCCTTCCCCTCCGGTCACAACGACTGCGACCATGATTGTTACGCCACTGAATGTAGTCCGTAATCTTTCCCATTACAACAGGAAAACTGCAAAGGGGTAGCTGGAAATCACTTTGGGTAGCAGTCAGTATATTTCAGGTTTTTAGGGGCATCCTCTACTGTACTATAGTAGTAATTATATAGAATTTTGTATATTAGTAGTTATATTAGTCAAAATAGAATATAATATATATATTTTTTTTCTTTCTGCAGCTGATCCTAAGTGGAGGGGCAGACAACAAGCTATATTCCTACAGATACACAGCGCCACCTTCAGATGTTGGCGCATGAACTGCATCATGGACTGAAGAGATTTTTATTTCTGCAAAATCTGTTGTAAATGAAGTTGGCTGGAGAACTGGTCCTTTTTAATACTATAGTATATTTGTACAGAAAACGACATGAATGCATTTGCAGTTTTCTTTAGTTAGCAGAAATAAATTTATTAGAAGGTTGTCCAATTCTAATTTCAGTCCCCCCACATTTTAACTATGCCATGGCACACAGGAGCCAGAGCTAACTCATTGCCATTTATGATCTATTTGTTGTGTGAACAGAAGTAACTACATGTGATTCTGAGTAATCATAGATGGAGAAAGCAGAGATACAATGGAGGTAACCTGTGCAATATAATCTGCCTTTATAATGGTTGTGCATTAAATTGTCACACTCTGATATTGAAGAGGTCTTTTTATCTACACTAGCAGCAAAGAATACCCGCAAAACTGAACGGGGTTTTCCACTTACTTTCCGTGAGTCTTGTTTCTATATGTGTGTCAGAAGCTCTGCCTCTCCTTTCCCTCCCAGCTTGAATGCCACAGATCCAAGCCTGCATGAAGCCCTGCTAGAAAACCTCCGTCCTGAGACATGGCATCATTGCTGACATCATGTCTACAGTGCGGGGTCCAGGAGCAGAACTCCACCCTCAGAGGCAAGGTAGCTGATAATTTGTCTACAGGGCAGAGCCTTACAAACTTTGCCATGCCTCAGATGTCAACGTGACGGCACTGGGATACGGAACCAACACAGCAGAAAATGCTGGAAAACTGGGTGGTGGTGGTTCTATGCAAGGATCTCATGGGGAGATGCAAGTAACAAAAAAATGTTTATTCCTCAAAAGATTAGCCCATTAAAGAGATCTGCAGAATTTAATAGCTTATGCATGCAGATTACTTAGACCATTTGAGATAATGGAAAAAAACCTTTTTAATTCAATTGAGCTGCGATTGACTAAGTATAAACTGCTAGTGGTGTTTGGTCAATGATCAGACGACCAATATTGTGCACCCTTTAATTTGGGTTCTGCAGCAGGATATAAGTTGAGTAAGGCCTCATGCACATGACCGTTCCGTTTTTTGTGGATCCGCAAAACACAGAAGCCGCCCGTGTGCCTTCTGCAATTTGTGGAACGGAAAAGGAGGCGATTATAGAAATGCCTATTCTTGTCTGCAAAACGGGCAAGAATAGGACATGTTATATATTTTTTTGTGGGGCCACTGAATGGTGCAACGGATGTGGACAGCACACTGAGTGCTGTCTGCATCTTTTGCGGCCCCATTGAAGTGAATGGGTCCGTACCCGAGTCGCAAAAACCGTGGCTCAGATGCGGACCAGAACAATGGTTGTGTGCATGAGGCCTAAGGGTCACGTTAATACTGGGTGGCATCTCCCCTTGGTGCGGTAATGGTCTTATAGTGCTAAATATACTCCTGGGGTATGTCATTCTAAGCTCTTTCAAACCTTTTGGCCCAGTCTGAAGTCTAGAGCACTCTGGATCAGGTTTTCATTGAAAACCTCTCTGTACTTGCTCTACTCTGGTTTCCCTCAACTCTGACCAGTCTCCCTGCTGAAAACCACCCTCACACCATGATACTCCCACCACTATGCTTCACTGTAGGGATGGTATTGGGCAGTGCCTGGTTTCCTTCAAACATGACGCTTATAATTGAAACCAAAAAGTAAAATTTTGCTTTCTCGCCCAGTTTCCTTGGGGGACACAGAAGACCTTGGGTATAGCTCATCTCCATAGGAGGCGTGACACTAAGTGAAAACTGTTAAGCCCCTCCTCCACAGCTATACCCTCAGCCTGGAGAGAGAGACTGCCAGTTTTTGCTTAGTGTCCAAGGAGGCAAGACACTCCCTGCTACTGCAGGGCTGTTTTCTCCTTTGTTTAATTTTTTGATTTTTACTTTTTTATTTCTTTTTGTTCCAGATCATCAGGGACAACAGAGTCGCACTAGACCTCTCTGTTCTCCCGGGGTTGAGCTGCGCCAGTGCCGGGCTCCCGCACTGCTGCCTCCCCCACAGAAGGCAAGGTGGACCAGGGCAGCCCAGCTCCCCTGCATCCCGCCAGCGCAAGGGTCGCCCGCACGCCAAGTCCCTCGCCAGCGTCCTGCCACTACGGTGCCAGTAGCTGAAGGGGCGACCCTGCTGGAACGGACCGAGGGTGAAGACTGCTGTGGTAAGAGAGAGGCTTCTCCAGCCCTACGTCCCCCTCCCTGGCCATCCTGCGTGCTGGACTCCCATGCTGGTCCCGGCGGACCTACGCTGGCTCCTGGGCTAGCTGTTGCCCAATAATTATATAGCCCCACACCACCACCATACTGGTGGCCGCAGGGCGACAATACAATGCCCCTCCATAGGGGATTGCACAGGGGTGAGCATGGCATTGCTGTGGAGGAATATAGGGCCAGAGACCTGCTCCTAGCTGCCCCTAACACAGGGGTTATGCCGTCCATCCCCCTTGCCGGTCGCAGTTCAGTAGGGGGCCCACGCTAGCTGCCCCTGTCTCTCTCTCCCTCCTTAGGGGAACTACAGATGTCCATTAGGGCAGGGGGTGCAGTGCTGGCTTCCGGGGTCTCCCTCCTTACCGGTGTGCTAGAGCCAAAGGGCCGCTCCAGGCGCTGCCAGACGCAGGGCCTCGCGGCCTGCACGATGCTCCAACAGGCCCCGGCCGACTGCTGATGCTTCCGATCGGCCGGGTGCCGCAGACTTTGACCCAGGCTTTGGCCTGCTGCTCCGGACCTCTGTCTCTGCCGGCCCGCGGGTTGGGCACCCGCGGCCGTTTGGTACATGCGACAGCCGGCTCCCTCCAGGTCCCGGCTCACCGTCGTTGCCTCTTGGCCGGCCGGGCGCCGCAAAAATCTAGGCCCCGGCTTCGGGTCCTACTAGGCCGCAACATCCCGGCCTCTGTTGGAGGGGGCGGGAACGTCTCGCGGCGCGAATTCTTCCCGCCCGCACGTCCTCCGCCCCCCCAGAGGATCGCAGCGCCGCCCCCCAGGCCGGATCTTTGTTAACCTGTTGGGTGCCGGCTATCTCCAAGGGCCGGCTCCCTTCTGGAGGACCCCCTCTATGTCCTGGTGGGCTTCCTAATAAGCCTATACGAGGCTATGTCTCTCAGTGCCTTGGGAGGACTGTATGGTGGCCCTTTCTTGCCTCAGAGTGGCTATGTTTAAAAAAAAAAAAAAAAAAAAAGGGCTTCCATGGCGGAGTTATTAAATAACGGAATGGCTGCGCAGGACGCTGCAGCATGATACAGTGGTGCTGGCTGCATGCTATGCTTCCCTTCCGTAGGCGGCATGTCGCGCTTCCCCGGCTGCGGTGCTGACCGGCTGCAAGTCTCCTCTTTAGGCGGACCCTTGCCATCTACCGGGATACGGCGCTAGCCAAGTGTAGGCGCCCCCTCTTCCGCCCGTTCTATGGCAGGACATCACCTTTCCAGTTATGGTGCTGGCCATGGGCATGAACCCCTTCCTGAGTGGAATTCTGCGCTCTCTGGCCGCAGGCTAGCCATGTGCATAACCCCCTTCTATAGGTGGAATACTACATTCACCGGATCGGTGCTGACCATGGCACGACACCCCCCTTCCTTAGGGGAACGCTGCACTCACTGGTTGTAATGCTGGACAGGTGCATGTCCCCCTTCTGGGGCGGAATAATTGCACTTACCGGATTCAGTGTTGGCCATGGGTACGCCCCCCCCCCCCCCTCCTTAGGGGAACGCGGCACTCTCACTGGATTCCCTGCCGGCCATGTATGTAACCCCCTTCGGCGGAACGCTGCACTCCCGCTGTGTTCGCTGTCGGCCATGTGTATGAAACCCTTCTATAGGAGGAATTCCGAATTCTCGCCAGATGCGGTGCTGGCCATGTGCACGTCCCCCTTCCATAAGCGGAACACTGCTCTCTTACTGGATTTACTGCCGGCCATGTGCATGACTTCCTTTCGTAAGCGGACGGCTGCACTCTTATTGGTTTGCATTTCTCGCGGTAGGTTGCTGGCCACGTGCCTGAGTGCTTGCACTCTCACCAGATCCGCTGCCGGCTATATGCATGGCCCCCTTCCGTGGGCGGTGTTCCGCACTCGCGCTGGATTGCTGCCGGCGTGGCCATGCCTCTTCTCCTCAGGCGACATTCATGCACCTTTTTTACTGACTGGGTGTCATTGTGCCAGCACGTTGCCGGCCAGGTGCATGACCCCCATCCATGGCGGATGCTCGCGCTCTCCTGGGATGCGATGGTAGCCTTGTGCACCCCCCCCTCCCCCCTTTTTGTTTGGGTCACTGCATTTTCACCAAATGCGTTGCGGGCCGTGAGCATGGCTCTAGCAGGTGTGCGCTGCTTGCACCCCCTTTGGGAATGGTGCTGGCCTTGTGCTTCATTCCATGGGCGGAAATTTGTACGCTCACGAGATTCACGGCTGTCCGTGTGTATGCTGTACTGGACGTTCCCCTTTCATGGGCGGAGTAGTTGCACTCTCGCGAAATTCGGTGTTGGGTAGATTATTGCACAATCTTTTATTGCTAGGATATCCGGTGCATGCCCCCCCTTTTCAGGGCCTTTCCACTCTTGCCATCGGCAGAGTTGCCAGGTACCTTCCCCCCCTTTTTTTCCGGGCGGACTGCTTGCGTTCCTTCGCATGCCGGTACTGGTCTTGTGCATAACTCCCTTTCGGGCTGCACTTTACACTTCCGTGGATACTGTGGGACGCTGTGGCTGTGCGCTCTGTGCGTTGTTTTGGGCCGTGTATGCCTTCTCCTCCCTTGGGTGGGTTGGCCTTCTCGCTACCTGCAGGGTTGCTAGTACGTATGCCTCCCTTCTTCCTGCGACATACTTTTTTTTTCTCTCTGGGGTGTGTTTGCTTGTCGCAAGCTTGCACTTTCTCTGAGGAGATCGTTCTGTCCACTTGTGAGCCTAAGGTGTTGTTGTCCGACACGCGACAATGGATGCTCAATGTATTCACAGCTGTATATCTTGTATGTACGTAGACGGGCTCTGCTGGCTCGCTACTGCACTGAGCTGAGTGGTACCCATTCTCCGGTGGGGTCCCGTTGTTGTCGGCACCCACCATGTTCGTTGGCCTTTCCACCTGGGGAGTGTTCGGGGTTCCTTGATGCGTACCCATTCGTCATTTAGTGGCATTGTTTCCCTACGCAACCGGTCGGGGTCGAGAGTGTTGTCTACAGTGCCGCTCGACCTCTACGTTGGCTCTGGCGGGACTACGGTTCCCTCGCCTACTACCATTTCCTCTTCTCGGATGCAGTGTGGTGTGGGTCCTTCCTATTGGCGCCCTTTGCGCTCCAGTCTGTTGCTGCCAGGTTCAGACTGCTCCTCTCGGGTAGGTCGCCCAACTCTTCTTGGGTGCTTGATTGTCCAGGTCCTGGGGACCTCCACCTTGGTTTCTTCAGGGTATTCGCCTGCTGCGACGGTGTGCAGGTAGTCTCACAGAGTAGAGGGGATTCGGCTCTTCCTTTCCTCGCCGGCTCGGTTTTTTTGGCTTCTGCTCTGGGTTTGTCGTTCCAATGTGGCTGCTGCCCCGGCCAGGCCTCAGTGGCTGTTCCGTCGTTGCCCCCCCCCCCCCTCCTCTGGGGTGAGCATGGTTGTTCGCTTGGATGGTTCCGGTGTTACTTGCGGTCTCGTACCATCTCCCTCGTTCTCGCTGGCGGTGCTAGCGGTTTGCCGGGCCTACCGCGTTTTGTCCTCCCACTGGGTGCAGGTTGCCTTTCCGTTCTGGGTGTATGGCCTGTGGGACTTACTTTCTCAGTGCCTTGGGAGGACTGCCCTTCGGTCAGGATTGTCCTTGGATCTCCCACACGGGGCTGTGGAACTCCTTTCTTTGGTGGCTACATCGACTTGGACTTGGCCTGTCTGGTTTGGGCATCTGTCGGATGCTGGGCAGACCCTTCGGGTTTCTTCCGTCTGTCCTTCTGCTCCCCCACTCCGGTCGGATACGGGGCTATGTTGTTCGGGGGCCGACAGGACCGTGGTTTCCGATCCTTCGGCCGTGTTACTGGTCTGCGCCTGATCCCATTGGGTTTTCTTCCGCTTACTGGGTGATTCCTGCGAGCACGCTAGTGTTCGCTCCCGACTGTTTAGTACAGGTTTGGTTGTCGGGCTTAGGGTTCTTACCTGGGGTTTTGTGGGAAGCGGGGCATTCCCCCACTCTGCCTTCTCGCCCTTGGTTCTGTCTTTCGCTAGTCCGGCCTGACCCTGGGACTTCTGTTACTTGAAGTGTCAAGTGTCTGCGCTGTCCTTCCCCTTCCAGCGTTTCCTGGCCCTCTTAGGCCTTGTCATGTCCTTCTGCCACAGAGTGGCTCTGTGGTTCCTCTTTATCGTTTCCTGGTTCCGCCCTGGGAACTACATACTGAGCTCTCTGCGCTCCGGTCTTTCCCTTGGAGCCGTTGCAGGAGTTCTTCCTACTCCTTCTGTCTTGTACGGTTGTGTTTCTGTTGCCATCATGTCTGACGGGTGCCTGATTGATGGCCCTTCGTGTTCTGTGCCTTCTGTCCTTTTCCAGGACAGGGCTGTTCTCCGTCCTGTTCCTTTCTTCCTTCCTTCCTTCTGAAGGTGTTATCTGCCTTCTTATCAACGAGGCTTTCGTCCTTTTCCACCCATCCCCGGGTACGGACGCTTTGCCGTTGGGAGGTTGTTGGACCTTGCGGTTGTTTACTTGGAGATCTCCGACTCCGGTCGGCGTTCGGTCTCTTGTGTTTCCAGGAGGTCAGTGCAAAGGTTGATGGCCTCCAGGGTGGCCTCCTCCGCTTTCTCAGTGTGGCTTTTTGCTGTGGTTATCGCACCAATGGCAGGGTTCTGCTTTCGGTGTCACCGTTCATTTCATCAGAGCAGTCGGTGCCTCCTGGGGCGGGGGTGTTAGGTTTCGGCCATTCATTTGTGCAGGGCGGTCACTTCTTCCTTGCACACCTTACCGAGTTCTACTGGGGGCATACTCGGGCTTCGGCGTATGCTGCCTTGGGCCGCCTGGTCTGCAGGCGGTGTTTTCTTGATGCCTTCGGGTGCTTCGCCTTGGTGCTGTGGTCCCTCCCCTCTTGGACTGCTATTGAACGTCCCAAGGTCTTCTGTGTCCCCCAAGGAAACTGGGCGAGAAAACGAGATTTTTGTATTACTTACCAGTAAAATCTCTTTCTCGCTCTTTCCTTGGGGGACACAGCACCCACCCATTCTTGTTTTTTCTTGCACGGTTTCAGAGTTTGTTTTACCCGTTGGGTAGTTGGCTTGTTGGTTCCACTTTTGGACTTTGCCTTTTCTCACTGCTTGGACACGCAACTGGCAGTCTCTCTCTCCAGGCTGAGGGTATAGCTGTGGAGGAGGGGCTTAACAGTTTTCACTTAGTGTCACGCCTCCTATGGAGATGAGCTATACCCAAGGTCTTCTGTGTCCCCCAAGGAAAGAGCGAGAAAGAGATTTTACTGGTAAGTAATACAAAAATCTCGTTTTTATCAGACCAGAGAATCTTGTTGCTCACAGTCCTTCTTTCTGGCCCAGATTGGTGGAGTGCTGCAGTGATGGTTGACTTTCTGGAAGTTTCTCCCATCTGCACACAGGAGTTCAGACAAAGTGACAATTAAAGGGTGTTAATACTTCTGTTTTTTTTGTTTTTTTTAAATTTGTTTTTATAGAGTGCGGATTAATAGAGGAAAACTTTTTTTATTTTAGCACAAGGCCACGGCATAACAAAATGTGAAAAAAGTACTTTCCAAATGCACTGTATATCTGTCATCCATTTAAATTGAAAGCAAGCACCCTTAGGTGGTTTAGCATCTCTAACAGGCTATGAGGGTACTTGGTGCGACTGTGGCATTGCAAGCCACATCGAAATTCAAGCAGCTCAAGTACTGTTGTTAATGGCTTTGTGGCCATTAACTATGCATAGTGAAAAAGTAACGAGTTAGGCCCTTTTTTTTTTTTTTCTTTTCCTTTTTTGCTGATTCAGTTTGCGGTCCATATGCAAAACCAATCATTTCAATGGTTCCGCAAAACAAAAAAAAAAAAGGAATGTACTCCGTATGCATTCCATTTCCGTATATACATTCCGCTGAAAGATAAAACTTGTCCTATTATTGCCCAGCAAATAACAATCCGTGGCTCCATTCAAGTCAGTGTCCCGCAAAAAATACGGAATTCATACAGAACGCATCTGTATGTCATCCGTTTTTTGCTGATCCATGCCCATGTGTATACTGTTACAACACATTACATTAATGATTAAAAATTGCAAACAACGGATCGCATACGGAAACCATACAGAAATATTTTGCGGAACTACGGATCTGAAACACAACAGAAACATAAAACTGAACAACAGATTCGTTAAAAACAGACTACAAAATACTGAAAAAGCCATACTGTTGTGTGCAAGAAGCCTTACTCAAACACAAGCGTGGTTCTCACCATGCTATGAGGCCATGCCCAAAGGTCAGTATTTATAAGCCAAACCCAGGAGTGGGTCCAAAACGGAAGAAACACAAATATTTGCAGTATAATTTTTTTTTTTTCCCCCTCTGTAGGTTCCAATTCTGGTTTTGTTTTACAAATACCGATTGTGTGAAAGTGGTCTTCAGCTGGTTTTACATGTTATGGCTGCTGCGTTCAGACAAATCCTCGGCCGCAGATAATGGGCACTTGATTACCAGGTTTTCAATTATAATCGTGTGGACATTGGACACTAGGAGTGGGTGGGGTGTGGGAACCCAGTCTTTTGGAAAGTAATTATGCATGTGTAGTCACTCGACCAGGAATCACTGAGTCTCAGCAGTCTGACCCAACCCATCTGACTTTAATGACGTATCCAGTACATACACCTTACAACTAAGTCCAAAGTGCTACAAAAATACACTTTACATATCTGTGAATGATATTATTACATGTGATACCAAGACCGTGTTTTTTTTCACAGAATTAGCAAAAATACATAGAGCTGTTTTAACAAAAATGGCAATAACGCTGAAAGAGAAACTGATAAATCTGTATCTACTAACATCCAAAAACACTTTACTGAATAATAGCTCTAAATCTGCTGAATGATATGTAGGGACTCTTAGGCTACTTTCCCACTAGCGTTCTTCTTTTCCGGCATAGAGTTCCGTCACAGGGGCTCTATACCGGAAAAGAACTGATCAGGCATATCCCCATGCATTCTGACTGGAGAGTAATCCGTTCAGGATGTCTTCAGTTCAGTCGTTTTGATTGACCAGGCAAAAGATAAAACTGTAGCATGCTACGGTTTTATCTCCGGCGAAAAAAAACTGAAGACTTGCCTGAATGCCGGATCCGGCATTTTTCCCCATAGGAATGTATTAGTGCCGGATCCGGCATTCAAAATCCTGGATCCGGCCTGCGCATACCAGTAAAAATGTGAGAAAAAAAAAATACAAGACATCCGTCTGTCCGCATGACAAGCGGAGAGACTGATCCGTTCTTGCAATGCATTTGTGAGACGGATCCGCATCTGTCTCACAAATGCTTTCAGTCACATCAAAATCGTCGGGCTGTTCCAACGACGGAACTGTCCGCCGGATCACACTGCCGCAAGTGTGAAAGAAGCCTTAGTCATCCTACTTAATCCAGTAAACGTGTACAATTTATAGGGTGCTATTAGATGCCACACTCTTCCTACATTGTCCCATAAGACAATCTCACATTTAATTCATACGGAATGCTCGCTGTAGGCTTTAGGTAAATAATATCAGCGTTAAAACAATTATGAATCTGAGCAGATCCAAGCTGCAGGGATCCACTGTGGCTCATCTTGAGCACGACGGATAGTGGACAGGAGCTGAACAGTAGCAGACTGCAGATCATCATTCACCAACACTTGGTCCAAAAATTGGCTAAATTGCTCTTCCATCCTTCTTGCAGATTCTTCTATCTCCTGAAAGTCTTCCTCCTGCAGATACATCCAAATCAGAAAAGTGCCTCTTGCAGAGAGTGCAGACTTACAGGGAAACTGTAACAGCAGCATGTTGTAAAGCAGGAGGAGCTGAGCAGATACATAGGGGCGCATTTATTAAGACCACCGCTTTAGACAGCTTCCTAGCCTAAAACAGGCGTCGAAAATTGTAAAATGAGACTGGTCTGTTGGCCCCTCCCTGCTCATGCCACGCCCACTTTTTTTAACATCTGGAGCGAGTGGGGAAAAGTCACAAACTGCGCCAGAAATACACCAAACATAGGCATATTTCTGTTTAATAAATTACCCCCATTGTTTTCTGAAAGAAGATCTGTAAAACCTGCAATTTATACATTTAAATTCCCCCTTATTCTGGGCTCTGAAGTATGAACAGTCATAGAGGGAAGTCGGTCATTGACAACTGTGAGCTATGGGAAATCTTTTAAAGTTAAAATTTTGCATGCTGGGAACTGGCATACAACTTTAGTAAATGGGCATGTATAGGACTAAAGGACTTTTACTTTTAACTACCTTTTAACCCTTTCACGCAATAGGATGTACATGTTCTTTATTTCATATGCTGGAAGTGGTGTATAGGGGGGGGGCCACTTCTGACACCCACCTGCAGGGATCAACACCGCAGATGCTGCAGCCAATAGCAACTGTAGCATCTAAATGATTAGACAAAGGGAGAAGACTCTGGTGTGCCTGCACCCACTAATATAACTGTATTATACTGATTATTTTGTTAGTTATTTTATAATTAAAGATTCACATGTGATAAAACCACACTGTCCTTGTAATGTCACTTTGTGTACAGCACTGTGTATTGGGATTTACAGGACATATACCACTTTTAACGGCCATTCGGGCTGAAATGATTACTCGATTGAATCGAGTTATTCGACACAAAAAAAATCCTTGATGCAATTTTTTTGCATTGAAGATTTGTTTGTATCACGTTGCCACGGAGCGGGAGTGAAGCGCTTGCTATTACTCCCTCTCCGTGGTCTCCTGCTGGCCCTCAATACTCACCTGGTCCCGCTCTGCACTGACCTCCTGACGTATGCACGCCGTGACCTGACACGTTGTGTGGCGTCAGACGCAGAGCAGCGCGGAACGATGGAGTGTTGGCGATGCCCCTACTGGAAAGGTAAGTTGGTGCAACTAAGACTAGGTGCCCAGAGTGCACAGCGTCATAGGTGTCGGGAGGAGCGGAGGGGGGAGAGTGGAGCCGATGGCAATGGGGGGTACTGAAGCACTTGGGCTGATCACACAGTGGGGACTGATGGCAGGGGTCTGATGAGTTTTTATAAAGGAAAACAGTCTATTCATTTTTTCTTATTAGAATACTCGATTAATCATAAATAATAATCAATAGAATACTCGATTACTGAAATAATCGTTTACTGCAGCCCTAATGGCAATAATGTGTATATAATTATAATAATGACAGTACCTTAAACTTCTGGTTAACATAGTAATCAGTGATAACGCTGGCGTTTCTTCTTGTCTGCCTCATACAGTTTCGGCTTGGTGGTTTTATAAATATTACATATGGTTTAAGTTCATGTGTCCGAGACCCCATAATACCCTGTAAAATGACAGAAGGAAATGATTTTTTTTTTTAGCAAATCTAACAGTCCCTTGTGGTATTAAAGATGGCTAACAGTACACAAAATGCCTATAAATACTGGATGTGCATAACACAAAGTATGGAGTGCATAACACAAAGGCAGACCATGCCACCTCAATGTAGGGAGTGGGATCCCAATGATGAATTGTTTTTTGTACACAGTCATTAAGTGCTATGATAAACTTCTGTTTACATGCAGCCTCCACTAGGGGGAGCTCTGTATATAATGATTTCTACAGCTCCCAACGTGTTCAATGTCCAGATATAGTGAGATTCACCTAGTTGCTGAAAGCCAGAAATAAATTTAATTAATTATTTCATTATAGTATTTAAAGTAATGCTGTCAGGAGTATGAGCAGAATCACAGGCAGCATGTAATTCCTACTGTCTCCCTGGTTACATAGTTGTAACCTGTCTGTATTTTCCCTTTAAAATATACACCATCCTGCCTAATATTGTGTAGAACTCTCTCATGACCCTCTGAGACATGGACTCTACAAAACCTCTGAGGTCCTGTGGTATCTAGCAGCAAGACATTAGCAGCAGATAGGCCATAAATATCTGATTGGCGGGGATCTGACACCCAACAACCCCACCGTAGCTGTTTTGCAGTAGCTCATTGGGATAGGGGAATAGTGTCTGACTGGGGGAGGCCCCATCTTGAGAACAAGGACCCCGTATCCCCCTGTTTTAATTGAGCAGCATTCATGCATGCAGTTTTTATGGGACTGTTGGAGATAGTAGAGTACAAGTGCTTGGCTATCTCTGACAGTCCCATAGAATTGAATGGAGTGGCAGTGTAAGAGAGACACACACTCAGCCGTCCATAAGGGCCCACAATAGGTGCTTTCAGCAGTGGACAGGGGTCAGCATGGGCACGTGGCACTCTGGGGCATAGGCACTCTGAAATACACAGGGAGCTGTGATGCATTTTGTCTTTTAACACCATTCTATGGTTGCCACCTTTAACTTTTTAAGAGATTTCTGCTATAGTAAGTAGCCTGTAGGATCAAAGCTTGCCCACATTCCCCACTCACATCAATGAGTTTTGGGCACCGACAACAATGTCACCAGTTGCATAGTTACAGTTGCAAGAAAAAGTATGTGAACCCTTTGGAATGATATGGATTTCTGCACAAATTGGTCATGAAATGTGATCTGATCTTCATCCAAGTCACAACAATAGACAATCACAGTCTGCTTAAACTAAGAACACACAAATAATTAAATGTTACCATGTTTTTATTAAACACACCATGTAAACATTCACAGTGCAGGCGGAAAAAGTATGTGAACCCCTAGACTAATGACATCTCCAAGAGCTAATTGGAGTGAGGTGTCAGCCAACTGGAGTCCAATCAATGAGATGAGATTGGAGGTCTTGGTTACAGCTGCTCTGCCCTATAAAAAACACACATCAGTTCTGGGTTTGCTTTTCACAAGAAGCATTGGCTGATGTGAATGATGCCTCGCACAAAAGAGCTCTCAGAAGACCTACGATTAAGAATTATCTCCAAAAGCCTTTCTGTTCATCAGTCCACAGTAAGACAAATTGTCTATAAATGGAGAAAGTTCAGCACTGCTGCTATTATCCCTAGGAGTGGCAGTCCTGTAAAGATGACTGCAAGAGCACAACACACAATCCTAATTCCACCCCACACACTATCTATACAATTACACTCACATACAAAAACCGCCCCACCTCCTGGCTCTAAACGCTGTCCCCTAGCTTTAATAATGTCCCCCAATGTAGGGCCCCATCTTAAATAATGTCCCCATAGTGTGTTTCTTTTTTTAAATCTTTTATTTAGGGTCCCCAGCTTTATAATGACCCCAAAGTGTCCCGCAGCCCAAAAAAAAAAAAACAACAAACCCTCACCTTATCCACTTGCTCGCTGTGCAGCAGTCTCTTCTCTCTTCACAGAACAGAACCTGCTGAAGGTGCGCAATGACGTCACTGCGCGTTCCCATGTGGTTACGTCACCACGCAGATCGCAGGTCCTTCGGCAGGTTGTGCTCAATGAAGAGAGAAGAGACTGCCGCACCACGAGCAAGTGGATGAGGCAAGTTTTTTTTTTTAACCCGTAAATGGCTGTGTACCTATTTTTAACCCCTTAACGCAGAACGCCGTGCATGTACGGCGGGGGATGCATTGCCAGAATGCATTCCGTCATACATGCATGGTGGGATGATCGGGTGAGCAACGGAGCGGTGTGCGCCTGATCACTGCAGGGGTCCGGCAGTCCCTAATAGCCGGGCCCCTGCTGTTAAGCGATGGCGGATTAACCCCTTCTATGCCGCGGTCCGCAAAGTGGTTTGCGGCAGGTGAAGCAGCGCATTGAGTCCCTGCGCTGCTGTGGTGGGGACCCGATGCGTGACAAGGCAGCCAGATGGCATGCAGAGGCTGTCCAATGCCCTGCACGGCATCTGGACCTGCCTTTTACGGGTGCCGAGGAGATCCAGCCTCAGGCTGGGTCTCCTAGGCAACCTGTTTGTGTACTACTCACTGTAGTACACGAACAGGCAATGCATTACAATACAGATGTATTGTAATGCATTGCAGAGAGGATCAGACCCCCAAAAGTTGAAGTCCCAGAGTGGGACAGAAATAAAGTTAAAAAAAAAAGTGTTTTGAATAAAAAAAATAAAATTTCAAGTAAAAAAAAAAATTGAAAAAAAAAAGAAGAAAAGCCACATATATTAGGTATTGCCGCATCCATAACGACCGGCTCTATAAATATATCATCCACCTCGTCCGATAGACACCATAAAAAAAAAAACTGTAAAAAAAAAAAGCAATTTTTGTCACCTTACATCACTAAAAGTGCAATACCAAGCGATCAAAAAGGCATATCCCCCCCAAAATAGTACCAATCTGTCACCTCATCCCGCAAGAAATGAGCCTCTACATAGGACAATCCCCCCAAAAATAAAAAAAACTATGGAGACACAAAAACATAATTTATTTTTGTTTCAAAAAATGCTTTTATTATGTTAAATGTAAAAAAAAGTACACATATTAGGTATCGCCGCGTCCGTAAAAACCTGCTCTATAAAAATACCACATGACCTAACCCCTCAGGTTGACACCGTAAAAAAAAAAGTGTCAAAAAAGCAATTTTTGGTCACCTTACATCAGAAAAAGTGTAATAGCAAGCGATCAAAAAGTCACACACCCCAAAATTGTACCAATCAAACCGTCATCTCATCCCACAAAAATGATATCCTACTTAAGAGAATCGCCCAAAAAATAAATAAATAAAACTATGGCTCTCAGACTATGGTGACACTAAAACATGTTGTTTTTTTTGTTTCAAAAATGATATTCGTGTATAAAACAAAAAAAATGTATACATATTAGGTATCGCCGCATCCGTATCAACCTTCTCTATAAAAATATAACATGATTAAACCTGAAAAAAAAAACGGTGTAAAAAAGCCATTTTGTCATCTTACATCACATAAAGTGTAATAGCAAGCGATTAAAAAGTTATATGCACCCCAAAATTGTACCAATCAATTGGTCATCTCATCCCGCAAAAAATAAGACCCTACCTAAGATAATTACCCAAACACTGAAAACTATGGCTCTCAGAATATGGAGACACTGAAACATGATTTTGTTTTTGTGAAAAAAATATTATTGTGCAAAACTTACATAAATAAAAAATAAAGTATACATATTAGGTATCACCGCGTCCATAATAACTTGCTCTATATAAATATCACATGACCTAACCCCTCAGGTAAATACCGTAAAAAAAAAAGCAATTTTTTGTCACCTTACATCACAAAAAGTGTAATAGCAAGCGATCAAAGTCATATGAACCCCAAAAATGAGCCCCTACACAAGACAGTCATATTTGGTATTGTCGCTCCGTGACAGCCTGCTCTTTAAAAATACCACATGATCTAACCTGTCAGATGAATGTTGGAAATAACAAAAAATAGAAACGGTGCCAAAACAGCTATTTCTTGTTACCTTGCCTCACAAAAAGTGTAATATAGAGCAATCAAAAATCATATGTACCCTATTATAGTACCAACAAAACTGCCGCCCTATCCCGTAGTTTCTAAAATGGGGTCACTTTTTTGGAGTTTCTACTCTAGGGGTGCATCAGGGGGCTTCAAAAGGGACATGGTGTGAAAAAAAACAGTCCAGCAAAATCTGCCTTAAAAAAAACGTATGGCATTTCTTTCCTTCTGTGCCCTGCTGTGTGCCCGTAGAATAGGTTACAACCACATAAGGGGTGTTTCTGTAAACTACAGAATCAGGGCCATAAATATTGAGTTTTGTTTGGCTGTTAACCCTTGCTTTTTAACTGGAAAAAAATTATTAAAATTGTGGAACACCTAAAGGGTTAGCAAAGTTTGTAAAATCAGTTTTGAATACCTTGAGGGGTGTAGTTTGTGAAATGAGGTCATTTTTGGGTGGTTTCTATTATGTAAGCCTCACAAAGTAACTTCACACCTGAACTGGTCCTTTAAAAAGTGGGTTTTAGAAATTTTCGGAAAAATTTCAAGATTTGCTTCTAAACTTCTAAGCCTTGTAACGCCCCCCCCCCCCAAAAAAAATTTGCATTTACAAAATGATCCAAACATGAAGTAGACATATGTGGAATGTAAATTATTTTTGGAGGTATTACTATGTATTATGAACAGTATTTTTCGCCTATAAGACGCACCTAGGTTTTTGAGGAGGAAAATAAGAAAAAAAATATTTTTAACCAAAAGGTGAGCTTTTGGTGGGTTTTGAATTAATGGTGGTCTGTGCATGACACTATTATGGGGGATCTGTGGATGACGCACTGTCATGTGGGGGATCTGTGGATGGCACTGTTTATGGGGGATCTGTGGATGGCACTGTTTATGGGGGATCTGTGGATGGCACTGCTGTGGGGTGGGGGATCTGTGGATGGCACTGCTGTAGGGTGGGGGATCTGTGGATGGCACTGCTGTAGGGTGGGGGATCTGTGGATGGCATTGTTGTGGGGTGGGGGATCTGTGGATGGCATTGTTATGGGGTGAGGGATCTGTGGATAGGCACTGCTATATGTCATCCACAGATCCCCCTTATAACAGTGTCCCCGAATACACTGCAGTATTTATAAACATTAATCCTTAACCTGTTAATTAGCCTCTTTCACACTTGCGTTGTCCGGATCCGGCGTGTACTCCACTTGCCGGAATTACACGCCGGATCCGGAAAAACGCAAGTGAACTGAAAGCATTTGAAGACGGATCCGTCTTCAAAATGCTTCAGTGTTACTATAGCAGCCAGGACGCTATTAAAGTCCTGGTTGCCATAGTAGTAGTGGGGAGCGGTATACTTACAGTCCGTGCGGCTCCCGGGGCGCTCCAGAATGACGTGCCATGCGATCACGTGATCCATGCGCTTGGGGCGCCCTGACGTCACTCTGGAGCGCCCCGGGAGCCGCACGGACGGTAAGTATGCTGCTCCCCACTACACTTTACCATAGCTGCCAGGACTTTAGCGTCCCGGCAGCCATGGTAACCATTGAGAAAAAGCTAAACGTCGGATCCGGCAATGCGCCGAAACGACGTTTAGCTTAAGGCCGGATCCGGATCAATGCCTTTCGATGGGCATTCATTCCGGATCTGGCCTTGCGGCAAGTCTTCAGGATTTTTGGCCGGAGCAAAAAGCGCAGCATGCTGCAGTATTTTCTCCGGCCAAAAAACCTTCCAGTCCGGAACTGAAGACATCCTGATGCATCCTGAACAGATTTCTCTCCATTCAGAATGCATTAGGATAAAACGGTTTAGGATTCTTCCGGCATAGAGCCACGACGACGGAACTCTATGCCGGAAGAAAAGAACGCAGGTGTGAAAGAGCCCTAAAGCTGCGCTCCCCCCTGTTCCCCTGTATCCCCTGTATCAGTACAGCACTTACAGACAAGCTTCCATAGCAGGCAGAGCGGACGGCAGCAGTAACATCACTCACTGACCTTGCGCGCCTGCTTCATTCATAAAGTGGGAGGAGGCGCTCAACGTCAGTGAGTGACGTTACTGCTGCTGTCCGCTCTGCCTGCTATGGAAGCTTGTTCGTAAGTGCTGTACTGATACAGGGGAACAGGGGAGAGCACAGCTTTAGTTAAACTTATTAACAGGTTAAGGATGCGCAAGTAGTTTTTTTTTTTTTTTTTTTGTGTGCGTACGCTAACTGTGGCCGGCATTCTTAGCTTCCGGCCACTGTTAGGGCATCGCACACCCCACCGATGATCAACTTCGGACGGTTGATCAGCGATTTTGATTTTTTTTTGTCAAATTTTTTGACATTTTTTTTAGTTAGTCTTTTTTTTTTGGTCTGTTAGGTTTAGGGTGAGTTAGCAAACATCCGTGCCCCCACACACTCGCACACCAAATAAAGATTTACACACACATACACACGCAGGCACACACTCCCCTATGGCCCGCCAGACGTTCTCGGCCGAGGAGGCATACGCCCTGCTTGCCTCCGACTCAGAGAGTCCCAGTGAGGACGAGGATGACCCCACTTTCCTTTTGTCATCTGCGTCCTCCTCATCATTTAGCGATGATGATGATGAGACGCCGCCAGGCGGAGCAAGGGGACCGCCATGCTGTCTTTTTTTCAGTGACCACTTTGTAAATCTGATGGTGGAGCAGACGAACCTGTACGCTCAACAGTTTGTTGCTCAACACCCGGGCTCCTTTTTGGGTAGGCCCGGTGGCTGGACCCCGGTCAGTGCAGCCGAGATGAGGACGTTTTGGGGCCTCGTACTGCACATGGGCCTAGTCAAGAAACCAAGTGTCAGGCATTACTGGAGTGGGGACGTCCTCTACCAGACCCCACTTTACAGTACAGCCATGACATGCTCCCGGTTTGAGGCCATCCGGAAAATGCCTGCATTATTCAGATAATGCAGCATGTACCCCCCCCCCCCCCTCATTGCGTTCAAGGGGAGACTCCTTTTCTGCCAGTATGTTCCCTCTAAGCGGGCGAGGTATGGCGTGAATCTGTGCAAACTTTGTGAGAGTACCTCAGGGTACACTTACAAGTTTTGTGTGTACGATAGGCGAGATTCCCGTATTCAACCCCCAGAACGTCCCCACACTCTGGGTGTTAGCGGGAAACTTGTGTGGGACCTTAGGCACCCACTGCTAGATAAGGGTTACCACGTGTATGTGGATAACTTTTATACTAGTATCCCCTTGGTCAAGTCCCTCGCCGCCAGATCCACGTCCGCTTGTGGAACCATACAGAGAAAGCAACGCGGCCTCCCTACCCACCCCCTCCAGGTACCTATCCCCAGGGGTGAGACCCGTGCTCTTACCAGTGGAAACCTGTTTCTAATCAGATATAAGGACAAGAGGGATGTCCTTGTACTGTCCACAATTCATGGTAACGGCATCACCCCTGTCCCTGTGCGAGGTACCGCGGCAACGGTCCTCAAGCCCGATTGTATCGTCGACTACAATCGGTATATGGAAGGAGTTGATCTATCTGATCAAGTCCTCATCATATAACACCATGCGCAAAACCCGGGCATGGTACAAAAAAGTTGCGGTCTACTTGGTACAGGTTGCCTTGTACAACTCTTTTGTGCTGTCCCGGAGCCCTGGCAACACAGGGACATTCCTTCAGTTCTATGAGGCAGTCCTCAAGGACCTGATCTTTTCTGACCGGGAAAGAGCAGGCCGGAGTACCTCGGAAACTGGAGGAGCCCGGATCGTCCCTGGCCAACACTTTCCAAGTGTGGTCCCCCATACTGGAAAGAAGGGACGGACCCAAAAAAGGTGCAGAGAGTGTGTAACAGGAGTGGGATACGGAAGGACACCACTACTCAGTGTGACACGTGCCTCGATCATCCGGGCCTCTGCATTATTGGTTGCTTCAGGTAGTACCACACTTCCATGGAGTACTAAATTTATATCCCAATTTAGCCACTGACAATCGGATATAAAACTGGTTCTCAGACTTGAGAAACCACAAAAATAAATAAAAAAAATTCAGTAAAACATAAAAAAACAGGTATCGCCGCGTCCGTAAGAATCTGCTCTATAAAAATACCCCCCAACTCCTCAGATGAACACGGTAAAAAAAAAAAAAAAAAAGCGATAAAATATATTTTTTTGTCACCTTACATCACAAAAATTGTAATAGCAAGCGATCAAAAAGTCATATGCCCTCCAAAATAGTGCCAATAAAACTGTCCTCTCATCCCACAAAAAATGAGCCCCATCCTAAGATAATCGGCAAAAAAAAAAAAAAAGATAGTATAATATAAAACATAAATAAATTTAAAAAAGTAGACATATTAGGTATTGTCGCGTACGTAAGAATCTGCTCTATAAAAATACCCTTCCCCTAACCCCTCAGATGAACAGTGTAAAAAACTAAAATAAAAACGGTGCCAAAAAAGCAATTTTTGGGCAAACTTTCCATTTTAATCCGTTTTTTTTCCAATAACAAATCAAGGGTTAACAGCCAAACAAAACGTAATATTTATTACCCTCATACTGCAGTTTACATAAACACCCCATATGTGGTCGTAAACTGTTGTATGACCAAACGGCAGGGCGCAGAAGGAAAGGAACGCTGTTTATGTTTTTTTTTTTTTTTTGCACCATGTCCCATTTGAAGCCCCCCTGATTGCACCCCTAGAGTAAAAACTCCATAAAAGCGACCACATCTAAGAAACTACACCCCTCCAGGCATCCAAATCAGATTTTACAAACATCATTAACCCTTTAGGTGTTCCACAAGAGTTATTGGCAAATAGAGATGAAATGTCTGAATTTCTATTTCTGGTAACCTTGCCTCACAAAAATGTAATATAGATAAACCAAAAATCATATGAACCCTAAAAATAGTCTCAACAAAACTGCCACCTTATCCCGTAGTTTCCAAAATGGGGTCACTTTTATGGAGTTTCTACTGTAGGGGTGCATCAGGGGGGCTTCAAATGGGACATGGTGTAAATAAACCAGTCCAGCAAAATCTGCCTTCCAAACAGTAGTTTACGGCCACATATGGGTGTTTCTGAAAGCTACAGAATCGGGGCAATAAATATAGCATTTTGTTTGGCTGTTAACCCTTGCTTTGTTACTGGAAAAAATGGATTAAAATGGAAAATGTGCCCAAAAATTTAAATTCGCTAATTTCATCCCCATTTGCCAATAACTCTTGTGCAACACCTAAAGGGTTAACAAAGTTTGTAAAATCAGTTTTGATTACCTTGAGGGGTGTAGTTTCTTAGATGGGGTCACTTTTATGGAGTTTCTACTCTAGGAGTGCATCATGAGGGCTTAAAATGGGACATGGTGTAAATAAACCAGTCCAGCAAAATCTGCCTTCCAAAAACCACACGGCGCACCTTTCCCTCTACGCCTACCGTGTGCCCGTACAGTAGTTTACAAACCACTTATGGGGTGTTTCTGCAGACTACAGAATCGGGGCAATAAATATAGCATTTTCTTTGGCTATTAACCCTTGCTTTGTTACTGAAAAAAATTGATTAAAATGGAAAATTTGCCCAAAAATCAAAATTCGGAAATTTTATCTCCATTAACTCTTGTGGAACACCTAAAGTGTTAACGACGTTTGTAAAATCAGTTTTTAATACCTTGAGGGGTGTAGTTTCTAGAATGGGGTCATTTTTGGGTGGTTTCTATTATGTAAGCCTCACAAAGTGACTTCAGACCTGAACTGGTCCCTAAAAATTGGGTTTTTGAAAAATTTAAAGATTTGCTTCTAAACCTTGTAACATCCCTAAAAAATAAAATATCATTCCCAAAATGATCCAAACATGAAGTAGACATATGGGGAATGTAAAGTAATAACTATTTTTGGAGGTATTACTATGTATTATAGAAGTAAATTGAAACTTGGAAATTTGGTATTTTTTTCCATATTTTGATAAATTAGGTATTTTTTTTATAAATAAAAATGTATTTATTTTACTTCAATTTACTAGTGTCATGAAGTACAATATGTGATGAAAAAACAGTCTCAGAATGGCCTGGATAAGTCAAAGCGTTTTAAAGTTATCACCACTTAAAGTGACACTGGTCAGATTTGCAAAAAATTGCCTGGTCCTTAAAGGGGTTGTCCGGGGTTGGGGACATTGTTGTATGTTGTTGTATGTGTCCCCTAAATATTACATTCATGCCTGTCCTACCTTTAACAGACATTTCTAATGCCCCTTTTGCAATTCACAAAATCTCAGCTGGAAGTGGCGTTCTTCTAAGAGTCAGTGACGTACCGGGTCCCTTTCTGCAAAGCAAAGCTTCTTCTTCCGTTTCACAAGGAGCCCGGTGACGTCACCGTCAGCCGAAGTAATTATTCACAGCGCATGGATGGGCGGTAGCTAGGCGGCAACAAACCGCGCTAAGCCACGCCCCTTTGGTCCGGTGACGTCACCAGGCATTGCGCTTTATTATCAGTGAAGGAGGCAGAGTTTAGGGGCATAACTAAGGGGGAGGAATATGTGCAGCAGGAGGCGGCATATGAATCAGGGGGGCGGATGCACGGAGGAGCAGACAGACACCAGAAACCACGCAATGCTGCTCTGCGCTGGGACCCAGAAGGTAGTGCGGCAGGAAGTTACCGCACACATAAACATAGATGTCAACAATCAGTGGGGGACTGTTGGAGCACTGCTGATGTAAAAAAAATACAGAAAAACATCTGGGGGGACCTTGAAACAGCTATTAATAGTGAGTAAACTGCTTTGTAAAAAATATTTTGATCCCGGACAACCCCTTTAAGGTGAAATAAGGCTGTGTCCTAAAGAGGTTAAATGTATAACCGTGATCTAACCTGTTGCTCCAAGTCAATTATGCATATTTTTCCAGCATCCAGGGCTTCTTTTACTGTGTCCGCACTGGTACCATACATATGTCCTTTGTATTCTCCATACTCCAAGAAACTGGTAAGAAATATTGAAAACACTATTAATAAGAGCAGTTTTCTAGTCAATAACAACACTGAGGTTAGTCTGGTCATCCTCTTGGTACTAGATATCCTAGGTCTTTGGGGCTACATGGGTAATGCAGTGCAGTAAATGCTGAGATGCTTTAACCACTTCAGCCCCGCTAGCTAAAACCCCCTTCATGACCAGGCTACTTTTTACACTTCTGCACTACACTACTTTCACCGTTTATCGCTCGGTCATGCAACTTACCACCCAAATGAATTTTACCTCCTTTTCTTCTCACTAATAGAGCTTTCATTTGGTGGTATTTCATTGCTGCTGACATTTTTACTTTTTTTGTTATTAATCAAAATGTAACGATTTTTTTGGCAAAAAAATTACATTTTTCACTTTCAGCTGTAAAATTTTGCAAAAAAAAACCGACATCCATATATACATTTTTCGCTAAATTTATAGTTCTACATGTCTTTGATAAAAAAAAATGTTTGGGCAAAAAAAAAAAATGGTTTGGGTAAAAGTTATAGCGTTTACAAACTATGGTACAAAAATGTGAATTTCCGCTTTTTGAAGCAGCTCTGACTTTCTGAGCACCTGTCATGTTTCCTGAGGTTCTACAATGCCCAAACAGTAGAAAACCCCCACAAATGACCCCATTTCGGAAAGTAGGCACCCTAAGGTATTCGCTGATGGGCATAGTGAGTTCAAAGAACTTTTTATTTTTTGTCACAAGTTAGCGGAAAATGATGATTTTTTTTTTATATTTTTTTTTTCTTACAAAGTCTCATATTCCACTAACTTGCGACAAAAAATAAAAAATTCGAGGAACTCGCCATGCCCCTCACAGAATACCTTGGGGTGTCTTCTTTCCAAAATGGGGTCACTTGTGGGGTAGTTATACTGCCCTGGCAATTTAGGGGCCCAAATGTGTGAGAAGTACTTTGCAATCAAAATGTGTAAAAAATGACCGGTGAAATCCGAAAGGTGCACTTTGGAACATGTGCCCCTTTGCCCACCTTGGCTGCAAAAAAGTGTCATACATCTGGTATCGCTGTACTCAGGAGAAGTTGGGGAATGTGTTTTGGGGTGTCATTTTACATATACCCATGCTTGGTGAGAGAAATATCTTGGCAAAAGACAACTTTTCCAATTTTTTTATACAAAGTTGGCATTTGACCAAGATATTTTTCTCACCCAGCATGGGTATATGTAAAATGACACCCCAAAACACATTCCCCAACTTCTCCTGAGTACGGCGATACCAGATGTGTGACACTTTTTTGCAGCCAAGGTGGGCAAAGTGGCACATATTCCAAAGTGCACCTTTCGGATTTTGCAGGCCATTTTTTACACATTTTGATTGCAAAGTACTTCTCACACATTTGGGCCCCTAAATTGCCAGGGCAGTATAACTACGCCACAAGTGACCCCATTTTGGAAAGAAGACACCCCAAGGTATACCGTGAGGGGCATGGCGAGTTCCTAGAATTTTTTATTTTTTGTCGCAAGTTAGTGGAATATGAGACTTTGTAAGGAAAAAAAAGAAAAATCATCATTTTCCGCTAACTTGTGACAAAAAATAAAAAATTCGAGGAACTCGCCGTGCCCCTCATGGAATACCTTGGGGTGTCTTCTTTCCAAAATGGGGTCACTTGTGGCGTAGTTATACTGCCCTGGCAATTTAGGGGCCCAAATGTGTAAAAAATGGCCTGTGAAATCTGAAAGGTGCACTTTGGAATGTGTGCCCCTTTGCCCACCTTGGCTGCAAAAAAGTGTCACACATCTGGTATCGCCGTACTCAGGAGAAGTTGGGGAATGTGTTTTGGGGTGTCATTTTACATATACCCATGCTGGGTGAGAGAAATATCTTGGCAAAAGACAACTTTTCCCATTTTTTTATACAAAGTTGGCATTTGACCAAGATATTTTTCTCACCCAGCATGGGTATATGTAAAATGACACCCCAAAACACATTCCCCAACTTCTCCTGAGTACGGCGATACCAGATAAGTGACACTTTTTTGCAGCCTAGATGCGCAAAGGTGCCCAAATTCCTTTTAGGAGGGCATTTTTAGACATTTGGATCCCAGACTTCTTCTCACACTTTCGGGCCCCTAAAAAGCCAGGGCAGTATAAATACCCCACATGTGACCCCACTTTGGAAAGAAGACACCCCGAGGTATTCAATGAGGGGCCTGGCGAGTTCATAGAATTTTTTTTTTTTTGCATAAGTTAGCGGAAATTGATTTTTTTTTGTTTTTTTCTCACAAAGTCTCACTTTCCGCTAACTTAGGACAAAAATTTCAATCTTTCATGGACTCAATATGCCCCTCACGGAATACCTTCGGGTGTCTTCTTTCCGAAATGGGGTCACATGTGGGGTATTTATACTGCCCTGGCTTTTTAGGGGCCCTAAAGCGTGAGAAGAAGTCTGGAATATAAATGTCTAAAAATGTTTACGCATTTGGATTCCGTGAGGGGTATGGTGAGTTCATGTGAGATTTTATTTTTTGACACAAGTTAGTGGAATATGAGACTTTGTAAGAAAAAACAAACAAAAAAATATATATTTCCGCTAACTTGGGCCAAAAAAATGTCTGAATGGAGCCTTACAGGGGGGTGATCAATGACAGGGGGGTGATCAATGACAGGGGGGTGATCACCCATATAGACTCCCTGATCACCCCCCTGTCATTGATCACCCCCCTGGTAAGGCTCCATTCAGACGTCCGTATGATTTTTACGGATCCATGGATACATGGATCGGATCCATGGATACATGGATCAGATCCGCAAGACACATGCGGACGTCTGAATGGAGCCTTACAGGGGGGTGATCAATGACAGGGGGGTGATCACCCATATAGACTCCCTGATCACCTCCATCATTGATCACCCCCCTGTAAGGCTCCATTCAGACGTCCGCATGTGTTTTGCGGATCCGATCCATGTATCCATGGATCCGTAAAAATCATACGGACGTCTGAATGGAGCCTTACCAGGGGGGTGATCAATGACAGGGGGTGATCAATGACAGGGGGTGATCACCATATAGACTCCCTGATCACCCCCCTGTCATTGATCACCCCCCTGGTAAGGCTCCATTCAGACGTCCGTATGATTTTTACGGATCCATGGATACATGGATCGGATCCGCAAAACACATGCGGACGTCTGAATGGAGCCTTACAGGGGGGTGATCAATGACAGGGGGTGATCAGGGAGTGTATATGGGTGATCACCCCCTGTCATTGATCACCCCCCTGTAAGGCTCCATTCAGACGTCCGTATGATTTTTACGGATCCATGGATACATGGATCGGATCCGTAAAACACATGCGGACGTCTGAATGACAGGGGGGTGATCAATGACAGGGGGTGATCAGGGAGTGTATATGGGATGATCACCCCCCTGTAAGGCTCCATTCAGACGTCCGCATGTGTTTTGCGGATCTGATCCATGTATCCATGGATCCGTAAAAATCATACGGACGTCTGAATGGAGCCTTACAGGGGGGTGATCAATGACAGGGGGGTGATCAGGGAATCTATATGGGTGATCACCCGCCTGTCATTGATCACCCCCCTGTAAGGCTCCATTCAGACGTCCGCATGTGTTTTGCGGATCCGATCCATGTATCCATGGATCCGTAAAAATCATACGGACGTCTGAATGGAGCCTTACAGGGGGGGTGATCAATGACAGGGGGTGATCAGGGAATCTATATGGGTGATCACCTGCCTGTCATTGATCACCCCCCTGTAAGGCTCCATTCAGACGTCCGTATGTGTTTTGCGGATCCGATCCATGTATCTGTGGATCCGTAAAAATCATACGGACGTCTGAACGGAGCCTGACAGGGGGGTGATCAATGACAGGGGGGGGGATCAGGGAGTTTATATGGGGTGATCAGGGGTTTATGAGGGGTTAATAAGTGACCGGGGGGGGGGGGGTGTAGTGTAGTGTGGTGTTTGGTGCGACTTTACTGACCTACCTGTGTCCTCTGGTGGTCGATCCTAACAAAAGGGACCACCAGAGGACCAGGTAGTAGGTATATTAGACGCTGTTATCAAAGCAGCGTCTAATATACCTGTTAGGGGTTAAAAAAAAATCACATCTCCAGCCTGCCAGCGAGCGATCGCCGCTGGCAGGCTGGAGATCCACTCGCTTACCTTCTGTTCCTGTGAGCGCGCGCGCCTGCGTGCGCGCGTTCACAGGAAATCTCGGGTATCGCGAGATGACGCGCCGATGCGTCCAGGAGGAGTAAATCAACCACCTCCCGGACGCATCGGGAGGTGGTTAAAGGGCGATTGTCA
Source organism: Bufo gargarizans (assembly GCF_014858855.1). Lineage (NCBI taxonomy): Eukaryota > Metazoa > Chordata > Amphibia > Anura > Bufonidae > Bufo > Bufo gargarizans. The sequence goes on from NC_058087.1 coordinate 73,385,391, forward strand.
CTATTCGGTTCATATCCTAATGTACAGGACCTAGAAAATAAATACACTACTCACACAAAGTTAGAGATATTTGGCTTGTGGGTGAAATTTCTGGATAAACCTAAAATACACTCTAAGAGTACTTTCACACTAGCGTTAGAAGAATCCAGCAGGCAGTTCCGTTGCTGGAACTGCCTGCCGGATCCGGAAATCTTTATTCAAACGAATATCATTTGTTTCCGGGTGCGGATCCGTCTGACAAATGCATTGCAATACCGGATCCGTCTCTCCGGTGTCATCCGGAAAAATGGATCAGGTATTTATCTTTTTCACAGATTTAAAGGTCTGCGCATGCGCAGACCGGATCCGTTTTTCTGGAACACTTTGTACCGGATCCGGCATTAATACATTTCAAGTGTTCGAAGAAAATACTGCAGCATGCGAATAATACTTAATGGTGAAACCTATTTTTTCCGATACTCCGGACTCTGTTATAGACTGGCTGGACCAAAATAATATTTAAGCAGTTTTTCTTTTCCATGATTACTGTCTCCTTATTTTCCTTTCTCAATTTTGGATGCTGGTGGGAGTGGGGTATGTTTCTGGGGTGGGTTGCAATGCGTCTCCCAGGTTGTTGGGGGAAGAGGCAGAAACTGTCTTTTTTATTTTTTTTTCTCTATGGTGGCTCTAGTTATCAGTGGCTTTTCTCAGACTGTTGCTCCCTAGGGCCGTGCAGTGATAGAAGGGGCACCCTTTCTTCTCTTGAGCCACACCCCAATTCTGGGTCTTTTGGCTGATGGTTGCTGGGGTGCCTGTGATGTTAAGTGCAATTCTTCCCAGATAACTGTGTACGGATTTAGACAAAGATGGAAGTTACAGCCTACTTCACTCTCTATCTGTCTCAAGTCTCTTCCTGCAGAATCTATGGCAGACAATTGTACTTTTATATTGGTGGCTGTAATGTCCACTGCTGGATACAGGGCTTTGGTGATATGACTGGCCAGACCAAGTCCAAATGTGAAGGGTGTCTTAATGGTGTCTCTCATACCAGCAACGTCTGAATAGCTGAAGTAGCAGGTTACCTTGTTATCTCCTATGCTTGACCATGCAGATTTTAAGTTCTCCACTTCTCCTCTTAGTCTCTCTCTTTCCCCATAGATCTTGCAGAGATCGGTGAGTCTCTGTACTGTGAGGCCTAGTACTAAGGAGTGGTTCATGAGGACTTTGCTTCCTCTCTCCTTAACTGCTAACATTAGACTCCTGGTTAGGGGTGGGACCAGCCCACACCGAACCTCATACAAGGGCTGTGGCAGTACTGAGGGCAGCATAAATTAGTTACAGAAATGCTGATTTCATCGGTGTGTCACTCATGAGATAAAAGTATGTGGTTGCTGAGAACCAGCATCATAATCATTGCAGCCCAGGCCTTGAAAATATGTAAATCTACTTGAGAAGAGTCCTGGTTATTCATAATCTCCTGCTCTCCTCACCCATCTGCTGATGATTGGCAGTTCTCTCCTAGAGAGAAAGGGAGAAAACTAGGTAGAAGACTGTCAGTCAGCAGGTAGGCAGGGAGAGCAGGAATTCATGAATAACCATGACTCTTCTCAGGTGGCCGTGACTCTTTTCCAGGCCCAGTCTGCAATGATTGTGATGTTGGTTCTCGGCAACCACTGACTTTTAACTTTTACATGACAGACCGCTGAAATCTCTACTTTATGCTGCCATTAATATGAGCAGCACAAAGTTGATGACAGCTTCCCTTTAAACCAGTGCCACCCATACATAGTTATGCTGGGTATATAATATGGCATAACATTGAATACATAACATTACATAAGAAAGAAACGAACAATTTGCAGATACTTTGAGGCACTGCACCAGCGCAATGTAAACCACTTTGATTATAATTTCAATCTTGATCTACACAAGCAAAGTAAATACCTGTGGGTGTAAATCATGCTTTCAAATGTCTCTTTAGATACGAAAAAGTATTCTCGACCATTCTCTTCATAGCTCTTCTTGGGGCGAGTAGTGTCTGTTGGGAAATCATTCAAGTAAACATTTGCCATGTGTAATGATACTTACAAAGCAGTTTCTATGAAACTAAAATGGAAACAAAGTTTGCTACCAGTCTGAATATACAAAGAAATATTTATTTTGGCTTGTATTAAAATCTTACCCTTCACCGCTTTCAGCCTTATTAAAGGATTGTGCCACTCATAACATGTGTTTTTGATTGCTGGGATGTGACCACTGTGTCCCCCAGTGTTCATGGGCATGAGGGTTCGCAAGTGCTGCCGATAAGACCCATGTGAATGGAACTGTGGTGAGCATTTGTGTCCACTACTCCATTCACTTCTATGGGACCGCCGAGTACAGTGCTTGCAGCAGTTACATAGCAGTGGACAAACGTATGCCCCACCGCTCCATTCTCATGGGGCAGTTCAGCGGCACTTGTGGAACCCCATTCTCGTGATCGCTGGGGGTTCAGTCAGACTCTCAGAGAATAAACACTTATCCCCCATCCTGGGATAGGGGATATAAATTAGGAATGGCACAACCCCTTTAGGAGCCACTTCCAAAAGGTGGCGCCAGCGAGACGGTTCTCTTTCCTTGAGAGATCCCCATTTGCGACACCGAGAGAAAAAGATGCATGTACATGGCAGGCACAGTTAGTGTCCTCATTATCTTCATAAGGTGTAAGTAGATAATTCTGCCATACTGTAAAAATAAATAATGGTGCTATACAGTACACAAAGAACAACAACCCGAAAAAGGTTAGCAGCAGTGTCCAAGGTGACCATGCTATTAGAATGCCCTCATTAGTAGCATCATTACAGCCAGCAGAATTCCCTCTACCCATTTATGACCATTAGAGATGAGCGAATTTTTAAAAAATTCAATTCAGCCGGTCCGCCGAATTTTTCGGAAAAATTTGATTCGATCCGAATCTAACGGCTATTTTCTGGCTGCTGAGAGCCTTTATAATGGTGTAGAACACTGTGCCTTGCAGTAACACGCATAGGTGTTTAGTGGCCTATTGCTTTGGTAGTGAAATAATACTGAGTCCGTATGACATGCAGATGACAGGCGTCGCTCTTAGAATCACTGCACACTTCACTTATTTGGGCAGTCATGGGGCCAAAACTGACCAATTAACTCAAGTATCAAGTCAGCCTTACAGATCGATGTTAGCGTCAAGAAGAAGCGCACTCCTTTTACACCGTCGTCAGCTGAGTCCACATAGATGTCTACAGAACCTGTTCTATTAAACGCTTAAACAAGTAGAGCCCCCCCCCCCCCCCCGAGTGGAGAGGGTGTCAGCAGTAAGTTTGGTTGACGTCACTGATTAATTTTCCCCATGCTGTGATCCATCAGAACAATTACCCCAAAAAAACAGAGGATCCTGTCTGTTGAGCATCCGCCTTCACTCAGTCAGCATTTGCTCAATAATCCATCAGTATTGCTAAAGGCAAAAAAAAAACTGAGTGGATCTAAAACAGAGATGACATGTGAATGGAATATTAGCATGTTTTCTGTGTTTTCTACCCACTCCTGCTTTTGGCTACCAAATCATAAGCCAATTCTTAAGGGACCATACAGGCCTTAAACAGGATACGTTTTGTGTCTCATTTTTCCTTCCTTCTGACAGATCAGAAGACGTGTCAAATAAATGATGATGTCAGCCAGGCCGAAAGCCAAAATATTGGACCAGTCATGAAGTGGGGAGGGTGGGAACAGCATGAGAAGTCCACAGAGTGGTGAGGGGAAAGCAGCATGAGGAGACCACAGAGTGGCCCAATGAAAGGGTCTGGAGGTGAAAGCAGTATGAGAAGGCCACCGAGTGACACAATGAAGGAGTCTGGAGGTGGCGGCAGCATGAGTAGGCCACAGAGTGGCACAATGACAGAGTCTGTAGGTGGCAGCAGCAGAAGAAAGCACAATGACACAGTGTGGAGGTGGCAGCAGCATCAGGAGGAGGCCACAGAGTGGCACAATGACAGAGTCTGGAGGTGGCAGTAGCATCAGGAGGCCACAGAGTGGCAAGGTGACATACTGTGGAGGTTGGTGGCAATACCAGTAGCCACTGAAGATGGCATCAGATGTGTGGCATTAGGCAGGTAACAGCATCAGAATAGTAGCTTAACGCTAAATACATTTTTTTTTCCACTGAAATAAGTCACTAAATATTTTACCGCATATAACTGCAGCGCTTAACGCTAAATACAATTTCTTTTTCCACCAAAATAAGTCACAAAAGATTTTACCACATATAACTGCAGCGCTAAATGCTGAATGAAATTAGTTTTTCCGCCAAAGAATACAATCTGCTGCGGATATCCACACAATAAAATGACATGCTGAGGATTTAGGATGTGCATGAAGGCCACTTTATGCTGTCGATTTCTATTGCAGTTTGTGGATGAGATAATTTTTTTTATTCTCACCCACTTTGCTGTAATACACCCCTATACGCTTTCACCAGAAATAACTGCAACAGTGCAGTGCGTACATAATTTTCTTATTTTACTGAAATACGCCCCTATACGCTTTCACCAGAATTAACTGCAGAAATGCACTGAGAATATACATTTCTTTTTTTACTGTAATATGCCCCTATACGCTTTCACCAGAAATAACTGCAACAGTGCAGTGCGTATATATTTTTCTTATTTTACTGAAACCCGCTCCTATACACTTTCCCCAGAAATAACTGCAACAGTGCAGTGCGTATATATTTTTCCTATTTTACTGAAATACTCCCCTATACGCTTTCACCAGAATTAACTGCAGAAATGCACTGAGAATATATTTTCTTTTTTTACTGTAATATGCCCCTATACGATTTCACCAGAAATAACTGCAACAGTGCAGTGTATATATATTTTTCCTATTTCACTGAAATACTCCCCTATACGCTTTCACCAGAATTAACTGCAGAAATGCACTGAGAATATATTTTCATTTTTTACTGTAGTATGCCCCTATACGATTTCACCAGAAATAACTGCAACAGTGCAGTGTATATATATTTTTCCTATTTTACTGAAATACGCTCTTATACGCTTTCACCAGAAATAATTAACAGTGCAGTGCGTATATATTTTTCTTTGTTTCTGAAATACGCCCCTACACGCTTTCAACAGAAATAACTGCAGAAGTCAAATGCATATATATTTTTCTTTTAGTACTGAATAAGATACTAAGATATAAGCCACTAAAGGTTTTTCAACATAACACTTGCAGCCCAATAACAAATAGCTGGAATGACAGAGCTGTCTAATGACTATTTGGATCCCCAAATAATCATTCCCTGTGCTTGTAAATAACTTTCCTATTAATGTCCCTAGCACCTTCTGACGTCTCTCCCTGCACTAAGATGCTGTGAAATGATTCCTCCCTATCCTATCCTTTCCCTGCACTTATAAATAGTTTTTTCTCTCTTTTTTTCACAATAATTTTTCCACTTGCTCTCCCTAACGCCTTCACACGTTTGTCCCTGCACTCTGAACACTGGAAAATGTCTGACTGTAAGATGGCCGACATATTTATAAGGATGTGACATCACATGGCTGGCTGGTGCAGATTGGCTGTATGCAGGCATGTCAATCTGGGTCAACCCGCCTTCCCAGAGTTCCTTGTCCCATGTCCTCAGTCCTCACACGTGTAGCCGCCATTTTAGGAAAAATGTGATTCGTTACTAAGAAGGGCGAGGAAATTCGCATGCCTCATAGGGTGAGGGTGGGGCTACAGACATTCACTAAACTTTAGGAATGAAGAAATAAATGTTTGACCTTTTAAGGGTACGACCACACGAGCAGATTTTATACTTCTGCTGTGGATATCCACACAATAAAATGACATGCTGAGCATTTAAAATGTGCATGAAGGCCACTTTATGCTGCCGATTTCTATTGCAGTTTGTGGATGAGATATTTTTTTTTTATTCTCACCTACTTTGCTGGCACTATAAAAAGCTGCTGAATTTGCAGCATATGCGTCCAATGTAGATGTACCCTAGAGGGCTTTCCCAGGATCCCATCAGTTTTTCCTTAGCCAACCCTCCCCCCCCCCCCCCCCCAGCGTGTCTGACCTAATGCAAGAATCATACTTAACTGGACCCTGACACTCTGGTACTCTGCCCTCATTCTCTGATCTTCTGGTCTCAGGCTTGTTTACTTAAGGTCAGATTGTGGACGGGGTCATGACTGACTGGCCTCAGCAGTCACATGTCCCCAAGCAGTTATGTGCTGCTTGAGGAACACACGTCACCACTGAGGCCAGTTATTGGCTGCAGTGGCGTAAGAATGATCACCTAACACGTCCAGTGCACAGGACATGAGCAGCGGGAACTAGGCGAGTATGATTCCTGTATTACGTCAAACATGCTACGGAGCTAGGTCATCAATATCTTTACCCCGGACAACCCCTTTAAACCTTGCTTGTATCCGGCTCAGATGGCACTTAACTATGATACTTTTTCTCATGCATGAAACATACACTGCAACATTAAACATTGGTTTAAAAATCATGCCTTACACCTGTCCCCATGATTGCGTACAATATTAAAACTCATTAGATGCCTTAGTTCAGCGATATTCCCAGTGCCTTCATATATATGACTTCAGGAGTCAGAATATTAGCACTTACGTGGCACCGGGCTGTGAAATATGCTGGGATTTAGCTTAATAAGCTGCTTTCTTAGTTCATTAACACCTACTCCTGAAGGTCCTGCAAGAAGGGAAAAAAACATTAGAATAGTCCTATAGTATTTTGAACCATAATATCATATTCTATCGTGATGTTATTCTGCTACAACACAAAATATAGGAAATGTGCATTTTACACAAATATAATATTCATGGTATGTATATATCTGGTTTCAGATCTCAGTTCTGTAGTCTATGAACTTACCTACTAGGACAATAAGTCTATGACGGTCACAAGGCCTTCTCTGATATCTCACAACCTCTTCATAGGGAGCTGTTACTGTGTGGTAACAGCTGCTACTTGGACATCTAGAGTAACAGGAATATTGGGTGCTGTGGGACTTTCTGCGGCAAAGGCGCATGCTTTTCCGGAAACCAGCTGTAGAGGACAAAACGATTATTGCCACAAGACTGCTAAAGGGTCGCTATATATGTATAACTTTAAAAGGCTATGGTCGTTTTTTTGTTTTTTTTAAACCCCCCACCCACCCAGTGGGATGTTTGAAGGAAACTATACTTATCTGCCCCTTGCCGTTTCTGGCTCAGTGGGTTCCAGGATCTGTTCATTGGACTTCTGATCCCCGCATGTAAACCTCCAGCATGGATGGGGTCACGTGCGCTGCTGCTACCAATGCATGGCCTCAGCAGTGACATATTTCCAAGTAGCACATCACTGCTGGGTCACAGGCTGCTTGGGGGCACGTCACCACTGAGGACAGTCATTGGCTGCAGCAGCACACATGACTCTGTTCATGCAGGAACCGTAAATAAAGATAGCCTCTTGTGTTAGGCGAGTGTAAAAGCGAGTGTGGAACTGGAGTTTCCCCTTACAGTCACATCCAAGGTCATGTGTGCAGTTAATGCCAAGTGCCCCCTAATGGTCTGTTGGGTTGCGTGAGCGCCAAATTGTGACACTGAGGAGTTAAAATTTGCACCACGTCAATTTTTCTGCAGATTGTTCTCTGCAGCACATGGATCTCATGCGCGTTGCTCCTACAGTAACATGCTGCAGATTTTTTGTCCTGCAAATCCACTGCATATGCTGCACATGGCATCTTTTCTGCTATGTTGGTGATTTGGAAGAATCTGCCCCCCATTGCTTTCAATAGGAAATCTGCAGCATGGTTTATACAATGCAAATGTGTCCAAGTGAAGTTTACAAAAACATCCCATGGAAAAAAACAAACCAGCATGTTCTATCTTGGTGCGACTGCTGCATAGAAACTGCAACAGATATCCGCTCCATTGTATGAGACTAAATCTTTGGGAGGATCCGTAGCATTCAAACAGCAAAACCTTGCCATCGATCTGAGGGTCAGCCTCCGATTCTGCGGCAAATACATGTCGGATTTTTCCAGTACGTATTTTACCACGTGAAGATACCCTGAGTGAGTTCACACATTACATGCTTGTTCTGGAATTTCAGCTGGAGAATCGTCACTGAAAACCCTCAACAAAGTATAACATTAATGAATGGAGATTTAAAATGACCCAATCACTGGCAGCGTAAAAAACCTTTCACAGATTGTAGGCGTACTGCCGATTTTTAATAAAGCAAAAGATTTTTTTTTTTAAAAAGCATGTGGCTTTTTTTTATTATTCTTACTAGCGAGAAACAAAAACAAAAAAAAGAACGAACACAAATATGTGTGAAGAGAACCTAAAGTGATGCTGCACTTTTGATACCTCATAGCAACATATGAATGATTTGAATTGGTGGGGTCCCATATCTCATACACCCACCTAGCTATATCCCATCCCTTCATAAGATGGAAACCCCCCTTTAAAGTATCACTGCATTTTGAAAAAACTTATAGCGACATATCAGCTGTGTTAGTGGAAGTCAGTTCAAGTGAGAAGGAGTGGATAAAGTCACAAAGGACAAGAGCAATTTTACCAGGCTTTAAGGACCTTTGGATTTAAGGTGAAGGATTTATTAGCTTCCGGCAGCCTCACCATTGATAAGCTGGGAAACAAGGACCAGATCCAGGACTAAATACATGTGAGTACACTACCTCCTACCATAGCCTGTGATATAGCCACATATACAGCCTGTTACCCGGATTTACGGTATTTAATCTACATATACATGAGAGAGTTTATAACTGGATGTAAATTGCTGTCAAGACCCTGGTTACAGTAAAGTTCTAAGTTGGATTCAAACCCTGCCTCATTCTTCTATCTCCATACTACAACCACTCTCATCATTTTGCACCACCAAGGTGCTGGCATCACGACAATACCTAATTCAGGGGCCCAGCCGGACAAGCACCCAGAAAAGCCAATCACCATCAAGGGCACCTCCATCACCACCTGGCCGGTGTCCCCTGTAATAGAGTGTGTCCCAGAGAATCCAGTGCTGTTCTCCCCTTCACTGCAATGCTGGCCCAGGGAGGCATCTGCTAACCGTGAGTACCCGATGAACTATTGCACCCATCGGCCCACCGTGAACCTCACGCGTTCTCCCCTGTGGACCAGCACGCTGCATTTCCCATTTTAAGAAGGTGTGGCATATAGCTAGGATATGGTAATATCCAAATAGAGTCAAATGAATGGGGCGGCACCGCTATGGTGATAGATGGCTTTTCACATACTCTTGTCCTTCAAACAGCATTCGTGGTGCACAACCCAACGTTAGAAGTACATACAATCTTCGTATAGTAGATAAAGAAAAGAGGGCGGCACTCACCACTGTAGTAGCAAAACTTCTTTATTCTTACACGATGGTATGGATAAAACAGGGCTGGGGCAGACTTCACCTTCACACAGACCGCAAAGTGGCGACGGCATGAGTGCCCTCTTTTCTTTATCTACTATACGAAGATTGTATAGCTAGAATATGCCATCACTCTATGATTGGTGGCTGTATGACATATGGGACCCTATCTCATCCTTAGACCTCATGCACACAACCCTATGTATTTTGCAGTCTGCGAATTGCAGATCTGCAGAATACGGATATCGTCCCTTTTTGCTGACCCATTGACTTCAATGGCTTTGTGGTCCACATTTTGCAGATTGGACCATATAGATGCAGAAAGCACACAGATCATCATGGTTTTGCTTACCGCACCCATATATCTGTTATGCAAAAAGATGGAATTTGTTTTACACACTGGCGCTCCTGGTCACCTGACTATGCAGGGTTCTGAAACCAGCTGTGCTAACTTGAATGGAGCATGCTCAAGTTCCCTGTACATTGGATGGAATGGGAAAATCTGTGCAGCACCAAAGCAACAAGCTAGCACTGCAACTCTATCATTGTAAGGATTATTGGGTGTCCAAGAGGTCGGAACCTCAACAATACTAAAGTGATGGCATGTCCTAGGGAGAATACATGACTTGCTGTCAGCAAATCCCATGGAATCACAGTAAACATATAGAGCAATGTGCCAGATATTTAATAAAAAGTGACACATTGGCAATAACCACATCTACTCACCACAGGATCTGTTTTCACTTTACGGGATAACAATGATTTTTTTTTTTTTAGACCTCCTTGTGTGCAATATTTATTTTTCCAATCTCATTTCATTAAACCTCTCGTATTTATTAGGATGTGGGGATCCCCATGTGTATAATGGTTGATCCACATTCCTTGCTGTAAAAACAAATCTCAGACATACCAATAACATAGGCCTGTCCATCACTGCCGTATTCTTCCTCTTCTTAACATGCGTGTATAAACAGAAAAGGTGTGAGAAAGGATGTTATTGTCAGATCCTGACATTCTTTACATCACATCAAATAAAAGCTCAATATGGCTGTTTACAAAGTATTGTAAAACGCAGAGCCTTATCGAAGAATTATAATTACAGGTCACAACTAGGATCATCACAGTTCAGACTAGGCAACACGAAACAACTAAACAAAAAAGGAAAAAAGGAAAGAACAGCCCACAAGTACAAAGCCACAAGGTACGAAAGTAATACATGAATCAAACATATAAAAATGTAAAATACTGCACTGGGTTATTGTGATGAGATAAGTGTCTGTCCTGCAGTATTCTGGCTAGTAAAAAATGGTATCTGACGGGCCCATAAATGTATGTATATACATTCAGTTATGCCACTGGATGATGCTGTTCATTTTCCCCAGCCTCAGCTGCTTCACAGTTTTTTAGCAGTGCTCCATAGGCACAGTACTGTTATCAGGGACTCCAGTTTAGCCGTATGGTAGTCCAAGCTACAATGGAAGTCTGAGGTAGTCTGAAACACTCTCCATCAGTGACTTAAGGCAGCTTTCCCTCCCTCATTATTTTATAAAATACTTGCTAACATTTGCAAGTTTTCTTGCAGCAAAATGTTGAGTTGGGCACGTGAAGTGCACTACTCAAGACCTGGGGTATCTGCAAAGTTTGACTTTCTAATGTATTGTTTGTAATGTTTTTGACATGCTATGCACTGTTACACCAGCAGATGGCATATGGGTGGCACTGGGAATGGTGCTGGTTAAGACATCCATCACCACAATTCAGGACAGGTACACTCACAAGCCTGCATTTCACAAGTGCCAGTGTGACCCGTCACCACAAAATGCAATGAAATATAGAAGCATCATGCTGTAGAGCAGGAGGAACGATATATGTTTTTTGGGGTAAAATCTGTAATTTATACATTCATAGATTTGCTTTTTTTAACTTCATGTGAAGAGCTATTGGTACAGGGGGGAGTTGTTATCAGTGATGGCAGCTATCTCTGTATGCACACTTATACACACAATACTATTAATCACTGATTACACTTTGCTCCTGCACTGATAGGTATTCACAGGAGGTAAAAAAAATCAAAGATATAAATGTATAAATTACAGGTTTTACTGAATGTTTTCCACCCAAAAATATATATATAAACCCATTCAGCTTCTCTTGCTCTACAACAGGGTGCTTTCCAATTGCATTGCATTTTGTGGTGACAGGTTCTCTTTAACAGCAATATGCTGGCACTTGTAGCTATAGTTATCCACTCGTGAAATGCAGGCTTGTGAGTGTGTCTGTTCTGAACTGTGATGATGAGCGTCTTAACCCGTCTACCCTCACCTGCAGCGGAATCTGTATAGCTGGAGAGAGAAATTTTTGCCAGCTAGTATACTCAGTGCTAACATCTGCATCCAAAACTAATCATCTGGGCAGTGAAACTGTACTTACTACTGCTGGATGTACTACAACTTATCCTTTGCATTTAGCAAAGAGTGACTTTTTTTCTTTTACTTCTGTCCCAGGGAGCGACGCCCTGAGGGAGCACACTGTGACACAACATCTCATGGGGATCACTAACACTCCCATCCTCTTCCTCAGGGGCATGCTGCTGGAAACTTTCTGGGCATGCCTCCTTTGTACAGCGTTCAACCCTTTTGTGTGTCGTTCTACTCATTTGTATGGTCAGGCTTGGACTGGCCCACCGGGGAAACAGGGGATTCCTCGGTAGGCCCCCAGTCTCCTGCGCCCAGAGAAAAGACGGAGGAGTAATTATTTCTCTTGTTTCTCAGGAGAGATAATTATTGTAGCCACTAGGTGGCAGTATTGCACAGTTATGCAGCCTCCTACTAATGTAAATTGTACAGGAGGACGTGCAGTATCTTCTAAATTTCCTGGGCATTTGGCTAAGAAGTAGGAGAGAATCTGTCTGGCCATCCTCCGGCCATCCTCCTGCCCTCCCTGTTGTCAGAAAACTGTGGTTGCTGGAGAGAAGTACTCCTCTGCGGTGCTGGGCTAATTTCTCAGGTGTGTGACAGTAGTGAGCTGTAGGACACTGTAAGGGGGAAATAGGGGATTTGTTTATTGTAGACTCAGATCTGTGTATGTGTGCTACTCTCTGCAGAGTTTAGAGTGACATTGGGGGGACTCTGCCCTAGGTCCCCCCAATGCCTCTGCTTCAGGTGGACCCCCTTTAGTGCCACAGCTCCAGATGCCCCTACTCTAAATGCACCCCTACTATTGCCTCTTCTCCAGTTGCCCCCATAATACCTCTGCTCTAGGATCACTACTATTACCCTGCCTCAGGCGACCCTAATGCCTCTGCTTTAGGTGCACCCCTCTAAATGCACCAGCTCCAGAAGCCCCACTCTAAATGCACCGCTAATATTGCCTCTTCTCCAGTTACCCCTGCTCCAGGATCCCCACTATTACCCCGCCTCAGGTGACTCTAATTCCTCTGTTTCAGTTATGACCCTCCGTTTGTGCCCTTTGCTCACGTTGCTCCTCTAGCACCTTTGCTTGGGCTTTACTAAAGGTTATGACCTGCAAAGGGGGTTGGACTTACGATTAAAAAGTTATGCACAGTGCGTTACATTCTCCAGTATTGATATGTATGGTTTACATGGCGGCAGTGATGATATTCTGTATTTACAGGCATCACTGCTGCCATGTAAAAAGATACTGCTGGAGTGGTGGAGGATTTAAAGGGGTTGTCCAGGTTTTCAAGTTGTCCTCTCCACACCATAGGGCATAATTATATGATTAGTGGGGTCCGATTCTGCGACCCCCACTGATCCCAGGAACGGGTCCTTTTCCCCCTTTTTAATGGTGTGGCAGGCCACACACATATGCCCTGCTGCTCCACTTATTCTCTTTAGGACCACTGGAAATAGCCAGCGCTGTACTCTGCCATCTCCAGCGACCCCATAGAGAATGGATGGAGAGGCAGGGTAAATGCTCAACCTGCCACTCAATCAAGAAGGTGATCAGTGGGGGCTCCAGCGTTCAAACCCCCAAGGATCACTTGGTTATCCCCGATCCTAGATAACTAGAAAAGTGGACACAGGTCCTTTAACAGGCGAGCATTTCTATTTTAGTTTGACAAATATTTAGGGCCAGATTTAAAAAAATTATTTTATTTTATTTTTTACACCCAAAGAAAACCTTTAAGGATAGGGAATGTGAAAAGGTCCAACAGCTATGACACGACAGGTGCTAAGTGTCTGATTGATAGGAGTCTGACTGCTGGGACCCCCATGATCAAGGGAATGTGGTCTTAAGACCCTTGTGTACATAGATTGGTGGTAATGTAATTGAATATTTCAGGATCCCTTTTTTCATGATCAGTGAGTGTTCCAGCAGTCAGACCCCAGTAATCTGATATTTATCACCTATCCTGTAAATAGGCAATAGGTCATTATGGTAGGACAACCCTTTTAATTATAATGTAGATTATGTGCAATATGATGAGGTTAAGATTTGGTAAATTTCATGCCAGACGTTTATGCTTAAAGGGGTTAAAGGGCTTCTGTCAGCCCACTAAACCCTTTTTTTTCCCCCCGTTAATATTAATCCCTACACTGCAAGCTCCCTGTACATATGCTAAATATTAATTTTCGTTCAGTAGATATTGTTAAAAATCAAGTTTTATCATATGTAAATTACCTTGCTACCAGCAAGTAGGGCGGCTACTTGCTGGTAGCAGCCGCATCCTCCTCTCATCATGACGCCCCCTCCGCCGTTTGATTGACAGGGCCAGGGAACGGGTTAGTTCTCTGCTGGCCCTGTTCGAATTCAAAATATCGCGCCTGCGCCGTACCTTTCTTTAATCGGTGCAGGCGCACTGAGAGGCGGCCTCTCTCCCGGCCGCTCCATCCTCAATGCGCCTGCGCCGGGTGTGGATGTGACGTCATCGGCGCAGGCGCACTGAGAGGCGGCCTCTCTCCCGGCCGCTCCATCCTCAATGCGCCTGCGCCGATGACGTCACATCTACACCCGGCGCATTGAGGATGGAGCGGCCGGGAGAGAGGCCGCCTCTCAGTGCGCCTGCACCGATTAAAGAAAGGTACGGCGCAGGCGCGATATTTTGAATTCGAACAGGGCCAGCAGAGAACGAACCCGTTCCCTGGCCCTGTCAATCAAACGGCGGAGGGGGCGTCATGATGAGAGGAGGATGCGGCTGCTACCAGCAAGTAGCCGCCCTACTTGCTGGTAGCAAGGTAATTTACATATGATAAAACTTGATTTTTAACAATATCTACTGAACGAAAATTAATATTTAGCATATGTACAGGGAGCTTGCAGTGTAGGGATTAATATTAACGGAAGAAAAAAAAAAGGGTTTAGTGGGCTGACAGAAGCCCTTTAAAGGGTTTGTCTCAGTTCAGTAAATGACATTTATCATGCAGCTAATACAAGGCACTTACTAATGTATTGTGATTGTCCATATTGCCTCCTTTCCATCACATTATACACAGCATGAATCCGTGGTTATTACCACCGTGTAATCCAGCAGTGGTGGCTGTGCTTACACACTATAGGGAAAGGCTGGAAGGGCGCAAAGGTCAACACCTGTACCTATAGTGTGCAAGCACGGCCACCGCTGCTGGATTACACCACGGATACGTGCTGTGTATAATGTGATGGAAAAGAGTCAATATGGACAATCACAATACATTAGTAAGTGCCTTGTATTAACTTTCTCTACATGATAAATGCCAATCGCTGAAGTGAGACAGACCCTTTAACCCCTTTAAGTGTGCTACACTTAATAGGGTTAGGCATAAATGTCTAGGTGGGTTCATTGAGTGATTGGTGTGTGCCATATATGTTCTATGTATCAGTGGCGTTTGTGCAGTATGTGACATATGCATCAGTGGCATGTGATCCATGTATAAGTGTCTTGTGTGCCACATGTGTCCAATGAGTGACTGGTGTGTGCTGCATGTGTCTTGTGTTTCTGACTGACTCAAGTGCAGGATATCCATATATGTGTTAATCCTGCCACATGTATGTATGTGCATTTTGCTGTGAGTGTCTGCCATCATACTTCATTTTTTATATTTCTGTTATCACTGTAAGTGCTCATGAACATGACTGTCGGATGTTTTGCAGTCTTCAAATTGCGGATCCGCCAAGCATGGATTCCGGGTGTGTGCATTCCACATTATGCAGAACAGAACAGCCGGCCTTTAATAGAACCGTCCTATCCTTGTCTGTAATGTCGACAATAATAGGACATGTTCTATCATTTTGCAGAACAGCCATGCGGACATACAGACATGGAATGCACACGGAGTCATTGAAGTGAAGTGAACGGTACAGACATGGAAAAAAAATAAGTTAGTGTGCAGGAGCCCTAAGGTGGGCCCCCAGAATGAGTTACAGTCCGACACTGTGTATGGTGCTTCATCCATTTTGTGTGTTCCCTCACCAACACATTTTGGCCACTGTAGCTGCATCTATTGATACAGAATCTCAGCACCACATACATTTACAGTACATGGAGGGTTGCCTTCCAGGAAAAAGAAAGCCGCCCATGCTGTGCTTGGAAAATCTGCCATCTCTAGTCACTAGATATTAGTATTAGTGAAAGACCAAACAATGTACTATGGCCTAGGAGCTGAGAGGGCAAATAGGTTGGACCACACAAATGGCAGCACCAGAGAGTGAACCCAAACTGAAGCAGCCACTGGACGGGGTAACTTTCCTTGTCCCTCAGACACTTTGGCTTGTTTATGGCAAGAATTATGATTACACCAATGACCCCTCGCCCCCAGTGCCTAATTTACCCCTGATAACAAATCAACGGTTCCCTCCAAAATAATCATGAAATAGGAAGATGTCACCTTACCTCCTTTCAATTCCTCTAAGTAAGATTAAAGGCCAAAGATAAAGAGTTATAAAATAATGCCGGTATATAGGAATGCACAGAAGATACTGTATATGATGTAGAATGGGGCTCATTACTGATCACTTATGTGCAGCACAGCTGGCCTGGTTCAGTGGGTAGACCAGAGGGGTAGCATTATGTATACATGTAGAGGTGCAGCGGACTGCTAACCAGATTGGACTAAACACTGAGGCTGACAATGCTTTATTACTCATCTATCATGATATGAACAAACAGTATTAAAGGGATTCCGTCATCCAATATGTCACATTAAAACCATCTCACCTGAGATGTCCTCTTGACAATTGAACATCATGGTCTTGGTCCCGTCTTCCTAGGTGCTCACACTCTTGCAGCAGCTTGTTCAGCGCGTGCGTGATCAGTCAGTGGTGGGGGCGCAGCTTAAAGGGCAGTGAGCAGAGCCTCTGGGAGCAACAAGGTGCAAAGACACTGCCCTCGTTGCTTCTAGGGGCTCATTTGCATATTATAAAATATAAATTTGCTCAAGAATGCACATATGTCCCAGGTAAGAAGGATTTATTGTGATATATCTGATGACAGAAGACTAAGTTGTATTACTATCTTACTACCTTTATGTGTAATGTCATGAAATGTGTGATAAAACCTTATGTTACACTGAATCCAAGACTTATCATATAACATGAGCACTGCACCAAGTCATGGCTATTGCTACAAAACCTAATATCTATATTTACCTGACTCAAATGTTTCCTCATCTAGTAAAAGAAAAAAAATAAAGTAAATTGTTACTTCCAAGTCATACAAATTCCTTTAATCCGGCATCTCTAGGACCTGATAGACGCCAGATGATTAGATATTCTAGATTAGCAAACAGTAATGGAAAAGTATATAAAATTGTAAGATAAGAGAGCCTTCAGGATGAAAGCCTGAAAAACATCAAATGCCAGCAGGCAAAATTTCCATACTCACTCTCACTCCCGTTCTGGTGCTTACCATGTTCCTGGTGGTCTGGCCTTGACAGGCAGGAAATGCAGGAAAGGCCCACTCAGAAAATCACTGGCTTAAGGCAGGTCACAGATGCAGCCTGTGATTGAGCGGTCATCTCCTGCCTTTTCTGCTGTGTCAAGCTCGGACTAGGAAGGAGAGGGCAGCGGGGATCCGGTAAGCAACAGAACAAGAGTTGTACGAGATCGTGTAGGAGTGCATTGATTCTTTTCTTTTTTCTTTTTAAATCACCCTAAGCACTTTACCAAAAATGTTGCCCTGCCAGACTACCCCTTTAACACAAAGTCTGCTACTATCATTTTAAAAATATCATTAAAGAAGCTAATTGATTATCCAAGCTTGGTCTTGTGCTTCAGTTCTTGCAAATTTCAAATGAGGGTTTGGTGCCCGTGTCCCACAGGGTAGCAGGGCAGCGATAGAAGTGAACAGGGTCACCACACTGCTGGAATTTTTGCGATTCTGGGGTCATGGCAAATGTGCGAGTTTCACCCCATTCACTTCAATGACTGCCCTAAGACACAGAAATATTTGGGCATTTGATACTAATAGCGCCCAAAATCACCATGTAGCCGTACCCTTATATTACAAGCGTTTGGTGGAAACATGGGCTGGATTATCAGATTATTTTAGTAATTATATTGTAATTATGTTTGTAAAACAAAGCATTTCATTTTCATTTCTTGCCATTATTACAACACAAGCTAACAATAATCATTATGAAGAAAGGCTATGTAAAAAATTAGGTTCCAATATGTAGACCTTAAAACGGCATCCCTTACATCTACCCATAGCATGGCCAGGCTTGTGTTTTTGGAGAGGTTAGAAGACTGCTTTGCCCCAGCATAGTTTAAAGCTTATGTGGCAAAGGTGCTTTTGGTCTACTGAGTCTCTAGGCTTGCATGCAACTGAAATCTCTTCCCCTCCTATGGCTACTACTGCCACAAGCATCTGTACATGGGCCGACATCAGTTCATCATTCCATTTGTATAAAAAAACACCTAAAAAAAATCCTTAGAGGACCTTTCACTAGTTAAAAAAACAAAAACTAACTATATCAGTGGGCAGAGCGGCGCCCAGGGGTCCCCCTGCACTTACTAGTATGTCTGGGCGCCGCTCCATTCGCCCAGTATAGGCTCCGGTGTCTGCAGCTCCCTCTGTTGTACTGGGCGGAGTTTTTGTATTAGGGTTGTCCCTTGCTGCAGTGCTGGCCAATCGCAGCGCAAAGCTCATAGCCTGGAACTTGGGGGACACAGGCTTGATCATGGGTATAGCTGTTGCCGCTAGGAGGCGGACACTAAGCAAACAAAGTGTAAGCTCCTCCCCTTCAGCTATACCCTTCCTACAGGGACTAAGTTAGTGCAAAAGCAGTAGGAGGAGCAAGACAAAACAGGAAAACCAAAGTTTGTACAAATCCAGCACCACACAGGCCTGAAGAGGCCCATAAACAAAGAATGGGTGGGAGCTGTGTCCTCCAATGAACGGAAGAGAAACATTTTGCGCTAAATCTAGTTTTCTCATCCGTATCAATGGGGGACACAGGCTTGACTATGGGATGTTACAGAGCAGTCCCCGGGGTGGGCATAACAAAGAACCCTCCTGCCAATCAGAGAATTGCCATCTGCAAAACTCTACGCCCCAGAGACGCGTAAGCCGATGCAAAGGTGTGAACCCTGTAAAACTTGGAAAAGGTGTGCAAATACATCCAGGTTTCCGCCTTGCATAACTGAAGGGTCGAAGCCCCGTGATGCACCGCCCAGAAGGGTGGGGCCTGGTCCTTAACGCGGTACGCTTCCATAATGGCCAAACCAAATCCATCGGGAAATGGAAGTCTTTGATGCTGCCAGCCCTCATCTCAGCCCTTCCGGAATCACAAACAGAGAATCCGTCTGCCCGAATGACTCCGTCTGTGACAGATAGACGCTAATGGCCAGTACCAAATCCAGAGTGTGGAGCGATCTCTCCCAAGGATGAGCCGGGTCCAGACAAAATGAAGGATAATCTCCTCATTCAGATAGAATGCCGACACCACCTTCGAAGGAAGGCCTGAACAGGACTACCTTATCCTGATGGAGGACCAGGAAAGGCGACCGACATGACAGAGCCGCAAGTTCCGAAACCCTACGGATAGAAGTGATAGCCACCAAAAATGCCACCTTGTAGGACAGAAAGTGAAGAGACACCTGCTGCAAAGGCTCAAATGGTGAAGACTGGAGAGCATTGAGCACTAGATTCAGATACCAAGGATCCAACAGAGGACGGAAAAGGGGCGCAGCATGCGCCACCCCCTGCAGAAAAGTCAGAACCGCCGAAAGCGAAGCCAAATTCAGCTGAAAAAGAATAGAGAGCGGAAACTTTCCCTTTGAGGGAGCTGAGAGCCAGCCCCAAGTCAATACCCGACTGCAGGAAAGACAAGAGACGCGGCAAGGAGAACTGAGCGGGAGACAGCAGACGTCGCTCGCACAAACTAAAGTAGTACTTCCAAGTCCGGTGGTAGATTCGGGAAGACGACTGCTCTGAGAAATCCCTAGCCTTTAGTATGACGGCTTCAACAGCAATGCCGTTAAATGTAGCGACCCTAAATTCGGGTGGAAAATGCGACAGGAGGTCCTCCCGAAGAGGAAGATGCCAGGGTTCGTCGGCGAGAAGGGTGACTAAAGACGCGTGCCACACCCGGCGTGGCCAATCGGGGGCCACGAGAATGATGGGCAGTCCTTCAGACCTGATCTTCCAGGGGAGATGCAGAAGAGGCGGGAACACGTAAGGAAACGTGAACTGACTCCACGAAATCACCAGCGCATCACACTCCAGGGCCCTGGGGTCCCTGGACCGTGCAACAAAGTCCTTGAACTTTTTGTTGAAGTGGGAAGCCATGAGATCCACGTCCAGTCGACCCCACCTCTCGCAGATGGCTCTAAAGACCTGCGGGTGAAAAGCCCACTCGCTGGGATCGAGAAGCTCCCGGCTGAGGAAGTCGGCGATCCAGTTGTCGACGCCGGCAATGTGAACTGCCGACAGAACCGTAACATGTTTCTCCGCCCAGCTGAGAATCAGTGCAGTCTCCGCCATGGCTGCCGGGCTCTGGGTGCTGCCCTGGTGATTGAGGTACGCCACCGTTGTGGCGTTGTCGGACTGAACCCGAACTGGATAACCCTTGAGATTGTCAGCCCAATGTCGCAGAGAGAGAGGAATCGCCCTCAACTCCAGAACATTGATTGGAAGGGAGCATTCCTCGCATGAACATATTCCTTGAACAGAGAGATTCTCCAACACTCCCCCCGAACTCCTGAGGCTTGCATCCGTTGTTAACACTGTCCTCCGGAGGGGAAAGAATGAGCGGCCTGATGTCAACATTGGAGAGACCGACCACCATCTGGGGGCCTGGCGGATCGGGGCAGAAAGACGCATGGGCCAATCCAGGAAAGCTGGGGAACGGTCCCAGCTGGACAGAATGGCTCACTGAAGCGTTCTGGTATGGAACTGAGCATAGGGAACCGCTTAGAAGGCAGAGACCATGTGACCCAGCGCCCACATGCAGCGACGAATGGGAATAGGACATGGCCGCAACAAGGGAAGAACCTGAAGACGGAGAGCGGATAGCTTCTCCGGTGGAAAGAACACCTTGGCCTGACATATACCCAGATAAGTCAGCCGCTGTGTTAGATAAAGACAGGACTTCTTCCTGTTCAGGATCCACCAGAAACGTTCCAGGGTGTCCAGAACTATGCTCAGTTGTCCGCCGTCACCCAGAACGACGGACCCTTCACCAGGATGTTGTCTAAGTAAGGGAATGCAACGATCCCCCTGGCATGGAGCACTGCCGTCAGAACCTTCGTAAAGACCCTGGGAGCCATGGCCAGGCAGAACTGGAGGGTTACAAACTGGATGACTGACACAGATGGGCACGTGAAGATAAGCATCCTTGATGTCTATAGAGGACAGGTACTACCCCGGTTCCATGGACGCAATGACCGATCTCAGTGACTCCACCCGGAAACTACGAACGCAAAGGAAACAATTGAGTGCCTTAAGGTCCAGAACGGGACGGACCGCCCCCTCTTTTTTGGGAATGACAAACAGATTGGAGTAAAACCCCCGAAAACGGTTTTGCGCCGGAACTGGAACAATCACCCCCTGCCGCAATAGCGTGTGATTCGCCTGAAAAAAGGAATTTGCGGCTAAGGGAGAGGCCGGAGGCGACGACCGAAAAAAAACGGGACGGAGGGGAAGACTTGAATTCCAGCTTGTAGCCCTCTGCAATGACCTCCCTCACCCACGCATCCGAGACGTGAGCCAGCCAGACATTTCAAAACAAATGAAGCTGGCCGCCCACCCGAACGGAGGGTGTCGGGAGCTGCCCGTCATACAGCGGAGTTCTTGGGGTTATAGGACTTGGAGCCCTGTTGACGGAGACGCCAGGAAGGGTGAGGCTTGAAGGAAGGTTTGCGATTTTGATCCGTGGCCGACTTGTCGGACGCCCAGAAAGGGTCGAAAAAAAGGCTTTAGCTTTTTTGACCTATTAGACAACCCCCTGTTCTGTCGTAAATGTGCGCTTTTACCACCTGTAGCGTCCGAAAGGATCTCATCCAGGCGCTTACCAAAAAGTCTACTGCCAGTAAAGGGGAAGTACGTCAGGGTCTGCTTTGAAGCATTATCTGCCGCCCAGCAGGAGAGCCATAGTGTACGGCGGATAGCCACCAACAGGGCAGACTAGCGAGCCATAAGCCTGGCCGCGTCCAAAGATGCTTCATAAATATACGCACTGGAATGCGAGAGCTGCAGGGCCACATCTGCTAGTTCCCCTGAGGGGACTCCCGAGTCGAGACCCTGACGTAAATTATTCTCCCACTCCCCCATAGCCTTGCTCACCCATGTTGAGGCAAATACCGGCTGCAGTTCTGTGCCCACTGCCTCAAAGGAAGACTTTGCAAACGCTTCCAGGTTCCTATCCCTGATGTCAGAGAAAGAAGCCCCATCCGCCATTGGCAAGGTAGTCTGCTTAGCCAAGCGGGAAACTGGCGGGTCCACTATAGGTGAGCACGACCATTTTCTTAGTCAAATCATCTGGAAATGGATAAAGGACATTCAAGCATTTTGGCAAGGTAAAACGTCTATTAGGAAAATTCCACTCCTTGGCAAGCGAGGAATCAAACTCCTGGTGGTTGGGGAGACACTTGTGCGAGCGACGGGACCTTCTAAAGGAAAAACCCGAGCTGGCAGATAAAGGTGCAGGGTCCTCAACCTGCAACGTCTCAATAACCTCTGTAATATGATTGTCCACCATGGAGGATAGTTTGGACGACTGATCATCCCGGCGAGAAAACATCCTCATCTGACCCTCTCTCCTCAGAACATGCCTCTTCCACTGAGGACACGTCAGAGTGAGACTCTCTAGTAGGAGGAGGAGAGGCCGAGGAAACAGGAGACACAGACACCCTTTTGGGGGGAGGATGTTCTGGCCCATTTTTGCGGGACGGACGCGCTGGGCATGAGTCCCCTGATCCCGGTCAGAGGACTGCCTTGCCGACAAACACCCCAATATCTCCACAATGGCTTTGTTGGGATTGGAGACCTCCTGTACCACCATAGGCTGGGCAGCAGTGACCATTGGGTCTGGAATGAGCTACTTGATGGCGAAGCAGCACATGCAAAGCAGAGGGAGTCTGACTACGGGGATGAAAATTTTGCACAACACGATGAACAAGCAGCAAAATGACACACAGAAGGGACCGCCTGCTTCAGGGCCTGGGCTCAGACATACTGTCCACCCTGCTGCCTGTAAAGAGGGAAAGAGGGAAGGTTAGACCCTATAAGAAAGGAAACACAGTTCTTACCCGATCAGCGTCCCGCCACAGGAGCCTTTAAAAAGCAGAAGTGGGCAGAGCCAGCAGTCCTGCTTCAAACTCAACTCAGCCTCTGGCGTGGGAGCGGGGAGAACTCAAGCCCCGTCCCCAAAAAGACTCTGGTCCTCAGAGCAGGCCCTAGCAGCCTCTGTCCCCACCCCCCCCTTTCCCCGCTCGCTGGCATTGCATAACGCCGGGTCCCGGGCTGAACTAAGACGACAGCTTGAGGATAAGAAGCCGCAGGGGGGACCCTGCGGGAGCAGGCCTCAAATAAGCCGGGGCCTCAATTATAAGTGGCCCCGGCTGAGCCCCTGCTAGATCCGACGCCAAGAATAATAGAATCTAGAAAACGGACGCCCCTTGCGACGCCAAGCCGGGGCAAAGTCCTGCCGCTCCCCCTAAAAAGAAACCATCTCCTGGATAGGCCCGGGGGGGGGGGGGGGAACCGGAAGGAGGGAAACACTAAATCTTCTCTTTTTATTTTATATATATATATATATATATATATATACATACATACATACATACATACTCACCTGTCTGGCGTCTTCTGCCCCCTGGATGCCCCTTTGGGAGGGACACTACACCGGAACAGAAGTGACTTGCGGTGTGCGGCCGTGGTGATCCGAAAGCTGGCAGGATACAGAGGTTTTTACCGAAACTCCTGGTCCTGCTTTGCTTTTAGAGAACAGGAAGGAGCAGGGGGCTTGGGGACCCCCTGGTCTCTCGTCTTCTGGGTGGGAGTGCAGGCAGTTTTAAAGGACTGACTGAAACTTCCTGCAAGAAAAAAGGGAAAAAACAAAAACAAAAAAGAACAAAAACCAGCAGACCTGCAAGGCCGGGAGGTCTGCCTCCTACAGACACTAAGCTAAAACTGATTTAGCTTAGTCCCTGTAGGAAGGGTATAGCTGAAGGGGAGGAGCTTCCACTTTTTTTGTGCTTAGTGTCCGCCTCCTAGCGGCAACAGCTATACCCATGTTCAAGCCTGTGTCCCCCAATGATACGGATGAGAAAAAGTATTATTAGGGCATTAGGGACATTTTACCAAAAAGTTAATTAAAAGTTTAGTTACTGTTTAAGTGTATGTTCTTAGGTGTATATAGGGGTTTATTATTACTACTTTAACCTTTTGTATGTTAACAGTTCTTGCTGCTGTCTCCCAGCTTTGGAACGCTCAGTTTCCAAAGAAAACCAGGGCTCAGTGGATCACTAGCTTGGAAATTATGACATCTGCAGCACAACAATTCATCATACAAAATTTAAAAAATACATATATATTGTAAATTCTTACCAGCCTCAACACATTTCTCATCAATCTTCATGTCTTCCTCTATAAATAATGACAGAGAAACTTCAATGTAGGTTTTATGGATTGCATCAACTATCTAGTTATAGCTACGCATGTCCTGAGTGAGACGCTTCATAGCAGGGCCCAGGTTTCTTACCTTCCCCAATTGTGCTCACTATCCAAGTGAAAGTGCAAAAGAAACAAAGTTGAAATTCAGAACAAGCATTTTTTTTTTATGACACAGGGGTGCACACAGCAAAACTCAACATCGGGACTATCCCCACTTGAAGCTGTACTATTTTCTATCAGAAATTCATATCCCATCTGTACAGGGGGTTGGTGCTAGTGTTTCACAGACAGAGCACTAAATTCTCATGTTTTCATCACACAAATAATTCTGGCTTCCCAAATCACTCTGTGCACCCTCCTGCTTCCTCTGCCTGACCCTCCCTCTCCTCCTTGATTATCAGGGCCAGGTTCCCACTAAGGGTCCATTCACACGTCCGTGGAATGGGTCCGCATCCGTTCCGCAATATCCGGAACGGGTGCGTACCCATTCATTCTCAATAGGGCAGGAATGGATGCGGAGAGCACACTATGTGCTCTCCACATCTGCATTTCTGGAGCGTGGCCCGATCTTCTTGTCTGCAATTTTTTTTCCGGAGCTGCGGACCGGAACAGGCAGTTTTATGGGGGTGCCGGCCGGGTGTATTATGGATCCGCAATACACCACGGACATGTGAATAGACCTTTATTCATCTCTCCTGGCTCTGTCAATTAAGGAGAAGAGGCAGGGCTTTCAGTGGTTTCACACTATTTTATTTAATTTTTTGTTTAATGCTGCTGTTTTTTTTGTCCACATTTTTTGGGAGGAATCAAAAAATGCTGCATCCAGATGTTATGTGTTGGCCAATAGAAAATTATAAATCGCCCTACAAACACTTGTTTTTTTGTAGTGGCATATTAGGACAGTTTCCTGGCACTGTTTGCTCCCTTGGCAGTTTTTCAAATTGCAGCATATTCTGAATGTGGCATTTTTTTCATATGCTTTCCCACAGACTTCTCTATTAAAAAGGACTAAAAAACAAACAAACAATTGACTCACTTTCTCATTGCATAGTTATTTCTGCTATAGAAGTCTGCTCTGAAATGTCAACATCTCATAACCTCATTACTTATGAGAGGGTCACAGAGATCGAGGAGCTGGCAGGAAAATCTGAATGAATTATCAAATACACCAGCCACTAACAGGCTATAGCAGATAGAATATAAAACATCTGGGATGGAGGTTTAATTTACTTATTTTAGGCACTGATATAGCGCTGATATTCTCTAGGGCTTTCCATAGAGAAAACTTGACGGAGCTCAGATTAATCCTATTAGAAGTCAATGGTGTCTGCTAGTCGCTATTTGTATGCATTGGACAACTTATCCGGTCCTGGCCCTGGTTTATAGTGCCAGTATGAACGGAGCCCTAGTTATAGAGAACCTACATAATTTTTATTTTTGTAGTCACATGTTTCGTTTTTACTTTCTTAGATCTTAAAGCCCTTTTGTCCCACATATAAAGGATGTTTTGTTAAAGGGCATAAATATCTCTACTAATCGGACTGGCCTTATACAAGTGCTGATGTCAGCTGAAGCTATGTGTCTTGGTCCCATCTTCTTATGTGGCTCAGTTTTAGAGATAAGCGATATTTAATTATATGCAGATGAGCCTCTAGGAGCATTGGGGGAGTTGACCTTACTGCAAGAGGCTCTGCTTTCTCTTCTATGGCCGCACCCTCAGCAACCCAGTAAAGGAAAGACAATTGCTGGTGTAGTGCCCTGGAGCAGGGGTGCTGTAAAATCTGGACATTTGTGGATATTTGCCCTGTTTACCCTATGCAAAGTTATAAGCTTCTTACTTTATTTCACTTGAAAGGGTTAACGTGCACTGTTTAATACTGTGTAACTGCATTTTATATGTATGTTGTGATATATATCTTGATTATTTGCACTGTATTTGTGAGACTCTGTGGAAAGGGCTAATGAATACTTTTGGGACTTTGAATAAGAAGCTGGTAATTTTCCACTGCTGCCATAGAGTTTAAAGAAGAGCATGTTTTGGTGGGACAGAGCCAGACTTGTTTACTACTAAAACTAGACAGACTGACCTTTTGAATGTCTGGTTTTAGCTATGTTTTTATGTCTGGAAACTTGTTTTTACGTGTAAAAACTGCTGTGTCGTTGCCATTGAGTATCATTGAAGCTTTAATGCAAGTCTATGAGAGACGGAAAGTGTAACAATGTATCTGTTTGTGCTGAGCTTCTCCACTCCACCGCTCCCACTAGAAGGTTCCAGTCTAGCTTGAATGGTATATAATGGTATATAAGGAGAGCAGTCAGAGCCCTTAGTGTTCTGCAGTTAGGGACCAGTGCTTGGAGGTGGAGACTCATGCCAGTCTGCATGAGGGACCAGAAGAAGACTCTGAGATAAAGACTCTGAGCCACAGACCATCGGTCACCAGGGAGCCACCAGGACTACTGAGCTACAGACTGTGGGCCTTTGACCAGGGTACCAGCCTTCTGAAGAGAGAGAGAGGGACAGCTAGCTTAGGCCTTTGCTCAGCATCAAACCCTTCTTCTGCCAGGGAGGAGACTGGAGAAGCCAGCCCTATGCCTCGCCTGTATTGTGTTGCACCTGAATTCCTCCAGTAAAAAAGCCCACTGGTTAACTGTAGACTCTCACCTCTCTGGACGTATTTCCCATTGGGGTACACTACACCTTACCATTCCTTCCGGAGAGCAGTAACACATGGTGACACCTCAACGGTGTCTGGGGGACCCAGTGTAGCATTGGGGCCACCAAAAACCCTGCCACTGAACTGGCTATTCTCTTTCTT
Source organism: Bufo gargarizans (assembly GCF_014858855.1). Lineage (NCBI taxonomy): Eukaryota > Metazoa > Chordata > Amphibia > Anura > Bufonidae > Bufo > Bufo gargarizans. Next base: position 73,412,670 of record NC_058087.1, read on the forward strand.
ACTATGCCTGCACTAAATACTGAACGGCACAGTGCAAGTGCGAGACTTCAGTTGAGGTGAGGGCCAGACAAGATGACATGAACACTGCCTGGCCCTGTCAGTCACAGTTCTGAAGGTGCTGCCAGGGAAGAGAGAGCAGAGTCTTTAGGAGTAAGGGTAACTCCTCCATTTCTCCTAGAGGCTCATTTGCATATAATTAAAGATCGCTTTTCTCTAAAACGGAGACATACAAGAAGATGGGACCAAGAAACATAGCTTCAGCTGACATAAGCACATCAGCCCATTTAATAATAATATTACTGCTGACAGATGCCCTTTAAAGTATGGTATATTGCTCAGTTATAATGAGCACTGTCATCAGATCAATATAGTTGATTCTATAAGTGTAAATTTATAGGCACCAATTAATATTCTTGTTCTCCCTCCACCATGGACCCTGACCTTTCAAAACGGCTTTGACCGGTTTCCCATATTGGCCACACGAATTTTTTGATGGCAGCCCTAGTTATAGTAAATGAGTAAATGGACCACCGTGCAAGTAAGGTCCTTCAACAATAACCACCGCCACCAGGGTCCTAGTGTTAGACGCCTGGGCTTCTATGTAAAATAAGGAGCATTGCCGCCCACTACAACATACCATTTGTTGTAGTGCTATTCACTTATGTGGTAGATGGGCAGGTGACCCGTTCAGGCACCAAAGATTGGGTACCTATGCATCCTCTGTATCCCCATAGCAGGGTGCACAAACTTTTCCAGTAGTGGGCACACTGTCAGACTGTAACAATCCCAAGAGCCGAATATAAAATTTAAATGGGTATTACCAAATGAAGCTTTTATGAACTATCAATTATTTATATCATATGAGCTGGATATACTTCTAGGACTCCCCTCTAATGGAAGAATACATGAAAATAAAACACAGAAACAACCACTAGACCTGTTTGAGACCGCATCGAGGGCTGCCCACGTGTGGCGCCAGGCCGCAGGTTATGCACCCCTGCTGAAAATATTGTGATGATTTAAACAAATATTTTAAAAAAATTAAATAAAAAACTAAAAGGTCCACTATATATTAAAAAAGTTAAGGAGTATTGCCCTGATATTGTCAGTATGATGCACTGGCAGATACTTACACTGTGAGGCTTTAATGCAAGATTGAGACATGAACGGCTGAGACCACCAAAATTCTCTCTGTTTCCTGAATACATAAAAAGGAACACGGTGACACTAAATGGCTGCACTCATTCCTTTTTACCATGTAGGGCAGTCAGAAGGAACTTTAGATGGAGTTACATTATCTACCTCTTGAGCAGGTGGTTGGATGGGATGAGGCCAGCACACCGGCTGAGGTCTGAAGCTTTTCTTGCTTGCCACCACATAGAATCGCTCTGGTCCACTATTTGCAGGATTTCACCTCTTTTAAAAGGCAGGCCAGCATCTGCACAGGGTATGGTTGGATCATGCTGGGGCCAGTAATCTGCCATTGCTCTAACAAACAGCTAGGAAGAAAGGGAAATTAAATGATATGCCTTGTAGTGACACCATTACATCTGCTATGGACAAGAACATATCATTCATAATGAAGAGCTAAAATTACTTATAGATAATCTGGTAGGAAGGGTTGTCTGCTGAACAGAAAATTGATATATTCATTTAAATGCAAATTGAAGGTGTGTGTGTGTGTGTGTGTGTGTGTGTGTGTGTATATATATATCTCAGAAATCCACGGCATTCCTCTGTAGATAGTGGAAAAACAAGTGTATTCATTCACACATGTCACAACATGTGAATAAATACACTTGTTTTTTTCACTATCTACAGAGGAATGCCGTGGATTTCTGTTATATTCATACACCCAGGATCAAGGGTTAAACGCTCCATTTTGGAAGTATATATAAATAATATATATATGTATATATATAAAAATAAAAGAAAGTCCAGCAGGAGCACCATCCAAGGTATGGGTGCAAGGTCCAACAAGAGGTAGCGGCAATACCCAATAAATATAAAAATGAAAAAAAAGTCGGATTGCACTCCTGAGTAGTAAAAGTGGAAAACTTTTATTCACCCATATTGTGGCAAACTTAGCAAGTTTGCCACAATATGGGTGAATAAGTTTTCCACTTTTACTACTCAGGAGTGCAGTCCGACTTTTTTCATTTTTTTATATATATATATATATATATATATATATATATATATATGTGTATGTAATTTTTTTTTATTGTGCACTCACTGTACTATGTGAGTAAGAGGAGGTGACCCATGAAAGGACAGGAGGAGGGCTGGTTTTCCAGGAGTTTAATATTGATGGCATATATTTCATTGGTGGAGGTCTGACTCCCAACACCCTCACCGATCTACTGTTTGAAGAGCCCATGTGGTTCCAGTAAGCACTGCGGCCTCCTCACAGCATTCCAAGCACAGCGCCATATGTTGTATAGCGCCTGTGCTTGGTATTGCAGCTCAGTCCCATTTACTTGAATGGAACTGAACAGCGCGTAGGCCACCTGACCGATAAACATGACGTTGTTGGCCTAGTAAGAGGATGTATCGCTAATGGCCTCTTTAAGCAGCTGAGAGTGCCCCACCACCGCCAATTGATGACCTATCCTGAAATCTGTATGGTTTGTGAGTGCTCTGCTGTGCTACCAATGCTGAGCCATGCACAGTAAAAGTCTAGGAGTGAAGGTGCACATATACTGCTAGACTGTGCATGCTCATCCTTTACAAGAATGTGCATGCTTCTTCACACTGCACAGGAAGGAAAAAACAGTGACATTGTGTACAGAGCCGGATGGGGACAACCTTCGCATGCTCATCTTGTTATTGTGAGAACTACTAGAGGACATATCCACAGACAATAGGCAGCAAACAAAGACTGTGGATGTCATCTTGGCCGGGGTGTAGGCTCTTTACTGGTTAGAGATTGCAAAACTAGAGTATTGGTGAAGATCCTTTTGTTTGGCATATAGGACAATATTTAAAGGGGTTTTCCAAGATTTTGATACTGATAACCTATCCACAGTATAGTTCATCAGTATCTGATTGGGGAAGGTCCAGCTCCTTTGAACGCTGCAGCCTTCTTGCAGCTTACCAAGCACAGCACCGTATATTGTATAGTGTCTGTGCTTGGTAAGCTGAAAGAAGGCTGCTGCGCTCACTGGAGTGCCAGTGCCTTCTGAAACAACTGATTGGCAGTACCGTTTGTGAGACCCCCACTGATTACCACAGATACTGATTACCTATATTGTGGATAGGCCTCAGTATCAAAATCTCGGAAAACCCCTATAAAACCTGGAACAATTTATTCAACGTTTGTCCTACTTCATGGGCAGAGTCTAAGGTACCAGACACTCCAGAGATGGCAGGAAACGCTGAGCCAATCACCGGCTGTAGCGGTGGTCCACCTCAGCCAGTGGTTATCTAAGCAGGCCATTTCTGGAATGCCATGCCAGGACTAGGAATTGAAGAGCAGCTGAGACCAGAGCAGCTTCAGAATGGCAGTGCCAGGGGATCAGTGGAGATATGTAATGATTTTTTTATTTTATTTTTAACCCATTTGAATCAGTATTCTTAAAATTTAAGGCAGAAAACTGCTTTAAAGAAATAAACTCAGAGGGGTGGAATATTCTTACCATGGTGTGACTGCTCACTGTACGATCACCAATAGGTATGAGTTTAAATATGATTGTCCCCTCGGAATGAACCTGTAGATTTAATGTAGAAAGGGAAGACAGTCACAAAAGAGAAGATAGACAAGGGAGAAATGAAGGACAGGAAAGGGAGGGAAGAAAAAGAGAGGGGCAAAAGAAGAATAAAAGAGAAAAGGTGATGATGAGTTAAGAGTAAAGGGAAAAGATGAAGCGGAAAGAAATATAAAGAGGAAGAGAGAACAGAGACAATAATGAGGGGAGACAGAGAGGGAAGAGAAAAGGGAAAGTGAAGAGACTAAGAGAGAAAGCAAGGGGGGGAGAGAGAGTAGGAAAAGAGAGGGAAAGAGAGAGGGGTAGACATGAGAGAAGTATGAGACGAGAAGGGGAAGCAAGAGGAGATGACAGAGAATAAAGTGTAAGGGAAGAAAGAGAGAGAAAATGAAAAGAAGGAGAGGGAAGAAATTGAGAAAAGTCAATAGAGGATAAAGGAGGAGGAAAGAAGAGAAGAGAAGAAGAAAGATAAAATGAAGAGAGGGAAAAGATAGATAGGGAAGAAAGAGAGACACAGTATATAAAAGTGGAGGGAAGATGGGAGGATAAAGAAAAGAGGGAAGAAAGAAAGGAAACAGAGTAGGTGTAGAGAGAGATAAGAGAAGTTGAAGTGAGAGACAGGAAAAAGAAAAAAAAGAGAGGGAATGATTAGAGAGAAAAGTGACATTAGAATGTGAAGAATGAGGAAAAATTAGAGAAGAGGGAAGAGAGAGTGAAAGGAAAGTGATCAAAGAGAATATGAACAGTCCAAGAAACAAGTCCAAAAAAGAGATCAGCATTTTCACTTATCAATGTGCCTGGTGCTCATAAAAATATTTATCCTCTATACACTGCAAAACTATATCCAAACGGATAAATGAATTGAACAATATCCTGCTGAAGCCTGTCCCCATCTATTCTCTACTGTCCATGCCTCTCATCTTGAGTGTGTTACTCCTAAAGTTACATACTGTATTTATACTCTCTGTGTCTACATCACGGTCTCACCTAGAAGGCTGTATCCCCGGCAGGCAGAGCGCCTAGGTGATGTGTGTCAGAAAACCAAAGTTCAGGAGACAGCTGGTTAAGTTTTAGTGGTGTGCAACAGAGTTCCTGGAGTTAAAACTATTAAAACTATTAAAACTTCTTTTTTTTTCTTTCCAGAAATGCAGGCACATCTGAACATGGGACCAACGCAGATGCCTTCAGCTGCCAAGCGCACATGGAACAGATCAGCCAGTGTCATAGGTACAAATCTGCTGACAGATGTCCTTTAAAATGCACCGCCTGCCTCAGTGTTATTGTTGCTATATGCCTTCACATTATAAGTCCACATACACCTTATAACCTAGCAACGCAAAAATGGAAATTTACTAAAATGTGTGCTTTACATATACAGTATACCAAAATGTATGGTATAGTGTTTTAATTATACACCTCACATCTTCACAAAATGATTTAAATATAAATTGTTGGAAATTTGAAGTAAGTAAATACCAGGATCTGAATAACTTGTTCAGGTTCCAGTCCATCCACGGGAACCCCATTTACTTCTACCAGTTTATCTCCAGCATATAGCAGACCTGTGAGAGCAGTAGGAAACAAGATGTGAAGGTTCTCATGCATGCAGGTCATGGTATGTAAAGTATGAAGATGAAGTTTCTGATGATTTGAATTCCATTTTTATCTGTTCATTTAGAATTTCAAAGTAAAGGCTTTGTCTACATATTTTCTCAAGGTTGTTTTGGGATTCTGACTCGCTGCCGACCTGGGAACTGGCCGCTGCAAGGTCTGGGGTGAGGGCAGATGAACAACAAGTACACAGTGACAATTTTGAAGCCAATGCGCTGGCTACGTTCCACTAGGGAATGGAGCTTTTCATTTAATCAGTATAAAGCTGTAACTCTTCAGGAAAGAAGTCAGAGGCCTCATGTAGGGACCTAATTGGTGTTTTCCCAATCGAGACTCCGACTGCTTTCACTGAAAGGACTTCCCAGCTGATGTGCCGCTGTCAGATTATGTTAACTCCATCTGTGATGTATGTACCTTCATTCTGGATGTAGTCAGGACTCCAGTGGGAAGCCGGCAACGCGCTCTCTCCCTGCAGCGCCGCCGGCATCCCATTCATGAGGAGGAGCGAGGACATGGCCGGCGTCCTCGTCTCCATGGTAACAAGGGGGCCAAGAGGACCCGGCCGCGCATGCCTCTAGACAACGAGCAGGGGGAGAACTGAGCGCCGATGTCAATGAGTCAGCGCTCAGGTGTATAGATGTGCTGGACATGGGTCACATGACGCTGGCCACATCACGTGACCCATCAATTAGACCTATTTAGACAGGTAACCTGCTGGCCACAGGTTGCGTGTGATTGGTCTTGTTACCTCACTAGCATTCTCTGCTTGTGTGACTACTTTTGTTTGACCTCGGCTTGTATTTGACTTCGATATTGTGTTACCCCTTGTACTGACGCAACCTTTTGGCTCCTGACCTCGGCTTGTATTGACTTCGATCTTGAATTACCCTTTTGTGCCCTTGTTACCTTCTGGGTCTTGACCTTGGTTTCCATTGGTTTCAGTTGTGGTTTTACCCAGCCTGGGAAGCTTGTTGCTTCTGTGTTTTCTGTCCTTGTCTATTGTTTTCTCCCCTTGTTGTTTCCTTCCTTTAGGCCCCTGCACGTACGTAAGCTAGGGACTGCCGCCCAGTTGTACCCCGTCGGTTAGGACGGACCGTGCGTGGAATTTAGGGCTGCACTTATCCCTACCTTTTTGTGACACTTATATGTATATGGATAAGTGCAAGAAAAGGACATTATATCGCTATATGTATATACTACTTATTATATTTAATAAAATCATATTATAAATCTTCCTTTGAAGTGTAGCTGTAGTTCAGCTAAGAGTCTCTAAAGAGTATCTCTTATCAGCAAAACAGTATACCAATAGTGATAAGCCAGAGCCACTGTATTTTTTTTTAAAGACATTTCACTTGTCATCTGACTGGCTTTCTGAATAAGAAATTGAGAATTGAGAAAGTTAGTTGGATAACTAGCGAAATGTCTTAAAAAATTGTTCTGACTCATTACTATTGATACAGGAAGCACGGTCAACGGTGTAATGTACATTTTACAATACACTTATAATCACATATTTCAATTTTGTAATGAAAGCATCTTACCGCTTCTATCTGCCAGGCCACCATGGATTACTCTGGCCACTATGATGTCTCCGGTGATTTCATGACGTTTAATTGTAGCTCCCTTGTAAAAATATTTATATAATGTAAGGCTTACTAATGCAAAGTTTATGAATATTGAGGCTAGTCTATGCATAGTACAGTGTATACAGAAAAGAAGATAAATTAACAGGGACTCTCACACGGGGAATTTGTTCTCAAGGAGCCAACCATAAATAGTAAGTGTATTGGTGTGTATATGTCTGAAATGTTAACTAGCAACTTCTCTGAAATTAATGTTAACCATATGGAAAGGAATCGCCAATCGACTACAATACTCTAAAACAGTGTTCCTCAACGTGTGGCTCTCCAGCTCTTGTAAAATTACTACTCCCAGCATGCCCTGACAGCTGCATGATGGGGGTTGCAGCTTTGCAAAACCTTGATTACCACAGGTTAAGTAACATTGCTCTAAGGTCTTATTTTCATATTTCTCTTCAGTTTTTTGCTAGGTTATGGGCAGCCCCAACATTCTTCCCAGAGCTTCATCCACTTCATTCTTGGATGGAAAATAAGTCTGATGGCCCTATGAATTTTTTATGTCCAACGGGTGGTGCTGGTAGCTGCTTTCCACCCATGAACAAGAGTCAAGGAGCCAAAAAAGTCTCTCAGATTTGTCTATCAGAGTGGATTTGGCCATCTCTGGTAGGAATGAGAAGGTTGGGTGGTTGTTGTTAAAGACCATCTGTCAGCAGATTTGTACCTATGAAACTGGCTGACCTGTAACATGTGCTCTTAGCAGCTGAAGACATCTGTGTTAGTCCCATGTTCTTGTGTGCCCGCATTGCTGAGAAAAATTATGTTTTATTATATGCAAATGAGCCTCTAGGAACAATGTGCTCAGCTTTCACTATAATGGCAGTGCCCCCATGGCTCCTAGAGGCTCATCTGCCTAAATTAAAACCTCATTTGTCTTAGAAATGAGGACACATATGGACATGGGACCAACACAGATGCCTTCAGCTGCCAAGTGCACATATAACAGGTCAGCCAGTTTCTTAGGTACAAATCTGCTGACAGATGCCCTTTAAACAGATTATAAACTAACACAAAAACGAATATAGAGGAAAATCAGGGCTGTCTCCCTTTAAAACTACTTTCTAGCAGCTATAGACGGTGCAGTAACCGTTGCACAGCCTGTAAGGAACATGAAGCTATAACGTGATACAACTATACCAAGTGGCTTTCCATGGTTTCCTATTACAGAAAGAAACATAAGATAAATTACAACGAGGCTCTGCTGTCATGTCAAACCTGTATCCTGTCAGATGTGGCATATTTATTGCAGAAATGTCCAGCTACTACCAAAACAACAAGTAATGGCTATGTGGATTTAGCTTAAAGGGATCCGGTCATGTTAAACATGGTGCCTGTTCTTCAGGAAGCATGTTACAGAGGAGCAGGAACTGAGCAGATTGATGCAATACAAATTTGGACGCCTTTGGAGTCGAGTGGGCAATCATAGTCAGTGATGGGCAGCCATCTCATACATAAAAAGGATGTCACTCTTTGAGTAAGACCACCCACTGGACTCCGAAGCTTGGAACTGATAGGTCACCTGTCTATGTCCCCCTCTGCCTTGCTCTACACTTCGGGCATGATATCCGCACTATTCACCATGCTGCTGCCTCCATGCTTCTGCCTTGTGCTACTGCACCTGTCTTCTTAGGGCTCGCACATGCTCACCTCCAGGCCTCTTAAATGGCCAGTGAGCGCCCTTCCAAATCCTTCCGAAGCCAATGGCTAGGAGCCTTTGGGTATTTAAGGCACCCTACCCAGTCGGGGAACACCTGAGCTTTAGATTTAGTTCCCTGGTGACTAGCAAAGGTATTCTAATACTCTTGTGCTATTGCGATTTACCTGTGTTTATCCTGCGTTTGTTCCTGTCTGTGCTTCAGCTCAAAACTGACCTGCCTGTGTATTCCAGTTTCGGTTCTGGCTGTGTTTAAATTAACCCTGTCCATCTACCTCGTCTGTGATCCTGCCAAGTATTCACCTTGCCTGCCTGTTTATCCTGCCTCTCCTACCATTGGTGTCTCCTACCATCTACACTTCTAGTGTGTTGTCTGGAACTCACCTGTGGGATTTGCCTGCATTTTTGGTGCATTTTCTGTATCTTGAGCTTCTAGTGCTTGCACCAGAGCCCCTAACCTCTGTGGGTCAGCTGCCAACTACACCAGGACTATCCCAGGAGTTATTGGTCTGGTTGCTTCCCTGCAGTGAAGGCCAGATGCCTGTACATGGGCTGAAGGGTAAATACCAGGGGAGAGACAGAATAACACCCTTGGGGTTTAGGCCAAAACCAAACCAGTCAGTAGGCACTGTAGGTCCACACTCTCTGATCCATAACCGAAACAGCAGAGAATAAGTTATACTTGTAATGATTCCTTATGAATTCTTTCCCACAAAACTACACATCAATCTGCTCAGCAGATCAAACAGCATTTCATTTTGACAGGTTCCCTTGAAACCACACTGAAAAGCTACAGAAGTATTTCAAAATCCTTGCTTTTTTTTTAAAGATCCATTTAAAGTCTCTATAAACAGTCCGCAAATTAAATATTTGACCACTTGTGGGAAATGTATATTCTAGGAGTAGTGTATACACAGCACAGACAAGGTTGCATGGCATGAGCTCGTCTTCTATAGCTTTCACTCTGTTACGCTACCTCCTAGATAATTCAGCCAACTTTGCTTGAACAACAAAATCTGCCAAATCTAATCCCACCTTTCATTTTCCAAAAAAGCTCTGAAAAATGAAAGGTGTGATCCGATTGGTTTCTAGGGGCAACTAAGCCAGTTCTACTTTTTTTCAACTATTTCCAAGGCATTCAACACAAAGAAGAATCAACTCTTAAAATAGCTTTCATAAAAAAAAAAATATTCTACTGTCTATAGCTCCTATGCAGACCTATGGGTGTCCGTGGTTACAGGCTATATTCAAACAGTGTAGTCCTGGGGTCAGCAATTTGTTGCAAAAATACAACTCCCATCATCCATACTTGCACAGTATGGAAGTGAATTGAACATGCTGGGAGTTGAAGTTTTCCAGCAGCTGGAGTGCCGGAGATAGCTGACCCCTGGTGTAGTCTAATCCTGCAGCCTTCCTATGTTGCATCCTACCCCTACTTCGCGCTAACGTAAATTCATTAGACAGGTAAAACATTTTCATTGTGGCTATTTAAAAAATTGCTTTAATATTGTAGAAGTTTTTATTTTTATTTTAGAAGCTTACTACATAGCTACTATTAACTGCACATAAGGGCCATCAGGTATGCCTGTAACGTAAGGGTTTCTGTAGAACAAGATGAAATTAGAGGAGCCTTTTAAAGGTGAAACATGTTTGTAGTTTCTTACATGATGTTGTGAAAAACTAAATACTTATCATTATCTACAAGTAATAATGTTCCAGTCTATAAACCCACCCGACATGACCACCCAACATTGCTTCATTATTTCTCGAATCTAGAACACTGGAAATTCCATAGCTAGCACAAGATCTTTGGATAAACTATCTTAAGCTGAACTCACTCTACTGGGAGCAAACAGACCCTGGTGTTTTCTTATTAATAGATCGTTATGCCGTGAATTCTAGGAATAGTTCAAATGCCTGCAAGACCAACCCAACAATGAAGTTAAACACTGAAGTCAAAGCACTATGCCAAATAAAACTTCAGATATAACGTAGCTTCCATCTGCCTGTCTGCTTTAATACTTATTGGTACAATGAACTGCCTTCTACCCAAACAAATAAGAAAGAGTTTAAAAAAAAAAAACTGTCAAAAGGATTACAACCTTGAGAGGCTTGTACAGTTTGTACTACCCTTTAAAAATATTATAGGAAAAAAATATGATAATGTCTCGTTCTGCAATGCTAAATTTTGTTCTGCTTTGTGGTGCCGAGATGCTCACTTTACAGCAGCTGCAAAGATGTTCCTGCTTACACATACAGTAAGGTATATTTCAGATTTTATGACACCTAGTGGTAGATATGAAAATTGCAGCATTTCATATTTTTACATACAACCCTCCAAAATGTGTATATTTAATTGCAGTATAAGCCATAATAATTGGAGAAAACAAAATGCACACTTTTGGTCCAGTTCATAAACAAAATTACATCAGAAGTTCGCCCCAGTTTCTCTTACCAGAGGTTGCTTGTTTTTCACCAGACACACAATTCTCATGGCTTCCTCATTCTCAGGAATGTTTTCTGGTAGTGGAGGAAGAATGGGCTCAAAATCTTTCTGTGCCACTGTATCGTGGGCAGACAGCAGTGCCTGAGATCAATAACAAAGTAATTATGCATACATAGGGGGTAGGATAGGCCAAGTGATACTTTATATCTGTAAGACACTCTCCTGTTCCGCGATCCACTGGGGCCTCTAAGGGTCCTCGTGGGGCTCGGCCTGAGGGGGACCCCGTTGGAGTAGCGGGACAGGTCACGCATGTGCCTGGGAAGTCTTCGGTTCAGACTCCTTTGCGGGCAGACACGGTAGTGCGTCCGCATGGTCGCCGGAGGGGAAGAACGCCGGGGTCTCGGAGGCAGATTGACCGGATCGGTGGCGGCACGCAGCGGCCGGTCCTGTCTCCGGTGTCACCTGCGGATTCCGTTCCGGTGTCCGTGTCGACGCGATCGTGTATTCATGCTGGGCCGCTCCAGCAACCACGTGCGCGCTTGAGAAGAGGTTCGCAAAAGGATACGCGGCCGAACGTATGCGCATCTTATTCGCTACACCAGCCGCTGACGGGGAAAATATCTGTACGCAAATTCTAGTAGATTAGAGGGCAGGCATGGATTAGGATATGACCTATGAGGAATAGACACATTGCACTTAAAACGTGATCTCCCTGGCTGGTCAATGCCCACTGTTGTTTTGACAACCCGGGGGTAGGTTGCAGTTCATATTCTCCCAGACTTACCTGTGCATGACCTCTGCCTTCCTCGATTTATCTCTAGAGACTGCCTCTGGATGCCTCATCTTTGCTGAACAGTTTGTCTCGTGTATGACCTTGGATCGGACCCTGGAAATCCTGACGTCTCATCCCTAGGTACCAGGTTACATGGACTAATACTGTGCATAACTTTAGCCTGGTCACTGGCTGTCCTCTTGGTGTTTCTCTGCACAGGTTATTATTCGGGTTGGTTACCTGTATATGCTTACTGGTTTGGACTGTACTGCCGTTTATTTAATAAATCCACTATGTTCACTGCCATTGGTTTTGATGTAGCAGCGCGACATTGCAATCTTATGTCGCTTGGCTGCAAGTAGTCCTAGCCTTTGACACAGAAATTACTGCTGCACTGGGAAATTAGTTAACAGACATTGTTATATTTTTTTATATTATTAAAATGTACCCATCCTGAAATTGCGCTAACACATCTAGTAAGCGAACCTAGAAAATGTCTTGCCTTAAAATGTGGTCCTCGCAAAAGATGTCTTAATTCACGAGAGTCAGCAGAACGGAACTCTCGCAGCACATCAGCCACCTGTCAAGATATAACATTTGTGATTTAAGTACCAACCTCACAAAATCACTCTTATGTGCAAGCCCAGGAGGTGATTAAAGGGGTTATCCCAGTATCTGATCGGTAGGGGTTTGACAGCCAGGACCCCCGCCGATCAGTTGTTTGAGAAGACACCTGTGCTCCTGTGAGTGCTACGGCCTTCTCCCTGCTCACCAAGCACAGATCTGTACATTGTATAGCGGCTTGGTATTGTGCTCACTTCTGTGGGGCCACGTGACCCCTGAACGTGTCATCACTCTGCCTAGGAAAAGATGTGGAGCTACTGCAAATGCCTCTCCCTTCTCAAACAGCTGATCGGCAGGGGTCCCGGGGGTCGGACCCCCACCGATCAGATACTGATGACCTATCTAGAGAATAGGTAATCAGTATGAAAGTCTCAGAAAACTCCTTTAACAATGAAAAAATGCTGCTTTCCAGTGTAATTTTCAAATTTCCTTATATTTCTTCACTCACATATCTGGAGGACATGTTTTTTCCCTTTCTTTCAGTGGGTAGCACCTATGTGATCAAGCACCTGTATCTCCCAGGAGTGCATCACAGTTAGCTCTGGAGCAGGGCAGTTATTGAGTATGTTGCTCCACTGAATGCAGGAGAAGGTGGACCAGAATTTCAGCCACAAGATACAGCAGGGAGCGCAGTCAGAGAGGAAAACATAATGTACATTTCAAACAATGTTACCTATACTAACAATAATTTTATTGCATGAGTATTGCATTAATAGTTTGAAAAATGCACTGTTCATTGCATAATAATACTTTTCATGGAATAACCCCTTTAAGAAAAGACGTATCAATCTATAGCTACAGGACATAACAGTTAAAGGGGTTGTCTCATTTTACCAAATGGCATTTATCATGTAGACAAACTTACTAATGTATTGTGATTGTCCATATTGCCTCCTTTACTGGCTTGATTCATTTTTTCATCACATTATACACTGCTCGTTTCCAGGAGTTATGACCACCCTGCAATCCAGCAGTAGTGGCCGTGTTTGCACACTATTGCAAGTGCGTAGGGTGGTCGTAACCACGGATACGAGCAGATTATAATGTGATGAAAAAATGAATCAAGCCAGCAAAGAAGGCAATATGGACAGTCACATTACATTAGTAAGTGCCTTGTATTAATTTTGTCTACATGATAAATGCCATATGCTGAAGTGTGACAACCCCTTTAAAGATTATATGCATTTTTGGGACATTTTTGGCAGCTAAAATTTTTTATGCAACTTTGCATACAGCTAGGATTTAAAATCTCCAACCGTTTTGTATCTACAGCTTCTATGCAGACCTGTAATAAACTATATACAAGCCTTGCACGTAGCCTGATCCCACTGCAGTCCTATTTTGCTCCATTCCATTTGCCCCCTCTTCTACTGCCGGCATGCTAGCCAGAAGAGGGGGTAGAAGGAGTGGAGTAACTGACGCTATTGCAGCATCAGACTGCACATCATTATGGAAGACATGACTGGAACTAACCTCACTGCATAAAGCACGAGCCTTTGGTACAACAGGCACAGGCCTCTTCCTTATATATTGATGAAGACAATCATGCACCTGTAATAAGACATAACGCAGGATATCCGCCTGGAACTTAATACATAACAATACATTTTCATAATTTATGTAACATGGAGCAGGATGACAGAGGAACACTAACATGTCTGCATGTTGGTACAAACATACAGTGTGTATATATAGAACTCTGATAGAAGGCTATCAGTATAGATGGAGGATTGGAGGACCTAAACAATAACTCGCCATTATAAGATGCTAGTGGCTTTTAGGTTTAATATATATTCAATACATATACATACCGTACACTATCATAAGGCCTAATCTCTCCAGCACCACCACTACTCCTCCTTAGTCAAGGACAAGATGAATAAGCAAGTGGACTGTATTTTTTAATTACCCACAAGTCACAAACGATGCTGAAAAAGTCCCCATTAAGGTATCTGCATCATTGGGCACGTCTGATTATGTTGGCTGATGATGCTTTCAGCTCTTTAGTGATGCTGCAGAAGAAAAAATGGCCTTATTTTTCAAGAACGGCAACATGCCACACCCTTACGGACCTCACTGGCGCGGGTTCATGAACTGTTTACAGAGGAGCAAACTGTGAGAAAGGGGTTATGGCCACCACGTTCCCCAGACTTGACCACATGTGATTTGTATCTGTGGGGAAATTTAAAACAGAAAGTGTCCTCTAACAATCCACATCTCCTGGATGAAGTCAAGGAGAACATCGCAAACACTATCCGCAGCATCGCAAGCAGTATCAGCCAACATAAACCGACCTGCCCAAAGATGCAGAGACCTGAACGGGGAGACCACTTCCACCATCTTTTATGACTTGTGGGTAGTTAAAAATAAAATTAAAAAAATACACTTGCTCGTTCATCTTGTAATACTATCGCTGGAAGGGGGCTACTTTTTTGTGGGCCACCCTGTGTAATGCACAAAATTTCCCTATGTAGCTGTTTATATGCCTGTTTTTCACATTCCGATACTATGTGCTTTTTGGACTATCTACCATTTACGGGGCTATATATCATTCTCTACAGCCATGTGTGCACACTGACATTGATAATACATATACAGGTCCTTCTAAAAAAATTAGCATATTGTGATAAAGTTAATTATTTTCTGTAATGTACTGATAAACATTAGACTTTCATATATTTTAGATTCATTACACACAACTGAAGTAGTTCAAGCCTTTTATTGTTTTAATATTGATGATTTTGGCATACAGCTCATGAAAACCCAAAATTCCTATCTCAAAAAATTAGCATATCATGAAAAGGTTCTCTAAACGAGCTATTAACCTAATCATCTGAATCAACTAATTAACTCTAAACACCTGCAAAAGATTCCTGAGGCTTTTAAAAACTCCCAGCCTGGTTCATTACTCAAAACCGCAATCATGGGTAAGACTGCCGACCTAACTGCTGTCCAGAAGGCCATCATTGACACCCTCAAGCAAGAGGGTAAGACACAGAAATAAATTTCTGAACGAATAGGCTGTTCCCAGAGTGCTATATCAAGGCACCTCAGTGGGAAGTCTGTGGGAAGGAAAAAGTGTGGCAGAAAACGCTGCACAACGAGAAGAGGTGACCGGACCCTGAGGAAGATTGTGGAGAAGGACCGATTCCAGACCTTGGGGGACCTGCGGAAGCAGTGGACTGAGTCTGGAGTAGAAACATCCAGAGCCACCGTGTACAGGCGTGTGCAGGAAATGGGCTACAGGTGCCGCATTCCCCAGAAACAGCGGCAGAAGCGCCTGACATGGGCTACAGAGAAGCAGCACTGGACTGTTGCTCAGTGGTCCAAAGTACTTTTTTCGGATGAAAGCAAATTTTGCATGTCATTCGGAAATCAAGGTGCCAGAGTCTGGAGGAAGACTGGGGAGAGGGAAATGCCAAAATGCCTGAAGTCCAGTGTCAAGTACCCACAGTCAGTGATGGTCTGGGGTGCCATGTCAGCTGCTGGTGTTGGTCGACTGTGTTTTATCAAGGGCAGGGTCAATGCAGCTAGCTATCAGGAGATTTTGGAGCACTTCATGCTTCCATCTGCTGAAAAGCTTTATGGAGATGAAGATTTCATTTTTCAGCACGACCTGGCACCTGCTCACAGTGCCAAAACCACTGGTAAATGGTTCACTGACCATGGTATTACTGTGCTCAATTGGCCTGCCAACTCTCCTGACCTGAACCCCATAGAGAATCTGTGGGTTATTGGGAAGAGAAAGTTGAGAGACGCAAGACCCAACACTCTGTATGAGCTTGAGGCCGCTATCGAAGCATCCTGGGCCTCCATAACACCTCAGCAGTGCCACAGGCTGATTGCCTCCATGCCACGCCGCATTGAAGCAGTCATTTCTGCAAAAGGATTCTCGACCAAGTATTGAGTGCATAACTGAACATAATTACTTGAAGGTTGACTTTTTTTGTATTAAAAACACTTTTCTTTTATTGGTCGGATGAAATATGCTAATTTTTTGAGATAGGAAATTTGGGTTTTCATGAGCTGTATGCCAAAATCATCAATATTAAAACAATAAAAGGCTTGAACTACTTCAGTTGGTGTATAATGAATCTAAAATATATGAAAGTCTAATGTTTATCAGTACATTACAGAAAATAGTGAACTTTATCACAAGATGCTAATTTTTTGAGAAGGACCTGTATACTGTATATACTCTATCACAACAATCACATTGGCCTCTTGTGGTAGGGCCACACAAGACAAGACTGACACGGCCATGATTCAGCCGAAATCTACGGTATGGCCAGTGCAGTTTTAAAAGGGAATCTGTCACCACCTGCCTCCACAGTAATCCAAGTCAAGTGTTGGATGTGCTCTTGTCTCCCGATTGCAAAGCTTTTTCCCACATCCCAATCAGTGCCAGCATGCAAATGAGCTGTTTGGTGCAATTGAGAGCATCACCGTTGTACCAAAAGCTGTGCTTTTTATGGTGTTCAGTCCCTCCTCATAACTTTGAACGACAGAGCCAGGCAGGGGAAATGTAATCTTGCCTGGCCCTGTGTTCTCACATATGCGCTGGCAGTTTGGGAATAAGCACTTGCGCAGTGTAGTCCCGCTGCTTGCCAGGGCTGTGTAGTACAGATGATGTCAGCCCCGGCAAGTACCAGGGCTGTACTGCTGTATACATTTATGGTGGTTGAGGTGCAGTTATGGATGACCTGTCTCCTCTCCTGACATGTCTGTTGATATGCTTTAATTTAAAGGCTATGTACACCTTTGGAGGCAATTTTTTCACAATTGCATTTTCCTCATTTTTTTATTTGCTCTTTCTTAAAAATATTCAACTGTTCTGTCACAAAGGGTTAACGGTCTAGCTGTGTGAATCGTATTTTAACTTTGTGGCAGTCATCTAATAAACCTTATCTCTAAATTACCAAGGTCACATTTAAGCTACATATTTAACATAAGAATTGTGCTATAAGGAGTGTTTATAAGGTCAGAGATAAGGAGTCGTTATCTGAGCTGCCTGACGGAAGACCGTAAAACCACACATCATGCTACTAGAGAATCTCAAGCCTATACAGAGAAAGAGGTTCAACATTTTTACTAAAAAACTGATTTGTATCTCAACATGAATATAATGTAATAATTTAAAAAAAATTGCCCTCAAAGGTGTACATAACCTTTAAACTTGCCTCAGTTGTGCAATAATGTTCATTTTCAATACCTTACTTCATAACATACGACACATTTAAAGAGGACTTGTAACCACTGCTGATGTGTCAGTTTTAGTAACTACTTGCATTCCAGATATAAAAACAATTCTGGGACTTCTTTTCTTATGACTCTGTGTTGAGCCCTTCCTCTGTTATTCCTAGTAGAAGTTTATGAATAAATGTGTGACTGGCTGTTACCAGTTTGGAGGGGGGGGGGGGGGGTCCCTGAATAGTCTGCCACTGACAGCACTGATTGGACAGTGTCAGATTGTGCAGGGAGACACCCCCAACTGGTGACACCTTATTTCATAATCCTCTAAGAGGAATAAGAGAGGAATGGCACAGCACATAGTCATAAGAATAAATGCTCCAGAACTGCTATTTTATGCAAAAATACAATTATTTACTACAACAGACATTTCAGGAGTCCTCTTTAGAACTGCATATGAACTGTAACGTAGTAGTTGGCTGCATGTTTTTTTACGGGTGAAACACATTCCTTGTTCAGGCCACTCTGCACCATGGCAAAAACCACATGCATTTTTTTCACATGCGGGTCTGACTGCACCTCAGCTGCTTCGTGTGAATATACCCATAAGGGGTCAAATGTTTTTGCTGGGTTGTGGTAGAAATAACAAAGGAACATGGAGACCGATGGCACCAATAGCCTTGATTATCTCCTGACACTTTGAAGGTTGGGGCCATTATTGAGGCATGTTTCTTGGTATAACGTTTTAACATGTATGGGTAGCTTTATCTGCAAAACTTCAAAAGATGAAATGAGCCAAAATGAAGATGTTTCATATCTTGTTTGAAATATGGCCAGTGGCCATCATTTTGAGTTTGCTACAAATACAGCTTCTAGACCTGGAAAGACTTGGATTTCACATGAAGTTGTGGAACATAGCATCATCTGTCATATTACAGAGGTAAAAAGAGGACAATACTGTGTGTCTGACATTAGTGCCCCCCCCCTTACAAAAGCTCATACTGCAGTCCATGCCCTGATGTACTCTCTGCATAGTTGTGTGCATGAGGTCCAAGCAGCAATTCTTTGCCAGAAATGCGTGCCATGAGAACTTCTGCATTATTGGATGCTGAATTAAAAGAATTGTACAGGATAAGCTTTATGAGCATAAATCAGATACCTTAAGTAAAGACTGCAGCCATGGAGCCTGGAGCAAACTGTACAATACCCCAATTCCATTAACATCTTTGTGGTAGAAAAGGCCCAGCTCTTCAAGAACTAATGTGAGGATCTGGGACAGACCTTTAAGAATGAAGGTAAATGGTTAGTGGAGGCAGCAATTATTTTGACATATGCAAAACATCATGAACAAGTAAAAAAAAAAATTGCCATTGTTTCAATTTGGCTGAAAAAGATGTTCAGTTCTGTGGCCCCGCAAAAATATAGAGCATGTCCTATACTTGTCTGCAATTAAGAACAAGCGGACAAGAATAGGCATTTCTATAATGGGATGCCTGTTCCGCAAATTGCGGAAGACACACAGACGGGATCTGCAATTTGCAGACCGCAAATCATGAGAGGTCGTCTGAATGAGGCAACAAATTTAGAAAAAGCTCCAGCCAAACAGAAATTTTTTGTTTTGTAAGTGATTACACTTGAATCTTACTTCCTTAAGGCTACTTTCACACTAGTGTTTTTGCTGGATCCGATGGAATTCAGCAAAAACGCTTCCGTTACTTATAATACAACCATCTGCATCCGTTATGAACGGATCCGGTTGTATTATCTACATACCCAAGACAAATCCGTCATGAACTCCATTGAAAGTCAATGGGTTTTACTGCATCTGCACACTGTTCCTTCTCAGTGAATTGGGCTACTTTCACACTAGCGTTAATGTTTTCCGGTATTGAGATCGAGTCATAAGGATGCGGAGCAAAACGGATGACCCGTCATGGCCCACAATGCAAGTCAATGGAGACGGATCAGTTTTCTCTGACACAATCGAAAACGAATCCGTCCCCAATTGATTTTCAATGGAGTTCATGACACATCCGTCTTGGCTATGTTATAGCTAATACAACCGGATCCATTCATAATGGATGCAGATGGTTGTATTATTATAAGTAACGGAAGCGTTTTTGCTGAACCCTGCCGGATCCAGCAAAAACACTACTGTGAAAGTAGCCTAAGTTGGAGAGCTGCTCTGAAGCCCTTACCTTTATTTCCCTAACAGCTTATAAAAACTTATGTACGGTAAATTCTTATCAAACTGATAAAGGTGGGTTTACATGTTGCTCTTGTATTGCTTTTTAAAAAGGGCTCATAAACACATAGTAAAAAACACTATTTTACCATGATAGCTCATGTTTTTTTTTTACAGTTAACACATGTTAAATCAATGTGTTGTTTTAAATACTGCATGGGCAATTATCTTTTCTTGTAACTTGTTTTTCATGTATTTTTAAAAAGCAAAATGTACATGTCCTCATAATTTAGCTTAAAGGAAATGTCATCAGGAATTTTTTTTTCTGTTTAACGTATTTTTAAAGAATTTTGATTGTTATTTTTTTTTTCAATGTTAATATCTATATTTTAACATAAAACAAAATCCTGCAGTTTTCACACTGTCCACTAAGCCTAATCATAGGTGCCACTTCTTGGTCTATACAGATCACTTTACTGCAGTTACCTGCTTATCTGTCATTCTAATCCTACCTGTAATGATATCACCTCTGTGTATAGATAAGACAGGATCCACCATTCACAATAGATGATTGTGAGAGCTTATCTATTCTTTCCTTGTACAATGACCTCTGCACAGGTCACAGAGCGTGCCTAGGAGACTTTCCCATAGAAATCAATGAGGTTCCCCCCCTCCCCCCGACCATTGCATCTATGGACCATGGGGCTTCCGTAAAGCAATTGTTTTTTATGCTTTCTCGATGCAGTTAAGAACAGCTTAGGCAAGATGGCTGCCCCCATAATCATGTTCAGAAATGGAATAAAAATCTTCAATGAGAAAATAAAAACCAATTAGAAAATAAGGATATGTGCTACTATGTGATTTTAACTGGCAGATAAAAGTTTTAGTGACACATTTCTTTGAGGTGTTTATGAGCTGTGAGGCAAATAAAGATATGAATTACAGATCCAGCCGGCAGAGCAGCTCTCTGACGGAATTCGGTGAGAAGGAGAAGAAACAGTCTGCAGATGCAGCAAAGCAGAAGGCTGTAGAAGAAAAACTATTTTAATATTTTTTTTTTTTTTTTTACTAAAGATAAAATGAAAACATTATTTTTAGCCCAATGTAAATAGAATCCAGAAATACAAGAAATACCCTTAAAGGTGTCCACGGCCTTTAAACTCCTTTTACATGGATGCATGGGCATACTGCCCACCAACTAAGCATATAACATGTGAATAGGCGCTTGTTTAGAAGGCTTTTACTGAGCCCAAAATCAACTATAAGGGCATGTACAAGATCTAAATGATAACAGCCTCAGATAATCAAAATAATATATGAAATTCTACCATTTTCTTGAAGACATCCAGGATTCATTTCCATGGTCTCCCTCATTTTCAAAGACTCTCCAGCCTTTTGTGGATGAACCATCCAAACCAGCCAATCAAACCAACAGGATGAACTGAAAAATAAATGAGCTTGTTGTTCTGTTTGTATGCATATTATACAGAGTAAAGTAATTAAAGTGGTAGCCCCTTCCGCATTGAAAACAAATTACATTCGTTATTTAAATTTCTATAAAAAAAATGTTCCAGTTGAGATTTCCTTTATTTCATAATAGTGGTGCCCCCTGGTGTTCAACCTGTATAGTTTTGTGTGCATCTTCCTACTGAGCAGGTCACACATGTTCAATTCCATCCTACAATTGGCATCAGATAGAGCTTCTTTTAAAAGCCATTGTTGATGCTCTTTTCCCCTCCTCTGGTCAATCTCTCACTGTGTGTAAACTCAAGCTCCAGACTCCCTCTTAAGTTATCTAGAGCTGGACTCTCCCTCTGAAATGTGGGTCGTTTGTGAAACTTCTTCTAGAGAGGACGCAAAGACAGTGATATAGAACAATCTGCCTCTGCAAGCTGTGGCATGGAGAGAGCTTCAGCAGAAAGGGCATGCCCCCTGGAAAAGGCCACATCCCATTAAATGCCAACCTGAAGAAAACCTAGTAGTTTATTTGTAGCTGTAGATAGAGATTTACATGAACTGTATGAGGTTGGATTTTCATTTTTTGCTTTTATCATAATATAACCCCTCTTAAATGCCAATAAAAAGTCTGAGTTGTCTAAAGATCTCATAATCAACTGTAATATCTTTAATCATTTGAAAACCAAATATTGCCCTTAACCCCTTAGGGACCGGGCTCATTTTCACCTTAAGGACCTTCAAATGGAATTTAAAAGAATCATTTTTATTTATAAAAAATTAAAAATGTGCCCAAAATTTAGAAAAAATTGCAAATTTCCAAGTTTCAATTTCTCTACTTCTATAATACATAGTAATACCCACACAAATAGTTATTACTTTGTGTTCCACAAGAATTAATGGAAAATAGAGATACAATTTCAAAAATGCACTTTTTTGGCAGATTTCCCATTTTAATATATTTTTTTACAAAGCAAGGGTTAACAGCCAAACAAAATTTAATATTTATGGCTCTGATTCTGTAGTTTACAGAAACACCCCATATGTGGTCGTAAACTGCTGTACGGGCACATGGCAGGGCGCAGAAGGAAAGGAATGCCATACGGTTTTTGGAAGGCAGATTTTGCTGGACTGGTTTTTTGACACCATGTCCCATTTGAGCCCCCCCTAGAGTAGAAACTCCAAAAAAGTGACCCCATTTTAGAAACTTGATAGGGTGGCAGTTTTGTTGGTACTAGTTTAGGGTACATTTTTGTGAAAAAAGAAGGTCAGTCAGGAGAGGACAGGAGTGTCTCCCTGATTACTGCTCAGTGAACAAAATCAATAAACTAAGGGGGCAGTAACTATTAAAATATTACTTTTATTAAATCATAGGAGTAAAAAAGACGGCCCCTACAGACAGACAACAAGTAAGACTAATACATACACAGTCTGGTACATAGATGAAGACCAGTAATTAATATATGATATGGTGTGAAAAAAAAAGGGGGACAGGACCAATGGTAGCAGGTCAGGCACGGCAGTGTCGGATGACAATGACTAGCCCTAATCACTCCCTGCTTGGCCTGGTCCACCCTATAGCACAAATCCTCAGGACGGGGTCCAAAAATCCCCGCAAGGGGTGGCCCAGACAGGAACTCTTAACCTATGTAGGTAACCCTATCAGGCCCTAATACATCAGGAAAGGGATAATCGTCCAGAGGAGCAAGAACACACATACATACCAAAAAAGCGTAACCCCACCACAGAAATTAACCACTGATGGGATTAAAGTGAGAGGAATACTTAAGTGTCCCGACGCGTTTCTTCAAAAAGATTTGCCCCAGGATTCATCAGGGGACACGGGGCAGTAGCTAGAGTCAGTTAGCGGCTGAGTCTAGGGATAGTATCAAGAACAGAGACATAGTAAGTAAAGTGTAACATTATAAACATGCCCCCCTACCTGCAGCCCACATGGAGCCACGGAGGATTGTTACTTACTTATTGTGAGGCAGCGGTCAGGCGTATGGCTCAATTACCACCAACAGGCTGAGACCCAGGGTGGTGGTGTCTTCAGTGGTGGAGTGACATATGATTTTTGGTTGCTCTATATTACACTTTTTGTGAGGCAAGGTAACAAGAAATAGCTGTTTTGGCACCGTTTTTATTTTTCCGTTATTTACTTTGCTTGTCATTTGATTCACCATTTGGCAGGTTCATAAGTATACATGCAAAATAAGTTTCCACCCCCCAGCCATCTGAGTGTAAGCTGGCAAGGAAGAAAGCCCCAGGGGGTCCAGGCTTCAAGGAGGCCCTAGGTGGAGAAGGTCACACCTCAGTCCACCAGTTTGGAGCCAAGCTAAATCCTGCAGGAAAACCCCCAGCAGGGGGGTATCAGCCCTTGCCTAGGATCAATGAGACCTCCCAGACATGTTGGCACCTACCTTTCATAAGGAATTATTAATCGCCTGGCCATTGCAGGCACAAACCGGATACATATTTGTGTCCCGGTGGCCACGATGTACGTGCCCATGGTCTTTGTTTAATGGGGCGAGGTCAGGGGAGGGAGATATGGATATCTCCCCATAGAAACCATATAACAGTACCAGGTTTGGACTGTACTTGTAGCCGGAACCCAGGCAGGTCCGTTGGTCCCAAAACCATCTCCCTGTGACCCTCCAGTCTGGAGCTATGAACCCTAAAGGGTTTTGTGGGTCATTTGCTGCCAGCCCAGAAGAGGGGGAGTGGACCCCTCCCTGAGGCCGGGAGGGGAGGGGCCGGCTACAGGTTAAAAGGCTTGTGCCAGCAAGCGGCCGGGTCTCTCTCTGAAGAAGGGTCACATCTTACAAATGTGTTTAAAGGGACCCAGGAACTAGCTGAGATCACGGCCCTTCATGTGGACTCCAGCAAACATCTCCTCACAACCAAAAGGAACTGGTAACTGACTTTTACACTGCGTAACCCTGTTGTACCCATATAACCCGTATCTGTAACCTCAGACCACTGTGTATATGGTGTTAAATCTAGTGTGCCCTTGCGGCGATTAAATATATCATTTAATTTTGTGCTATCTTGTATCTCGATCACGAATCCTCACGTCTGTGTTTTGGCCTAGTTATAAGCTACTGCGGGTTGGTTTCTGACCCTATATAATCCCGTTAGCGGACCGGGCTTATATTAAACAAGAAACTGGTGGCAGTCTTCCCGGACTGAGACAGCACTGTTTTCACTGCGGCAGTGAAAAGGCTCTCTCAGCTTGTTGCCTCTCTGTGCCCGTGTGGACAGGAGGTGTGTGTGTAAACTGTACCAACCTGACCTTACCTGCGTCTCATGAGCTTGACGTCGTTGACGTCAAGCGGGCCCGAGGTGTGATATTCGTCACAGCTTGCTATTACGCTTTTTTTTTTTTTACGGTGTTCATCTAAGGGGTTAGGTCATGTAATATTTTTTATAGAGAGAGCAGTCACGCTGCCTTCCATGCCATCGGGTCCCCCCTACAGGCCCACAGAAACCCGATGACACCTGCGGTTTGCGGCGATCGCCGGCACAGGGGGATCACGGGACCCCCTCGCGCATGGTCCCCGGGTGCCTGCTCAATGATTTAAGCAGGCGATCGGAACTACACATGACATACCGGTGCGTCATGTGTCCGGAACAGGTTAATTCTATAGACATGAGATATAGAAGGTTTTGGTTTTATTGATAGTAAGGGCAGCTAAAGACAAGTAGTCAGTGTCTTATTAGGACAACTTGGGCCCAGCAGAGGAGAGAACTCAGAGTTCCAACCTCCATTTATACAAAAGATCCACTTTTAAATGTAATGGAACTTTTGCGGTCATCACTGAACACAGCCTGCTGTATCATTAATAGGGTTAAATATGTAATTTGAGAATCAAGCCATAAAAAATAAACCCTAGGAGTGTTTTAATGTGATCTTGATGATTTGAGAATGAATAGGCTTACGCAGGCCAAGTGAATAAATATATTTACTAAGTGTGATTCAATATAAGATAACAGACAAATCACACAAAGAATAATAAAAAGTAAATAAACACCACTAGCCTAGGGGTAGGTATCCGGTCGGCCATGCAATAACACATGGCTGTCTACGTTATAACACATTACCAACATCCCAGGGTGTACAAGAGATAGGACAAATCAATACTTACATCCTACCAAGGATGAAGTTCCAAGTGGAGTCCCCCCTAATGTATGTGTGTAACCAGAGTTATACACCTTGGCCCGGCCTCCAGTGTGTATCACGCATGTCTCTTAGATCACTCAGGAATGTGGTCTTATAGGCATAATGGGGATGGGTACTACATTACAAGGAATTACAAGATTTATCCTTACACAAAATACTAAAAAGAACATAAATGAGACTAAATTAAAGCGGGCAGAACCAATCAGTATTTAAAAATACCCTTAAAATACATAGAGGCAAGTGACTGGTTCCAGTTGGGAACTGCTGGACCTTTGGGCACATTATTCGTAACATGTGCCCACTGGAGGATCCGCTGTACGATCCTGTCGTCTAATAAAGTCTAAAGTATGGATTTTCAGACAGGTATGATTGCATCTTTATCCTTTTCGGATATGATGAGGTGTTTTTTTTTTTTTTTTTTTTTGCAATATTGAGAAAATACAGTATATGATATTGAGCATGTTCAATAGTCTGGGCTGCTTTGTATTACCTTTCTAGATGGCTGCATACTAGAAATATTGGGTGATAAAATCAAATCCAGTATTGTAGGCTTTATTGTGCTGAGACATGGGCGTACAGCCGGGTACTGGCCCCCTGTACAAATTCAGAGCAATCCTTTGAATTCATGGAATAATATGAATAGAACAATGGGCAGTCTGCCTTGTAGAGATTATAATTAGTCTGCTTTTCTAAAACAGCACCACTCATGTCCATGGGTTGTGTTTAATATTGCAGCATAATGCCTGTCATCTGACCTGGCGATGCGGTTTTTGGATGGGATCCCATTGTCGACCTTAAGCACAGCCCAAATGGAATGTTTAGAGGAGGAGTTGTCTCTGTCGGAGCTGCAGGAGGCTCTGGGGTCTATCTCGGGGAACTCATCGTCAGGCCTAGATGGCCTCCCATACGAATTCTATCGTAGGAATGGTGAAGTGATTCTCCCTCAGATGCTAGAGGTCTTTTCTCATGCAATGAAGGGAGGGGACTTGCCATGCTCTATGATGGAGGCCCTCATTGTTTTGATCCCTAAAAAGGATAAGGACCCGATAGAATTGAGCTCCTATAGACCAATCTCCTTACTAAATACTGATGTTAAGTTACTATCAAAAGTTCTGGCCAGGAGGCTTTCTCGGGTTATACCCACTATTATTCACCCAGACCAGAATGGTTTTATGCCAGGAAGGGGCACACATCATAATTTACATAGGCTATTTATGAATATTCAGTCTCCGGGGTGTGGTACCCGCTCCGTCCTGTCGCTGGATGCTACCAAAGCCTTCGACAGGGTGGAGTGGATCTTCCTTTGGGAGGTGATGAAAAAAAATGGGCTTTGGCCCCAGATTCATGGCGATGGTTCAGTTATTATATAGCTCTCCAGTTGCCAGGATCAGGATCAATGATACGATTACAGAGAGTTTCTCCCTAGGAAGAGGCACCCGTCAAGGCTGCCCTCTTTCTCCCCTCTTGTTCAATATTTATATTGAACCCTTAGCAGCTAGCATAAGGCAGGATCTGCAGGTGTCTGGCTTTGGCATAATGGGGAGACAGGATCGCGTATCTCTTTATGCAGATGACATCTTGGTCTTTGTTCATCAAACAGAAACCACCATCCCTCGCAAAATGGATTTGGTTGGTGCTTTCTCCACACCATTGGGTTTGGAGATTAATTGGGAGAAGACCGTTCTCCTCCCTATAGATGAGTTGCGAGGTGACTGGGATAACCAGTTAACAACTTCTGGTTTTATAAAGTACCTGGGGATTTCAGTTTCTGCTAAACCTCAGGAATATCTACAACTCAATTTAATTCCCCTGTTGACAAAGCTGAGGGCCAAAATTAAGATATGGCAAAAAATTCTGCCTGCAAGGGCAGACAGAATTTCTTTAATAAAAATGGTAGTGCTGCCCCAGGTTCTGTATGTCCTGCGTAACTCACCTGTATGGATCGCGGACAAGTATTTTAGACTTATAGAGCGGATGCTTAACGATCTACTGTGGGGGAGGAAGCGGGTCAGACTGAAGGCACTGTATTTTTCTATGCCTTATAATCAGGGAGGTCTTAACCTCCCTTACTTTAAGGGCTATTTTGTGGCCTCTCAACTTAGCTTTTTTAATGACTGGGAAAATAGCCATTTCTGCAATAAAATGGTGAAAGACTCAGGTCTTATAGATTTTTTTTCAGTACTGGAGTCTGATTACCTATTAAATATACAGATTGGGTACACACTTTTTTGCAGAATGGCTATAAGGACTTGGCTGGTTATAAGAAGCTGGTGTGGAGTCAAGGCATCACTTGTTTGCACCCCACTATGGCATAATTCAAAGATCTTGAACTTAGTGGACTTGAGCTGCTGCCAGTACTGGAGGACTAAGAACGTCCAGTACTTACATCAGGTAGTCAATGGTGGACAAATTCTGCCCCTGATTGAGCTAAGGCAAAGGGCAAATCTGGGTGAGGTAGCTTGGTACGCATATTTTCAATTGAGGTCGGCACTTTCTAGCACTTTGAATAGTCATTTTTTCTTTATAGATACTCCTGAATTTTTACACGACTTAATCAGTAAGAAAACAGCCACGAGAATAAAAATATCACACTGCTATAGACATTTAATGAAAAAAAAAATTTCGGGTGTTTTTTCTCCAGGACAAAGATCCTGGTCTTCTTTACTTTCAGAGGTGGGTCCTTTAGATTGGGACAACATAGGGGAAAATTTAAAATTAGTTTCACATAATTTCAATCACATTGTTGTACAATTCAATATTCTTCACAAAATATATGTGACACCCATGTGGCTATATAGGAGAGGATACAGAGCCTCCTCTGACTGCCCACGTTGTGGCAACACCGAGGCAGATCATTTACATCTGTTTTGGGGTTGCCCAATGTTGAGCAGCTATTGGAGATCGGTCCAAACCAATTTGGCTCGTAAACTTAACATTGTAGTTCCTCCGTCCCCCAGGATATGGGTCCTGGGAGACCTATCAGAGGTTAATTACCAGCCTATAAAACGCCAACTACTGACCAAGGTAATGTTTCTAGCCAGACTTCTTATTTCCAGATCATGGTTTTGTCCTTCTGCTCCAGACTGCAACAATTGGTTGGGTCTGGTTGAGAAAGTGAAGAGCTACGAGAGGATAATGCATAAACAAAGAGGATCCTATTTAAAGTGGGCTGCAGTCAGGATTGGGATAAGAATAACTAATTTAATTAATTAATTTATTGATTTATTTAAAAAAAAAAATTTCCCCTGCAGGGTGGGGGGGATGGGGGGGGTGGATGGGGAACGATTTATTAGTAACGTATTATGTAAATGAATCTTTTGTATATCAATAAAAATTTATTATAAAAAAAAATAATGCCATTCACTTGTTATACCAGACACAACTTATTGACAGTGGCACTATTTGTAGAAAAAAAAATAATTTGCCCCCAAATTTAAGACAACCACTTGATCTATATGAACTAATATTGATATCCATTATATAGATAATACCTTGACAAAAATTTCATTATTTCATTGAGTTTTATTTCTGTGGACACAAATGCAAACCAATGCTGCGTAGAAAATGTTTAAATATAATCCTTGCTCACCTAAATTCTCCAATACCAAAACCCCTTCTTGTAAAATAACAGAATTTCGTTGCGTACGCTTCAAAGCAATAAAAACATCCGCAGCTTTACTACATAGGAATGTATAGAGCTCTACCCAAATAATAGCTACATGTTAACATCTAATTTACATAAGGTTAGGTTTCTAGCATCAATTGTTACTATTTCAAGATTATTATAAAAAGTAAAAAACAAAAAAAACACAATGGAGCCTGAGTGCTCACCGCTTTGATGACTTTGGCATAGAAAATCTTAATCATTGCTCCTGCTCTTTTCTAAGACGGGTTAATCTCCTTAACATTTAATGTTATTCACTATAGTTACAGCAGAACACGAGTGACCTCCCAACCCCAGACATGAAGGTGAAAATCTGGTGCTTATTTCTGCATTAATTTGACTACATTAGGTTTTTACCAAAAGTATATAAAAGATAACCAAATCAAACAATTGTGTCAAAATTATTAGACTTAGTCATTAATTTGTTGAGGAAATATGACCCAATATCCCAGGTCTATGAGTGGCAAAAGTATGTGAACCTTTAGGCCTCTTTCACACGGGCGTCATGTTTTTGGCCCGGATAAGATGCGGGTGCGTCGCAGGAAAATGTGTGATTTTTCCACGCGAGTGCAAAACATTGTAATGCGTTTTGCACGCGTGTGAGAAAAATCGGCATGTTTGGTACCCAAACCCGAACTTCTTCACAGAAGTTCGGGTTTTGGTTAGCTGTTGTGTAGATTGTATTATTTTCCCTTATAACATGGTTATAAGGGGAAATAATAGCATTCTTAATACAGAAAGCATAGTACAATAAGGCTGGAGGGGTTAAAAAAAAAATTAAACTCACCTTAATCCACTTGTTCGCGCAGCCCGGCTTCTCTTCCGTCGTCTTCTTTGAGGAATAGGACCTTTGATGACGTCAATGCGCTCACATGGTCCATCATATGATCTTTTACCATGGTGATGGATCATGTGACAGACCATGTGATGAGTGTAATGATGTCAGCACAGGTCCTTTTCCTGTACACAGCAAAGATGAAGACAGAAGATGAAGCTTAACCCCTCCAGCCCTATTGTGTTATGCATTCTGTATTAAGAATGCTATAATTTTCCCTTATAACCATGTTATAAGGGAAAATAATAATAATGATCGGGTCTCCATCCTGATAGTCTCCTAGCAACCGTGTGTGAAAATCGCACCGCATCCGCACTTGCTTGCGATTTTCACACAGCTCTATTAACTTCTATGGGGCCTGCGTTGCATGGAAAACGCACAAAGAGGAGCATGCTGCGATTTTCACGCAATGCACAATGTTGAAAATCACTGCTCATGTGCACAGCCCCATAGATTTAGTGCGGGTGCAATGCGTTAAACTCATGCATTGCACCCACACGAAAATCTTGTCCGTGTGAAAGGGGCCTTAGCATTAGCAAATAATTTGAAGGTGAAATTAGAGTCACGTGTTTTCAATCAATGGGATGACAATCAGATGTAAGTGGAGAACCTGTTTTATTTAAAGAACAATAAAGAACAGGAATCTATCAGAGTCTGACCACAACAAATGTTTATGTGTATCATGGCATGAACAAAGGTGGACCTTGGAAGAAGAGTTGTTGAAGCTCATCAGGCTGGAAAAGGTTACAAACCTATCTCGAAAGAGACTCTCCCAATCCACAAATCAGCCAGATTGTGTACAAATGGAGGAAATTCAAGACTGATATTATCCTCCCAGGAGTGGTCAATCAACAAAGATCATGCCAAGAGCAAGGCATGTAAAGGTCCCTTTACACTGGCCAATTTTGCAGGCATTTGTTGGAAAGGAAGTACTCTTTCTTGACAATTGCCCGTTAGTCAATGAAGGAGCCTGCTGCATTTACATGCAGCGATCCCCTGAACAGTATGGGGAGGAGTGATCACTGATGCCATCGCTCATCCCCATACAGACTTGTTTGCCTAGCACAGCACTCGTTCTGTGTAAACAGCCTCTGCTGCCAGCAAACAATTTTGTACCTACACAAACAATCCAATTACCCAACGAACGAGCATTGCTTTCGTTCATCGGTAAATCGGCTGCACCTTTACACTGCAAGATAATCGCTAACAAGTGTTTCTATAAAAGCTAATTAGCAATTATCTGGTGGATTCTCAGCCCTTGCAAAAGGGCCTTAAAGGGAACCTATCATCAACTTTATGCTGCCCATATTAAATGGCAGAACAAAGACAGGTGACTTGATTTCAGCGGTCTGTCATTTAGAAGTTAAAAGTAAGTGGTTGCCGAGAACCAACATCACAAACATTGCAGTCTGGGCCTGGAAAAGAGTCACGGCCACCTGAGAAGAGTCATGGTTATTCATAAATTCCTGCTCTCCCACCACCTGCTGATGATTGACAGTCTAATACCTAGTTTTCTCCCTTTCTCTCTAGTAGAGAACTGCTAATCATCAGCAGATGGGCGAGATTATTAATAACCATGATTCTTCTCATTTAGATTTGACTCTTTTCAAGGCCTGGACTGTAACGATTATAAAGCTGGTTCTCAGCAACCACTTACTTTTAGCTGATGAGTGACACACCGCTGAAATCAGCATTTCTGTCACTACTTTATGCTGCCTTTAGTGAGGTCAGCATAAAGTTGATGACAGGTTCCCTTTAAGCGTTTACGAGGTCACAAAGGAATCCAAGGTCACCTCTAAGCAACCTACTTTCACACTGGCGTTTTGAATTCCGTTTATGAGATCTGTTTCAGGGATCTCACAAATGTCTCAAAACAAATCAGTTCAGTCCCAATGCATTCTGAATGGATAAGGATCCGTTCAGAATGCATCAGTTTGGCTCCATTTCGCCTCCATTCCGCTTTGGAGGCAGACAGCAAAACGCTGCTTGCAGCGTTTTGGTGTCCGCCTGATGAAACTGAGCCAAACGGATCCATTCTGACACAGTATGTAAGTCAATGGGGATGGATCAGTTTTCACTGACACAATATGGTGCAATTGAAAACGGATCCATCCCCCATTGACTTTCAATGTAAGTCAGGACGGATCCGTTTTGACTTTGTTCTTCATAATACAAACGGATCCGTTCTGAACGGATACAATTGTTTGCAATATAGGCGCGGATCCGTCTGTGCAGATACCAGACAGATCCGCAGGTGTGAAAGTAGCCTAAAGGCCTTTCTCGTATTAACTACTGTTAATTAGCCACCGGAGGACATTAAACAACAATGATGTGCATGGCAGAATTACAAGAAGAAAGCTTCTGCTTCCCCCCACCCCCCCCAAAAAAAAAAAAATATATATATATATCCCAATTGTATCTGGGAGGGAGTCCCTTTTTTACAATGTGGCGATTTTCCTTGATAAAATGTTGCGCCGTTTTGCCATCTCCACCAGATCATTCATCAGAGACACGGGTGATTTTTTGTCTAAGATAAATGAACTTGAGGTCCCTGCAGGCTCGGCTCTTGTGTCATTCGACGTGTGTAGTTTATACACGTCGATTGACCATGAGCTTGGCCTGCAGGCTGTTAAGGCGTGTCTTAGAAGTTCTGATTATTCCGAAATTTGCCAAGATTTTTTACTTTCATTATTAAGATTTGTTCTTACGAAAAATTATTTCCTTTTTCAGGACGATTTCTTTGTTCAGTTGCGTGGAACCGCGATGGGGTCCAACGTGGCGCCCACTTATGCAAACATCTACATGGCCCACCTCGAGGAGTCGTCGATCTATGGCAGCCACCACTTCAGACATGTTCTGGGGTGGTGGCGCTATATCGACGATATCTTCTTGGTGTGGACGGGCGACACGTTGGACCTCCTTGCGTTCCATGCTTTTCTCAACGAAATCGACCCCACTGTGAAATTCACTATGGTGCAGTCCATGGATAAACTACAGTTCCTGGATACAGAGGTCCGGATCATGGGACGAGGTTTGAGTACTGATTTATTTGTCAAACCCACTGACAAGAACACTCTGTTACGATATGACAGCCACCATCCTCGTTCCATGATCCGATCTCTACCCTACAGCCAGTTCTTGCGAGTACATCGCATAGTTAAGGATAGACAAGTGAGACACACTAGATTTCAAGAAATGAGTCAGAAATTTGCCATACGTGGATATCCGAAAAAGCTGATCAGAAATACCATTGATAGATTGGGGAATCAACCCACTGATACTATCGTTCAGACTGAGGCCCAATGTCCACATATTCCCTTCATCTCCCATTTCTCGACTGACAGCCCGCAAATTGCGGGTGTCATTCGGAGACATTGGAGGTTGATAGGGAATAGTTTTCCCCAAATTGCGGAATTTAAATCACCCCCTCTTTTCTCCTATCGGAGAGGACGGAACGTGGGTGATAGATTGGTGAAGGCGGATGTGGGCAGTGCCAGGACCAATGTGAGGACAATGTGTGGTTCTACTCGTACTGGCTGCTACCCTTGCTATCATTGCATAAATTGCAAACTTATGATCAAAGGAGATACATTTTTAAATCCGGCCACTGGTGGGATGATGAAAATCACTCAATTCTTGACTTGTGACTCATCCTGCGTGGTCTACCAACTGACCTGCCCGTGCGGGAAGTGGTATGTTGGTGAGACCACGTGGGATGTAAAGACACGATTGAATCAGCATCGCTACTCCATCAGGAAAGAAAAGATGGATTTACCGGTGTCCAAACATTTTAAAGAGGCAGGGCACACACAGAGTGATTTGAGATTTTGAATTTTGGAACAGGTAGAATTGGGGAGGCGTGGTGGAGATAGACAGGCTATCCTTAAAAAACGCGAGTTATACTGGATTTATACGCTAAAGACGTTAAAACCTAATGGGTTAAACGTGGACTTTAGGGTGGATTAGTGTAGTTTGGCCCTGGCACTGCCCATATCCTATGCCTTCTCTACTCTGCAGGATCCGTATCCCTTTCTGTAGGTCAAATGCATGTGTGTATCTGCATTTGAATCACTATCTTGAATCAAGTATTTTTTCTTATGAGAATCGCTAAAGTTTTCTCTCTTTGTTTTTAGATTCATTTTGACCTCACTGCCCTGGCGGAGGCGCTGCATGATGTGACGTTCACCCTGGTTCCGGTTGGCTCCCCAATATCAATTTACTTTATTCAATTAATATATGTCTGGTTCAGTGCTTTACCACTTGTGCGGAATTTGTTGTACATTGTGCTGGATGCCCCCTTATACAGTTCATATAGTAAAAATTTTTTTTATCTATTTGACCGTGGTACCTGCATTATTATGGTTATTTTCCCTTTTTCCCTTGAATTGAATGCTTATATTCATTTATAGGTATCAATGTCGTTACTTTTTGAGAGATTAGTGGCGTTCCGTGGGGATCCCCCTGCGACGTAGGTTTGTTCTCCCATTGTTCACGCCGATATCTCATTATTATGAATTGTCAACCAATATGTGACATTCTCATACAAATTAAGTAAAACATTTTTTATAGTTTAGATTTTGGATCTATGGGGCACTGTGCCCGACTATCATACGTGCTTTGACATGTGGGTGGCCGTGCGACATTTCCCTAGGACCCAATTCTTTAATAATATCGGGTTCCATGGACTAGCAGCCCTATTGAGATCACTTTGATCATGTGATATGTGTTGGGCGGCACCCAGTACCGCTCTGACATGCGCACAGTGCATTTGATCCAGTTTCGCCCATCTTAGTTGTGGGTGTTAGTCAGCCACTTGAAAACGGAGATATCGCAAGATTTGATATTTTCGCGCATGCGCTAATTACATATTGTATTTTCGCGCATGCGCAAATCGTGTATGGGGACGCCAAGGAGCACGATCAACGCCAACCATGCAGCTGCCCACCTGACAGTGAGTTTTTTAATTCACCTCATTAGGGTAATCACTGACACTTATTATGATATATTCCATATAAATCACGATATGTGGAATTAATGTTGTTTTAGTCCGATGCACTATTTTTGCCAAATGAGGCCAATTTGATATATGTATTTCTTATGATCACATGTATTGTTTGTTCACTGTACATTCACTGTATTATGTTCAATTGATGTTAATCTATTTTTGATTGATGCTCTTATTTAAAGTGTGTCTGTAACACATGTGCACTGTGCTTGATAAAGACAGCAACATGCTGTTGAAACGTCGCCTGATTTTGGGTCCAATAAATCTTCAACATTTGAATTGATTTGGAGTGCTGCTGGCTATTTTTCTCTTCTGGTACATTGGACCTAGGTGCTGGTCCACACTGGCCGGACGTGCACCCCCTGCTTATACAGTGTGCTGCTTCCTCACTTTCCTCAAATTATATATATATATATATATATATATATATATATATATATATATTGCTGCCAGTGCTGGACTGGACTGAGGTGTCTAGGGCCCACCAGTAAAATTAATTCTGGAGGCCCATTGTATAGCTACATGCAAATACTACTTTGCTCACATAGTGGCAGCAGCAGCAAGATGCTCAAAATAATTGATTATGGGGTCCCTGCAGTGACTTTGAGAAGGCAGGTCCCTGGGGAAAGATGACACTGCTTGGCCTGTCTCTGTGTCTAGAAGTCATCTCAGCCACCTGATGCATCTATAATAATAAACTTTTTCTTTATTATATGGCTGTATAGACTGGTTGACATATTGTAAGCTGCCTATTTATATGTAGTTCAGGGATGAGCGAATCGACTTTGGAATGAAACATCCGAAGTCGATTCGCATAAAACTTTGTTCTAATACTGTACGGAGCAGGAGACTTTGCGAAGCAATAACTTCGGCTCATCGGAGCCAATACATTCTGATACTCTATGGAGCTCCTGCTCTGTACAGTATTAGAACAAAGTTTTATGCGAATCGAGATCGGATGTTTCATCTGAGGTCGATTCGCTCATCCCTAATGTAGTGCAGTCAATATACTGTATGTGCCACTTGTGCAAGGGGCGAGGGACTGGGGGCCTATCTTGCAATGGGGCCAGTCTGAGCCTGATTGCGGTCCGTCTGTAGATTGCTAAAGATCGCCTGGATAAGCCAGAAGGTTATAGGAACAATATTCTGTTGATGGATGAGACCAATATAGAACTTTGTGGTTTAGAGAAGTGTTATGTTTGGATAAAGGAAAACACTGCATTCCATTTTAAAAATCTCATCTCTTATCTGTGAAACGCAATTGTGGTTTGGGCCTGTTTTGCTGCCTCTGGGCCAGGATGGCTTTCCAGCAATTATACCAGTAAATTCTAAAGAAAAATGTCAGGACATTAGTCTGTGAGCTGATTCTCAAGAGAACGGGGGCCATGCAGCAAGAGAACGAACATAAGCACACAACATAAGTCATTCCACCAAAGAATGGTTAAGGAAGAATAAAGTTAAAGTTTTGGAATGGCCAAGTCAAATGGAATGGCCTTACTCCAATAGAAATGTTGTGGAAGGACCTGAAGCAGCAGTTCATAGGAGGAAACCCAGCAACATAACAGAATTGAGCTCTTTTGTTCAGAGGGATGGGCTAAAGTTCCTCCAAGCCGATGTGTAGGACTAAGGCTACTTTCCCACTCGCGTTTTGGGCAGATCCGTCATGGATCTGCAAAAATGGAACCGTTACAATAATACAACCACATGCATCCGTCATGAACGGATCCGTTTGTATTATCTGTAACATAGCCAAGACTGATTCGTCATGAACTCCATTGAAAGTCAATGGGAGACGGATGTGTTTTTTATAGTGCCAGATTGTGTCAGAGAAAACGGATCCGTCCCCATTGACTTACATTGTGTGCCAAGACAGATCTGTTTGGCTCAGTTTTGGCAAGCGGACAGCAAAAGGCTGCAAGCAGCGTTTTGGTGTCCGCCTCCAGAACGGACTGGAGACTGATCGGAGGCAAACTGATGCATTCTGAGCGGATCATTTTCCATTCAGAATGCATTAGGGCAAAACTGATCTGTTTTGGACCACTTGTGAGAGCCCTGAACATATTTCACAAACGGAAAGCCAAAACACGAGTGTGAAAGTAGCCTAATCAACAATTACCTGAAACATTTAGGGGGAGATTTATCAAACTGGTGTAAAGTAGAAATGGCTTAGATGTCCTCAGCACCTTCCAGCTGTGAAAAATGAAAGGTGGAATCTGACTGGTTGCTATGGGCAATAAGCCAGATTTCCTTTACAACAGTTTTGATAAATGTACCCTTTAGTTGCATTTATTGCTGCAAAAGGCAGTCACATCAAATACTTAAAGGAAAGGTTCACATACTTTTGACACTAACAGGCATGTGATATTGGATCATTTTCCACAATAAATAAATGACCAGGTGTAATATTTTTCATTCATTTGTTCATTTTGGTTATCTTTACGTATAGTAAAGTATTGAAAATCTGATGTAGTTATAGGTTAAATTTATGCAGAAATATAGAAAATTCTGAAGGGTTCACAAATTAATTCTCAAGCACACTGTAGTTCAATTCATACATTATCTGCCTTGTTGCTTCTCAAATGTGTTCAGAGGCATCGCTGCTAAAACAT
Organism: Bufo gargarizans; assembly: GCF_014858855.1. Lineage (NCBI taxonomy): Eukaryota > Metazoa > Chordata > Amphibia > Anura > Bufonidae > Bufo > Bufo gargarizans. The sequence goes on from NC_058087.1 coordinate 73,450,247, forward strand.
CAAATTTAGTCTATATGGAGTCTTGTAAGTCCTTCCTGTGTTTGCTTGTACTATCCCCAATATCCTAAAATATATGAGGGTGTCCTAAGTGAGGCAATGCATTGTGTACACCACACAGACCAGTCTGGCACCACCACAGATCAGCTGTTTGCCGCAGCTGACGGCACCAGAACTAATATAGAGAATAGAGCTAGAAGCACAGCTTCATCCACCATGTAGTGCCAGGTTATGGTGGCTCATGTGAACTGGAGCTGACCGCCAGTAATCTGGCATAGCCATTACACAGTAGACTGTTCTTCTGGCTCCATTCTTGGTGTTAGTCCTGGAACTGATCAGGAGGGGGGAGCAGATACCCTGATCGGATATTGATGACCTATTCCAGTAATAGGCAAACTGCGGCTCTCCAGCTGCCGCAGAACTACAACTCCCAGCATGCAAAGACTGCCTACAGCTTTCAGCCTACAGCAGGGCATGGTGGGAGTTGTAGTTTTGCAACAGCTGGAGAGCCGCAGTCTGCCTATCACTGACCTATTCTATGGATAGGTCATCAATTTCTATAACCTGGAAAATCCTTTTACCTAAATTCAAGCAAGGCTGGACACAACTGTCAGGAAAGAGGGCAGCAGCTTTCGATGAAGAGTACAGTTGAAATATCTAGAAAATAGTAAAAGCTTTTCAAACTACAGCATCATCATCAACAATCAAACTGTTATGTTTTTAACTAAAGTATTTTATTGCTACTGTGCATCTAGAACAAAAAATATTGAAAAACAATTCTACTATTTTGCACCTGCAGCTCCGATTAAGGGCTCATGCACACGACCGTATGTATTTTGCAGTCAGCAAAAAGTACAGATGACGTCCGTGTGCATTCCGTATTTTGGGGAACGGAACAGCTGGCCTCTAATAGAACAGTCCTATCCTTGTCCGTAATGCGGACAATATTAGGATATGTTCTATTTTTTTGCGGAACAGAAATATGCAAATGGAATGCACACGGAGGAACTTCAGTTTTTTGGGGGGATCCATTAAAATGAATGGTTCCGCATACGGTCTGCAAAAAAACCTGAAACGGACACAGAAATATAATACGTTCCTGTGTATGAGCCCTTAAAGAGGACCTTTCATCAGAAAAAAGTATGTAAACTGACTATACCGACGTGTAGAGCGGCGCCCAGGGATCCCCCTGCACTTACTGTTATCCCCGGGCGCCGCTCCGTTCTCCGGTTATAGCCTCCGGTATGTTCCTACATAGGGTCCACCCAGGGGGAACTTAGGCTCCACAGACCGTGGCAGGTTCCCCTGGGTGGAGCCTAAGTAGGAACATACCGGAGGCTATAACCGGAGAACGGAGCGGCGCCCGGGGATAACAGTAAGTGCAGGGGGGATCCCTGGGCGCCGCTCTACACGTCGGTATAGTCAGTTTACATACTTTTTTCTGATGAAAGGTCCTCTTTAAAAGGGTTTTCTGACCAATTTATACTGATCGGTGGCGGTTCAACACCCAGGACCTCTACCGATCAGTTGTTTGATAAGGCAGCACTGCAGCCTTTTCGTAGCTTACACTAGGCTAGTGATGTCACGTTCATCGGTCACATGGCCAAGGCGCAACTCAGTCCCACTCAAGTGAATGGGCTGAGCTGTAATACCAAGCACAGCTGCTATACAATATACGCTGCTGTGCTTGGTAATCTGTAAGGCAGCAGTGTTCACCAGAGCCCCGTGGTCTCCTCAAACAGCTGATCAGCAGGGGTCCTGGGTGTCAGATCCCCACCAATCAGATACTGATGATCTATCCGGAGTATAGGTTCTCAGTATAAAGACGGGTATTTCCATCTGGGACTTTGATGGCATATCGCTAACCCACCTCCGATACCCACTTCTATATTCACAACGGTCCCCCAAAGAGAAGGGAGAGCAGCCACACGTGTGCTTTGCTTTCGGAGGTTCCATAGTGATGAATGGAGAGCACGCTGTGCACGTGTGGTGTGCTCTCCTTTACTTTGCGGGCATAGTCCTGGAAGCAAGAGCAGGTCCCAGAAGTGGGACCCATACTTATTTGACATTAAAGGCATATCCTAGCAATATGCCGTCAATGTCCCAGATGGGAATAACCCTTTAAGTCTGATCCTTGATTATCTATAGAGTAGAAATGGCCAGATGGAAGTAACCACTACACAGTGTTGCCACACACTGGTGGCACCTTTATTATTTAAAAAAATTATGAGAAATAAATTATGTGAATGACCTGGCTAAATATCACATGAAAGACGAAAGTAGTTTCGGGCTACTCTGAGAAAAATGTATTATGTTGGTAGGAAACATTGTTTTTGGTGTGATTTAAGAATACTTTTGCTACGCTGCTATTTTCCTTAGTAGCGTTGTAGTCTCATATTCTAAGGATACCTGTTCCACTATTGTTACTGAATGGCTCTTTTCTCACACTGATATTAATATAGACCCTGATCTTCCCAGAACCCCTCTGACTATGTGGACTGCTGATCGTCTACGTCACAGCCCCAGCTGTAACTAACAGTTCATATTTAAAATCTTACCTGGATGAACAGCAAGATGAGACACCATTTCCCTCCAGCTTCACACAGACCTGTGTGAAAAGTGTTAGCAACAACCTGGCTAATCCCATCACATCCTCCTCAACCAAGAACTACGTAGGGAAGACTTAATCAGCTTTACTTAAAGCCCCAGCGCTGTGTTTTTTTTTTATCGCAGTCCAGCTTACACTATGAATGTAGTTGGAGAGGAGATGCATAAACAGGCCCTATGTGAGCGTCTATAGGTAGCCACAAATGAGTGAGACACATGCTGAACATATACACTGGTCAGCTATTACATTAAAATCAGCTGCCTAATATTGTGTAGGTCCACCGAATGCTACCAAAACAGATCGGACCCGATCAAGGCATGGACTCCACAAGTCTTCTGAAGGAATCCTACGATACAAGGCACCAAGATATTGGCAAGCAGATTCTTTAAAAAGGGGTTGTCCAGGCTGAAGATATTGATGACCTAACCTCAGGATAGGTCATCAATATCAGATCGGAGAGGGGTCCAACACACAGCAACCCCAATGATCTCCAGTTTCAGGCAGAAGTGGCACTGGAAACTAAAAGAGCAAAGCTCTGTATGCGGTGTAGTGTCTGTGCAGCTCAGCTATAGATGCTGTTCTACACAGTGTACAGAGCCTTTCGCTTGCTGGCACTGCAGCTACCTGAAACACCAGACTGGAAACACCCCACAATGTTTGCGGCTGCTCTGACCTAATTTGGCCCTTGTCAAAGTCTTTTCTGAAAGGGGTTATCACATCAGGACAGGTCATTATTATCACATCGGCAGTGGTCTGAGTCCTGGCACCCCTGCTGATCAGCTGTTTCAGGGAACACCGCGGGCTACTGTCCGCTTTCCAAGCACAGCGCCGTACATTGTACAGTGGCAAGACTTAGTATTGCAGGTCAGTCCCATTGACTTGAATGTGGCTGAGTTGCAACTAGGTCATGTGGCCAATGTACGGTGATGTCACTGGCCTAGGAAGAGGCTGCGGCACTCATTGAGTGCTGGCTTCCTTTAACAGCTGATTGACTGGGATCACAGGTTCGGACCCCCACAAATCTTATATTTATGGCTTATCCTTAGTATAATCAGTAGCTTTTACTTGTATACCGCTGTGTTTGCTCTTTTATAAGGTCACTTCAGATCAGTGCAGCCTGCCGTGCCTCTATAGACACAGTCATAAATGGCAGCCAACTATTAAAATGAGGTTGTAAGGACTATACAAAACCTTTGTCATGCCTCCTACTTTGTTATAGCAGGCTATGTACATATATGCTCTTGGGACCAATTACATTTTTACAATTCAGCACACAAAATGAATGCAGAAATTGTCAGGTAGCAATACTCATAATTAGGGATGAGCGAATTTCATATTTTGAAGCTCGTGTGCGGGTTCGTGTTGTGGTATTTACTGAATCGCGTTATGGATTCCGTTACCAAGGACCATAACGCAATTCCATAACAGAATGCCTTTAGAGGCATTTTGGTATTCATTCTGTCATAATAGAAGTCTATGGCCTGCATAACGGATCCGTCCGGTTTACGTTATCCTGGAGTCCTCTCCTGCATAACGGAAACCTGACGGATCTGTTATGCAGGCCATAGACTTCTATTATGACTGAATGAATACCAAAATGTCTCTAAAAGGCATTCTGTTATGGTCCGTGGTAACGATATCCATAGCGCAATTCACATTATAACTCAACTCAAAATATGAAATTCGCTTATCCCTACTCATAATAATGTCAGCTTTTGGTGTTAGTAACATAAAAAGGAGCAATTTTTAAAAGGGTTTTCTGGGACCCATTCTCAGAGTTGGTAACCAAGATCTGATTGGTGGGGGATCTGACTTTCTGCAATTCTGCCATTCAGCTGTTCAAAGAGATGGCACACTGGCGAGAACTGCAGCCTCCTCACAGCTTACAAAGCACACTGCCATACTTTATATAGTGGCTGTGCTTAGTATTGCAGCTCAGGGCTAATAGGACTTAGCAGCACATAGGCCATGTGACGATAAACATGACGTCACTGGCCTAAGAAGAGCTGATCCACGGGGTGGTGGGAGTCAGACCCTCATGGATAAGGTATTCGTGACCTATCCTGGAAATGGCCATTAATATTAAACTTCCGGAAATACCCTTTAAGAAAAACTGTGTAGTGTAAATTCTAAGTAGCCTACCGTACATTGACATCACATTAAGGGTCTTTACAACTGAAGTTGAGACTGGTAGAGTTATACCTTTTATTTATAACCATTCAACATATGAACTGTGTGTTAATAAATTTCAATGCAAACTTTTCTGCCGACACGGCACAAAATAAAAGCCAGCACTCGCTGATTTAACTCTTTAACTCCATTGTTGGATTGCACAGCTGCATTAGTTAAAAAACAGCATTATACAAGATGAACAATAAAACATGGTGAACATTTTATAAAATCAGTTACAGTTTAGTCACGACCTATATACATTTACTGTACAAAGTGTTAATGTGTTTTAGTTAAATGTTTCTCCAGTTTTTAGTTTTTTAATGCAATACAACAAACAATAAGTCAGCACAAGTGATAGCAGTAGCTAGTAGTCACCGTTTATGTACAACAATCTGTGTAGTAGTTGTTACAGCAGATGTGAATTCAAGTATGTAATAGCGGGCCACTTCAATCCTTATAAAATACAATCCAAAGGAGGATCAACTTTAGCTGTGCTATATGCAAACGACAGCCACATTGTATGATGTCAACAAGCAATAGTAAAGCAAACGAATGACAACTAACAAGTCATAAACTGCATATCACACGGGCAGTGGTAGAAAAATCCTTATTACTAATTGCTGGATCTTGACAGTCATGGTGGGGGTTTATTTTATTACTATGCAAGGTGTCCAGCCATGACAGATGCTCTGTAAAAGCAGCTTCAACCATTTATTGCTGTCTACTTCTTTCTAAAGAGAACCTGTCACCACAGACTGACATGTCTGTTTTAAAGGGGTTCTCTGAGATTTACATATCCTCAGGATAGGTCATCAATATTAGATAGGCAGGGATCCAACTCACGGGACCCCAGGCCAATCAGCTGTTTGAGGAAGCCAGGGCAGTCACCAAAGATTCAATGACCGCCACAGCCTCCCTTGTGGCTTTCCAAGGACAGCACCGTACATCGTATAGTGGCTGTGCATGGTAGTGCAGCTCAGCCCTATTCTTTTGAATAGGACTGAGGTGAGCCTAGGACATCTGACTGATGAACATAATGTCATATGGGCTAGGAAGAGGCCTAAACGCTCATGGACCTCCACCGGTCTGATATGGATGACCAATCCCAAGGATAGGCCTTCAACATGTAAATCCCAGAAAACCCCTTTAATAAATAATTGCATTTCATACTAAATGACAATTCTGGAACATATCATCTTATGACTCTGTGCTGTGCAGTTTCTCCTACTAGACCATTAGAAATGAATTGCCAACTGGGTGTTACCAGTTGGGGGGTGTCCCTGTGCAGCCTGACATAGACCAATCAGTGCTGCCAGTGTTGGATTGGTAACACCCAGTTGTCCCTTGTAGTAGGAATAATACAGCAATTTCACAACTTACAGTTACATGCTCCAGAATTGTTGTTACACGGGGAATGCAAGTAGTAACTAAAACAGACATGTCAGGGTCCTATGGTTAAATGTGTCATTTGTTATACAGTAAGGTATTGAAAACGAACATTATTGCTCAACTGGGGCAAAATTAGATTAAAAAACATGAAAATGCGCAAGGACCTGCATACAGATAAAATGATAAAGGTTTTAGGAATGGAGCACAATGACATGACATTTGACAGATTTTTATATGTCCCACTACACCAGGGAACAGCAACCTCCAACACTCCAGCTGTTCTCAAAGTACAATTCCCAGCATGCCCAATTCACTTCTATGGGAGATACAAGAACAGCCAAGCAAGTGTGCATTCTGGGAGTTGTAGTTACACAGCAGCTGGAATGCCGAAGGTAGCTGATCCCTGTACTACACCCTCCTCCAACAGGCAGTGCGTGTTCTGCGACATGAAGCCTGATAGCTGAATACAAGCACATGTCACCTGCAGCTCAGAAGTGGATGTGTTCATGCAGATCCCAGTGTTTCTACACTAGAGAAAGTAAATTTTACCAATAATATGGTAAAACATCCCATTGTATATACGGAAGAAAAAAAAGTGTGTATATATACACACACACATACATATACACATATTTTGCAGGAATGTGTTAGGCTACTTTCACACTTGCGTTCGGGGTTCCGCTTGCGAGTTCCGTTTGAAGGCTCTCACAAGCGGCCCCGAACGGATCCGTACAGCCCCAATGTATTCTGAGTGGATGCGGATCCGCTAAGAATGCATCAGTATGGCTCCATTTGGCCTCCGCTCCGCTCAGCAGGCGGACACCTGCTGCTTGCAGCATTTTCGTGTCCGCCTGGCCGCGCGGAGCCAAACGGATCCGTCCAGACTTACAATGTAAGTCAATGGGGACGGATCAGTTTGACGTTGACACAATATGGTGCAATTTAAAACTGATCCGCCCCCCATTGACTTTCAATGTAAAGTCTGGGCGGAGCCGTCTGACTACAAATTGGACTTAGCCTTTTTTCTGAAATATAATGCAGACGGATCCGTTCTGAACGGATACCATCGTTTGCATTATAGGAGCGGCTCCGTCTGTGCAGATACCAGATGGATCCGCTCCGAACGCAAGTGTGAAAGTAGCCTTAATCTGTCTTGCAAAGTGTAGCGGACTATGCTATTCAGTGGCATACGTCGAGGCTACAGGGCACTGTGTATACACAGTGTGAATATAGCTTAAATCCCCTATTTAGAGGAGCCAGACCTTAAATAAATTATGAGAAACAAACTTGAAAATATAGCAATGTTAAATGTGCTTATAAAATACTAGTGCTTATGTCTTCAAGAAATAAGGGCATCTGATACACACAGGTGACCAAAATATGGCATACACATGACTATTTTTTTTTCCAAATTCAATCCACATTTTTTGCAGACTGGATGCAGACCCGTTCATTTCAATGAGGCACAAAAAGTGTAGATATCACACTGCGTGCTGTCCCACAAAAAACTAAAACATGTTGCATTCTTGTCCATTTTGTGGACAAGAATAGGCATTTTTACAATGGTACCTACGGAAATTGTGGGATGCACATGGCTGGCATCCACGGTTTGCAGACCGCAAATTATGTGGTTGTGTGCACGAAGCCTTATATGTGCATGGTGTATTTTATTTTATATGCAACTGTATCTTTAATACTGATATAACAATCATCCATACAGAACTGGATGTACAATGTAACAACATATCAAATCAAGGCTGAGTTTTCGTCTGCACTGGAGGCCCTGTCAGCAGCTGCATCAGATTTGGCGACCAGAACAGCGTTGCATGCACCACTATTCTTTCTGTCAAATCAATGGAAACTATGCAAGGATCTGAATGTAACTGTAAACCAATAAGGAGCATCTGGAGCCGATGGGACGATCATACCATTGATCTGGCACTGTGCTGTGGCTTCTGTTACAAACGCGGGCACGATACAAATGTGAACAGAGCCTATGACATACTGAAGATTGTGCAGAAGTAAGGTTGGCCATACACAGCTTGACTCTGAATGTAGGAAGCTGTAGAAATCCCAGCAGATAACAATCACAACTAATAACTCTAAAGGTAAATTATATGTGGTAAATTTGTGTCCCTTTAAATGGAAGCCCATAATAAGTGCCAGCAATATTAAGGAAGAGGGAGACGCCTCAGTTCCTACTGGTTTTAGCGAGACATTAATAGGTGTATGGCCGGCTCAAAGCAATTCCTAATATCTCTCGGTTGTGCTCTTCTCCTCTAAATATTGCCAAGGTTACAGAATATTATAACTTGATTTTAAACAGCCAGACATACTGTATGCCGTACAGTAACTGCATGATGATATCAGATCTTTGGCGGTAGCACGTTCATAAGGTTACACACTGAAGTAACCTTACAATGAAATGGTCGCATGAACATTCATAAGTAATGCTACTTGTAAACCCAATAGCCGCAACATGCCTCATGGTAAGTGACCGTTTCCGACTCATGTCATCTGATTTGACAACAAGAACAGCGTTGCATGTAAGATTAATCCTGCTGTAAAAGCTATGGAAACCACGACGGGATCCCATTTCACCTTGCAGTAAATCAATGGCCCTACGGAATGCTTGATTTTGTTTGAACATGTACCTTCAGATTTGTAAACTGTGGCTGGTTATGCTGGCACTATATAAAGATTATTATTTTTATTGCCATGATTATGGTCAATATTACTGAACTGATATATTTTCTGACAGTTACAAATATTTTAGTAACCTGCTCATGCCTCTGGCAGCCAGGTCAACAAGAGGTGATAAACCGGATTGTAAAACATACAGAGCAAAACAAACTAAAAGAGATAGAGATTTTGTGTTATACGGGCCTGCTTTTAAGGGGTTGTGGTACAGGATTAGAAAAAAACATGGCTTATTTTTCCCCAAAAAATGCCACACCAGTCGACAGGTTGAATGTGGTATTGCAGCTGGACTCCACGGAAATAAATGGGGTTGAGCTGCAATTCCATACACAATCTGGGGACAGGAGTGGCACAGTTTTTTGTAAGAAAGCAGCCATCTTTACCTAATCCTCTAAACCTCCGTGGTTCAATCAGTAACTGGGAAAGGCTGTACCATACTGTTCAGCATTTTCCTTTTTAGAAATGTACCAAGAACGCACACATTTCTGTACTCTTCATGCTGCAACACTAATATATGTCCGGGTGAGATTTTGGCATAAGTAAGTAATGATAAGAGCAATATTTATACTGTCCGGTATGCTGTAAATCAGATTGCCAGAGCTTGTGTACTCTGTACCAACAGTAATCACCTTTTAGAATGGTCCTGATCTTTTTACATTAAAAATATTAAATGCGATTATAAAACATCACCGCTTCAGTTACAAAATTAACTCTAAACTAGCGGCTTAGAACTCCAGTGCTCAGTCAGTCAAAGGAGCCGGCTCGGCACCTCACTCGAGCAATATCATTGGCAATTTCCCTTCATATCCAATAATTAGTAAGTTCACACCACCAGTCACAGCTCTGCACATAGCACAGAACACCTTCTTCGGAGCTTTTCTATGTTCTTTGCTTTCTAAGAAAATCTGTTGTTTCCTTTTGCCACTGAAGACTTCTACCAGCATCTAGTGGAGTTTCTCATGCTGGATTTGGTAATAACATGCCTAAATATAAAAAAAAATGGTTATATTTTGTGTCAATGAACGAACAATTGAAAACAAGACTGTCAAGGAACTTTCTATATTCAGATTTTTCTTCTTAAGAGTGATCGCAGTAGGTGCAGTTTCTCTCCACCCCGGCAAAAAGATAGCTTTGTCACTAGAAGTTCCTGTTCCCTATACACTTCTTGTAAAGGGACTGCTGCAGTGGAAATGTAGTATTGCATACCAGCCACTGAAATGAATGACCAGCCATGTAATACCTGGATGGTTCACGTCAGTCAACCACAGATGGCTTGAAGGGGGACCCAAGTGGCATAACCCACTCTAGGATTACTATATGCAGGATATATGGACAGAGACTGTTATCATAAAATGTAAAAAAAATTGACTTGTTAAAGAAGCACTCTAGGATTATCTTTCTTTGCCTATATAGTGCAGGATGGGCCATTATTAAAGAATAAGATAGAGGCTCTCGTATATGCCTTGTGCACACCTGTTTTATTTGTGGGCTGTCTGCCATCTTGATTCCTTCTTTCCCTCAAATATGGTTTTCCCAATGAATCCTACATTTCCCATCATGCCTGGCTTTGCAGAGACAGAGGGGGATGGAGTGTCATCACAATGCACTGCGTGCTGTGTAAGGGCAGCCATGACAGACTGGTGACACACAGCTGAGTCTCCATGCGGTTTGAGCTTGTCTGCCCTGTCATCTTTCTCTCCATCATCAGCTCTTACATGCAGGAGACCAGAGTGACACTACATCTCACAGAACTACACTGGAGACTAAGTATACACAGATGTATGGTGCATTGAGTGCCTATCTGATCGCGGGTCTATTGTACTGTACTCACATCATCATGTTAATATAGTATAATAAAATCAGACATAAATCTGTATGATACAGTGAGTACAGGTCAGAGTGGGACATGCAGCACGCATGGGCTGTGTTTCCAGGGTGGCACACAGTCGTGTGCTTGAACCCTAAGGCTTATGAACATTGACTTGATACTTTAGAAATTTTAAGATTCATGTATTTTTCACCTTCAGTGTGGTAAACATAATGCCTTGTTCCCCATGCTGCAGATATGGATCCATAAGATCTTCTATTAGATGCACCTCTGAACCCAGATTTCGTATCCTATCCAATAAGAAGAAGGAAACGCTTGGTGACTATCTAAGGCAAGAAGACAATTACAAAGATATGGCTCTAAGGCACATTAAAAATCCACATTAGTCAGACCTGGCTCTCAGCACAACGTATAGGAAAACAGGGAACAGCTCATCCATGGACCAGAGGAAACCTTCCTTGTGTGCTTCTTGTGCTTCTTGTGTGATCTCCTCAAAAGTCTGCTGGATGACCTTTAGTTTGTCTGCTGGAGTGAATGTAGTGCTGCAAACAACAGAGAAAGACTGATCTCTTCTCTCTCTATGAGCCAAAATGCATCATTGAACAAACCTGCTATTAACAATGGCAATAACATACCATATGATAGATACTAATACCTGATCTGCTGTAGGCACTCCACCGCTGAAGAAAAACAGGAATCTTTAGTGCTTGGCAAAACCTGCAGAGAAACAAATCCTATTACAGCGACCAGTGTTCAAAGAATGTCAATATATCTAGAGCATAAGAAATTGTTCGGAAAGGAATGAAAAAGCTTTTACTTATCCAGAACCAAATCATATTATATTTATCTATCTATCTATATATTTAAAGTTAGGGATATTTGGCTTGTGGGTGAAATTTCAGGATGAACCTAAAGTGAACGCTAACCTTTACAGGTGAACTAAATGTGACCTTATCTAAACTTTTGAATGCACATGGCCAACTGTTCAATGTTTCCGTACTTTTTTACAACTTGCTGTTCTACTAACAAGGAGCTTAACAGCAAAATTCACAGGTGTTTGATGCATGAATCGCCCAATAAATGTCCTGGTTCAATTAGAATTGGTATTTAAACAGTCCTCCTCATCATGCTGTTCACATTTTGACATCATGAGACCAAGACGACACCTAATAATTGATCAACAGTACCTCGCCATTGTGAGGCTTCAAGCAGGATGTTCTCACACGAAAGTGACCACTGAGCTTAGAGTGTCACACATTGTCATGGATGGATGTCCTCTGGCCACATGCCACACTGATGACCACTTTATTGTGAACAATGCCCTGCAGAACCGAATGATGAATGCCACACAACTCTAGGCACATTTAAGGGAGGCGAGAGGCACCATTCAAAACCATTAATATTAGAGTGGCCTGCATGGTAGACGACCTGCAAGGGTACCTGACCACAGGCATCATGGTCTTGCCAGGAAGCATTTACACAGAACTAGGGACCAGTGGGCTTTTGTGCTGTTTACTGATAAAAGTTGATTCATGCTGAGCAGAAATGATGGCCGCCAACAATGTTGACGTCAATGGAGACGTCAAGGAGAGTGCTATGCATCAGCCACGGTTTGCCTTTGGTGGTGTTACAGTGTAGGCAGGTGTGTCTAGTCACTACAGAACTGCCCTACACTGTGTGAATGGTACAGTGACACGTCCATACTACTTAATATCATCAATCCAGTCATTGTGCCTCTGCATGGACAACACAGGCCTAATTCCATCTTCATGGACGACAATGAGCCAGCTCATCGAGGTCGCATCATAAGGGAATGGCTGCTGGAGACTGGATACCTCAAATACAGTGGCCTGCACTTTCTCCAGACCTGAATCTCATTGAAAACCTATGGGATCAGCTGAGTCGCTGTGAAGAGGCTCATAACTCTGTACCCCAGAACCTTAATGACCTGAGAGCCACCATTCAAGAAGAGCGGGATGCCATGCCTCAGCAGACAATAAGTCGACTTATGAACAGCATGAGACGCTGCATGAGACACGATAAGCTGTCACCAAGCTTTTTGTGCATTTAGAATATTGTATATGAAGTATTAGAATAATTAGTATTGTACATGAAGACCCTCAGAAGACATACTGTATGTTCATGATTAACTGAGTTTTTAGCAGTGTTATTTCTGTCAAGGACTCTTGCATACCTTCTTATTTTCACCCAAGAAATTAATGTTGGTTGGCCAGAATTTTCTGAAAAGGGTAAGAAGAAGAATATAGAAATACATTATAATTTTATAACAATGTGTAAAGGAAAAAAATGTTTTGTGACAGGGCTATGCTAACTGAGCAGTTTATTTCTGAGATGCGAAAGGACTCACCGTAAATACAGACAACGCATACATCAATTTTCCAGAAAATACTTGTGTGTATGTGACAGAGACAATGTTAAACCAATATACTCAAAGTTGTGTAACATATATTATGTAATATACTTAAACTTATGCAATGATGATCTGTAGCAAGCAGAATTAGGGGTACACCGTGTTTAAGAACACTGTGAAGAGTATTTGTACTTTAGAAAGACTTTCGATACCTCATAGTGACAAATTAAATGTTTTGATCGATGGCAAATGTTGAGGCTTCCAACGACCGCTAAGACAGAGTCAGAAAAGCTCAGCTGAGTGCGGTCTTTACTTGTTGCCAAAGACGGAACAGAGACCAGATTATTGACTTTCTACTAAGCCTGTCTTCAGCAGCTGAAAGCTTTTATCTCCTTGTTTTAAATATTAGAGGGGTCTCCATACTCGAGCCTCCGAACAATGCATTTACTCTTTAAAAATGGAACTATATAAAGTAAATTTACACATCAACCTATACACTTATTCCAAGCTAGACCTCACTAACAAACCAGTAAAAATTTCATAAAATTGAGACTTTTGTCTTGAGATACAGCAGAGCTACAGTCTATTCTCTTCTTGGAAAAGAAAGATAAACCCTAAAATAGAACATATCTAGACATGCCTTATACAGTCCCGTAGACCATAAAGGGGTATTCCCCTCACAAACAATGGGGGCATATCGTTAGGCTATGCCCCCATTGTCTGATAGGTGCGGGTCCCACCTCTGGGGCCCGCACCTACAATGAGAACGGAGTAGGAAGAGTTGTGGCTGGAGGACACTGGGTTTTCCAGGGTCTGGCCACCACCAAGCGCTGCTCCCATACAAGTGAATGGGAGCGCACCGTGCATACGCGGCCCCCGCTCCTATTCATTTCTATGAGGCCGACGGAAATAGCAGAGCCAGTAAACTTTTGAGATGTCATAGGGACAGATTAAGTTTGTTTGGTTCTGAGTGTTGAGACCCGCCCCCCCATCATTAGAACGAGAGGAAAGAAGCCCCTGCTTAGCTTTCGCTCTCTACTTGCTGCACAAGTTCAGCCCATAGACTTTCTAATTAGTCCGTTTTGCTTCCTGTCACACAGCGAGGAGAGGGAACATGCTAAGAGTGTGCTTTTCTCCCCTTGTTCTAAAGGTCTAGAGGGGTCTCAGCTCTCAGACCCCCACCAATCTAAAGTTATTATATGTCCCTATGACATTTCAAAAGTTAACTGAAAGTACAGTGCCACTTTAATACTACTTACTCTTGTACACCTAAGAACGCAAGTAGTGCGGTGTCTGGTTGTTTGTTCAGTCTTAGGACACATTCCCAATAGGCATCTTCTTCCTTTTCATGTTCCAAGGCATACAGCATAAACAAGGGAGGATATAGTCTGGGCAACAGCACAGGCAGGAGTAGCCCTGAACTAGTTACCACATATCTACAAGAAAAAATAGTCATTTTAAAAAAGCACAAGGAAGAACCATTAACTATTTCTATCCATATACTAACACACAATGACATACAGTACATTATGGTGATTAACAACAGTGTCTTCTTCAGAGTCTAACACAAGCAGGGCTTAACACCAGCAACCTGCAGTCCAGTGGAGCAAAAAAAAATAATAATTCATTTCATTATGTAATCAGTATTACACAGAGCTACTGGCTTAGCAACTGATATACATAGACTCTGCTTTGGGTCACTCACCACCCTGCTACATGCAAAGGAAGAATGTTGTCATGATGTCATAGATGCATTCAATCCTTCCATTTTATATGTAAACCGAGAAAAAAAAACTTCCTGATATAAAGAAATAGGATTTTTGTGCTTACCTGTAAAATTCTTTTCTCGCCGAGTTCATTGGAGAACACAGAAGACCATGGGTATAGCTGCTGCCACTAGGAGGCGACACTAAGCTGAAAATGTGTTAGCTCTTCCTCTCAGCTATATCCCTCCTGCAGACACTGAGCTAATCAGTTTGTATGAAAGTAGTAGGAGAAGCCACCAGAAAACAAGAGCTGGAGATGGGTCAGAACCAAGAACAGGGACCTATCAGGAAGAGCCAGCAATGTGCTTACTGGGTGGGAGCGGTGTCCCCCAATAAACTTGGCGAGAAAAGAATTTTACAGGTAATCGCAAAAAAAACTTTTATTGCTTGAATCATTGGGGGACACAGAAAACCATGGGATGTTCTAAAGCAGTGCCATGGGGAGGGAACAAAAGACCAGAACAAATCTAAGGCTGGCCATGAGGTCCCACACGGAAATGCAGGGGAAGGATGCACAGGAAACCCTGAATAGGACAGGAAGTGTATGTACCAGGAAGGCCAGCCAGAGAGAGCGTAGAATATGCAGTGTCTTAGGCTGGGCAGAAAGAGGAAAGCCCAGTTAATTAAAGCCAAAGGGTTTGAGAGACTTCAGAAGATGCGGATAGCAGCAAAGAGTATCCACAAGAAGGATAAGCGTTACTGATGACTGAAGATGATGTCCGGACGGTACATTTGGATATTGAGAATCAGAGAACTGCTGTTGAAGTCCGGACTGGAAGCCAAGACGTCTTGCATGACAATAGGCCAGACGAAAGACCGAGGGAGGTCTATCCAAAAGAAATGGGTCTGTAGAATCTGGGTATGTATAAGACCCAGCCAAGCCTAGTGACAGGTGGACTCAGACAAAACCTTACCAATGTGTAAGTAATATCTGATTGAGACTATTGGTGGAAACAGTCCCACTGATATTTCAAGGTTAACAAAGCTCTGAGTGGCCCACAATATAAGAATTGTGGGGAAATATCCTTATTTAAAAATTAGCTTTTATACGATATACATTAAAATATACACCTAAGGATGTATCACAAAACAAAACATGTAATCAAGGGGTTCTATGGTGTCGACCCCACTGCTGGCAGAAAAGAAAAGGTACTCGTTTACACTAATGCACCAGTGAGTGCACTAAAGTGTTACCCAGCTAACACACACAAACGACAATGTATTGAGGTTCAATGGTAGGTACCCCACTTCTGGTTGAACAAGAATAAATGTTACTGCTGCGCCACTATGGACGCAAGCAGTCTTACCTTACCCACCAGGTAACAAGGATCAGCGCAGCAATGGACCAGGCCTGATGGAGGGGAGTGTAGACAGGAGATGTAGTCATGAAAATATCAGTTCTGTGCCCTATAACACCCTATATTCTTGGTAGGAGTGGGGGCCTATTTTCATGCTACCTGTCTATACAGAGCACTCGCCCTAAGAAGGGCGACCCCGTCCGGATGCCTGTCCCTAGTTCGGACCTGAACCCTATAATACAAAGCAAAACAAAAAATAAATACTGTAGTGACTACAAGCCTCCCGACGTGGCACGTTTCTGTCGTGTCGACTCCTCAGGGGGATTTAGAACAAGTAGAGACAAAAAAGCAAAAAACCGGGCTATGACCACAGGTAACAGGTGAGTATACACTGCGGTTATGCGGTTAAATGAAATACTAGACTAACACAATATTGATAGAGGTCAAAGTCTAGGGGCAGGCATCCGTGGTGCTGGATCGCCATGCTGCAGAGAAATAGATGCTTCTCCGCTTCCTAGTGTGCGAGGATATGGTGGTCCTCAGTACGGTGGTGTCCCTATCATTAAGGGGGTTCCTCAACCTATACCAGCCACCCTGACACATACCTTAGTGGGATTTAAATACATCCCCAGCGCGCCTCTTCTTGTGAGACCGCCCTGTCAGCACCTGCGTCGGCGTGTGACGTCACGCGCATGCGCCACGACGCACAACACGCCGCTGCCTATGCCACATGATTACGGCGGCCAATCAGATCCGGAGGCGGAACGGGATGGCGGTTACCTAGGAGAGTATGTCAACAGGAAGTAACCTCACAGTACGTCCCCTGATGGAGGCGTCCGTGACAGCGCTGCGATATAAAGTCGCAACAAAGTAAGACCGATATTTCTTGCACAATACCAGTGACATGAATACAACACAGAGAACTGGACACGAAACAAAGCATTTTATAAGTATTTTGGAGTGGAAAAACGTCTCATATATTAGCATATTATCCAAGGGGAGAAAATGCCATCAATGATGT
Source organism: Bufo gargarizans (assembly GCF_014858855.1). Classification (NCBI taxonomy): domain Eukaryota; kingdom Metazoa; phylum Chordata; class Amphibia; order Anura; family Bufonidae; genus Bufo; species Bufo gargarizans. The sequence goes on from NC_058087.1 coordinate 73,467,397, forward strand.
AGGCACAGACTCCAGTGGAGGAGAATATAGATTGCCATCACCACTGTGGGAATAATCATTATTGTTGGAAAGAATATTCCACACATTTATATAAAGCACCCAAAATCCAGCCTTTCATTTAGGCCTAAGGGTGCAGATGTTTTGAGTTGGAAAATCCATCGAGATTCCTGTTGCAGCAGGCACCTGTCCCAATTGCCCCCTCTCACAGGCGGTTTGACCAGGTCAAAACCCAAAAATTTCAAGGAGGCTTTACCATTGTGTACAGTATGTACATGTTTCGAGATTGGGGTATCTCGTTTATGAGAGATATCCCCCAAATGCTCCCCTATCCGCCTCCTGAATTCACGTATTGTTTTACCAACATATTCAATCCCACATTCACACCGGATCCGATAGATGACCCCTCTAGATTTGCAATTAATGAAATGTGGGATTGAATATGTTTTGTTGGTGACATTGCTCACAAACGTCTTGGTGACGTCTATACGTTTGCATGCAATACAGTTTCCACATCTATAGCATCCCACACTCCTAGATCGCAACCAGGTGGTGTTGGTGCGACCCGGTGCGTAGTGACTATGTACTAACTTATCGCGTATGTTCGATCCTCTACGGTAAGTGATTTGTGGTTGGTCACCCAGGACGTCTTGTAGGTCAGGATCCATTTTGAGAATTTGCCAATGGCGTCCTAAAATCTGTCTCACTTGTTTGGACCCCCTATCGAAATTGGCAATCATTCTCATGACCCTAGTTGGTGGAACAGAGGTTTGATTAGGAGTGAGTGTCCTCAACACTGATGAGATTAAAGCTCTTGAATTAGGTCTGAGCTTTGTGCCTACCCCAAAATTTGATAGATTTTCGTCTGTTAAAGACGTCAATCTATTTATTCGCAAATTAAGGTGGCACAAACACTTTAGACTGATGGACCGTCGCCAATGCCTTGAGTTAGGGATCCCGATTGAACTACTTAGGGATGTAGAACTTCTGCAGTCCCTAGATTCCAATAGGGACAACCCTCAGGGTAACGGTCCCTTTACAAACTTAAAAGTAAAGAGTACAAAGATGCCACCCACTGCGAATGAACTTTCATGCTTAGATGTATTCCTTAATATGGTCACTAAGGACCTGGAGGATCTCCAGGTGTCCACACATCATTCCAACTGCGCCGAGTCTGTGACCACTGCTATTTCATCACTAGCCGACGACCACCAAATCGTCATCAAACCCGCTGACAAAGGGGGGAATGTCGTGGTCATGGACTCGGAACAGTATGTGAATATGTGTAGGAATATACTATCTGACTCAGGAACGTATGAAGTACTATATAGTGACCCCACTGAGGGTTATAGGCGTGAACTTAAAAATATTTTGGAAGAAGCGAAAACCAATAATATCATTTCCGCTGAGGAATTTGCCTTCCTTTTCCCTCTGCATCCTCGGAAATCTACCTTCTATAGTCTCCCCAAGGTGCATAAGGGGGTTAGTCCCCTAAAGGGGAGACCCATTGTATCGGGGGTGGACAACCTTAACCAGAATTTGGGAATTTATATTGACCGGGTATTGGCACCGATTGTCACGGCTCTCCCCTCCCATGTCAGAGATACCACTGATCTCCTCAAGCGTATTGAGGGGCTGACATTGGAGGAGACATGTCTTTTGTCCAGTATTGACGTTGAGGCCCTCTATTCATCTATACCACACAATTTGGGTCTCAACGCAGTTGAACACTTTCTCCGATCACGGGGTTGTCAGTATCGCGCCCACAGCCAATTTGTCCTGCGTCTACTTGAGTTTACGCTCACACGTAATTTTTTCACCTTCGATGGGAGGACCTACCACCAGCTCAGGGGTACAGCGATGGGGAGCCCTTGTGCCCCATCGTATGCTAACCTATTCCTGGGCTGGTGGGAGGAGACCATCGTATTTAAGGAGGATGAAGCTCTGGACACCTACGAGATTGGTCTGTGGGCGCGATACATCGACGACATTTTCATTCTTTGGAATGGTGATCGGGGGACTTTTGAAGCCTTTGTCCAGCATCTCAATCGTAACAATATTGGTATGTGCTTCACTAGTGAGTCCCACCCCACCACTCTACCATTCCTTGATATAAAAATCTCTAAGAACGGGAGGGGGGAGCTAGACACCTCTATTTACAGGAAGGCCACCTCTACGAATTCCCTCCTGAGATGGGAGAGCAACCACCCTCTCCCACTCAGGACAGGAATTCCTAGAGGCCAATACCTGCGTCTTAGACGAAATTGTTCTGATAAACGTGATTTTGTCATTCAAGCAGCGGATATGAGGAGTAGATTCTTGTCCAGGGGATACCCTGACCATGTTTTGAGATCGGCATATCAGACAGCCCTGTCCCGACCAAGAGGCCCATTGCTCACTCCTAATCAAACCTCTGTTCCACCAACTAGGGTCATGAGAATGATTGCCAATTTCGATAGGGGGTCCAAACAAGTGAGACAGATTTTAGGACGCCATTGGCAAATTCTCAAAATGGATCCTGACCTACAAGACGTCCTGGGTGACCAACCACAAATCACTTACCGTAGAGGATCGAACATACGCGATAAGTTAGTACATAGTCACTACGCACCGGGTCGCACCAACACCACCTGGTTGCGATCTAGGAGTGTGGGATGCTATAGATGTGGAAACTGTATTGCATGCAAACGTATAGACGTCACCAAGACGTTTGTGAGCAATGTCACCAACAAAACATATTCAATCCCACATTTCATTAATTGCAAATCTAGAGGGGTCATCTATCGGATCCGGTGTGAATGTGGGATTGAATATGTTGGTAAAACAATACGTGAATTCAGGAGGCGGATAGGGGAGCATTTGGGGGATATCTCTCATAAACGAGATACCCCAATCTCGAAACATGTACATACTGTACACAATGGTAAAGCCTCCTTGAAATTTTTGGGTTTTGACCTGGTCAAACCGCCTGTGAGAGGGGGCAATTGGGACAGGTGCCTGCTGCAACAGGAATCTCGATGGATTTTCCAACTCAAAACATCTGCACCCTTAGGCCTAAATGAAAGGCTGGATTTTGGGTGCTTTATATAAATGTGTGGAATATTCTTTCCAACAATAATGATTATTCCCACAGTGGTGATGGCAATCTATATTCTCCTCCACTGGAGTCTGTGCCTACATCATTGATGGCATTTTCTCCCCTTGGATAATATGCTAATATATGAGACGTTTTTCCACTCCAAAATACTTATAAAATGCTTTGTTTCGTGTCCAGTTCTCTGTGTTGTATTCATGTCACTGGTATTGTGCAAGAAATATCGGTCTTACTTTGTTGCGACTTTATATCGCAGCGCTGTCACGGACGCCTCCATCAGGGGACGTACTGTGAGGTTACTTCCTGTTGACATACTCTCCTAGGTAACCGCCATCCCGTTCCGCCTCCGGATCTGATTGGCCGCCGTAATCATGTGGCATAGGCAGCGGCGTGTTGTGCGTCGTGGCGCATGCGCGTGACGTCACACGCCGACGCAGGTGCTGACAGGGCGGTCTCACAAGAAGAGGCGCGCTGGGGATGTATTTAAATCCCACTAAGGTATGTGTCAGGGTGGCTGGTATAGGTTGAGGAACCCCCTTAATGATAGGGACACCACCGTACTGAGGACCACCATATCCTCGCACACTAGGAAGCGGAGAAGCATCTATTTCTCTGCAGCATGGCGATCCAGCACCACGGATGCCTGCCCCTAGACTTTGACCTCTATCAATATTGTGTTAGTCTAGTATTTCATTTAACCGCATAACCGCAGTGTATACTCACCTGTTACCTGTGGTCATAGCCCGGTTTTTTGCTTTTTTGTCTCTACTTGTTCTAAATCCCCCTGAGGAGTCGACACGACAGAAACGTGCCACGTCGGGAGGCTTGTAGTCACTACAGTATTTATTTTTTGTTTTGCTTTGTATTATAGGGTTCAGGTCCGAACTAGGGACAGGCATCCGGACGGGGTCGCCCTTCTTAGGGCGAGTGCTCTGTATAGACAGGTAGCATGAAAATAGGCCCCCACTCCTACCAAGAATATAGGGTGTTATAGGGCACAGAACTGATATTTTCATGACTACATCTCCTGTCTACACTCCCCTCCATCAGGCCTGGTCCATTGCTGCGCTGATCCTTGTTACCTGGTGGGTAAGGTAAGACTGCTTGCGTCCATAGTGGCGCAGCAGTAACATTTATTCTTGTTCAACCAGAAGTGGGGTACCTACCATTGAACCTCAATACATTGTCGTCAATGTGTAAGTACCAGAAAGGGATATTTCAACATTGGAAACATTTGGTAATCTTGAAGGAATTAACTGGCCAGATGTCAGAGAATCAGTCCTGGAGTTATCTCCCAGGTAGATTATGAAACATCTGTGGGCCGATTCATAAGAGAAAACTGGAGAATAGCCACTCCCTTGTGAAAGATCCAGCACGAGAAGAGGATAAAAATGACGGAATATAGTCACTCATCATAAAAAACACAATGGGAACCTACTAGTGGTACTGACCTAAAATAATCATAAGCAAATGGGGAACAGTCTGGGAGGAAAAAACAGTGCCCTCAGGGGTCAATACCATATCCCAGCCATGCAGCACAGAGGAATGCAGCATAAGAGTGTAGCCACACCAACCTCCGTCACTGGGCAAAAGGAAGACTGCGAGTGATGCTGGATCCAGAACAATATCATGACTGGTGCTAGACAGGCTGAGGAAACAGAGCAGACAGGGCAATTGCACTGTGAAAAGAGAGCAGGCTAGAACATGTAAAATAGACTACATACGCTCGCCAAGAATATCTAGAGATGTCACTATGAGAGCACCCATGGAGGCAGATCCATAGTTAAGACAGCAGGATACACCTCTGCTAAAAAATAAAAGCTCCCTAAGGACAATGGTAATGTAGTAGGCAGATGCACTCAAAGCTGCAGAGGCTTGTTGGGAGACTAACAAGAGAAGCTGCCTGATACTCTACAGGAAAAACTGCCTGGACTGGCCAGACCCAACAGTTGGCTGAAAAAAAAATACCTTGACAATAGGTAGAAGCGATGCAGAAACATGGGAGGTGTGTCGACTCATCAGAGACTATCTACCGACATGAAGGGAGAATGTGGTTGTCAGAGGTATGCACAAAGTGGCCAAAGGGATATTGATGCCCAATGCCACAAAAGTACCAAAGAAAGAACTGGTCATATAGAAAAAATAGCATGAGTGCATGCACTCCAGAGCAGCAATACGCAAACCCAATAAATATAGATACTGGTCTGGTGGAAGGGGATAAAGTAGAAAGGGTGTTGCATTCCAGCAACAAATCATCCAGTAGCGGTGACAACATGTGACAGCACAAATTCTCCGTCCAGGGAGAGGAGTAATGTAGTCGACTCACAGCATGTGAACTGAATAGGTATGTCCGCTACAGAAGGACACGTCAGAGCCATTACTCGATCTCCTTACTCGAGAGGCAATGCTCACGCTGTCACAGCATCAACTGTTTGCACCAATGTCTCATTTGTGAAGGGGACAATGCGGTAGACAAGTGCCATAGAAATGAGTAGGTTATGCCATTTGAAGAATCCCATACTAGTGCACACCAGAAGTGAGCAGATTCATCAACATCCAATGTTGGTGCAATTACTCCACCTGTGGAAGGAGGGTAATATGACCGGATGTACAGTAACCAGTGGTAGTGCAATTACTCCACCTATGGAAGGGGGTAAGGTGACAGGATGTAAAGTAACCAGTGGTAGTGCAATTACTCCACCTGCGAAGAAGGGTAATGTGACAGGATGTACAGTAACCAGTGGTAGTGCAATTACTCCACCTGTGGATAAAGGGTTATGTGACAGGATGTACAGTAACCAGTGGTAGTGAAATTACTCCAAATGTGGAAGGAGGGTAATGTGACAGGATGTACAGTAACCAGTGGTAGTGCAATTACTCCACCTGTGGAAGGAGGGTAATGTGACAGGATGTACAGTAACCAGTGGTAGTGCAATTACTCCACCTGTGGAAGGAGGGTATGTGACAGGATGTACAGTAACCAGCGGTATCGCAATTACTCCACTTGTGGAAGGGGATAATGCAACAAGATGTACAGTAACCAGTGGTAGGAACCTGTGAAAGGAGGGGTAATGAGACAGCATGTACATAGTCGGGATTAAAGCTGTAATAGTCACCACGTTCAGCATTGGATAACACCAGGGGCTAACTGGGCTTTTTTTTTTAAAATAATCATATATTTGAATCTGAAGCCCCAGGTGAGGTTCATTTTTAATTATATATTGAATTCGTCATTTATTGAAATGTTAAGTCCCAACCTCAATGAGGTGAAGGGGCAAGGAAGGTTTGTTTTATTTTTGTTAATGAGGACTAGAGGCGGAGCTTAGCAGGCTCCTGGAGGAGAGGAATGTATGTTCCCGGGCTGTCCTGGTCCACTTAGTCTTCTTGGGGGAGGTCAGGCGGTGAAGGGAACCAAACACCAGCCTTCCTCCCGGGTAAACAGAGAGGCCAGGCATTTCTGTTTCCCAAATCTAAGAGGAAAAAGGTAAAATGATAAAAGAAAATGGCAGAAGGTGCCCTGCAAAGGGGAGGTCTTTCTCCTATGGAAGCTAAACTAAAACTGTTTCACTTAGTGTCTGCAGGAGGGGTATAGCTGAGAGGAGGAGCTAACGCTATTTCAACTTGGCGTTGCCTCCTAGCGGCTGCAGCTATACCCATGGTCTTCTGTGTCCCCCAATATATAAGCGAGAAAGAGAGAGAAAATATACAATCTGCAATTTGTTTCCTAAACAATCCATCCTGTTTGGATGATACTGTGACACCATTATGTGTACTAGTATGCTGAGTGACCAAAAATGGATATTAGTCATTCAGTGAGTACCCCCGTGCACATGAAAACATCTCATTTCTGATCAAATTATGGCCATGCTGGTACAGCAGTAATACAAATGGATCTCTGCTTAAAACAATTCAATAAATTAGATCTTAGAGTTTTTATAAACACAAAACTATAAATAGAAAAACACCAGAAATATGTCAATGTCAGTATGTAAAAAACTTTCATAAAATAGAAGTAAATATTCCTAAAAAAAGAACAATGGAAAAATAAATTCTCGATGTTTCAAACCATATAGGAAAGAGTTGCTTATAGTATCCCTGTACAAAAAAAAACTTTTGCGGACCTAAAGATTGGGGTCGCGCACCGCAAATGCGGATGCGGACAGCACACTGTGTGCTGTCCGCATCCTTTCCTGTCCCCATAGAGAATGAATGGGTCCGCACCCGTTCCGCCAAATTGCGGAACGGATGCGGACACATTCTGCGGACGTGTGAATGGAGCCATACAAAGGTTTTAATTGATGGGATCTGAGTGCTAGGAGCCCCAGTGATCGCTAGAACGACGAGAAAGAAGCACACAGAGCACTATCTCCTTGCTGCTGAAGACTGCGGTGAGGAGAGATCGGACTGTGTGAGCACTTCTTTCTTCTTGTAATCGTGGAGGTCTCAGCACTCAGTCCCCCACCAATCAAAACCTTTCATAAATCTCCATAAAATATGAAACTTTTTTTTTTTGGGTGTAGGTACATTTTGATAGGACACAAACTTGTCCTTTTCTAAAGAACTTCAGTGCTACCTGGAAAACACTGGAGTTTTACAATAAAAATGCATATAAAGCAGAAATGTTCTCCAAGGCATGGACATTATATAATAAAATGGATTACCCAGGTTCAGGAGATTCAGACTCCAAGCCTGTTCTCCCATTGCAGATATGAGGCTTATCTGGGGATTCTTTGAGGGTGGTTGATGTCTGAATTGTGCTGCCTTCTTCAGGGAGATCAGGAAACAAAAACCTGAAAAACAGCAGAACACATTCCTTACAGGATAGAAGATAAGATAGACCGAGGAGTTCCAGCAGGTTTCTGGACGACAAAGGGAGCAGAGTCACAACCATGCGCGATATTGATCTTGTTTTATTGGTAGACGACGCGTTTCGGGGTGCATGACCCCTTTCTCAAGTCTTTAAAAAGCGAGCTGCGGCCTCAGCTCGACCGCTGCAGGAAGGCACATGGAGTGTTTGCCATGTCTTACAAGAGTCACAGAAAACCACAGCCATTCCTTACAAGAGTCACAGAAAACCACAGCCATTCCTTACAAGAGTCACAGAAAACCACAGCCATTCCTTACAGGAGTCATAGAAAATCACAGCCATTCCTTATAGGAGTCACAGAGAACCACAGCCATTCCTTATAGGAGTCACAGAAGACCACAGCCATTCCTTCCAGGAGTCATAGAAAATCACAGCCATTCCTTCCAGGAGTCATAGAAAATCACAGCCATTCCTTATAGGAGTCACAGAGAACCACAGCCATTCCTTATAGGAGTCACAGAGAACCACAGCCATTCCTTATAGGAGTCACAGAAGACCACAGCCATTCCTTCCAGGAGTCATAGAAAATCACAGTCATTCCTTCCAGGAGTCATAGAAATTCACAGTCATTCCTTCCAGGAGTCATAGAAAATCACAGCCATTCCTTCCAGGAGTCATAGAAAATCACAGCCATTCCTTCCAAGACTCATACTACAGAAGCATAGATGGTTTCTTATGAATGTTTACCTTTTGAGTCATAAACTGTGTCCTGATTCATTTCTTAGTATATCCTTTGAATGGTTTAAGTACTGTATTTCTGATACAGACCGCATTGCGGACAAGAAAAGTAATTGTTAGTAATAGGAGTAAGAAAAGTGCGGATTGCAGACGGCAGGTGTCTGTATTTTGCAGATCTGTCGTTTGTGGATGCAATACAGACACCGTCATGTGCATAAGGCCTAACTGTGTACAGTAAGCTCCTTCTTGTGGTGGCTGCAAGCAACGACTTTTCTTTTAACTAAAGCCATGCAGGGAGCTTTGTATCATAAACACAAAGGGGGACATTTACTAAGACTGGCGATTTAGATGCCGATCTTAGTCCATGTCCACTGCTGCTTGATGCGCCGGCCTCTACTTAGGCTAGTTTCACACTAGTGGCAAGGAACTCCGGCAGGCTGTTCCGGCAGGTGAACAGCCTTGTTGGATCCATGCGGCCACTAAAGCATGCATGCCCCCGGACTACCGATCCGGCCCCATTGACTATAATAGGGGCGGGCTGGAGTTCCAGCGGCAGAAAGGTGGCCGGAATAAAAGTACATGTACGGCGGGCGTGCAACTTGCTTAATATACTTCCCTTGTTGGTGTAGATTTAAGTTATTTTCTACACCAAAAATAGGAATAGAAAATAATAAATCAGACCCTCTTCCCCATCAAACCCCCTTTTTCTGCCACCTCAGAAAAGTGGCGTGAGCGGGGAAGAGTCGCAGATTCGGCCACAAAGCCCATGGCAAACAAATCTGCAACAATAGTACACCAAAAAGTGGCATACTTCCAATAATAAATCACCCCCATAGTTCCTACTACTATAAAGATATATAAAGCAATAAATCAGGACAGAATTCTGATGCATTTTGGTGCTCCCTGATATAAATAAGAACACTAATGCTTCCAGGTCAACCGCAGTGATGTCACAAACTAAGACTATACATGTTTGGTGCACTTTGGTGTATGCATGCTTGAGGAAGGCTGACGAACAGCCGAAACGTTGCATGTAGTTGGGAATAAATTATCACTAATATGGAGTAAAGAACCTTTTGGGATGCTGCCTACACTCTTCTTTTTTCTGGATATTGATAAGGAGCGATTAGACGGGGCTCTAAGTTGGCATGCATCTGAGACATTGATCATCAGTGATGGCCAGTTCGCAGACGAACTGCCAGCTCCCGGTGACCGCATGTGTTTCAGAGTGGCTCGCGGCGCAGGCACAGGTAAGGACTTATCTCTGCATCGCCGGACTTGGGAATAAAGATGGCAGATCGCATGTGTTTGTCGGCAAACACTGCGAACTGGCCATCACTGTTGATCATCACTACTCAAAGTGGGCGCTGTATTTTAATTTTTTTCAATGCATAGACACATAGCTGTGGTTCATCTGATTAAAACGCCGTTTTTCTTTTGGTGCCATGAGGGCATCACCATTGCTCTTGTTGCTCCCAAGCTCCACTCCTTTATGTGGCCAGCCCCTCCATTGCTGCTTTCCCATTGCCTGACCCTGTCAATCCAAGCAGCAAAGGGCGAGATGGGCACAGAAATGAGTGGAGCCTGGGTGCAACAAGAGCAACAGGGACGCCTAATTTGCATATTAGGAAAAAGTATCATAACTCAGGAATGGAGCATCAGATCAACAAATGAAAAACAGCATTTTAATCAGGTGATCTAAAGTCATGTGTCTATGCAGAAAGTTTGATAGGGAGGTCACTGGTAACAGATTCTCTTTAAAAAGTGGTATTAAAAGGTGGACAATTACTATGAGCTACTTTTTTGTGTCATTTCACAGTTTTCATAGGACCAAATTACAGTGTGGCCTGCAGTGACAGGAAATGCTACTCTATCCCAGAACTGCTGCCCAGTTTCAATAATAAAGACATAATACGATTTTTTACCATTTTCCTTTGAACCACCAAAATTGGCAGATAAATCCTGGAATACATACTTTTATTTGTCTGAAAAGCTTTTAACCCCATTGTTATGGACTATTGATACAAAATGGATACTTGCTTGTTGAGCTAAGATGGTGGCCAGGCATTCAGCCAACACCTATAAACTAGAATCTTACTTTGTGTTTTTATCATGTGTTTCTTTGTGGTTTCTGTTCAGCTCAAGCAAGCAGCTACAAAGAAAGAAGTAACGGTTTCACCCAGGGGGGAGGGAGAAGGAATTTCCTCTGGCCGTCAAGGTTACAGAAAAGTAGAGAGTTCATAGCCAATAGAAAATATATACTTTATCTTTCACCCCCCCTCCCACTCCCTCCTCTCATGAAACCCATGTTGTTTTCAGAAATAAACCAGAGATACTGATTAACTCCATGTAGTGAGTTGTCTGTCTGATCTCTCCGTGCACGTATCTTAATTAATTTGGAGCAGTACATCAAATCAAACTGGCAGCTTTGTCAGAACCAGAACAATTTTGGCACCCAACGTGGGGCTCGAGGATTGGACCCTCTGTTCCCGTACCCCCAGAGACCAGACGAGGAGAGGCGCACTAACGGACACCGGGATCGCAACCCGTGATATGAGGTAGGAAAATTGAGTCATCTTGCCTATAAAGTGTCCCCTGGTGTAGCCTCTTGGTGTTCGTCTGAGGGAGGGGTGCGGAAGCAGTCTGGGACGTCCTCGAGGGCATGAAAGTAAGAACCCCATATGTTTTCTTAAAGTCTTGATGTACTGTGTTGTGCCTATAAGTTGTGAAGACCCTGTTGACAAGTATCATTGACTGGAGACACGGAGTTCTCCTGTGTTCCTGTATCGGAGTTCAGCCCGGTGTCTGACTCAAATCTCCATAAAGGGGACGATCACAGATGGGTGGAGAGCGGTTCGCGGTAGCCCAGAGTGTGCTGACCGGAACTCAAAGGTCTTCACGTCCAGTGATTACTCTATGCAGAGGTCTTTAGGCAGCTTCAGTAGGTACGAGAGATAATGGGAAATGAGGAAAGTGTCCCGAAGGGTTACTGTTCACCTGAACAGTACGTGGCGGACAGGAGAGGCAAACGTTTCATAAAAGGATTAAGTAAGTTGGAGAAGAGTTAAAGGTGTCTGTAAAGGAGGCATCCTCATAAAAGGATTAAGTAAGTTGGAGAAGAGTTAAAGGTGTCTGTAAAGGAGGCATCCTATGTAGTGCTACCTGGCAAGTGTTGTTAAACGAGAAGAGAGGGAAGTTAGAAGATGATAAATTGACAGACATGGTCCGTGTGTGGTTGGACTGTAGTAAAGAATTTGAACAGACCGGGGGGAACTAAATTTTGATGAGAAAAGACAGAGATATTTCTGTAAGCCTGGTGTTGCATTGATACATGACTAGCCACCACCCTATAATGGCGCCGGGAAGAGAGCAGGTGGGTGGACCTGCAAAACATGTGGTCAACAGAATCCCTCCTCCCGTGATACGTGCCTTCCCTGTGGGGTTCCCCACCCACAAAACCACACCTTGGTAACTACTCCCCGGCACGTCCCATCACTTCCCGTGTTAGCTACAGCGCCATCTTGTCCCCAGGCAACGCCCATGAACGGACCTTTAATATCATTCGGTCCGGACCCCCCCGTCACTCCTATGTCACCCTTGCCCCTTCCTACTACCTTGTACCCGATGATAAACCCGGACGGTACATTCATGCTACCCCACTCACCTGCCACCCTTACTCCTATAATGGTAGGGGGGCAACCTGATGAAGCAGAACAGGGGGATGCAGACGGTGCTGCAGAATCCACAATGGGCATACAAAATGCACCGGGTAATATGCAGACTCCTTCGCGGGGTACCCCGACAGACTACGGGGATCCGCCAACTTTACCCCTGGCACCACAGTGGACTGTACCCATGACCGTGCGCCCATCACGACGTTCACAAGATCAAATACTGCAGGGTCAGATTACAGAGTTACAAAAGAACTTACAGAAAATTGAGCAGGGAAACCTTGAGACACTGAAAGAAGCCCTAGCACTTAACCGGCCACAGGGACCACCAAAATATGTGTCTTTCACCCCACAACAGTTATTCACCATAGTGAATTTACTGCCTGACCCTGAGACCCATCCCATGCCCTTTTTCAGGAAACTGTCCCAAGTGCATCAAACCTATGGGTGCACATGGTCGGACCTGCAAAGTATAGTGGAAAACAAGACAGGTGAATACTCCTCACTGATAATGGATCAAATCCACATCCCTGAACTTAAAGGTGCTAACTTTGACCCCCAAGATCATGAGTCTGGAGAATTCTTTATAGAACAACTACAGAAATGGACAAAAGCTAAATTTGCAGATCATTCCATGCAGATCATTTCACCACACTGCAGGACAGCTGCGGGGGATCAGTTGACCCCCACCTTTTTTCTTTTCACAGAAATGTTGGTTTCTGCTGTGTTAGTTTAAGCTCCTCTTTCTGATAAGAAACTGTCTCGCTTCTTGGTCTTTGTGATTTTCACTCAAATTATGTGACACCCACGGCTGCCGGATGTCTGACAATAAAATTCTGCACTGATTCATATGAGCGAGGGGATTCGCTGCAAACCATTTTGCACCTCATCCCCAATACTCTCTGGGCCAGAGGACCCCAGGATATTGGATACCTCAGTGTCCCACCAGTCACTGTGACCCTGAAGGACCCCAAAGTCCTACCATACAAAGAGACTGGACCCAGTAGCCAGAGAAGCCCCTTCCTGTGTCAGAGCTATCCCTGCTGCCAGCTCTCTTCTAAACGTCACATCTGACGTTGTGCTGGGTCATCCCCTCACTATTCTGGCTCCCCATGACATTTCTGCCATCCTCCAGCAGACTCAACCTAAACACCTCACTGCACAGCGCCACCTCCGGCTTCAGTGTAGTTTGCTTCTGCCAGATAATGTCACGATTCAGAGGTGCCACATCCTCCATCCTGCTGCACTCCTTCCTCTTCCAAGGGGGGAGTATAATGGAGATTCTGAAGATTTTATTGATCTACAGGCACACTCGAGCTGACACCTCTGAAGCCAGAGGAAACGCCCTAGCTGACCAAGCTGCGAAGGAAGCAGCAGTGAAAGAGGAAAGAGTCCAGTCAGACCAGATTATGATAACACAGGAAGACCTGGGACAAGAAGAAATCACATGGGACCTCCTGAAACAAATACAGAAACAGGTACACGCCACAAGAAAAATTGGATTGGCTAAAAGAGTCAGCCCAAGAAGAGAAAGAATCTGGACTGTGGACCCAAGGAAGGAGAGCATCTCTGCCCAAAGCTCTCTATCCTCTGATAGCTTCAATAGCTCATGGGCCCACCCATCAATCTAAGACCATCATGAAAGAACTAATAGACAATGGCCCCAGGTATAACCCCTGTCCTGGTGAGGCATACTCAGTCTTGCCTCATCTGTGCGCAGTGCAACCCGGGAAGACCTGAGCCTACACCAACCAAATGTCTCCCCAAAGCCCAGTACCCGTTCCAACGGATTCAAATTGACCACATCCAGATGCCAATGTGCCAAGGGTTTCAATATGTGCTAGTAGTGATAGACTTGTTCTCTGGGTGGCCAGAAGCCTACCCCGTCCGAAACCAGACAGCAACCACTACTGCAAAAAAACTGATGCAGGAGCTTGTCTGTAGGTTCGGAGTACCTGAGGTCATTGAGAGTGATCAGGGCCCAGCATTCACTGCTAGAGTAACCCAAGAAGTCTGGAAGATGGTAGGGTCACACTTAGCCTATCACACACCCTACAGACCCCAAAGCGGCGACAAAGTCAAACGACTGAACGGGGTACTGAAGTCCAAGATGCTGAAAATGACTGGGGAGACAGGGCTCAGTTGGGTACAATGCCTGCCAATAGCACTATTTTCAGTTAGACACACCCCTAGGCCTCCACACCAAATTTTGTTTAGGACACGGCCTAGGATGGGACAGTACTTCCCACAGCAATTGCAAATGCATTATGAATCTGTTGCTAAATATGTGATTGCCCATAGTAAACAATTGTCTAATATATGTGCACAAGTTTTCTCTTCCATTCCAGATCCTGACTCCCTAGAGGGAATACACACTCTCAAACCTGGAGAGTGGGTGGTGGTCAAGAAACACGTCAGAAACGCCCTCGAACCACGATACAAGGGGCCTTACCAGGTGTTGCTGACTACCCCGACCTCTGTGAAACTCGATGGAGGCTTACCTGGATCCACACCTCACATTGTAAAAGAGTAAAGGCTGTCCCGACGACCCTGGAACAATAAGCCATGAGGATTCACATACTGATCATGACTTTGACAGTGGGCATATCTGCAGTGTTCACGCCACTGGGTGATGAATGGGACAATTCACTGACACGGCACCATCAAATTCTAGTCCAGGGGTTGAGACACTCAGATTGTTGGATCTGTACCCACAGTCCCGTGAGTTCAACCAGTATGCCTTATGTTGCAATTCCCTTGGAACTTTCTGAACTGATTGACCTGTCTAATTCTACCATATTTCTCACTAGCATACACCAAGTTAAATCCAGTACAAACAAGGACAGGGAAGTAGCCTTACCTGTTGCAGGGTGGGCAGATGCCCCATGGCTCATGATAAACAGATCAGGCCCCTCGGTAGATTATAGCTCTACTCCTTGGCAAGAGGGACACTGGGCTAATGTCACATGTTTTCCTAGCTGGACACACTGTTATTGTCTCCAAGTACAAACCAAAGGTATGACATTTAGTCCACACATACACTCAGGTTGCAATGATTCAAAAACAGACAGCCACGTGCAGTGTATTGGTGTAGATGCTGAGAACGGAAAGGATCTGCCCTGTAACAACCGTACTGTACAGGATCTCCTGACAGGTATATTAGCTAACGACACCGAAAGTCAGTCAAAAGGATATGAGTTGGCGAAAGGGACACAATTAGCCAAACTAATTACCCGATTATTCAATAGCACAGAAGTTCCAGAAGATATATACTTAGTTTGTGGACACAAAGTGTACAAATGGTTATCCCAGAATGTCACAGGACTGTGCACCATCGCCAGGCTTACTCCTGCCACCTTTATAGTACCACACTCTGAAATTGGCATAAATGCAGTACCTAAACACACCTTGTATCATAGGGCCAAAGATAACACACCCAGACCAAATGGCAAGCCACATGTAGTAGAGATGAGCATTACCAACAAAATTGTTAGTTCCATCTTCATATATCCCATGATAGCGCAGATGTGGGATCATCTGGTAGTAGCAACAGACCTGGATGACCAAATATGGGAAGAGATGAGACTTATGAATACCTCAAACATTGTGCAAAACCAGTTAATCATTGTCACCAACCAACACACATTAGTTCTAGATTATGTTACAGCTAAAGATGGAGGTATGTGCCAGGTTGTGGGACCCTCTTGTTGCCATTACATAGACCCGCAGGGTAATTTGCAAGTTAAGGTGGGTATAGAGAAAATGGCGGATTTAAGAGATAAATGGCTGGACGCGCATAAAGCTGGTAAAGATACATGGTGGTCTGATACCTTCTCTTCCCTTAACCCCAATAACTGGTTCAAAGGTATTGGGGGTTGGCTCATGGGAATTGTCCAGGTAATATTGCAGGTAGCCCTAATAATACTGGTGATATATGTAGTGATTAAGCTCGTTCTTATTTGTGTGACCCGCTTTTCAAAGAATGAAGAAAACTGATGAACGAACTATTATGCTCCTCTACGATGAGGAAGGACAGAAGGAAACATCGTTCAACACAGCTCCCCCTCCTCACAATGATGCCTGGCTGAGATAGGGTGAGATGAATGCCAGGGTATTACCACAAGTCCGAGCAACCGGGAGCCTACCTATAAGGGGTAGGTTGTCGCCACTGCGGGTGAAGAGGATACGAATGGTATGCCCAGGGGATTCGCTAGGAGAAGGGAAAGTCTACAATCAAGTCTCCAAGGGGGGACTGTTATGGACTATTGATACAAAATGGATACTTGCTTGTTGAGCTAAGATGGTGGCCAGGCATTCAGCCAACACCTATAAACTAGAATCTTACTTTGTGTTTTTATCATGTGTTTCTTTGTGGTTTCTGTTCAGCTCAAGCAAGCAGCTACAAAGATAGAAGTAACGGTTTCACCCAGGGGGGAGGGAGAAGGAATTTCCTCTGGCCGTCAAGGTTACAGAAAAGTAGAGAGTTCATAGCCAATAGAAAATATATACTTTATCTTTCACCCCCCCTCCCACTCCCTCCTCTCATGAAACCCATGTTGTTTTCAGAAATAAACCAGAGATACTGATTAACTCCATGTAGTGAGTTGTCTGTCTGATCTCTCCGTGCACGTATCTTAATTAATTTGGAGCAGTACATCAAATCAAACTGGCAGCTTTGTCAGAACCAGAACACCATAATGACCAACATTATTATAATTTTATTATAATTTTTTTTTTTACAGCAGTCACTACAGCAGCTTTATTTCACTGCGTGCACCTGCTCACAGCACTGTGGAGTAACTCCGGAATGGGTGTCCTGCACTGGAGCTGGGAACATATCCATGACATTTAACCCCCTTTAATTAGAACAACACTCTACAAACCAAATAAAGTACAAAGACATATTACATTGCAAATGCTATGCTAATAAATTAGAGATGCTTGGCAAATATATTTTGACAAAAATATTTGAGCCAGTCTGCCGCACGTCAAGGCAATCTCTATAAGACGGGAACCTAACACTAAGTTCACCTGTTATGTGCCATGACAGCGACCATGAAGTTCAGGAGGTATAGATTCTACATGCATGCTGGGCCCCTTTTGGTTTATATCTCTGGTGCCAAAATGGCCTCCACGAATCCAGGGACTACAAGTACCAACATGCATGCACGCAAACTATGTACTCATGCTAATTAGAATCAGCCTGTGAGGCAAAACACAGGCTACAGGAGTGCACGACCAAATAGGAGTCAGCCACGACTCCCATATAAACTACAAAGGAAAAGGGGGTCAGTCAGCACATCCCAGTGCGCAGGTGCACGTCACTATGGCTGAAAACACAATTAGAACAACACAATTAGATCAACAGCACTCTACAAACCAAATAAAGTACAAAGACATATTACATTGCAAATGCTATGCTAATAAATTAGAGATGCTTGGCAAATATATTTTGTACAAAAATATTTGAGCCCTCCTGTAGCCTGTGTTTTGCCTCACAGGCTGATTTTAATTAGCATGAGTATTTAGTTTGCTCTGCATGCAGGTTGGTATGTTCTATTTGTGTTTTCAGCCATAGAGACGTGCACCTGCGCATTGGGATGTGCTGACTAACCCCCTTTTCCTTTGTAATTTAAACCCTTTAATGCCGCAAGTGACCAGAGCATCTAAAAGGTTTAGAGAGGGCTTCCTTGGTGACCCTAATGGTGCCCCTACAACACAACTGCAGGGTGCTGGTGTACTGCAATGGTAGGTGGCAGTCTAATGAAAGCCACCAGGCCTTCCATCTCTGTATAGGGCCTACAGTGAGGAACAGAAGTATTTGAACACCCTGCGATTTTGCAAGTTCTCCCACTTAGAAATCATGGGGGGGGGGGGGGGGGGGGGTGCATTCCCACTTAGAGACAGAATAAAAAAATATGAATATATTGTCTTGCACTGCTTAACATAAGTATTTGAACACCCAAGAAATAGCAAGAATTCTGGCTCTCAAAGACCTGTTACAGTGTAAAATAATCCCCCAATGAAGTAATAAAAAAAAAAATTTAATAGGAAAAAATAAATAAAATAGACATATTTGGTATTGCCGAGTCCGTAACAGCCGGCTCTATAAATATATCACATGATCCACCCCATCCGATAAACACCATAAAAAATACAAAAACTGTGTAAAAAAAAAAAGCCATTTTTGTCACATTATATCACAAAAAGTGCAACACCAAGTGATCAAAAAGGCGTATGTCCCGCAAAATGGTACCAATAAAAGTCACCTCATTCAGCAAAAAATGACCCCCTAAATCAGAAAAATCGCAAAAAAAAATTAAATATATAACTCTCAGAACATGTAGACATTAAAATATCATTTTTTTGTTTGAAAAATGCTGTTATTGTGTAAAACTTAAGTAAAAAAGTATACATATTAGTTATCGCCGCTTCCGTAAACACCTGCTCTATAAAACTATCACATGACCTAACCTCTCAGGTGAATGCCGTAAAAAATTTTTTTTTATAGAAATAGAAACAGTGCCACAAAAAAGCCATTTTTTGTCACCTTACATCACTAAAAGTGTAATAGCAAGCGATCAAAAAGTCATATGCACCCCAAAATAGTACCAATCAAACTGTCATCTCATCCCGCAAAAATGATACCCTACCTAAGACAATCGCCCAAAAAATATAAAAAAATGACTCTCAGACTTTAGAGACACTAAAACATGATTTATTTATTTTTGTCGTTTCAAAAATGATATTATTGTGTAAAACTTAAATAAATAAAGTATACATATTAGGCATCGCCGCGTCCGTAAGAACCTGCTGTATAAAAATATCACATAATTTAACCTGTCAGATGAACATTGTAAATAACAAAATAAAAACTGTGCCAAAACAGCAATTTTTTGCTACCTTGCCTCACAAAAAGTGTAATATAGAGCAACCAAAAATCATATGTACCCTAAACTAGTACCAACAAAACTGCCACCTTATCCCGTCGTTTCCAAATTCCAAAATTGGGTCACTTTTTGGGGGAGTTTCTACTCTAGGGGTGCATCGGGGGGGGGGGGGGGGGGCTTCAAATGGGACATGGTGTCAAAAAAACAATCCATCAAAATATGCTTTCCAAAAACCATATGGCGCTCCTTTCCTTCTGCGCCCTTCCGTGTGGCCATACAGCAGTTTACAACCACATATAGAGTGTTTCTATAAACTGCAGAATCAGGGCAATAAATATTGAGTTTTGTTTGGCTGTTAACCCTTGCCTTGTTAGTGGAAAAAAATTATTAAAATGGAAAAGCTGCCAAAAAAGTGAAATTCTGAAATTTTATCTCTATTTTCCAGTAATTCTTAAGTAACACCTAAAGGATTAACAACGTTTGTAAAATCAGTTTTGAATACCTTGGGTGGTTTCTATTAGGGATCGACCGATTATCGGATTTACCGATATTATCGGCCGATATTCAGGATATTGAACACTATCGGTATCGGCATCTATTTTGCCGATATTCCGATAGTGTATGGGGAACACAGATCGCGCTGCTGACAGCGCTCTCCGTGTTCCCCTTAGCAGCACAGGGGAGAAGGAGCAGTGTCTCCTCCCCCTGTGCTGCTCCTGCCGCTGCCGCCAATGAGGAGAGAGGGGACAGGAGGAGGGGAGGAGCTATGGCCACTGCTCCACCAATGAAGATTAATCTATCATTCATTCATATACAGGAGGCGGGAGCTGCAGGATCACATAGCCGGCTCCCGGCCTCTATGAGCTGTAGCTGCGATCTGCGGTAGTTAACTCCTCAGGTGCCGCGGATCGCAGCTACTGCTCATAGAGGTCGGGAGCCGGCTATGTGATCCTGCAGCCAGCTCCCGCCTCCTGTATATGAATAAATGTGGGATTAAGCTTCATTGGTGGCGCAGTGCGCCCCCCCAAGCCCCCCAGTATCAGACATTGGTGGCGCAGTGCGCCCCCCCCCCCAGTGGTGGCGCATAGGGCCCCCCCACCCCAGTCGCAGTGCGCCCCTCCACAGGATCCCCTCTCCCTTGCTCCTCCGATCGGAGCCCCAGCAGTGTAATGCTGGGGCTCCGATCGGTTACCATGGCAGCCAGGACGCTATTGAAGCCCTGGCTGCCATGATAAGCTCCATGCTGCTGTGTGCACAAAGCACACAGCAGCAGGGACAGTGTGAGCTCCTATTCACCCTGATAGATCTCTATCAGGGTGAATATGACAAGGGTTCTAGTCCCTAAGGGGGCTAAAAGTTAGTAAAAAAAATAATAAAAACACCAAAATATTAAATATAAATGAAAAAGAAAGATTTACAAAAAAAAAAAATACACATTAACAATAAACATTAATTTTCAGCAGATTTGTGGTAATTTTTTATTTTTTTTCAAAAGTGAAAATTCCCAGAATATCGGTATAAATTATCGGCTATCGGCCTGAAAGTTCACAAATTATCGGTATCGGTATCGGCCCTAAAAAATCAATATCGGTCGATCCCTAGTTTCTATTATGTAAGCCTCATAAAGTGACTTCAGACCTGAACTGGTCCTTAAAAAGTGGGTTTTCTGAAAAATTTCAAGATTTGCTTCTAAACTTCTAAGCCTTCTAACGTCCCAAAAAAATAAAATGACATTCACAAAATGATCCAAACATGAAGTAGACATATGGGGAATGTAAAGTAATAGCTATTTTTGGAGGTATTACTATCTATTATAAAAGTAGAGAAATTGAAATTTGCCAATTATTCAAAATTTTTGGTAATTTTTTATTTTTTTTATAATTAAAAATGAAATTTTTTGACTCAATTTTACCACTGTCATGAAGTACAATATGTGACGAGAAAACAATCTCAATAGCCCGGATATGTAAAAGCGTTTTAAAGTTATTACCACAAAGTGACACTGGTCAAATTTGCAAAATGTCAGGAAGGAGAAAATGGGCCGGATGTGAAGTGATTAAAGACACCTGTCCACCCCACAGTCAGTCAGACATAAACTACTACCATGGGCAAGACCAAAGAGCTGTCAAAAGACACCAAAGACAAAATTGGGGACCTCCACAAGGCTGGAAAGGGCTATGGGGCAATTGCCAAGCAGCTTGGTGAAAATAGATCAACTGCTGGAGCAATTGATAGAAAATGGAAGAGGCTAGAGATGACTGTCAGTCTCACTCGGACTGGGGCTCCATGCAAGATCTCACCTTGTGGGGTATCACTGATAAGAAAGGAGAGGAATCAGCCCATAACCACAAGGGAGGAGCTGGTCAATGACATGAAGAGAGCTGGGACCACAGTTTCAAAGGTCACTGTCGGTAGAACACTACGCCGTCATGGTTTCAAATCATGCATTGCACAGAAGGTTCCCCTGCTCAAGTAATCACATGTCCAGGACCGTCTGAAGTTTGCCAATGACCATCTGGATGATCCAAAGTAGGCATTGGAGAAAGTCATGTGGTCAGATGAGACCAAAGTAGAACTTTTTGGTCTAAACTTCACTCGTCATGTTTGGAGAAAAAAGAAGGATGAGTTGCATCCCAAGAACACCATCCCTACTGTGAGTCATGGGGGTGGTAACATCATGCTTTGGGGGTGCTTTTCTGCGAAGGGGACAGGATGACTGCACTGTATTAAGGAGAGGATAAATGGGGCCATTTATTGTGAGATTTTGAGCAACAACCTCCTTCCCTCAGTCAGAGCATTGAAGCTGGGTCATGGCTGGGTCTTCCAACATGACAACAATCCGAAGCACACAGCCAGGATAACCAAGGAGTGGCTCCGTAAGAAGCATATCAAGGTTCTGAAATGGCCTAGCCAGTCTCCAGACCTAAATACAATAGAACATCTTTGGAGGGAGCCGAAACTCTGTGTTGCTCAGCGACAGCCCCAAAACCTGATAGATCTAGAGGAGATCTGTGTGGAGGAGTGGGCCAAAATCCCTGTTGCAGTGTGTGCAAACCTGGTCAAGAACTACAGGAAACGTTTGATCTCTGTAATTGCTTACAAAGGCTTCTGTACCAAATATTAACAGTGATTTTCTCAGGTGTTCAAATACTTATGTTCAGCAGTGCAAGACAAATACATTCAGCGTGCAGCTGCGATCTCTGAGTGAATGATCCAGAATGTCCATTCAGAGTTAAACATCCACCCGTAGGAGGTTTATATCCTATGGGCGGATGTGAGGTGGTTCAAGAGCTCAGACAGGCAGGGCCGTCTTTACCAAGGGGCAAAAGGGGCAGCTGCCCCGGGCCCAGTTGCTCCTGGGAGGCCCAAGGCAGCTGCCTCTTGAGCCCTGCTAGCTACTGCACCGGGTGTCAAGCTGTCAGCTACACAGGGGGTGCTGCCATGCCATGCCTGCCGACACTGAGTCCAGGCATCATGATCGTACTGTGTTAAAGTTGTGATCTAGGACCTTAATGACATCATCACCATGTGACCAGAAACCTAGCAATTACTGGTCACATGGCTATGAGGTCATCACAGGTCCTACCAGGAGCGTTGCAGAAGTTAACTGTGGAGCTTTTTTGTGTGAAGATTACATCAGAAAAAGGTGACAGGGGCTGTTATGTTAATATACTGTAAACTACTGTATAGTGGGGTGCTGTATACTGTGTGGTGGGCTGTATACTGTGGGGGGGGGGGCTGTATAGTGTGGGGGGCCTGTATAGTGTGGGGGCCTGTATAGTGGGGGGGGGCCTGTATAGTGGGGGG
This sequence comes from Bufo gargarizans, assembly GCF_014858855.1. NCBI lineage: Eukaryota > Metazoa > Chordata > Amphibia > Anura > Bufonidae > Bufo > Bufo gargarizans. The sequence goes on from NC_058087.1 coordinate 73,490,401, forward strand.
GGCTATACTGCTGTACTGTATACTGTGGGGGTCTGTAAACTGTGGGTGCGGTATAGTGTGTAGGGCTATACTGCTGTACTGTATAGTGTGGGGGGCTGTATCGTGTATAGTTTGGGGTGCTGTATACAGTGAGGTGTTGTATACTGTGAGGTGTTGTGTTGTATACTGTGAGGTGCTGTACTGCTCTACTATATACTGTGGGGTACTGTATAGTGTGGGATGCTAAACTGCATACTGTGTGGTGCTGTATACTATAGGGTGCTATACTGCATACTGTGGGGTGCTAGGGTGCACTGTAACACTAGGGTGAGCCGAGCCCTGGTCTCCTTCCTGCAGAGCGGTGCCCACTTCCAGCCTGAGCTCAGCTGCCCAGAACACTGATCCTGAGCCGCTGGAGTCTTCAGAACTGGAAGTATTTACAGTCATTCACTGTACTCTACCAGATGTGTGGATTTTTTGTGTGTGTGTTGTGGTGGAGGGCGTGATTGCCTTCTAAGGTGTGGGAAGGCGGGATCCAGGGGACCCAAGTAAATTTTTGCCCAGGGTCCAATCAATATTAAAGACGACCCTGCAGACAGGTGCTACTAAGTTAGATTAATGAGTGGAGTAGAGGTGGACTTTTTAAAAAGGCACAGTAACAGGTCTTTGAGAGACAGAATTCTTGCTGTTTCTCGGGTGTTAAAATACTTATGTTCAGCAGTGCAAGACAAATAAATTCTTTAAAAATCATACAATGTGATTTCCTGAATATTTTTTTTTATTCTGAGTGGGAATGCACCAACAATGTGAATTTCAGACCACTCCATGATTTCTAAGTTGGAGAACTTACAAAATCACAGGGTGTTTAAATACTTCTGTTCCTCACTGCTTTAGAATGTCAGTATTACACTGACAGGCATAATACACTGCAATATTTCTACTACAATGAATGGCGATCCTATGCGCTGAAAACACAAAAAAAAAAAAAAACTTCTTCCCTTTCAACATAACTCATAGGAAAAAAATTACACATAATGAATATTGTCACATCCGTAACAACCCCAAATAAAAAATGACAACATTAAATACATTATTTATCCTGCCCGATGAACTCGGCCAAAATTGCAGTTTTTTTCATCCTGCCACCCAAAAAACGGTATAAAAAGTTCTAAAAAATCTAGTGGGTCTTAATTAATAAAATGCAAAAAAATAAATAAAAATTGCTTCTCATTTCTTAAATAACCATGTCTTAAATAACCATGTCGAAAGACACATCTCATGATCGTGGAAAAGATGTTAGTCTGTTTGAGAAGGTTCAAAATCAACTTTTTTTTTGGACAGGCAGTGCGTGTATGTATTATATATATATCCCATGTCTTACCTCACCAGCTGAAAGATTCGTTTCAGGTAAGACTTTATCTCTCTTACTGCTTCTTGTAAAAGTCTTCGGTTGGCACCTACTCCTACATAGGTCATCCTGTACACTGCCACCAAGGCTTCCATAAGCCGGCCTAGCTGATGCACTGGGGTTTCACAAGCCTAGGGGTAAACAAACCACATGATGGGTGGGGAAGAGAAGATGCTGCTGTAATGTGTAAAATCCCTGTAAATCTTAGCAATTCCCTAATACATTTGAAAATGGAAACAGCACTATAAGTACCACAGTTATTTTACTATGTACATAAATCATTTATAGTGTCTGGATGTCCCATATGGTCTCCTTCACACTCACCTACTCCGCTAGCTGGGCAACATTATGTCAATGATAGTGAACCTTTTAGAGACCGTGTGCCCAAAGTTAACCTGAATAAATACACACACACATATATATATTCTTCCATGAACTTTATTATTTAGCTATAACAGCCTGCCTACATTCAGTGTGCTGCCAGTCCTGTGTGCTGATGAATGGCAGGAAAAGTCTAAGGCATATTGGTACACCATAGACTTTTTCCAGGGTGCGGGTGCCCACATAGAGGGCTCCAAGTGCTGCCTCTGGCACCCGTGCCAAAGGTTCGCCACCACTGATCTATGCTATCTCGTGTATACCAAGCTTTTTGCACAAGAAACTCTTACAATCCATCCTACATATGCTGTGCAGAATTTAATTTTACCTTGAATGTTACATTAAAGCAAGCCCTATTTTTGACAATGTACAGTACAGATTAAAACCCTCCACATAAGGCTGTATTATAGGAAGAAAAATAAAAAAAAGGCTTACATTCATTAAATATGACTTGATCATCTCATATTTCTCCATGGTGAAAGTGCCATTGTGCTGCGGAATTCGCTCCAAACTCTCCAGCATCTGTGTATGTGACCGGCTTAATGGTTCTGGACTGTAACAGATAACATCCAATGAATAACATCATAGACATTACACAAATATGAATATGCACTTCAATTAATCCTATAATTCTTCCTTTCACTGCCACAAAACATGGTAAGTGTTTCTCTTCCTACTGCATCGATCTCAGAAATCTTTTTTTGAAATGTAAATATATGTAAATTACCATGATAGAGTCATCAGGGTGGTGTCCAGATCAGGAAGTCTCACATAGTTCGGGCTCAAAACTTTCCCTCTCCAGTCTTGATTGGCATGATCCCAGCCACTATATGTGCCATAGACATATACACTGGCTTGTGCGGTGCAGAAAGGTATACTGTGCCCCATTGTACTACATATGCACCGGTTTATTCCCAGAGCATCTGTCCGAGGCGGTTTCTAATTAGAGCAGCATATAGCTGGATCAGACTTTCCCTGACTACATTTGAGCTCTAGGCCCAAAGAGATTTGAGTCTATTTACTGTAAGGTCCCATCTATAAAAAGTTATCTTGCAGGGCAGATGGGCTCATACACTTTGCTCAAAATGTGTGTTAAAACGGATTTTTGGGATTCATATATAGGATAGGTCATCAATATCTGATGGTTGGGTGGTCTGACTCCCGGCACCCTGGCTGATCAGCTGTTTGTAGGGGCTGCAGCGCTCTGGTGAGATCTGTGGCCTCTTTGTAGGCTAGCAACGTCATCTTCATAGGTCACGAGGCTTAGTTGTATTTCAGCTCCATTCATTCACATGAACAGCTGATCGGTGGATCCGCCGGATCTCAGACCTCCACAATCAGATACTGATGATCTATCCTAAGGATAGGCCATCAATATAGGAGTCCCAGAATGTCATTTTAAGAACCTCACATACATACATACATACATATATATATATATATATATACATACACACACACACACACACACACACACACACACACACATACATACATACACACACACACATACATATATACATATATCAGGCAGTTTGTGAACATTGAAAGCATGGCTAAAGAGAGTACTGTATCTTGTGTATGCTAGGGGATTTGTAGAGCGCCATCCTCCCTTTGCGTTCCATGACGAAATTGGGTTGCTGGGGATGCTGATTAAGCTAGGAGGGGCAAAGCTGGAGCCTGGACTCTGTGGGTATTCATGATCTGGACACCACCCAGATGACTCTTCAACGGTAATGGTTTCCATTAACTCAAAAAGTTACTTTAATATAAAAATGGGTACAGCAGAGCCTGGAAATGGGATAGAATGCATTTTTTATATACAAATTTGCTTCTATGCAGTGTTCAGACGTGTGAACAGATAAGTTATAACAATGCTGGAATGTGTAGGGAAATACCCAGGGGGAATAGTAAGGGGTCAATTTATTAATACATTTCCAGGAGAAATAACAGAAGAACAGCACAATACAGACTAATAAGGTTCTCCAGAAACTAAACCTGTCTTGTTGTTGGCGCCTCTTTGTTGTAATTTCTACAGCAATATTGTCCCAGGCCTTCTGTGGTTCTCCTTTCTCTGGAGCCTCACAACCAAGCTGTCTCCAGCACTCTTCAAAGATGGCCTTCCACTTCTCATCAGCTGGAACTGAAAGGCAGCCCAGCTTGCTGCATACAAAAAATGAAAGAGTAATATAAATCATCACAAAGCTGATCTAAGGGTGTACCATCTTCTGCTCAGATGGGACTTTAGAAGGCTGCATCCTTCTATATGAGTCACAGGGTGGAAATAACACAATCCTAGTCCATAGTAAATAGTGCAATCTAAAGCTGACCTTCAGAAACATAATTATCATGTTATGGTTTAACCACAAATAACTCACTTCAGGAAAGAATAAATATAGATAGACTGAGTATGGATTAGAATATTTTTATAGAGGCTATGAACACCAAATTGGAAGTAGCAGGAAGATGATAAAAATGCCTTCAACTGCACATCATTTTATGCTAGAATACAAAAATAAAATTCAAAACAAATGTGAGAAAGAAGGTCCCACCAATAACTTTTTGGGACTCACAGAGACTTGGCTTCCTCCTTCTCTCCTTCATATAAGCTTGGTTTTATGTAGACGCCATTGACTTTGATACCAGATCCCCATTCACCACTAAAAAGTCCCTCAATGCAATCACCATTGGACATCCTGAGAATGCCCTACAAAACAAAAAACAGACCGACAATACAGCTTATATTCCACCCGCAGATAATACTGAAGATCATCGCTAACAAGTGTTTGCAGGAATGATAGTTAGCGATGATCTGGCAGCATAATACTGCCACCAATTACCCAATGAACAAGCAAACGCTCATTCATCAAGTAATTAAAATCTTTTAGAAGGTTTAAAAATTAAAATTTGCCCCAGCGGCAGATTGTGCTGTGTAATCACAATCTGTTCCTGGCAGAAAGCGATTCAGCATGGGGATGAGCGGTTGCATGAGAGATTGCTCCTCTCCATACTGAGGAGGAGATTGCTGCATGTAATAGCAGTTGTCTCCTCCGCTAGCAAGCGGGTGATTGCCAGGAAGGGACGCGTCCCTACCGACAATCGCCTGCAAAAATGGCAAGTGTACTATAAGCTTTAATGATAGCAATTAATGACAATTACCAACCAGAAAACAAAATCAATCTCACCTTCCCATTCAGTGTCCAGTCATCTGAGAACTCTCCTTCATAAACGGTGTCATCCTCAGAAAGAAGAACACCAGTTCCCTAAAACACACCGAAATAGAGGCGACTTTTATGTGAAGAAAAGGAGATTTTTGTATAACTCACCAGTAAAATCTCTTTCTCGCTCTTCATTGGGGGACACAGGAACTATTGGTATAGTTATGTCCTCTAGGAGGCGTTGACACTAGGCAAAAGCTGTTAGCCCCTCCCCTGGCAGCTATACCCCCTCCAACCTGGAGAGAGAGCTTCAGTTTGTGTACAAGCGGTAGGAGAGGCAAGTAAACCAACGAAAAAACTTGGAACACCAACAATGCCAAGGAACCAACAACGGGGTTCTAACCAGGAACTACCGCAGCTGTGGTTGAACAGTACATGGTGGGTGCTGTGTTCCCCAATGAAGAGCGAGAAAGAGATCTTACTGGTAAGTTATACAAAAATCTCCTTTTCTCGCCCATATTCATTGGGGGACACAGGAACCGTGGGACGTCCAAACGCAGTCCACGGGGAGGGGGTTACCACAGACCCATGGAAGCAAGCGTCCCTGCAGGCATCTAAGAACTGCCGCCTGCATGACCACGCAGCCCAAGACAGCGTCCGTCGATGCATAAGTATGCATCTGGTATAAATTTTGAATGTGCATCAGGAGGACCAAGAAGCCGCCTCGCACAACTGTGCAGCCGAAGCACGATTCCTTGCGAGCTCAAGATGCGCCCACCGGTCTAATGAAGTGAGCCGTGACACCTAAGGACGGGACCTGCCCTGAAAGCAGTGTGCCTCCGCAAATGCAGCCCAAATCCAAAGTGCGATTGCCACCGTGGAGGCCACCAATCCCTTGCGAGCACCTCCCAGAATGACAAAAAAGGGGAGACAGTACGCCGGAAGGAACTGACGGCTGCTATAATCTTCAGAGCCCTGAGAACATCTAAATGGCGTAACACCTTTCCTTTAGGGTGAAAGCAGAGGGACAGTGAGGGAAGGGCAATGTCTCGTTGATATGAAAGTCAGAGACCACCTTCGGGAAAAGAAGGAATGGGCCGGAGAACCGCCTTATCCTTGTGAAAAACCCATAATGGTTCTCTGCAAGAGAGCGCCGCCAACTCGGACACACATCAGATGGATGTGATAGTTACAAGAAAATACTACCTTCCAGGACAGGAGTCTGAGTGAGATCTCCTGCAAGGGCTCAAGGGAGAAGTCTGGAGCGCCGAGAAGACTATACTCAGATCCCAAGGCGGTAGAGGAGGACAATACGGAGGAACCATATGGGCTAGTACCTGAAGGAAGGTTTTTGTGGCCCAGGGGACTCTGGAAAAGCTGTGTCCCCCAGGGAAGAAGGCGCCGACACCTCACCCTTCAAGGCACGAAGGGCTAATCCAAGGTCCAACCCTGATTGTAGAAGGACAGGACGGTGGGGAGAGAAAAAAAAAACTGAATGGGGGAATGCCCCGGCCTTCACAGAAGCAAGCCAGGAAGGACCTCCAGGTCCTATAATGGATCCTGGGCGATGCAGGCTTCCTGGCCTGAATTATAGTGCGGATGACGTCCGGCGAAAACCCTCTCCGCGGCAGAATGGCGGTTTCAATAGCCACGCCGTCAAAGGAAGAGACCTTAAATGCTGATGGAAGACCGGACCTTGAAAAAAAAAAAAAGGTCGTCTCTGAGTGGCAGTGACCAAGGGATGTCTTCTAGAAGGAGAACGAGGTCTGCGCACCACACGCAACAGGGCCAATCCAAAGAGACTAGGATCGTCGGAATGCCCTCCACTAGATCTGTCGTAGGAACCCCGCTAGGAGTAGGAAGGGGGGGGGGGGGGGGGGAGACACGTAAGTAGCGAGAACTCCTGCCAAGGAGAAAAAAACATCCTGCGGATGAGGGAAGGAAGTAACGCAGAAGCTACCAAGGCTTGCGGGGTGGCTATGAATCATGAGCCAGAGGAGGAAAAGACAGAAGGAGAGGAATAGGCTAGGTCTAAGCTCATTCCCCATCTGAGACTGGCACTATACAGAAGTAGCCAGGATATGATGGTTGTGCAAAAAAACTCCACCTGAGGAGGAAGCCAGGCAAGGGGAGTCCATTGTATTGCTAGCCCTATACCTCAGCAGAGGAGGGGCCACCCGTATAAGCCACCGAATGCAGTGCTAGAAGAGTCTCCCACCTGACAAAGGAGCTGTGCAGTAAGAAACCTAGTATGCAGTGGTAACGCAAATACCACTCCCCCAGTAGTAGCTAGTGCTCGCCCGTCAGTGAAAAACTGTTGGGGAGGCCTGACTATCCCGTAGAAGCTATGTACCATACTGCTCCAGAGAAGTAGAGCTACCTTAAAAAAAAAAAAACTCTACCTGGAAGGGCACTGAACAGGAGCAGCTGACAAAGCTAGTGCCAGGGTAGGACCCCTACCTGAGCGGGATGCCCCACTGCAGTGACCACAAACTCGAGCATTAGCGTAAGCTGCACCTGTGGAGGAGAACACGCTGTAGTAGCGAAACCAGAGTGCCAGCAGAACCACCTTCCCAGAGAAGGAGGAGTGGTGGATAGAGAATATAGAGCCAGTGAAAACACACTCGACTCGCTGGAACGTACTCACCATATTATGTGCAATGGTGCACGCACTACGCATTGCTGCAAACAATATCATGACCGACTGGAACAGAGGAGGCCCATGAAGATGGGGGCTCCCAAAGGACACATAGGTGATGCTAGGTAACCACCTGAGAAGGTAGAGGAAGAAAAATCATGGCCAAAACCAGCACCAAAGAAAGAACGATACAATGTGAAATAGCCACCGTATCTGCTTGCAGCATCCATATACTCCTAGATGAAGAGTACCGGGCACCCGCGGGTACCAACTGATGCTATGTCCCACTTGGAATAAGCTAGTGGATCACTTGTGGAAGAGGGTAATGCAACAGGAAGCACGGTGATGTGCAACACTCTGCCTATGTAAAGAGATGGTATGAATTGTGGAAGGAGGGGGCACACCAATAAATACAAATAATCCAAATGGTACAGAACAAGACAGATCCAAGAAAGAGTCAAAAGAACCACCCTATAAATGCACATACAACATTTTCCATGGATAAAAATATATATAATGTTTATTAGACAACACCAAAAGACAGACACATTAAACAAATTGTATACAATGTGAACAACGTGTCGGTAACAAAATAAAACCGACACATGCAGAATCCACTGAGCGTCCACTGATAAGGACATACAATAAATACCAGCTATACAAAATATCAACCTATAAATAACATGAAGAAAATGTTGAGTAAGATGAGGCCACTGATGAATAAAAGTAGACCAGAATAAGGTCAAGTAATGACAGCCAAAACCTGTATGAGCAGCTGGTGCAGTGGATCTGAAGGAATGAGTGATGCCCAACGCGTATCGCCGGCGCAGTCCGGCTTCCTCAAGGGTAATGAGCCCAATGTCAGTGCATCATATATATACAAAAAATACAATCAAACAATTAAGCATAATAAAATTCATATGTAAAGAGTCGGGACTGAATGCAAGGTAGTGCAATTATTCCACCTAAGAAGGTGGAATGCTCTATGAAGGGGGGTTAATGCCCACGGTGGGAACTAGAGCATATGGCAAGTCCTGTACCCTGTGGGAGTGCAATTATTACACCTACGGTAAGTAAGAGGGTAATGCATACAGCACACCTTGTAACCAGTGATAATGTCATTACGCCACGTATGGAAGGTAATGCATACAACAGGTACTGAACTCAGCGGAGATGCCATTTTGCCACCTACAGAAGAGGGGAAAAAAAATACATCCGGCACTGAACCCGTGTTATTGTACTAAGTCCATCAATAGCAGGGGAATGTATAAGGCAAGTACTGTATCCCGTAGAAATGCAATAACTCCGCTTATGGAAGGGGGTAATGCATACGACAGTACTGCTGGCCACCGTAGACGCAATCCTGGGAGATCGCTCCAGATTGATGTCAGGGTCTATTCAAGGAGAAAAAACGGACCTGCTGTGGCCCGCTTGTGCGTAGGTTTACCCCTCAGAATCTGGCAGTTGCAGACTGCGCAGGTGGTGACTTATCAATCAAACTACCCAGAGGGTGGGATGGGAACTTCTAGAGGCCCATCCAACGGATTGTGCAGGCGGTGCATTATCAACCAAACTACCTTGGAGGGTGGATTGGGAAGTTCCAAAGGTGCTCCACTGGATTGCGCAGGTGGAGATTAATCAACCAAGTGACCCCAGAGGGTGGATTGGGACATTCAGAGGTACTCCATTGGAATGCACAGATGTAGAATTATGAACCAAACGACCCAGGAGGATGAATTGGAAACTGTTTTGTCTGTCACTGCATGGTTAATGTGATTTTGTTTTGTTTTTAAAGCTGAAGGGATTTTGAACACAGAGACCCTGACATGGTGCAACGGCATTACCTCTGATCTACCAGCGGTGATAGGGCTGGATAGGAGGCAGGAAGGCGTTAATCCTGCATATAGAAAGTGCACTGCATCTAAATGGGAGGTCCCCTTCCGATAGCGGCCTAACAGACCAGGGGCGGTGCCAGCGGCTCCCGGGGGCGGGAGACAGCTAGGCGGGAGAATTCGTGCCAGTGCGCTGCCCCCCCTCACATATCCGGAGGAAATCGCAGCCTAACATGCTGTGAACCGGGCCTAAAGTTTGATGTGCGGCCGACCGGGAAACCCTGCCGGTCGGCTGAAGTATAGAGAACCGGCAGAGGTGCACTGCTGTGTCCCCCTTCACACACCAGCTCCGGGAGCCCGGCCCGTGGGCTGGGAGAAAAAAGCAGGGCTGGAAGAAACCGCCCCCCCCCTTCGGGACACCTGTAAGCTCAACGGAGCTAACCCTTTCGGTGGCCGATGAATTACGCGGCTCCTGAATGTGCAATTGTGAAATACTACCTTCCTGAAGCAGAGGGACAGAAGAGCCTCGCAGCGCATGCAGTCATTAACCCTTTTCGGAGCGGCGCATGTTGCCCGCCAGATGTTATGTAGTAAGTGCGCCAGAGTCGGATATCGGGGAGCAGGATTCATCTGCTCCCCTCCCTGCCTGTTCGGCCTCCTAAGCGGGGGACAAGGAATTAACCCCCCTATGTGCTTAGTCTCATCGGCACCGAGGGGGAGAGGGAGCCTGTCCTCAGGGGTACTGGGCAGAATTTGGGGGACAAGTAATTAAACCCCCTATGTGCCTAAGTCCCATTGGCACTGAGGGGAGGAGCCTGTCCTTAGGGGTCCTGGGCTACTATAAGTGGGGCCCGGTGCTATTAACCCTATAGACCCTAAGAAGCGATGCCGCCAAGGGGAAGAGGGAGGGGGGAAGGTAACCATACTTACCTAGTCCTAGTCCCGTGTACTCACCTCATCTTCATCCTCTTCTCTTCACCCTCCCTAGGTGGACCCTCAAGGTCACCTCTTCCAGCAGGGTCACCTCCTCAGCTGCTGGCACCAGAGTGGCAGGAGTCTGGTATGGCGGGAGGGTCTTTTTCTTGGTGGACCTAGGTGACCCCTTGGCTGGCGGGAAGCAGGGGAGCGAGGCTGCCCTGGATCCTCCTTTTGCTTCTGTGGGGAAGTCGAGCGGTGAGGGACTCAGACACCGGCCTCGCTCCCCGGGAAAACAGAGAGGCTAGACGACTCTGTTTGCCCAAACCTAAAAGGGAAGAATGAAAAATAAAAAATAAAGAATTGGCTAAGTAAGCTGTCCTGCATAAGGCAGGGAGGTCTTGCCTCCTATGACACTAAGCAAAAACTGAAGCTCTCTCTCCAGGCTGGAGGGGGTATAGCTGCCAGGGGAGGGGCTAACAGCTTTTGCCTAGTGTCAACGCCTCCTAGAGGACATAGCTATACTCACGGTTCCTGTGTCCCCCCAATGAATATGGGCGAGAAAGTTGACACCCTTACAAAAAAAAAATTTCACTACTATACATACCAAACTGTAACATAAAAATGTGATTCTATTCTCAACATATGACTTCACTTACTTCTCTACATTTCATATACACAGTACATACTGTTCACTACCTGCTGGGTGATGCATTTAAAACTGAGGGGTTTGTAATAATAAATCCTAACCCCTATTCCTAAAAACCCATCCTATCTGTCTGGGTTTCCACATGGTGGATCTGCTGTGAATTTTAACTGCAAATTTGTGCCAGTAATCTTCACAGAGGATTACAACACAAGGAAAGGGAATGATAATAAATCGGATCCACAGGCTACAGGCATGTTCTACCTGGAAAAATGCACATTTCTATAACAAAATGAGCAAGCCATGGACTTCCAAATCTGCAGCATGCTCATTTTGTTGTGGAAATGCTGCAGATTTTTACCGCAAATTTCACAAATTTCCATGTGGCAGAGTTGAAATCTGCTGCAAAATCCACATAAAACACACACAGATTTGTGGCAAGATCTGCATAGAGTTTTAAATTAAAGGTCTCATTTAGAATCATTTACATATAAACTCACCATCATCTTATTGAGACTAAAGGCTCCTTCATAATATAAACCAAACTGAGTCACCACAAGCCCATTGCCCTGCCGTAGATCATCTTGCCACATTCCCATATATTTTTCTCCCCTAGTAAAAGAAAAAGCAGTAATTACTGATATATGCAAACACAGGGCATTTGTTAACCTGGAACCATTAAACATTTCTTGACCTGGAACCATGAATAGGATGATGGACTGAATACAAGTCTGAGATCATCCTTTTTCATTTCCAGACAAAACAGATACATATACAAGGGCCTCTACCACTAAGGCTACTTTCACACTAGCGGCACGGACCTCCGGCAGGCTGTTCCGTCAGGTGAACAGCCTGTCTGATCCGTCCTGCCTCTAGTGACCGTTTGACCCCAGACTGCCGCTCCGTCCCCTTTGACTATAATGGGGGCGGTGGCGGAGGCACGGCAGTGCATGGCGAGAGACTGCCGGAATAAAACTAAGACGGAACAGCCTGCCGGAGGTCCGTGCCACTAGTGTGAAAGAAGCCTAAGGGTACTTTCACACTTGCGTTTATCTTTTCCGGCATAGAGTTCCGTCCTAGGGTCTCTATACAGGAAAATAACTGATCAGTTTTATCCCTATGCATTCTGAATGGAGAGCAAGTTCAGGAGGAATCAGGATGTCTTCAGTTCAGTCATTTTGACTGATCAGGCAAAAGATAAAACCGCAGCATGCTTCGGTTTTATCTCCGGCCCAAAAAAACTGAAGACTTGCCTGAATGCATTTTTTTCCATAGGAATGTATTAGTGCTGAATATGGAATGCCGGATCCGTCCTTCCGGTCTGCGCATGCGGTAAAAATGCAAAATAAAATCTAAACAGATCCGTTTGTCCGTATGACAGACGGATCCGTTCTTGCAATGCATTTGTAAGACGGATCAGGATCCTGATCAGTCTTAAAATGCAATCACTTGGCATACGTTTTGCCGGATCTGGCAGGGAGTTCCGGCGATGGAACTGCCTGCCGGATTCGTCTGCCACAAGTGTGAAAGTAGCCTGAGTAAAACCTTTGTCCGCTCTACTTTTGTGCTCCCTACTGCCACTAGCGCTTTTATCGGTTATGCCTGAAAACAAAGATTACACATGCATCCTCCCAACAAATTTCACATAAAATGGCCAATTTGAAATATCTCTGAGGAGATCAGACCTAAGATAATAATCTTGCATACAGAGGGAAGTCAAATACAAATAGGTAAAAACAAGGTTAAAAATTGGAATTAAAATTATTTAAAAAGTATAGGGAAAATTACTTAGATTGACTTATTATATTAGGTTAAAGTGAAGGGGTTCTCCAACTCCAGGAATTAATTCCGGTTCCAGAGCTGAGCCCCCAATTTCTCTGCTTCTGATCCCCTCTAGACATGAAGTGTGATGAGCCATCCACAGGTACGTCGCACAATCATTACCATAGGTGAGGCTGCTCATTAGTTGGCAGCAGTGACATACTTGCAGATGACCTGTCACACTTCAGGACTAGTGGAGCCTAGAAGCAGAGAAAAAGGCAGCTTGGCGCTGGAGCGCAGGTGAAATTTTTTTTTTTTAACTACTGCACCCAGCCTGCACATATAAAAGGAGGCTTTTGAGAACCCTTTGAAAAGCAGGGAAGGTGTAAGGCTACTTTCACACTTGCGTTTGGGGTTCCGCTTGTGAGTTCCGTTTGAAGGCTCTCACAAGCGGCCCCGAACGGATCCGTACAGCCCCAATGCATTTTGAGTGGATGCGGATCTGCTCAGAATGCATCAGTATGGATCCATTTGCAGCGTTTTCGTGTCCGCCTGGCAGTGCAGAGCCAAACGGATCCGTCCAGACTTACAAAGTACAAATTGGACTTCGATTTTTTTCTAAAATATAATGCAAACGGATCCATTCTGAACGGATACCATCGTTTGCATTATAGGAGCGGATCCGTCTGTGCAGATACCAGACTGATCCGCTCCGAACGCAAGTGTGAAAGTAGCCTAAAAAGAAAGCATACTCAACTATTCAAACCCTCTCTGTTCCATGGTGCTGCTTCGGTTCTCCTGGCCATACTATGCTTACCTAGATGCAGTGGTGATGCACCCATATACCGCACATAACCACTAAAGCCAGTCATCGGCACTGGCCTCCACTCTCTGCTTCTCTGACCGGATGGCACAGCATTATACTGATTTATAATGCTGTGTAACCCTGAGGGTCTGGAATTTATTGCATTACATTGACAGTGTAATTCAGTAGATTTCAGGAAGGTTACACAGCATTATAAATCAGTATAATGCTGTGCCATCCTGTCAGAGAAGGAGAGGCCAGAGCGGTATCTCTCACTGACACACGCTGCAAGATCCTCACTCGTGTGCATCTGGCCTACCTCTGATCAACCCTTTAACATTTTAGGCTCTGTTCACATATACATGGTTATAAACAGAAGCCTTAATGCACAACCATATCTGCTACACAATGGACACCATTTTAGCCCTCTTTTAGGTTATATATTTGAATACCAGAAATCAGTATTCACATGCACCCCAGCTATTTTTTGCCAGACAGAATAGTGTAGTCTATTATGCTGCTTTTTTCTGTCCAGCAAATAAAAAATGACATAAAAAAAGATAAACCATACACCTCCATTGAAAGCCATGCCTATCAAAACAGACATTTAAGGGCTGCTAGCTGTGACCATAGACATTAAATTAGCTGCAGATCTTAACGATCGGAAAATCTGCTGAAGAGAAGGTTCGTTTATGTGCAGCTTCATAGCCAATAAAAAAGGGCTGTTTCACATACCGTAAGTGATTCCTTTGCTGGAATCGCGCTCCGTGTGTGAGCGCGATCCTCCCATTCTGGACTTGCAGGAGCGCAGGACATTATCATGATTTATCATGCTATGTGCCTCTGCTTGACCTTACTTCTACAGGATCATAGTGACAGCTTTATGTTACTATGATTCTGTAAAAAGTAAGGTCAAGCAGAGGCACATAACATTATGAGGATAATGGTGTGCGCTCCTGCAAGTCCAGAACAGAAGAGCATGCTCACACATGGAATATAGAATGTACATACTTATTATTATTCCCTGCCAAAAATAAAAATCTGCATTGAATAACAAGGTGGTCAATTACCTTGTGATATCATCAAAGACTCCATAACCAGTCTTCTTATCCATTACCCACTGTCCAATAAACATACTAGGTGATGAGGAAGTCAATTTGCCACTGCGAAGAAGCCCGTGCCCATGCCGGTTATTATCCTGAAAGCAACCTTCATATACTTCTCCATTTGCATACCTGAAAAAAAAAACTTTGTTTTTGATAGTGGTGGAAATACAATCAGAATTACTTTTTGTAACAATGTTGGATCTTACCAGAAAGTGCCTTGACCACACATTTTGCCATCTTTCCAATTCCCAAGATAGCGGTCATTCTTTTTTAAGGCTTTGTTTGGGATTATATACTCTCCATACCTGTGAAGAGAAAATACCATGGTCTTGTAACAAGCAAATGATGAACTTTGAATAATTTCCTCTTTTAGTAATCTGAGCCTTTCTTTCCAAGGGAAAAAGAATATTAATTATTTTTATAAATTAATTAGCAATTTTTGTAAAACTACAGATGTCAGCAAACAATTAGCACTTTTTCTGCAGTTATTTAATAACCATATCACTTACCCATCCTCTAAGCCATTCCGAAATTCACCAGAATATATTCTTCCATCTGGCCAGCTCAATACCCCCCTAGAAAAAGTAATCGTTAGCAGTCTGCAGTAAGAGAACAGAGGGGTGGTAACCAGTTTGGGGAGGGGGGGGGGGGGGGGGGGGGGGTACCTGCACTTACCTGATCCTGGCTGTTACTTTCTCTTCTTTAGGTAAATTTCAGATAAGTGATCCCTCTGTGAAAATCACACTCCATGGGGGAGATTTATCAACACTGGTGTAAAGGAGAACTGGCTTAGTTGCCCACAGCAACCAATCAAATGCCACCTTTCATTCTTCAAAGCGCCTTTTGAAAATGAAAGGAGGAATCTGATTGGTTGCTATGGGCACTAAGCCAGATTTCCTTTACCAATTCTGATAAATTCTGTTTTGCAGGAGCACATGGCATTATACTGAATTATAATGCAGTGTTACTGTGCATGACCTTACTGCTACAGAAGCGTTATTTCCACACATAACACTCACGTCAAAAAGAGGCCTTACGCACATTGGCACATTTAGTAAGCTCGCCTTGTTTTGGAGTACAGGTGTATTGGCAACCCCAGTCTACAATTTGCGCCTTATTTGTTATCCCTTATTAAAGAGGAGCTTTCACCGATCCTGACATTACCATATAACGAGCTGGCTGTGTAGGGCATACTGAAGGCATGTGAGATTTTCCCTATGCGCTGCTCCGTTCGCCTGCTGTGCCCCCGTTTTGGTTCCCCTGCCTGCTATGCATTTTCATACCGTCGGTACAGGAAGGGGGAGACGGCCCCGTTTCTCAGTTTACTTTTTTCTGGGGGGGAACATCTGCTCCTCCCTGTACAGATGGTATGAATTTACATACCAGGCAGGAAACCAGAACAGAGGGCACAGCAGGGGAACGGAGCAGCGCATAGGGAAAATAGTAAGCTATCTCACATACCTTCAGTATGCCCTACACTGACCGCTATTTACATGATAATGTAAGGACCAATTAAAGGTTCTCTTTAAGTCAGATTTTTCTTTTTCGGTTTAAGTCTGCCATCTAGTGGTTGTTTTTGTTGTAAGACAGATTCAAATTCACTAAGACTGGTCTAATTAGTATGTGCATGAAAATGTAGCGCAAGCTAGCTGAAATTAGGCGAATGTCTCCATGAAACTAGGCAAAATGTGGTGCAACTCACCACTCAAAATAGAGACAGAAAAGAACGCCAGCCCTGGAGTGGAGTGGCGCAAATGGTGCAAAAATCAGTTGGTAAATGAGACTTAAAAAATAAGGCTTTTTACTCATGAAAACAGAAGCAGACACTATGGTATATGTGCTCCATTATCTGGAGGACTTCTCATTTCTAGGGATGAGCGAACTTGTGTTTTCAAGTTCGGCGTACAATGTTCGGGTTTTCTAAGAATTCCGATATGGATTCCGCTACCACGGACCATAACCCGAACTTTGTACGCCGAACTTTAAAACACAAGTTCGCTCAACACTAGTCACTTCCCTTTCTGCTTGTGAACAGCAAGTATTTAAGCATCTGCAATCCCACTCTTGTTAACCCCTTCCTCCTCTGCATAGAAAATAGTACCTTCACAAACAGCACCAGAGATTTCACTCTGTCGATCACTATATGGGCTCTGAGAGGAGAGAGTAGGGAAGCTATCAAGCATGTCAGTCCACCACTGAATTTCCCATTCAGTGTTATAAAAAAATTAGAAGTGAAAATGCCCAGACACATTAAAGGGGTTCCCCAGGATTTAACAACTGATCACTTATTCCTAGAATAAGTCAATCAATCAATATGAAATCGCTGGGGTATGACAACCCCACAACCTGCTGCTAAGCTGTATGGGAGTGGTTCTCGGGTCGGAAACAGACGATGGGACAGGTCATCAGTATCTGATCGGTGGGAGTCTGATTCCCAGCACTTCCTAGACCAGACACATCACGTTCACTGGTCACATGGACTAGGTGCAACTCATTCTCATTCAAGTAAATGGGGCTAAGCTGCAATATCAAGCACAGCCACTATCCAATGGACGAATGCAGTACTTGGTAAGCTGTAAAGAGGCTGCTGCCCTCCCCGAAGCGCTACGGCCTCTTCAAAATGATGATCCCATGCAGGTATGGAGAGAACATAAATAATCTTGTCAGATCCAAAGACATACCTGCCATTTGGCTTTCCACTTATCCAACGGCCCTCATATGTAGCATCTTTTAGTCGTGCATCCTTGTAAAAGGTGTATTTGGCACTACGCGATAGAGGAGGATCCTGTCTTATAGTACTTCCAGTGGTGGTAGGTGAAGGCTCATAAACCCCTCGTAGAGCTTGGTCCACTGCCTGGCTTATTGCTCTAAGCCACTTGGTCTGCAGAGAAAAGTGAGCTATTTCTGATGCTGGAAATTTTTCAAACCAATTCTTCAATTTGTAACATTATGTTACTAAGCCAGTTCTACTTTATATACCAGTTTGATAAATGACCCCCAAATTTTTTATTTGCTACTGAACTCAAAAGGTCTATAATGAATATACAACCAATCTCATACCTTTTCCTGTGGGGACAAAGCAACCAACGTCAGTTGTTCTTCTGGGGTTGTGATCTTTAAACCATTTCTGGAAAAAGAAAAAAAAAAAATCCCTTTTGAGTACTTTACCTTCTATGCTATTTTCACACTAGCGCTAAAGAGATCCAGCAGGCTCTACGGATCCAGCATTGGCGGAGTGCTAAAGGGGTCCGGACGGAGATCTGATCGCATTTTGGCAAAAATCGGCCGGGCACAAACCACTGCAACAGTGGTTTGTATACGGCCGATTCTGGCCCTTTTTGCCCGATCTCCGAGCCGTATATGTGAAAGTAACCTTAGCTCTAAGTCAGTGTTCCTCAACTCCAGTCCTCGGGACCCACCTGCCGGTCATGTTTTCAGGGTTTCCTTAGTATTGAGCA
Source organism: Bufo gargarizans (assembly GCF_014858855.1). Taxonomy (NCBI): domain Eukaryota; kingdom Metazoa; phylum Chordata; class Amphibia; order Anura; family Bufonidae; genus Bufo; species Bufo gargarizans. The sequence continues at coordinate 73,508,485 of NC_058087.1, forward strand.
GATAAGATAATTAGTGTCCATGCATCAGGACTTACCACAGGTATTCATTCTGTGGGATACTCTCAAATCCTGACTGCCAGGTGGGCCCTGAGGACTGGAGTTGAGGATCACTGCTCTAAGTGATCACTGCTAGAGGAGAATGATTTTTAGTACTTAATTTTAATTTAATAGTATTGCTGAAATTAAAAATTAAATAAAAATTCTAAAATAAAACCCCTTTCCATGAATATTTATAAAACATATTATAAATATAAATATAAATAGACACACCACCTACTGGGGAGATATGTCAGAACAACTTTGGAATATTAAACTATATCACCAAATTTATTATATACAAATGAAATAATATAGTAAAATAAAATAATGATAAAAAATAAATAAAGATATGTGTAAGGCCTCATGCACACAACAGTTGTGTGCATCCGTGGCCGTTGTGCCGTTTTCCGTTTTTTTTTTCGTGGACCCTTTGACTTTCAATGGGTCCGTGGAAAAATGCACCGTTTTGCAGCCGCATCCGTGATCCGTGTATCCTGTCCGTCAAAAAAATAGGACCTGTCCTATTTTTTTGACGGACAACGGTTCACGGACCCATTCAAGTCAATGGGTCCGTGAAAAAACACGGATGCACACAAGATTGGCATCCGTGTCCGTAGGTTACTTTTATACAGACGGACCCGAAGCTCTGTCTGCATAAAAGCTTTTTCAGAGCTGAGTTTTCACTTTGTGAAAACTCAGATCCGACAGTATATTGTAACACAGAGTCGTTCCCATAGTGATGGGGACGCTTCTAGTTAGAATATACTATGAACTGTGTACATGACTGCCCCCTGCTGCCTGGCAGCACCCGATCTCTTACAGGGGGCTTTGATCCGCACAATTAACCCCTCAGGTGCTGCACCTGAAGGGGTTAATTGTGCGTATCATAGCCCCCTGTAAGAGATCCGGGTCTGCCAGGCAGCAGGGGGCAGACCCCCCTCCCTCCCCAGTTTCAATTTCATTGGTGACCAGTGCGGCCCCCCCCCCTCCCTCTACTGTATTTAACTCATTGGTGGCACAGTGTGCGGCCCCCCCCCCTCCCTCTATTGTATTTAACTCATTGGTGGCACAGTGTGCGGCCTACCCCCCCCCTTCCCCCTGATCATTGGTGCCAGCGGAGAAGCATCATACTTACCTGCTGGCTGCTGCGCTGTCTGTGACCGGCCGGGAGCTCCTCCTACTGGTAAGTCACAGATCATTAAGCAATGCGCCGCACAGACCTGTCACTTACCAGTAGGACGAGCTCCCGGCCGGTCACAGACATCGCAGCAGCCAGCAGGTAAGTATGATGCTTCTAATATTGCTAAGTAACCATGGCAACCAGGACTGCAGTAGCGTCCTGGTTGCCATGGTTACCGATAGGAGCCCCAGTGATTAAACTGGGACTCCGATAGGAACTCTCCGCTGCCACCAATGATGAGGGGGGGGGGGGGGAGATGAGGCCGCACACTGTGCCACCAATGAGTTAAATACAATAGAGGGAGGGAGGGGGGCCGCACACTGTGCCACCAATGAGTTAAATACAATAGAGGGAGGGGGGCTGGGCCGCACACTGTGCCACCAATGAGTTAAATACAATAGAGGGAGGGGGGCCGGGGTGGGGGCCGCACACTGTGCCACTAATGATAATACAATAGAGGGAGGGAGGGGGGGGGCCGCACTGGCCACCAATGATATTCAAACTAGGGGGGGGGGGGGAAGGGGTCTGCCCTCTGCTGCCTGGCAGCCCCTGATCTCTTACAAGGGGATATGATACGCACAATTAACCCCTTCAGGTGCGGCACCTAAGGGGTTAATTGTGCGTATCATAGCCCCCTGTAAGAGATCAGGGGCTGCCAGGCAGCAGGGGGCAGTCATGTACACAGTTTGTAGTATATTCTAACTAGAAGCGTCCCCATCACCATGGGAACGCCTCTGTGTTAGAATATTCTGTCGGATCTGAGTTTCACGATGTAACTCAAATCCGATGGTATAGTCTAACATAGAGGCGTTCCCATGGGGATGGGGACGCTTCAAGTTAAAATATACCATCGGATTGGAGAAAACTCTGATCCGATGGTATAAAAGGGACTCCTGACTTTACATTGAAAGTAAATGGGGACGGATCCGTTTGCAATTGCACCATATTGTGTCAACAACAAAAGGATCTGTCCCCATTGACTTGCATTGTAATTCAGGACGGATCCGTTTGGCTCCGCACGGCCAGGCAGACACCAAAACGACTTTTTTTTCATGTCCGTGGATCCTGGAAAAATCAAGGAAGACCCACGGACGAAAAAACGGTCACGGATCACAGACCAACGGAACCCCGTTTTGCGGACTGTGAAAAAATACTGTCGTGTGCATGACGCCTAAAATGTATAGCAATGATGGTTCACATTAGAGTTGTTGCGATACCAAATTTTCAATTCGATTTTGATACCATAAAAAAGTATTGCGATACTCGATACCACGCAAAAAAAATAAACCAAAAAAGCCACGTGTATTCCGCATTTTAAAAAATTGCGAATCGCGCAGTTTTTATTTATTTCTTTTTTCTGTTCCGGTGTTCATCGCAAAGATTTTTTAAAATATTTTAATAGTTTGGACTTTTCTGACGTGGCGATAGGTGATTATGTTATTATTGTTTATATATTTTATATGTGAAATTGGGAAAGGGGGTGATTTATACTTAATATTTTGGTTATTTTTTAACTTTTTTATTTTTTATTCTTTATTCACACTCTCCCTGCTGCCCTGTGATTTGTGCACACAGCAGCAGGGAGCTGATCATGGCAGCCAGGGCTTCAGTAGCGTCCTGGCTGCCATGGTAACTGATCGGAGCCCCAGGATTACACTGCTGGGGCTCCGATCAGAACTGCCACTGCCAATGAAGAGGGGACCCTGCCACTGCCACCAATGATTTTAATACTGGGGGATTGAGAGGGGCGGGCGCACTGTGCCACCAATGATTTTAATGGGGTGGAGGGTTGGGGGAGGGCGCACTGCACCACCAATGATAATTAACCCTTAATACAGGAGGCGGGTACTGGCAGCAGATCAGCGGCAGTTAACCCCTCAGGTGCCACACCTGAGTGGTTAACTGACACTGATTGCAGCTCCCTGTCAGAGGCAGGGTGCCAGCTATGCGATTCTGCTTCCGGCACCTGCCTCCTGTATTATGTGCTAAAGACGACCTTATATGGGTCCAGACTTTAAGTATTAGGCTGCACAGAGCGGCGCCCAGAGATGTCCCAGCACTTACTATTATTCCTGGGTGCCGCTCCGTTCGCCCGCTGTGCCCCATTACTGTCTCCAGCTCCATATGCTAATTACTATCGGAGCAATGGGGAGGAGACATCAGCTTCTCTAGTGGGCATTCCTTCTCCCGGGCTGTAGCGGAGTCCAATCGCAGCGCAGGGAGAAGGAACACCCACTAGAGAAGCTGATGTCTCCTCCCCATCGCTCCGATAGTAATTAGCATATGGAGCTGGAGACAGTAATGGGGCACATCGGGCGAACGGAGCAGCGCCCAGGAATAATAGTAAGTGCTGGCACATCTCTGGGTGCCGCTCTGTGTAGCCTGCTACTTAAAGTCTGGACCCAGGAAAAGTCCTATCATTGGTGGCACATTGCGCCCACCCCTCTCTCCTCATTGGTGGCAGCAGCAGCACAGGGGGAGGGAGAGACTGCTTTCTTCTCCCCTGTGCTGCTGAGAGAACAGGAGCGCGCCGACAGCAGCGCGCTCATGTTCAGAGATACTAGACTGCGCAGCACCGCAGCCCAGTATCGAAAAAAATGGAAATCCCGGTATAGTATCGACACTAGGACAAAAGTATCGATTGGGTATTGAAATTTCGGTACCCGCAACAACCCTAGTTCACATAACACAATAGTTACTTGTTCTAATCCATTTCATACCTTCTCACATAAAAGTCCAATGATGCCGCTGAAAAGTGCAATAAATGTTGGATTCCTACGATATCATAAATGTTCAAAATTCCTGATAATTAGACCTCATAGTATGTTTTTTTTTATCATTATTTTATTTTAACATATTATTTCATTCGTATATAATTTGGTAATATAGTTTAATATTCTAAAGGTGGTCTGACATATCTTTCCAGTAGGTGGTGTGCTTATTGATATTTACCTATTTTTTCCTTTTGTCAGTTTGGGTTCCCAAACAGATAGTGCACCCACCAATTCCCTTTGTGTGCAGTGTGAGCCACGTCGTTTGATTAATATTTCTGATATGTATCCATTTACATAAAATCACTCCATTAAATGGGTATTCAAGTAATCTCAAGGAGAGCGGATAACTGTTAGATCAGTGGAGGACCTAACTGCTGGGCACCAGTCACAAGAAAGGGGGCTCTCTACACCATGAGTGACAAGTCGAGCATGTGCACTGCCATTCATTTCATCTCTAAGGGACCTGATGGAAATAGCAGAGCAGTTTATGGTATTCCTGCTCTCATGAGCAACTGTGGGTCCCCAACAATCTAATCCTGAATTTACACAGCCTATATAAATATAAAGCTGATCACCTGATCAGGAAATGAAACGTTAAGTAGATATGTGGACAGAGGCCACAATCGAAGCAGTGCCACTTAACATCCCAGAGGAGGCTGCTTCAGTAAAACAAACAGATGTCACGCTCATTTTTAGAATACAAAACACATAGATTTTTGCAACAATACCCACATTCCGGCAACTTCTTCAGATATAGGCTCCGCCCACAGTGTAGAAAGTTGAAAAATATGATGTGTGGAGAACTGCAGAAAGAGTGGATAGCATGGAGTAAGAAAAATACACAAGAACTGACTACTGATGGTATATAGCATCTGCTGCTCTTAAAAATAAAACTTAAATTATTCCTGAGTACTTCTCATCCCTAACAATTATTTAGCTCTGACAGGAGTCTTAAAGGGGTTATCCCATGTAATGAAGTTAACATTTTTGTGTTGTTTATCCCATCACAGGCAATTTACTAAATACATGTTTTAATCGATTCCTCCTCCTTTCCTCTCTATTTGCATTTCTTCCTCTGAGTTGTGTACATGTTGTTGACATCGGTTACAACCACCGCAGCGACACTGCCACGGTGGCACACTTGCGTGGTGTCCTCCTGTCTTCTTGTAGGCTGGACGGCCAGCTTCATGGGATCACGCATATCTGCACATGAGTGGTCAATCTCTTGCCTCCCTTCGTAAGTTTATTCCTCGCGCATACGCGGTCAAACCCGTTCATCCTGTCATTTCTTCAGTGGTAAAGTCAGTGTACGCGCGGTCTCTCTGTATTGTGCGCCTCTGCCACTCCCGGCTCAGACACACGCGGCAGCATGTTATAGAGCAGAAGGAGCGGAGCAGATTCATATATAGTTTTTGTTGGAAAAGATTTAGTAAAAACTTGTATTTCATTCATTTACATTCCTGCTCATTCTGGGCTTTGAAGTCCAGGAAGCGGTCCTATCAGTGAGTGACAGCTATAGCTGTATACACAGTCATAGAGGGAAGGCTGTCAGTCACTGATAGGACCGCCTCCATGATGTCAAAGCACAGAATGAGCACAAAGTCTTGCTGTATCTTTTCCCATAAAACCATATCTCAATCTGCTCAACTCCTCCTGCTATATAACATGCTGCCTATAACTTACATTATATTTTCATGGTCACATGTTCCCTTTAATAATTTAGCTTTTTTGGAGATCCGCATATTTCACAAAAATAAATAAATAAAGTCGCTCACCTGGGCATGAACCAGGGCATCATTGAAAAGAATAAACCAGTTGACAGAAAAGCGTCCAGCATGCTGCAAACACAATCCGCGGTTGCTGCTTTCACAGATCAGACGTCTTTCTGGTTTCCTCAAAGAATCCTGCAGAAAAAAATTTAGATTTAGGGACAATGTACGAGGCTTTTTTGGCTGCAGATTGTATTTTAACAGGACAGTGTGGTGGTAGACACCAAGGGTAATATGGTGGCATATGCTATAGGAACAATGTGGCTGTCATTGATATATAGAGACATATGGGGAACTGCAGTGGACATTCTAATAGGTCATTATTTGGTCAGGGTTGGCAGTATAATTTGGTATTCTAAGCACTGTATTGTATATATTTCATAGCTCATTCAGGAGTACTATTTGGAGGCAGATCCAAGCATCTGGGTCAAATAAATTATTTGGGGGTGGGACTTGGAGCTCACAGAGGAGAAAAAGATGTTTGCCAAGGTGCAACAGGGTTCTCAACGGGTATTGAGATTTTGGCAAAGTCCATATTAAACTTATACAGTGATTTCTATACACCAGACACTGTACAGTAATTTAATGTAAACTAAAGCTGGCTTTATACACACTATGTGAAGCAGCCATTTATCTGGAAAAAAAATCGATCCTTCCCGACAATTGGCTGCTCGTTCAGTGGAGGTGAAGGACGGTATATACACAAAGTGATCACCTCCACTGTATGAGGACGGGTGATGCTGCAGATGTCACTCATCCTTATACCAATTCATTGTTTCTGGCCAGAAGATCGCCATTTAGACAGCAGGATCTGCTGCTCAGAAATAGAAATTTAGGTGTCCATACAAACGGCTGCTTTACAAAATGAACAAGCATTTAGCTTGTTCATTGCATGATCTTCGTCACCTTTAGACGGGTAGATTATTGAGAACAAGCATTCGTATGAAGGTTTGTCCCTAATAATCTGCCCGAGAATCTGGCAGTGTAATCCCTGCATACCTCACACACTGATAAGGATGTGTCTGACACAGCAGAACTTTGAAGGCAGATCATTTTGCTTTAAATCAAATGCATCTAATGAGTTGGTTATCCCACATTTTTCTTGTTATTGGCAAAGACGTGGTATAACACATATAGAAAGTCAGACAGAAAATAAATGGTACAACAAATATATTAATACGTAGGGTGTACATCTAGCAAAAATCAGATTCATGTGACATACATTACAGTCCTACAACACTGCTGTTTTACACTAGCATACCACTCTGCAGTACACCAGTATCAGCAATTGTACCCCAATAAGTATGTGTATTCTAATGTAATCCTTAAAGAGGACTTGTCACTTACACTTACAATTACTTGCATTCCTCATGTACAACTTCTGGCGCATATTTTCATATAACTCTGTTGTGCCATTCCTCTATTCTTCCTGCTAGAATTTCAGAAGTCTGCAATAAATATTCAACTAGGTGTTTACCAGTTGGGGGGGTGGGTGTCCCTGAACAGTCTGCCACTGACAGCAATGATTGTACAGTGTCAGACTGTACAGGAACACAATCAGCTGTACCTTTACTGCAGAATGATGACAATTCATTTATAAAATTCTAGGAGGAATAATAGAAGTATGGTACAACACAACAGACATACTGTACAAGAAATGATGATCCACAATTGCAATTTCATGGGTAGTGCAAGTAGTTACTAGAACTGACATGTCAGGAGAGGTGACAAGTCATCTTTGAATTACAGACCAATGAGTTTGAAGTGTGGTGTTTAGGGGGTCTTTAACTGGGTCTCCTTTAAAAGAAAATCCTGTCATCAGAAGTATGCTGCCCAATGAGACCAACATTATATCGATGTATCAGTTACTAGATGTCTTGCTGTAGATTTAATAAAATCACTTCAGCAGCCATAGTGGGAGCTGAGGCTGTAGTCTTATATGCTTGTGAGCTATGGTTTGCCCTCCCCACTTCCTGCAGATTGGCGGCATGAAAGTCGAGGACTTGCTGTGCGGCTGATAAAGGGTGACTTTATGAAAACCACAGTAAGACATCCAGTAAATTATACACCTATGGAATCCGGGTCTGACACTGCTTTATGCTGCCCTCAGGGCAGCATACACCTGGTGACAGATTCCTTTTAAAGGGACTGTCCCATCTCTGTGTTTCTGCGGCAAGACGGGACTAAGCGCCAGCTCCAGGTGGCTGGGCTCACAGAAGCCTTTGTAGTGAATGTGAGCTACGAAAACAGTGTAGCAAAATAAGCCACGCTTCTCCCACGGCCCCTTTAATGGAGAACCAGAAACAAAAATTATGCATTGTCAAGTCAACTTGAGGGTTATCAGAGACATTTACAATAAACAAATTTTCAGACTCCAGCACTCACTTTTTCTTGAAGTATCAAGTTCTCCGGCTTTATTTATCAAAAGTGCACAGGTATTACAAGGTTCAATTCTCTTAGGTGTAGGCTGTTAAAGTTAACAGCCTACACCTAAGAGAATTGAACCTTGTAATACCTGTGCACTTTTGATAAATAAAGCCGGAGAACTTGATACTTCAAGAAAAAGTGAGTGCTGGAGTCTGAAAATTTGTTTATTGTTTTTGTATACCTGTAAAGGAGTTTTTGGAAAAAACTAAGACACCGGGCACGCGGATATAAATACTATTTACTGAAAAAATGAGCCGGTATCTCTACTTACATGTTTATCAGAGACATTTACCTAATGAGTGCTGTGTATAACTACAGTAAGTGACATGATGCACTTTAAAAAATACTATATTAATACGCCATTCAATAAAAACAGAAATCCTAAATGCTATTAAACAATTAAAACTAGGCAAGTCACCAGGACCAGATGGCCTTACTAATAGATACTATAAAATATTCGCAGAAGAATTAACACCCAATTTAGAAACAATATTTAATTTAGCCGCTGAAATAAAATCCTTCCCAAAAGAAATGTTAAAGGGAATCTGTCACCTAGTTTGAACATATTAAACTGTTAACATAGCAATGTTCAACAGCCTCAATAGTGTCACTGGGCATGCCCAGTGACGTAATCAGAGCGCAGGAGCCGTAGTATCGTACAGGCGCAGGCAGTTGGCGATACTGCAGCTGTGCGAGAATTCTGGGGAAAGAAAGGAGGACGCAAGGGTCGTGGGGTGAATAAGGCTACTTTCACACTAGCGTTCGTCGGTCCGCTCGTGAGCTCCGTTTGAAGGGGCTCACGAGCGGACCCGAACGCAGCCGTCCAGCCCTGATGCAGTCTGAATGGAGCGGATCCGCTCAGACTGCATCAGTCTGGCGGCGTTAAGCCTCCGCTCCGCTCGCCTCCGCACGGACAGGCGGACAGCTGAACGCTGCTTGCAGCGTTCGGGTGTCCGCCTGGCCGTGCGGAGGCGTGCGGATCCGTTCAGACTTACAATGTAAGTCAATGGGAACGGATCCGCTTGAAGATGTCACCAATTGACTCAATCTTCAAGCGGATCCGTCCCCCATTGACTTTACATTGAAAGTCTGAACGGATCCGCGCAGGCTACTTGCGCACTTGCGAATTTTTTTAAAGTTATAATGCAGACGGATCCGTACTGAACGGAGCCTCCGTCTGCATTAATATGAGCGGATCCGTTCAGAACGGATCCGCCCGAACGCTAGTGTGAAAGTAGCCTAAATTACATGACGTAGCAGAGGGGGGCGGTGCCGTTCGGAGTTAATTAATTTATGAGGAGGCGTGCTGTGCTTGAAATAAAGGCCGGCTGGGCACTGCAGGGGGGCGTTAATGGGCACTAGAGGAGAGGAACAACGCCCCTCTGGGCACCTTGAAGCCTAATTAGCATATTTGAAAAATCGCTTTTTGATCAAAATGAAAACTTGAATAAAAGAAAGAAGACCCTTGCTGGAATGAAGGTACTTCATTGAACATTGCTATGTTAACAGTTTAATATGCTCAAACTAGGTGACAGATTCCCTTTAACAGCTACAATCATAACCCTACCCAAAGCAGGAAAAGAACTTACTACACCATCTAACTTTCGCCCAATTTCTATATTAAACACGGACATTAAAATATAAGCAAAAATTATAGCAAATAGATTACTTAATATTCTTCCCTTGATAATAAACCAAGACCAAGTAGATTTTATTAAAGGTTGACAAACCTTTGACGCCACACGTAGAATATTAAACCTCATACAACATTGTAAAACACTAAATATCCCTTCCTTCTTCCTAATATTAGACTCTGAAAAAGTATTCGACAGGATACACTGGGGCTATCTAGAATCTGTATTACTCAAATTTGGATTAACTGACCACATAAATTCCGCCATTATATGCCAATCCCTCAGGAAAAGTCTATTCCTCCGGTTATCTTTCAGAATCTTTCAATATTAGCAATGGAACAAGACAAGGATGCCCCCTCTCTCCTTAAATTTTTGCATTAATAATGCAACCCCTAGCAGAAACAATTTGTATAAACTCACAAATAATAGGTATTAAAATAGGTACAAGAGAACACAAAATTACATTATACGCTGACGAGATAATATTAACACTAAAAAATCCCAACATTTTGCCTAATACACTACAAACCACTCTATCCTATTTTAATATGATTTAATATTACAAAATAAATCACAAATATTAAACAAACATTCCTCAAAAAACACAATTAACCGCATCATTCTCAATGGAATAACAAAAAACTTAAATATCTAGGAATATATATCACATCCACTAGTCAAAATCTATATAAAGAAAACTATAACCCCTTACTATCCTCTATACCTTAAAAATTACTTACATACAATAAAATACAACTATCCTGGTCTGACAAAATAGCTACAGTCAAAATGTTTATTCTGCCAATCCAAAATTATTTTTTTTACTACTCTACAAAATGAAATTTCCAAATTTATATGGACAAATAAAAAACCTAGAACTAACTTAGAAATTATGACACAACACTGGAAAATGGGAGGCATGGGACTACCGAATATAAAGAACTACTATAAAGCAACACTACTAGACCAAACATAACACTGGTGGACAAAGTCTGAAACTGAAAAAAGACACTGGGTTCAGATAGAAGAAAATTGTTTGAAATCAGACCCCATCAGTATACTTAAAAGAACTAAACCACAAAGAAAGGAACAACACTAAGTATAAAGGCCACACAAACTACTTGGGAAAATTATATTAATAAATACCCCATATCTAATAAAATTAACATACAACAACTACCAATTAAAAATATATCAAAACAATTTGTCCAGATATCAACCTTTCTAACTGGGAAAAAAACTGAATAAAAAGAATTAAAGACTTAGGGTACTTTCACACTAGCGTTTTTCTGAGTTCCGTCCTAGGGGCTCTATACCGGAAAATAACTGATCAGGTATATCCCCATGCATTCTGAATGGAGAGTAATCCGTTCAGGATGCATCAGGATGTCTTCAGTTCAGTCGTTTTGACTGATCAGGCAAAAGATAAAAAACCGTAGCATGCTACGGTTTTATCTCCGGCAAAAAAAAACGGAAGACTTGCCTGAATGCCTAATCCGGCATTTTTCCCCATAGGAAGGCATTAGTGCAGGATCCGGCCTTCAAAATACCGGAATGCCGGCATGCGCAGACCGGTAAAAATGTGAAACAAATATACAAGACGGATCCGTCTGTCCGCATGACAAGCGGAGAGACGAATCTGTTCTTGCAATGCATTTGTGAGACGGATCCGTCTCACAAATGCTTTCAGTCACATCCAAATCGGCGGATCCGGCAGGCAGTTCCGTTGCTGGATCACACTACCGCAAGTGTGAAAGTAGCCTTAACCCACCCAGATAACCAACACAAATTATAATCATTCACCCATTTAGCTTCCCAATATCAGTTACCTAAAACAAACTTCTACAAATATTACAAAAATCAGACATTCCTTTTCCCAAATCCAGATCAACGACCCAATTTTTCCTAAATCTGCATTTACATTCTTTTCTACTCAAAATCCTATAAAGAAAGGTATTTCTAACTTCTATGTTGATATTAACAATAGTGAAGATAAGTTAAAAAATAAATATCTACTACAATGGGAAAAAGACCTAGGAACAACCTATTCTCCCAAAAATTGGAAATCTGCGTTCAACTGTACTATGAAATATCCAAAGGAATGCACCACTGTGAACCTGTCACGAAAAATACTTCTGAGATGGCACCTAACACCGGTAAAATTAAACCATATGGATCCCATCTACTCTGATCTTTGCTGGAAAAATTGTGGAGACCAAGGAACCTATCTACATCTATGGTGGACAAGTCTAAAAATTCTGACTTTTTGGAAAATGGTATTTGAAAAGCTACATACAAATATTCAACTATCTCCAGACTTTGCCTTATGTTTCCTACCAAATCAACCTATCCCACGACATACTAAAACAATGGGATCCCATATAATACTAGCCGGAAGAAGCCTCATGGCACAAAAATGGAAAAGCCCAGAAATTCCTACCATCACAGAAATATGGACTTCGGTCTCATACGTATGCAACATGGAAGTTAAAGGGGTTGTCCGGGTTCAGAGCTGAACCCGGACATACCTCCATTTACACCCAGGCAGCCCCCCTGACTTGAGCATCGGAGCAGTTCATGCTCCGATGATCTCCTTTGCTCTGCGCTAAATCATGCAGGGCAAAGGCATTTTTAGGAGTTCCGGTGACGTACCGGGGCTCTCCATGGGACTGCCAGTAAAACGGCTAGGGCAGCGCTACAGCCCGCCCATTAGAGCCGGTGACATCACCGAACACGCTGCCGGGCGGAAGTTTCTGCCCGGCAGTGTGTTATGATAAATAAAAGAGCCCTTGCCCTGCGCGATCTAGCGCAGGGCAAGGGAGCGCATCTGAGCATGGAGATACTCCGATGCTAGCCTCAGGGATGCTGCCGGGGTGAAAATAAGGGTATGTCCGGGTTCAGATCTGAACCCGGACAACCCCTTTAAATACGCGTCATATTCACTATCCTTGAGTAAAATAAAAAAATATTGGTCTCTATGGAACCCGAACGACCTAAACAACATACCAAACTGATTCTCTCTCTTATTAAAGATAAGTTTCAAAACTAATGTTAACATTATTTACCTGCTATATCTATACTAGAAAAAATATAACAACTAATCCTATATACAAAAACACATATGTGTGTGTATATGGGATATACGTATATACACAAATCTTTTTAAAAATAGAAGATGCATACTGTATTTGTATATATATGTATGGTATTGCAAATGTATGTATGTGTATAGTATATATGCATATGTGTGTGTGTATACATTGGATATGTGAATATATGTATGATCACGACGACATATCATGTATATATAGGCATGAACACATACGCATTATATACATATATATATATATATATATATATATATATATTTATATAATTCTATAAAAATATATAGATGCATTTGTGAGTAGATGCAGACACACACACATAACAACAACGAAAGATTTGTAAAGCGCTTTTCTCCCATAGGAGAGATAGCATATACACACACACACATACTCAAGATGCTACATAGTTATGATAATTAATGTTTAAGTACATGTTTATTTTACATTTATATGTATATTTATATATTCAAAACCCATTTCACTAATATATCGGCATGTCCAACCCCTTTTATTATCTACTCAAATTCATAACTAACAAACCAATGAACCTGATGCCAAAGTTATGTTTATTAATATAATTAATATATATTTTTCACATGAATGAAAATAACTATAACTTTAGAATGTATCAAAAACCAATAAAAATTGCCGTTGAAAAAAATATATATAAAAATGCCACGCCCCTTACAGTGAATATACTTACCCCGCTTTTCCCTGTGCACGGATGAAAACATCTGATGTCGGGGGGGGGGGGGGGGGGAGCAGCCAATGGGAGGCGGGGACGGGGATGAGCCTACCTAGCGTCACCGGCGTTGCTGTGTGCCGAATTTCAGATTATATATATATATATATATATATATACACACAAACACACACACACACAGAATATAGAACAGACATTTGTCATTAATTACAGTCTCAAAGAGGTTTAGACATACTGTCATCTTCCCTGGGAAGGTCTTCCAGAAGCCCAAGGTGTATTCAGCCTCCTTCTTCTTTCTACTCAAAGCCAAGGCCAAAGCGTCATAACTAGTGCTTGAGTCTTGAAGTTTTTTGTACTCTGGTGAGGACTAACATACAAGACAGAAGAAAAGAAGACTGTCTGAGAAAATCTGATGATCATCAACAACAAAGTGCATCATGACTCCCCAGCAAGTAGAGCGAAAAACGGTAAAGTGACAGCAGAGACCAAGGGGTCCATTGAGGAAATATTACAATCAGTAATAGAATGGAGACACTGAATGCCCACATGATGGACAATGTCAACAGAAGAGGCACTAAATAAAGCAAAAGTGTAAATAAGAGAAACATTAATAACTACACTGTTGCAATGAAAAATGCAGTAGTTTACCACTTCAAAGCACATAGCGAGTTTCAGTAACAGTCTGGCATATTCATGAAGTCTGGTCATTGGTGAAAAGAAGAGGGCGCTAAGTGTTTCAGGAATAGATGAACCTTCCTCTGTCTCATGGCAGAGACTCTGTATAAGGCCTTGGTTCTTAGTGAAGAAGTCCCTAGAATAATAGGACCATAATAAAATGTAATGAAAACGTATGTACACAAAGAGAACATAATGAGCTCAGCTAACTTAAAGGGGTGATGTAAACCTTTGTCAAGTACCCCTACAACTGCCCCTCCATAGTAAAATTGCAAACTTTGTCATTCACTTCCTTAAAGGGGTTGTCCGGGTTCGGAGCTAAACCCGGACATAATCTCCCCTTCACTCATTTAGCCTGTATGAGTGGACCATCAAAGCATTTCTTGCTCTGATGCTCCCCCTTGCCTTGCGCAGGAAAGGGCTTTTATTTTCCACTACCGGCACAATTGGGCAGTCTTTAGCGCTGCTCTAGGCTGCGGCAGTGCTAAAAACTACACATTAGTGATGGTGACGTCACCGGGCTTACTGCTAGTAACCGTCACCGGCAGTAAACAAACAGCCCTTCTCCTGCGCTATGCAGCGCAGGGCAAGGAGGAGCTTCGGAGCAAGAACTGGTTTGATGCTCCACTCATACAGGATAAACAAGTGAAAGGAGCTGAGCTGAATCTGGACAACCTCTTTAAGGAGTATTCTGGTTAAGACATGTTTTCCTTTACACAATGTATTGTTCCAACAGCTGCAACCCTCACGATTATGAGACTGGGGGGGGTCCTGTGCCCCTGTATCAATGGAAAAAGCAGGTCAAACATGCACAATGCTGCTCCATTCATCAATATAAGACTGTCGAAGATGGCAGAGTACAGTGCTTAGTTATCTCCGGCAGTCCACTTCTAACCATAATAAATCAATGAACCTCACCCCACAATGCCACCTCCTAAGCCCTCTAAGGCCTCGTGCACATGGCTCTACCGTGTTTTGCAGTAATAGGATTTTTTGTGCTTACCTGTAAAATCTTTTCTCGCTGAGTTTATTGGGGGACACAGCTCCCACCCCATAAGTACATTGCTGGCTCTCCTTGATGGGTCCCTCCGGTTCTTGATTCTGACTCATCTCAGTCTTTCTTCCTTTTTATTGTTTTCTGTTGGCTTCTCCTGACTGCTCCTACTGCTTTTGTACAAACTGATTAGCTCAGTGTCTGCAGGAGGGATATAGCTGAGAGGAGGAGCTAACACTTTTTTGTTTATTGTCACCTCCTAGTGGCAGCAGCTATACCCATGGTCTTCTGTGTCCCCCAATGAACTCAGCAAGAAAAGGATTTTACAGGTAAGCACAAAAAATCCTATTTTCTCGCTCTTCGGTCTCACAGAAGACCATGGGACCTTCAAGAGCAGTACCATGGGGAGGGAACAAGACCAGAATGAATCCAAGGCCGGTCATAAGGCCCCACACAGAAATGCGGGGGAGGACACCCCAAGAACCCTGAAAACGGACAGGAAGACCCATTCCCCGGAAGGCCAGTTAGAGTGGCTGAATACGCAGAGGCTCTGGCTGGGCAGAAGAACTAACAGTCTAGGGAATATAAGTCACGGCTTAGGAGACTTCAGAAGAAGTGGAGAGCACACAGAACATCCACAAGATGCACCAGAACAAACAGAGTGACTGCGGAAGATACAGGAGAGAGAAACAGCCTGGATCCAGAAGACTTCTAAGGAAGTGATACCCAAGGATCAGAAACCTAGGAAAAAAAAACACCCTAGAGTCATCAACAGTCACAACATGGCCTGAGTAGAAAAAAAGGAGGGGAATTCTACGAAAGCTGGTAATAGGCAGCGTGTGAAGGAACAGTGCAAAAAGAAACCACTCAGTGGAATACTGATTTGGAAGAAGAAGAACTAAAAATGGCGTTTGGTCTGGCTATCAAGGGCCAGAGAACTGCAGATGTGACAAGCTTGGTGGAAGAAGTAGGGGTGCCAGAAGGCAAAAACCCCAACTCCATACCAGGCTGCAGAAGAGAAGAACTCTCCAGCGGAACCATGACGAACTAGTCAGGTCTAGAGAAACTGGATGTCAGGCATGACAATGGCCCACAAGAAAATATTCTTGAGGGAGTGAAGAAACCCAATAGGAACAAGGCAGTGGAATCGACCCAAAACCCACAAAAAAATAGGGAGTAACCTGGTAGGAAAAGTGTGCGCTCCGGGATCAAAAACGTCCGCTTCAGACCTACGGCCAAGGGGTTTTCTTTATAAGAGTATTTCCCAAGGAGAATGTCAATGTGGTAAGCAGAGGCATGTAGAGGAGGACCTTAAATTCCATAACAATAGAGGAGAGAAGCAGTCTGATACTCCATGGAAGGCTACCTGAACAGGCAGACCTAACAGGAAGCTGAAGAAAAAAACACCTAGACCAAAAGGACAAAAATATGAAGGTTGTGTAAACCTATCAGACACTATCGACCGCCACTGCAGAACAACTCTGCCTAAAGAAGAGAGTGGGGTAATCAGAGGAATGTACAAAACGGCCAGACAGGAACCAGAGATGGTATAAATACTGCGCCAGGAAGGGAGTGTGGACGCCGAATGCCACAAAGTCCCAGAAAAACGCTGGCAACAGAACCAATACCACCCGAGCAGGCACTCCACAGCAGAAAGGGGGTATACGAGAATCCAATGGCTATGGAAACTGGCCGAGCAGGCAGTAACAGTATGTGGGGGAAGTGCAATTACTCGCCCTGCGGAGAAGTAGAAGAGGCTGATGTGGCTCAGTAGAGAACCAGCACTTAGGGGTGACAACAAGGACAGTACGACCGCTCGACCCGGTGAGGGGAGCAATGCAGACAACTCACATATGCAAACTCAATAAGTGCATATCCAAAGTCCACAAGGAAGCACGCTGATGCTGTCACTGTAGAGGCAATGCACTACATGGGAACAAGGCGCTAAGCCAGCGCTATAGAAATCGGTGGGCATCGGCGCTCTGTGACCACACGCTGTGCGTGCCACAGTGAGCAAACCCATCAGCTGCAGCATGGTATGGGCAGTTGACCAGCGCCATAAGGAATAAATGTACCTGTCAGCCAGCGCATCAGGTATACCATACACACAACATCTGGTGGATCAATCGAACCCAGTGATGGCAGAACATGAGCACAGTGCCACCTGTGGAAGAAGGAAATGTAGGCACAATCACAACTACAACTAGCAAGAAGGTTCTCCCCTAGAAGGAGGAATGCTGTGTAGGTACCGCACAAAATACCAAGGCTGATACTCCACATGGAGGCAGGGGATGCCGTAAAAAACATAGATGCAGTGCCCCCCGCCAATGTGTCATGTAAGCCAGAACGCAGTGACTATTGCCATTTAAACAATGAATGCAAATACTCCCCCTGGGAAGGGGTCAGACAGTAGTAGCCATGGAACAGGAGTAGCCATAATATCTAAGGCCAACGCAAAGACTGTCTCATAGTGAGAAGGCGATACCAGCAACTATGGCCTCTAGGGCCAGAGGAGAGACTCCACCTGAAAATGAGGTCAAACAGTAGTAGGCACTATGAACTGGTGCTAGTGCAATACTCTACCTGAGAAGGAAGAAAACCTGGCAGTCAGTGCAGACGTTCCTCCTATTGAAGGAGTGTGAACGCTGAGTGTGCCAATGACAATCAACAAAATGAGAATGCTCCTCACAGGGAATCAAGGCACGAGGAAAGGTATGTGGTGTGCCAACACCCTGTTAAAAAATTCCAAGGACTTTTATGTCTTGTCCATTAGTGGGTTTCGAACCCTAGGATACTGCATAAGAGCCAGACTCCCCATCAGTGATCCACGGGCCTACCTGGAAGACAGAGGCTGCCACGTAGGCACCCGACAGCTATGCATACAATGACTACCTGAGGAAGGATATAGAGTGAAGTAGTCACAGTATCCAGTAGTAGTGCCAAAAGACCACCTACGACGGGGGATAAGGCGATTGTAGGTACGGTGTCTAGCAAATAGGCCATCCATGGAACGGGATGCAATGAGTCAAGGAAGAATTTAAAGTAGTCGCGGTAGTCAATGTTCAAGCCATTACTCCACCTAAGAAAAATGGATAATGCAATAGGATGGACAGTGTCCCGTGATAGTGGAATTAATCTGCCTACGGAAAGAGGGGAACCCGACAAGA
This sequence comes from Bufo gargarizans, assembly GCF_014858855.1. Taxonomy (NCBI): domain Eukaryota; kingdom Metazoa; phylum Chordata; class Amphibia; order Anura; family Bufonidae; genus Bufo; species Bufo gargarizans. The sequence goes on from NC_058087.1 coordinate 73,526,954, forward strand.
TGTACAGGGTCCACTGGTAGTGCAAATACTACTGGTTGTGCAATTATTCCACCAATGGAAGGAGGGTAAGGCTACAGGATCTACAGTATGCAATTGTGGTGCAAATAATCCACCTATGGAAGAGGGAAATCCGACAGGACGGATGATATCCAGTATTAGTGCAATTACTCCGCCTGCGGAGGGGGTAATGCGACAGGACATATAGTATCTGGTGAAAATGCAATTACTCCGCCCAGGAAGGAGGGTAATGTGATAGTCTGTACTAATGCTACAGAATGTACAGTACCCAGTGTAAGTGCAAATACTTCTACTACGGAAGGAGGGCAATGCTACCGGAAGTACAGGATCCAGTGGTAGTGCAACTACTCCGCCTATGGAAGGAGGGTAATGCTACAGGCTGTACAGTACCCAGTGGAAGTGCAATTACTCCGCCTATGGAAGGAGGGTAATGCTACAGGCTGTACAGTACCCAGTGGAAGTGCAATTACTCCGCCTATGGAAGGAGGATAATGCTAAAGGCTGTACAGTAACCAGTGGTTGGGCCATTACTCCGCCTATGAAAGGATGTACTGTACAGGCTTTACAGTATCCAGGGCAAGTGCAATTACTGTATTTTTCGCCCCATAAGACGCACTTTTTTCCCCCAAAGTCTTATGGGGCAAATACTAATGAGCGCTTCCACTATGAGGCACTGTACTCACCGCTTCCTGGTCCTCGGCTGTCGGCTGTGAAGGCTGCGCACAGCGTGAGGGCGCTCTGTGACCACACGCTGTGCGTGCCAGTGTTTTTTTTTTTTTTTGTATCAGGCTGAATTATGGCCGAGTGCTGCTCACATATGGCTGGGGGCTGATTAATACTGGGGGCTGATTATATCACTGGGGCTGATCACATATGGCTGGGGGCTGCTCACATATGGCTGGGGGCTGATTATATCACTGGGGGCTGATCACATATGGCTGGGGGCTAATATGAGGCATTGGGCTCTGATCTGAGGTCTGATTGGGGGGTCATTCACACTGGGGTCTGATCTGAGATGTTATTAAAATTGGGGATCTGATTGGGGCTGTGAGCTGAGGTCTGATTAACATTGGGGGTCTGACTGCTGATCTGAGGTCTAATGAAAAATATTTCTAAAACCTTGGTGCGTCTTATGGGCCAGTGCGTCTTATAGTGCGAAAAATACGGTACTCCACCTAAGGAATGAGGGTAATGCTACAGGATGTATAGTATCCAAGGCAAGTGCAATTACTCCGTCTAAGGAAGGAGGGTAATGCTACAGGATGTACAGGGTCCAGTGGTAAGCGCACCTATTTTGCCTAAGGAAGAAAGGTAATGCAACAGGACTTACGGAATCCAGTGGTAGTGCAACTACTCCGCCTATGGAAAGAGGGTAATGCTACAGATGTACAGGGTCCAGTATTAAGCGCACATATTCTGCCTAAGAAAGGAAGTTAATGTGACAGGACTTATGTAATCCAATGGTAGTGCAACTACTCTGCCTATGGAAGAAGGGTAATGCTACAGGGAGCGCGGTATCCAGTGGTAGTGCAAGTATTCCGCTTATGGAAGGAGAGTAGTGCTATAGGATGTATGTATCCAGCGGTAGTACGAGTACTCCGCCTATGGAAGGAGGGTAGTGCTATGTATGTATCCAGCTGTAGTGGCAAAGAAACTCTGCCTACAGAATGGAGGTAGGAACTAGGCCCAGATAGCTTCAAGGGTTAATAAAATATATATATACTTTTTATTTATTTATTACATACAGCCCGAATTCTATCAAAACAGAACTAGGGGATGTGAACCCACGGCCGTCTGCACTAATGACCAGTACGCTAACCACTCAGCATAGAGCCCAGTAATTATTTTACCCAGCCACAGAGTTCTGAGGCAAGGAAGGGGTTAAGTAGTAGATAGGAGCGTATCTCCTAGGGAAGCTGGTGGGGCGAAGACATGGGCGCAAAATACTGATTAGCTCAGTGTCTGCAGGAGGGGTATAGCTGAGAGGAGGAGCTAACACTTTTTTACTTCATGTCGCCTCCTAGTGGCAGCAGCTATACCCATGGTTTTCTGTGTCCCCCAATGATACAAGCAAGAAACACGGATACAGGCCGTGTGCATTCTGAATTTTTTCAAACAAACAGATACGTTCTGAGATACGGACAAGAATAGGACATGTGTTTTTTTTTAACTGAATGGGTCCGAATCCGAGCCTTAAAAAATGCGGCTCGGATGCAGACTGAAATAACACTTATGTGCATGAGGCCTTATGCAAGGTGACAAATCACATGTATCCAGGTACTATTCCAAGATGTCAAAAACATGACGCAGATGTAAATCCGTGTGGTGAACTATGACCACAACACTTACATTGCTGATTTGGAGAGAAGTGAAAATCCTCCCATTACCAGGAAGTTGGAGAGCGATGAACAATACCTAAAAGAAGACAAATTATACAAAATGATATTAAAATGTATACTAGTAATAGCTGTACAGCAGCAGCTCATTTGCAAACAGTTAGTAGTCAACTGGCACATTATAACTTGTATTAAAGGGGTATTCCCACCACAGTGACAACATAGTGTGGGAATAGGCCTTCACATACTGTACTAGTAAAGATATGTCCAAGATAAGCGGCACACTGACTCTGTATAACTATCCAAGAAGATATTTGAATGCTCCAAGATGGAAAGATCTCGTGCATCCTTGGCTCCACGGAGGAAATGGCTGAGTGACGTTCCATGCTGGCCGATCAGGTAGCAGAGTTTGCAGAACTTTGTAGCCACGTCTTGTAGAAGCTGAACAGTGGTTATAGAGCCCAGGTTGTCTTAAACAAGAAAGGAGAAGATTTGAGTAAATAATAACTTAAGGAATGACCTTTGGATAAATAAATCATTCTATCACCCGTTTTCCAATCCAAAATGGTCACCTGCTGCTTGCTGGGTTCTTTCTGTAATTCCCAAATTCCCATAAACTACAATGGATAAAGCCATGAGCAAGAGCATCCATCAATATGAAAAGTGACTGATTTCAGATGGAAAATGAGGGGGAAGGGGGGCGGTCACAAGAGTCACATTCTGCTAAACAGGTACGGGTCCCTGATGTGGGAGCCCAAGTCATTTATTGCATACCCTCTGCGTTTGCCACAGGTCAAAAATGGCATAGTGCAAATAATGCAACCGTGTTTTTCTGTGACAAAATGGCCATTATAACACTGAAGACGTGTTCTGCACTTCCGTTTTAACATAAGCTATGATGAGGCCCTTACAAAAGCCTGAGAAAAAGAACTGATGGAAATGGGAGGAGAACCTTACACTGTTCCTATAGCTCCAATGAAGTTACACAACAAATTATCATCTAGTATTAAGGGCCTGATTCTAGAAATATTTGTACTGTATATAACTACATAGCAAGTCCTCCCCGGCTGATTTTTGGAGGTAGAATGTACACACTGTGATAAATGACACTTACCTAGGCCTAAAAGAGGCCTAAGAATTTGGGACTTCACATCACTCAGGTGGCAATAAAAGCCCCTCTCAGTGGACGCCAGCTCATGGAGGTTCCCAATGTAACCCATCATGTTTAGGTCTACAAGTGCCAAGCAGCTACTAGACCCGGCCGATATACTGGAGATGTACCCCAGCTAAAACAAGAGAAAGATCTGAGTTAAGACAAATTCTACATTGGAAGGAGCGGACAAGGTTTCATCAAAAACTATTCTACACTAAAAGAGATCTTCAATACATTAATTGCCCATCATTAGGGCATCTATATCACAGAGAAGCTGCCCCCTCACCTCTAAGCTGACTGGAAAGGTATTTTTTCACATTTCTACTACATAACAAGTGCCAATTAAGGGTACTTTCACACTTGCGGCAGGACGGATCCGGCAGTCTGTTCACCCTGTCGGATCCGTCCTTCCACTGTTTCGCCGTGCCGCCGGACCGCAGCTCCGTACCCATTGACTATAATGGGGATGGGGCGGCGCTCCGGCGCAGTACTGCAGTTCGCGGTCAGAGGCCGCCGGACATGCAGGACTTTTAGTCCGACGGCCTTTCGCCGTGCACTGCCGTACTGCGTCGGAGCGCTGCCCCATTATAGTCAATGGGGACGGAGCTGCGGTCTGGCGGCACGGCGAAACAGCGGAAGGACGAATCCGACAGGGTGAACAGCCTGCCGGATCTGTTCTGCCGCAAGTGTGAAAGTACCCTTAACGTTACACAGGCAACAAAAGGCAGCATAAACAATCATTGCCTGCTTATGATCACGGGGAGATGTGCTGCTGACAAATGATCATTTTTGCAGCCGCATGAAACACGCGATCAGCGGTTTTTCTAATTTGTCAACAGCTCACCAGACTTTTCCCATGGGGCAATGATCGGGAATCACTAGCCTGTACAAAAAGTGACATCATGAAAAATAGACGCTTATGAAGTCTCTAGCACCTGTTCATCCATATTACTTTTGTTTTCTGTATATATAGTATTAGCACTTCATATATAGCTAGCACGGATTTAATCTTTCCTTTTTTTACCTCTTTAAAGGGGTTGTCTCACTTCAGAAGATGGCATTTATCATGCAGACAGGGCTTACGACCACCTCTGCAGTGCAGATACAAGGTGGCCATGACAGGATCTGCAGCACATGTGTGCCTATACGTTCTCCCACTGTCCTGGCCACCAGAGAGGCTGGAGATTTTTTCTATAGTTTGCAAGCATGACTACCGCTGCTGGATTACAGGGTGGTCATAACCATGGAAGCCAGCAGTATATAATGTGATGGAAAAATGAAGCAAGCCAGTAAAGGAGGCAATATGGACAATCACAATACATTAGTAAGTGGCTTGTGTTACTTTTGTCTACATGATAAATGCCATTTGCAGAAGTAAGATAACCCCTTTAAGGCTTCATGCACACGGCCGTTTTGGTCCGCATCCGAGCTGTAGTTTTGGCGGATTGGATGTGGACCCATTCACTTCAATGGGGCCGCAAAAGATGCGGACATCGCTCCTTGTGCTCTGTTTCATGGTCCGCAAAAAATATATAACCTGTCCTATTCTTGTCCGCGTTTTGTGGACAAGAATAGGCAGTTATATTAATGGCTGACTGTGCAGTTCCGCAAATTGCGAAACGCACACGGACGCCATCCGCGTTTTGTGGATCCGCGGTTTGCGGACCGCAAAACCCACAAGGGTCGTGTGCATGTGACCTTTTATTAATGGGTGTCCGTGCCGTTCCGCAAATTGCGAAACGCACACGGACGCCATCCGTGTTTTGCAGACCACAAAACACACAATGGTCGTGTGCATGAGGCCTAAGACAGCTGCATAGGGAGTATATATTTTCCCATTCCACGAGATTTTCTGTTGTACCCATATCGTGGGGTACACTGTGTTATGACTATTTAAAATGTTTTAATCTTCACTTATCGTCTCTTCCTTTTGTGGTCTTTGTAGTGACAAAAGGCTACTTTTTTTTTTGCAGTCCCCTTTTTTGCTATACATATACATAGGACAAAGCTTCAACCCTATATTATTTACGGGATGTTGCCACTCTTATTCCCCTTTTCCATACCCTTGATATGGTCAAGTCAAAAGAACTCTAAAGCTTTCTTAATGGATGTACTCACCTGGGCACACTCTGTCAGCTGAACTGGTGACTGCCCCGAGTCTACCCCGCTGGAGACGTCCACTATTCCAGGTCCACTATAATATACAACAGGCTGGTACTCATTTTTTCCATGTGCTAAAAAAAGAGAGTAATCCTGACCAGCAGCTATGCTCCACACAGTGCCGTCTTCATATACCTGAAATAAGTGCCATTAACAGGAAATACTATTTTAACACATTGTTTAATAATTCAACAAAAAAAAAAAAAAAAAACACATCCAGATATTAATATGTGGCTCCATCTCTGAGCTCTATTCTTCCCAATCTACCTTCTTTATCAAACACATATGTACAGGACAGCACAAATATCTCAGATTAGATGCATTTCAAAATCTTCACATGGGCCTGGGCTCCCTGACTCCAGATCTGGCTGATCATATTGCAGCAATAGCAAGCAATCCTATTATCCAGCTGAAGTCGGTCGTAAAAATGGAAGACAGCAGATTAGTCCAAAAGGGAGCAAAAGAATTTTTAACATGCTACAGCTCCAAAGCTGCTGCTGCCATTTACAGGTGAAACTCGAAAAATTTGAATATCGTGCAAAAGTCCATTTATTTCAGTAATGCAAATTAAAAGGAATTGCATTAATGCAGCTTAAAATTAGAATTTTGTGAAAAGGTTCAATATTCTAGGCTCAAAGTGTCAGCTAATTAATCCATACCCCCTGAGCAAAGGGTACCTCAAAATTGTGACTTTGGGGTTTCATAAGCTGTAAGCCATAATCATCTAAATTATAACAATTAAAGGCTTGAAATATCTCACTTTGCATATAATGAGTTTATCTCATATATTAGTGTCACCTTTTAAGTGGCATTACTGAAATAAATGACCTTTGCACGATATTCTAATTTTTCGAGTTTCACCTGTAAATAATTTTCCAGAAACTGAATATGCTTTTATATTTCCTAATACATGGTGAAAATTGAAAATGACACATTTATGCTACACACCTTAGCTGTTACTGTGATGACGTGGTTTCATTGTGGATTCTAAAGCAAGAACTACAGCTGGATTCAAATGAATCTGACCACAAAAATCTGAAGACTGTTGGCTAACAGCTAAAGTTAAAATCCACCCTACCCGTAGCAGACGTCATTTTACTGGGCCCCGTAGCTGATAATGGCAATCACGTATATATGTATCTCCAGCTACAAATGCAAAACCTATATTCTTGCATCATGTTATGTAAACTCTACCACACACTTGACAACTGCTATCACGACCTAAAGGGGCGGGCCTCATACAAAATTTACCACCTATCCACAGGATAGGTGGGGATCCAATCGCTGGGCCCCAAGTACACGGTCTGAAATTAGTGGAGGTCACATATGTGCACTACTGCTCCATTCATAGTCGTTGGGACTGATAGAGACGGCAGTATACAGCACTAAGCTATCCTGATCAGTCTCAGACTGGAGAGAATAGGGCGCATAGTGCATACGCATGAATACCGCTTAATTTAAATGGGGAACTTGGGACCCTCGCTGTCAGTGCGATCAAACCATTATCCCCTATCCAGTGGGCAGGTATTTAAAGTTGTTGGTGTGCCAACCCCTTAACAGGAGTTATACCTTAGCAAGACGTGGCATAGTTGTTGGTGACTGCAGGTGCCCAAGTTGTCCTGAAAGATTACTTCCCCAAGAGAAAACCTGTAATTCAACAAGAAGAAAACATTATCCACACAATGTCTTTATTGTGTGAAGCCCAGTTAGCAGTTGGTTAAGATGGATAATAGGTCTGAGTCACATTATAAAAGTCAGCTACAGAACACAAACAGTACCTGAGACTTGGCGGTGAGAGCAACAGAATGGTGGCTACCAGCTGCCAGCTGAACCACCTCTTTGCCATCCATACTGCGGACGCACAAAGGCTGTAACCTACATAATGAAATAGAGTCTCATATAGTTAAGAAAAGAAATGATAAGAGTCTCATATACTTAAGAAAAGAAATGATAGTTTAAAACATGGCCCAAACAACGTTAAATGTTTAGTTTTCGATAAGAAAAGTGATGTGGTCACTTACCTTGGCAAAACATCTCCATGCCCCAGCTGTCCTTCTTTACCTCTTCCCCAACTCCAGACTTCCGTCCTTAGGCAGGGAAGGAATATGTCGGCTTCACCGCTGTTTGTAGGGGTCAAGGCAACTGTTCTCATTTTTGCCCTCCCAACCTTCCTCAGCAATCTCGGGGAAACTGTAAAGAAAATACTTGAATTTACTTGAACATCATTTTATAATCTCTCAATAATGATGTTATGTGACAGAATAAATCAGTAACTTTGGTGACAATGCATTATTTAGCTTCATTCCAGTTCCAGGAATGGTGCAGAGTTAGGCAGAATTCACACTTCAGCTATTTGGTCAGCTGAAGTGTGAATTCAACCTCAAAGGGGTTGAAGCAGGCAACAACAGGAGATTGAATTGTAATAACCCTCCAGTTCTCCCAGCAGGGTTTTGTTTTTCCATCTGCAGCCGTGATGTCATGTGACCACTGCAGCCAATGACTGGCTTCAACAGTGCACTGCTGAAGCCAAGTGATAGGCTGCAGTGGTCACGTGTTGTGAAATCGCTGCTGCAGCCAGGAAAACAGAGACCTGCCGGGAGAAACGGAGTGGTGGTGCAGAACCCGTCAGGAAACTAAATTCTATTTTTTTTTATTATTATTACAGGTCGATCTCCTGAGTTGTTTGGTTTCCTCTTGACAACTGATTTAACCCCTTAGTGACCCCCATACACCTTTATACGGTGGTCACAAGGGGCCTTAGGCTGGGCTACCGCCTTTTCACGGTAGCCCGGTCCAAGTGCTGAACGTGTCCCCTGTGCAGCGGGGGCTTGGCTCTCACATGAGAGCTGCACTCCTGCTCTAACAGTCCGGACTGGCAGGAGTGCAGATCTGGCCTGTTTTACCCCTTTACATGCCGCAGGCAATGGCTCCCACCGTATGTAAGCAGTGGCAGAGGGAGCGGACTCCCTTTGTCTCCCATTGGCACCCTGCAAATGTGATCGCAGGGTGCCAATGTGTGTATAGGCTGACTGGGACTTGGGATAGGTCTCAAGCCTGCCTTGAGTGTTTCCCAGGAGGCTGCGCCTGAAATCAATGGGACTGTTTTTACAGCCACTTACATTTTATTTTTTTATAAAGCATCTTTTTATTTAGTTTTTTTTGTCATATAGTAGTATACAGTCATACCACACAGTTTTTGTCATACAGTATTACATTAGAATATAATATAACCCCCTAAATCCCTCCCTCCACCCCCTCATCCCCCTTTTATCTCAGATGTAGTAAATGTACAATGAGAGACAAATGTAAGAGGTGTAAAGATTCTATCTATTGACCTAAATAAAAGAAAATACTTTTGTTTGCTAATTGAGTTATTTACTTTCTTGTTTTGTGTGCATCTTGTACCACGGGTCTGATGGCCCCAACTTGGCATACCACTCAGTATAAAGAAATGGACGGATAGTCGCCAATATTTCTGATTCAGTAAAGAAGGCTACCATAAATTCTCTCCATTTTCTAAAGAAGGATGTAATTTATTCCGACCTGCGATACTTTGTCTCAACGTGCTCTAACGTGTCATCTGATGGATAATCTCCTTCAGCGCCGGGGCATCTGGTTTGAGCCAGTAAGTTAGAAGACCAGGATCTATTAGCTACCAGGATAACTATATGGAATGCTGCTGCAATTTTAGTTTTACCTCTACCTACAAGAACCTGAAGAGTCGCTGGATCCATTGGGAGTTTTGTGTGACATTTTGTTTCCATCAGGGATAGGAAGGACTGCCAGAAGATATGCACCCTCGGGCAGGACCAAAGCCTATGAGCTAGATCTGTGTTAGATATCTGGCATTTGGGGCAGTGTGTTATTCTGCCCTCAACTATCTTATTAGGATCACATGGAGCATGGAAACCATATATAGCCCTATGTATTATTCTAAAATAGGTCTGCCTCCAAACCTCACTGCTCACATTTTTTTGAACTAGGGCCCATCCCTCCAATATTTGGTCTGGGAGATTTAGGTCTGGGAAATCTTTAAGCCATGTCTTAAAGGAAGGATCCCCTTTCCTGGAGCTTAACTCCCTCAGAGAGCCACATATTGTCGCCAAGTCTTTTTTGATTCTAGGAGAGCTTAGGAAAGGCTCAAAGGGGTTGGCAGAGAATTCTGGCGATAAATCTTTCAGTCTAGGGCGTAAAAATGCCATAAGTTGATGATATGGGAGGAAATGATCTGCAGGCAATTGATATAGACTTTGCATTTCCTGAAAGGTGCAGAATCTCCGCTCTGTCTGGTTCCAGATGTGCCTAACTTCATCTATACCTTTCTCTGGCTATTTCTGAAACTGTTTGTTTAAAGCGGTTACAATGGAATTCCGGATGTTTCCAAATCGCCATTCTTTTAGATATTAAAAATGGGAGCTTATATAGCCTTCTGACCACTTTCCATGCAGATATTGTGTCTCGTAGCAATACACTGTGCTTTATCTGGCCAGGTAAGACTGTGTATTTAGTATGTAGGATAGCATAGCCATTTCTTCTTCAATGGATAGTACTGAGTAGTGTGAGGATTTACTTACCCAGTCCAGACCATTAAACTTGCCAGGTTATAGTTTCTGATATCAGGAAGCCCCATGCCACCTCTGCTTCTGTGCCTGGTTCAATGTAGTTAAAGATATTCTGCATCGTCTGGACTGCCAAACAAATGATCGGAAAGCCTTTAGGAGTAGCTGGACATCAGCATGTTTCAGTAGGATTGGTAAGGTTTGCATGGGATATAAAAGTTTACTAAAACCCATCATCTTCAGTAAGTGACATCTACCCAGGAACTAAACAGGCAGGTAAAATAATGGGGGATAATTTAGTGTATACAGGGATTCTGGAGTCTTATTCGAATTCCCAAGTATTTGATACTTTGGGTCGCTATGGTGACGGGTAGGTCATGTCAATTTTCCTTTTATGAAAGAATTGAGAAGTCGACAGGTCGAGTAGTTCGCATTTGGTCATGTGTAAAGAGAAGTTGAATAAAGCTGGGAGGTCTCTATGGGAATAACAGATCGTCAGCAAATAAAGCGTGTTTGAGCACCTGTTTGCCCATGGCAATACTTTTCGACATGTTTAGATAGAGTTATTGCTTTAGGGCTAGGTTAAATAATAATGGTGAAAGGGGGCTTCCTTGTCTAGTGCCTTTTTGTAAACTAAAAGCTTGTGACAGGTGTCCTGGAGTGGAGATCCTAGCTAAAGGGGCAGCAATAGAGAGAAGTGATATATGTTCTAAATTGGCCTGTGAAGCCCATGATGTCTAATACCTCGTTCAGCCATCCCCAGCTCACATTATCAAACGCTTTTTCTGCATCTATGGCGAGCAGAGCTGGGGATGGGTGGAGGAGAGGACGCAGTTTGATCTCGTCAAGTACAGCCAGTACCTTGCGTATATTATAAACTGCTGCTCTACCTTGTATAAAGCCAACCTGGTGAGATGTTATAAAGTTTAGGTAAGAAAGCCGATAGTCTATCTGCTAATATTTTTGAGAGGTATTTAAGACCATTGTCTATGACGGAGATCGGACAGTAAGATGATGCCAAAGTGCTGTCTTTGCCCGGTTTTGAGAGTACTTTGATATATGCTGTGTTCATGTCTGGTGGAATTGGTTGTATAAGGATGTAAGGACTGGAGAGATTTTTGGGGCCAACACTTTATAGAACTCATTCGTATAGCTGTCTGGTCCGGGGGCTTTTCCATTTCCAGATTGGCGGATTACCCTCTGTACTTCTTCCTCAGTGATAGGTTGATTCAGGGATGTCAGATCTTCAGGTGTAACTCGGGGCATTGAGAGACTTTCTAGTCATGATTTCACCGCTCTAAAACCCTCTTTCGGTACTGTATAAAGGTTTTTATAATAATCTCTTAGTATCTCAATCACTTCTTTTGGTTGATGGCAGAGTATACTGTACCTTATTTTTTAATGAAGAGATTAATGAAGGGGATTTCATCCCCTTTGCTAAAGATGCCAAGAGCTTACCCGATTTGTTCCCGAATCTGAATAGACGAGCTTCCCTCCGCGTCCCATCGAATTCCTCTTTTTGTCTGTGCCATCTATCATATTCCGCTTTAGTTTTGCTCCAATTTTGTTTAGATTGAGCAGATGGGCGCAATTGAAATTCTGTATAAGAATCCCTGAGAGTGTTAGTTAGTTCCGTTATTTTTTAACCCCATTGTGTAGGCCAGGATCTCTCCTCGCATCACTGCTTTACCCGCTCTCCAAGCAAATTGTGGCTCGCAAGAGGGTGAATTGGTATCCCAGTATTCCCCCCACCAATGTTTAATCATTTCTGAGAAATTCACATTTGAGGCCAAATCAGATGGAAATCTCGAGATGAAGTCTGTCCCTCTTGTGATACATCTGTAATTTCCATAGTTAGTGGGGAATGATCAGAGATGACTAGGTTATCTATGCCTATAGAGATAATTTTTTTAAGAATGCCCTCTGTCACCAAGTAGTAGTCTAGGCGTAACCAGGAATCATGTGCTGCTGAGAAATGGGTGAACTCTCTCCCCTCCGGGTGGAACTGTCGCCATGCATCATGTAAACCAGCTTCAGAGGACAATTTTATCAAAGCTCTGTCTCAATGTCTGGGTATTGTCGACCTAGGGAACTACAGCGATCTTCCTCAAGGATCATCACCGCATTCATATCTCCTTCAACTATTTGAAGAGATACTGGGTCTTTAAGTCGCCTGTTCCTCAGGTCCTCAAAAAATTCAGAATTGGTTTCATTTGGGCCGTAAATGTTATAAATACTTAGGGTTTTGGACGGCGATTTTTTTTTTTTTTTTTTAAATACTGCTCCTGGGCCCTGCTGTGCCCCCATTCCCCGCAGTTTTTGTGCTCTATATGCTAATACCGAGCAACGGTACAGGGAGGAGGAGACGCCAGGGTTTCTCAATGGGCGTCTCCTTCTCCTTGGCTGTGACGCTCTCCTCTGTGATTGGATCGCGGCACAGCCAGGGCGAAAGAGACGCCCATTGAGAAACCCTGGCGTCTCCTCCTCCCTATACCGATGCTCTGTATTAGCATATAGAGCACAAAAACTGTGAGGAATGGGGGCACAGCAGGGTGCAGGAGCAGTATTTAAAAAAAAAAAAAAAAAAAAGCATCAGCGGGGGGTACTGAGCACAAAAACAGGCAGGGTGGCAGCATCAGAGGGGATTACCCCGCAGGCAATTGTATTTATCTTGAATAAAAAAAAATCAAATAAGGTGCTTTTTAACATTCCATGTAATAATTTTTGTCATGGTTAGGGGCTGAAATAGGCATTTTGTCACCCACAAGCTTGTTAGATAGTAGTGTACAATATTGTTTCTGAGATGTAAATAAGTTCCCCGTATAACAACCCCAACTAAAGCATATAACAAAGCATAAAATAACAACGTGAAATCACTTAAATGACAAATATCTCAGACCTCACTTCTTCCCAGCATGACTTCAGATCACCCATTGGGGCACGCTCAATAAAGTGAAAGGAACCCATCCGCTCGCGGTGCTCTTTTTGAAATGATACTGGAAAGTAGTTTGGCAAGAAGGGTGAGAAAATACATTTATGTCTAATAGTGACACCCTTAGCAGTGTCTCTGTCTCCCCTTCAAGTTTATAACATCAAATAGGGACACCCATCCATGGCGGTTACTATGTAATCACCGCCACCCCATAATAATCTGTGTCCCTGTATACTCCACTAGTTATGGTGATGTTCCTCTCATGAGCCTGGTTGGGCTCGGGATCTTTTCCTCTGTTCCTTAGGATCTTGTGACTGTCTAATATCTGGCGGGTCGGGCGCCGAGTCCCTCAACGGAGAATATCTGTCGTCTGCGGTTTTCGCATCTTGAATATTGTGGTAGGTGTATGTAGTGCCATCTGTATTACAGATCCGCAGGGTACAGTAGTGCAAACTTTGTCTGTGCACGGTGCAGTTCGGTGCAGATTGACGAGAATTCCTGCCTTCGTCGGGTTAACCTCTGCGGAAAAATCCTCAAAGAGTAATACATGGTGGCCCCACAGCTCCAATGGCATGTTGCGTTTCTTGTAGGTCCGGAGTATAGAGGCTTTGTCTGAAAAGTCTAGATAACGCAATATGACCTGTCTGGGACTTTGTCTAAGCGCTGGATGCAATCAAGGGTCAGATTGGTCGCGGCGGAGGGAGGAAGACACCTGTAAGTCAGAAAGTATTCTGGCTGCTACTTCAAGCGCCAACTTTTTGTAGTCTACTTTTAATTCCTTGCCTTGGTCATCACCATCTAGGCCAGGCATCTCAAACTGCGGGCCCTCCAGCTGTTGCAAAACTACAACTCCCACAATGCCCTGCTGTAGGCTGATACCTGTAGGCTGTCCGGGCATGCTGGGAGTTGTAGTTTTGCAACAGCTGGAGGGCCGCAGTTTGAGATCCCTGATCTAGGCAATCGTCTTCAGGCGGTAGTGGAGGAGCATCCTCAGGAGCTGGCAGAGCGGCAGGGTCTGCCATGATGTTTGCTGAAGGGGCTGCTTCCACAACCGTTTGCTGTTCCTTTTGACGAGTTTTGCTCCACATGTTGACAATGAACCAGTCCATATGACTCGGTACTGATGTAAGGCAGTTGATGAGCCTAGGTCCTGTTTGATAACAATCCTGGTACAATGAGGAGCAAGTGGTGGACAGAGCTGCATGGTGCGGAGCTCTAGTAAGTGCAACCAGAAGTCGTTGCTCCTCTCTTGATTGACAAGGACCTGCCTAAAGACCTGCACTCAGGGTGATGAAGTCACCATGCGATCATGGTGGGAGCACGCAGCAACGTCATCACGATTAGTGCAGATCCTTCCGCAGGTCCTTTTCAATCAAGAGAGGAGCAACTGCCTCGGCGTGTGAAAGTGGAAGAGGCGAGTATTTTTATTTATTTGTTTAATTAAAAAAAAGCCAAATAAATCGTTTTTTCATGGCCAATTTTAACGGCCATGAAAAACTGATGCGGAACAGCCATTAAAAATGCACAGACGGACAGAACAGAAGCATAAATGGTTGAAAAAAAATGGCCATAAAAAACTGACAGTGTGTCCGTTTTTAATGGCCTTTTTTCACTGTCGTGTGTATGTAGCCATACAAGGAAATTCTTACATCTGTCCAAGCTTTCAGCCAGTACCAGATCCTGAGGGGCCATGTGCCATAAATTTACAATTTGAATAGTAAAATAATGCTTTTGAAATTTATAAAGAAATTTTGCTTTCTTTGAACATAAGAAGTGACCCTGAGCTCTCTGCAGAAGACTGGCATTGCAGCTAAAAATGTAGTTTATCATCAACAATGACATCCAAATCCTTCTACACTGTAGACTCTTCCTAAGAGTAATCCATTCAGGGCATAAGTAGCAACTTCATTTCTTGCCCTAAAATGTATAACCTTACCAAGATTGAACCTACCTTGTCATTTTGCTGCCCATGTAGCCAGTGTACGAAAATGTTGGCATAAAAAACGGATTGTCCAGGCGATAGGTCATCATTAACAGATTGGTGGGAGTCAGACACCTGTCACCCCCACCGATCATCTGTTTTGGGCAGCGTAAACACCAGAAACTATACAGTGAAGGGGGCTGGAAGCAGGCAGCTCCACTACACTGTGTATTGGCCGTGTCGGGGGACTGCAGCTCAGGTCCCATTCAAGTGAATGGATGCTGAGCTGTGGTAGGCCAGTGCCGGAAAAGAGAGCTTCCATACACAGAACAGTTTCCTGCACCACCAATCTGATATTGGTGACCTATCCTGAGGATAGATCACCAATATCTGTAGCCCAGACAACCCATTTAAGCAATTTAACTCTCTTTCTCTCAGCTAATGTACCTACTTTATACTTTTTTCGTATGTGTGACCTGAGTTGCATGCTGTTTTTTCATTATTCGTTTGACTACATTAAGAGGTTGTATAATTATTATATTAATTACTAATAATATTAGGCAGAGTTGTTGCTAAAAGCAAGGCCTGATTTTGCACTAGTGCACTGCTCACCTTGAGAAAGAAGCCCTGGTAAGGAGAGTCTTCTGCAGCCGGCTTCAGCCTCTTCCTCTCGTATGTCCACAAGACTGGAGCTTTTCTTGCCCTGCATAGACTCTAGTTTTACTTGCTCTTCTCTGCTGTCTTTCAGCCCCTCTTGTATGACGGGACCTAAAGGGTTTTGGACTCCCGCATCACACAGAGAGCCAGAATAAAAGTTCATGACTTTCTTGAGCGACAAAGCTCCAGCTTCGCAAGTAGCCGCTACCCGGACGCCGACAGCTGATGCACAGGACACGACGAGGCTGTTGAGGGATGATGTTGTGGTAGTTGCAGGACTCAAAAGACAGTCAACGACATCCGTTAACGTGTGCTCTTTACTCTAAAACAAAAGAAAAAAGAAACCCATGTACAAATGATCTCTCTAAATGAGAAGGCACGGTGGTTAATGCCAAACCGAGAAAACGTCTGGAAAAATACAGCATAGGTAAAGCTTTATATTTTGGAGGTCATTCACAGATGCAATACAAGCAACTTGGGGAGGAAAAATAAAACTGGAATAAAAGAATGATAAATGTGATTGTCACATTTATGTCAATAAATGTGACAGGCCTGATGGCCGCACACGCTACCTGCCCCACCACACCCCCTTTTTAGAAAAGCGGTGAGAGCAACACAGAAGCAAAATTTTGTCACAAAGGTTTATTTTTGCCAGAAAACTGGTATAGTGAGATAATAAATCACCCCTTTGGGTAATACCCTATGGTGCAGCTGGCCACATGCAGCCAAGCCATGCCCACCCACAGCAGCCAATGCGTGCATGATTTTACATTACAAATGTGCGTCCATTGGTTGCCATGGGCAAGTGCGCCTTGGCCGTATGCAGTCAGCCACACCATGGGATCGTACCTTAAGGGTCCATTCACACGTCTGCAAGTGTTTTGCGGTCCGCAAATTGTGGATTCTCAAAACACGGACATCAGCGGACCGCACATGCCAGGCACATTAAATAGAAATGCCGTTTCTTGTCAGTGTCTCCGGACGAGAAAAGGACAATAGGACATGTTCTATTTTTTTGCGGAATGGAAGTGCGGATGCGGACAGCACACTGTGTGCTGTTGGCATCTTTTCCGGGCCCATTGAAAATGAATGGGTCCGCACCCGTTCAGCAAAATTGTGGAACAGATGCAGACCCATTTATGCGGGCGTAAGAATGGACCCTTAGAGTGGAGCTACATGTTCGGGTTATTTTATGTCGTTTTTGAAGCCAAAACCATAAGTGGATTTAAAAAAGAAAAAGCGAGATAGCATCTGTACTTTATACTTACTCTTCCTGTATGATCCACACCTGGCTTAAAAAAAACACATAAAAAAAACAAAGTGCAGCAGCAACCTAAAGGAACATTCACAATCACGACTTTTGGAAACAAAGCCGCCGGGCAGCCACATGGAATTTCCCCTCCTATTGTTTTTAATAGGAAGCTGAGACTTATGCTGTGACAGCACCAAGAATATGCTAGAGGGGTAGCATGGAAAAATCTGTGGCAGAATCAGTAGCGGAAAACAGTTTTGGTTCTGGTTTTGTACTTTGGTGGTGGTTTCAGAGTTGTTTTTACAAGAATTTTAGTAGGAGGTTTTTTTTGGTCTTTTTTGTTTTTTTTTAAGAGTGTGGTTTTCTGCTTTCCCATTCACTCCTATGTATATTTACTACCATCAAATCTGCTTTAAAGGAACATGTCGCTTTTCTACAGTTTTTTCAAATCAGCTGAAAAAAAAAAAATACCATTTGCACATGGTTGAGTTTTTTTTAATGTTTTTCCATATTGAAGTCAATGGGAAGCTGTTGGCAGTGTTTTGAATGTGGATTATGCAGCAGAAAATGCTGAATCAGTAGCAGATTTTTCCCACGTGAACATAATCTCAGACTACCCGCACATTATGCAGTCCAGCAGCGGGATCCGCATGCAAACAATTGCCATTTGCCAGGCAGCACCTGTACAGGAGCAGCCTGGCAAGCAGTGGTGTTCTGAAGCTCAGTGCACATATATACACAGTAACTGGAGCAAATTCACCCATAGGGCTCATGCACATGACAGGTGTTTTTAGCCCACATCTTATATGCAATTTTTGAGGGTCTGATGCAAACCCATTGACTTCAATGGGGCTGCAAAAGATGGTGCGCTGTCCGCATCCGTATGTCCGTTTTGCAGACCAGCCAAAAAATAGAACATGTCCAATTCTTCTCAGTTTTACGGACAAGGATAGGACCGTCCTATATAGGGCAGAACGGTCCATTCATGCAAAACACACACGGTCGTTATCCGTGTTTTGTGGAATTTGCAATTTGCAGACCGCAAAAATGGCAATGGCCATGTGCATGAGCCCTTAGAACTGTATTTGTGCAAAACTTCACTGTGCCAGTCCCTCATCACTTATCAATAGTCTTTAACTTGTTGTATGCTTTGACTGACCTCGCAAATCCAATTTCAGTTTAAAATAACATTACACAGTACATAGCGGACATAGTACATCAAATGCATGAGAAAAATGCATCAAATTGCCCTATAAATCATATTACATTACATCAGAGAAAAAGATACAAAACAGCTACAAAAATGACCTGTATTTGTAAAGTCTGCAGTGTCTACAGCAGCAGCGAAGTAGATATGATTATAAAAGCGTCATCCACATGCTGCAAACTTGATGTACATTGAGGATTTTAAATGCGTGTCAATTACTTCACCATTTTCAGATGCAAGTTCTATTAAATCTGGCAGGCTGTGCTAGACCCGGCCCCTCCCGCTAAGCCCCAGACCTTTTTTCACTACTTTTACAAAGTGACAAGAAGCTTCAAAAGTCAGAAGTTATCCCACAACTATGGCCTGCGCCATAATTTGCAACTTTTATAGTAGTGGAGTAAAGTCATTAGTAAATGCCCCTCAATGTTCTTTAGCTTTCAAATGGTTAAAAAAAATGTATAATCTTACACTCACCTTGCCACTCAGCCAATCACTGGATGAGGAAGGTCGTCGATGCAGCCAGGGATTGGCTGAGCAGCACTCCCAGCCAATCAGAATCGGAGAGGTGAATATAAGAAATGATCCGTTTAACGTATACAAAAAAACTGATATTTTAAACGGCTGCCTCAGACTGATGCCATACAGTGGCATCCGTTCACCATAGAATTCTATTGCTAAAAAATAGTATACTTTTTTTTTACCATTGTAAAAACACGAATACTTTTTTTTACCGGACAGGATACAAGAACGTGGTGTGCTGCATTTTTGTATGCTTTTTTTCCTAACGTATACATCAAACGGAGGCTTTATATTACTACATAATGTGACACGTCAGATTTGTAAAATGGGGCTCTGTCCTTAAAGCCAAAATAGGTTTCATCCTTAAAGGGAACCTGTCACCAGGATTTTGTGTATAGAGCTGAGGACATGGGTTGCTAGATGGCCGCTAGCACATCTGCAATATCCAGTCCCCATAGCTCTGTGTGCTTCTATTGTGTAAATAAACCGATTTGATACATATGCAAATTAACCTGAGATGAGTCCTGTCCCTGACTCATCTCATCTACAGGACTCATCTCAGGGTAATTTGCTTATGTATCAAATCGGTTTATTTACACAATAAAAGCACACAGAGCTACGGGGACTGGGTATTGCGGATGTGCTAGCGGCCATCTAGCAACCGGTGTCCTCAGCTCTATACACAAAATCCTGGTGACAGGTTCCCTTTAAGGGGTTAACCCACTAAATTCAATTTTAGCATGTGGCTTCAAACCAACGTGACTTGTGACACAGTATCTTACCTGTGCGTGATCTGAGGCGGTGTTCTGTGGAGAGGACTGTTCTGCGAATGCATTAGTGTCAGACTGTACATCATTGTCATTTACTGGTTTGTCGTCATTGCCACCCATCTCACTCTCACACATACTGGCCACATCTGTTCCAACCTCTGTCTCTAAGTCTGTCAATTTGGAACCACAACTGCTCCTGTCCTCTGACGTATCAGAAGGAAATGAAACCTCTTCCACTTTGGACCTTTTACCCTTTGAGGACAGGGGAGACTTGATAGTCCTTGCGTCAGGTTGGGACTCTGCTAACATTACCCCAAGAGGGCAGCAGTGAGCATCGGAAATAATGACATGGTCTTCCTTTTCAGTCATAGTGATTAGCAGCTCTCTACAATGATTGCATCTCTCCGGCACAGGCTTTACTTCTTGTGCAAGTGGGCACTGCACCAGGGCCAGGCTGTGAAATGCACCACATACCACCTGAAGGACAACGCGACCTGCAAGATGCTCCACTTTTTGAGGTTTAGTCACAGGGAAGGTTGAAGTTAGTAATCCAAGCTGACAGCCGCTGCCCCAGGCCCAGATTTCCCTGCTGGTGGACAATGCAAGTGTGTGCTCTTCTCCACATGACAGCTGCAGAACTCGCACCCACAGAGGAGGTGTGCTTTCCTGGTCAGTTACTGGTGATTGGTATAGGCTCTGGTACAGATGGGCGGTTGGCAATTGCACATTGCCCAGCAGTGTTCTCCCCCCACATGTACACCATGCCATTTTCCGTCACTGCTCCATTGTGATAACTTCCTGCAGCAACACATATTACACGGTGACCACTCAGCGCTTTCTCTACTAAAGGGACATCGCAGGGAACATCATCTGCATTCTCCTTCCATGGCTGCTTTCCAAAGCTAAAGACTTCGCCATCTAAAAAAAATAAAAAAAATAAAAATACAGAAAGTACATTTAACAAAACATTCATGTAGCAAGAAAAATTCTCAAAAAAAACTCAAAACAATATGCCAGCACTCCTCTCCCCTCCTTTATTTTCACCTTTCCCTTGGTCCTACTAAGAAATCTTCTGTCCCCCCCCCCTTCCTCCAAGCTCACAGTCCTGCGCCTGGCTGTAAGACAACTGGCTGGGGGTAGGAACCCCCTTCCTCTTCCCTTGCCACCTTTGTTAAGCACACTCCCATTGCTGATCACTTGCCCAAGATGGAACAGACCAGCAGAGGAGTAACCCCTGGGTTCACTGCAGGACTGCTACAAGACTACTTCTTTCAGGCAGAAAATGCTGCAGACAAATATATTTCATTTATTACTAGGTTTAGTGTTAAGTGAATGACACGGTCATTAAAATCTGCAGAGCCAAGGATACAACCAGATAAAGGAACACTACAGCAATAATGCAAGTATTGACTATTATTGTCTATTGCCAAATCTGCAAATATCATTTGCCAAATCTTAAGCGCCGGTTATCAATACTGGTTATAACTGACGTACTAGGCCAGTAGTTAGGACATATATCTGAGAAGCCACGTACCACTTGTGAGCAACAGCCCATGATTTCTTCCCAGGCTGACTTGTTGCACAGATCTTCCTCCCAGTCCATGAAATCGTACTGGTGTAACAGGGGATGACCCCACCTGCCAGACATAGGTTGCACCTCGTTCTTGAACGCCTTCCGATTCTTCTGAACTAATAAGAAATCAGAGATTTTGGTAAAATCCCAAAATAAAAATTGTATAAAATGGCCACCTGAGCCCTCCTCATGGCCGGTAAGCGGATGTATTTGGGGATGTATTTTGTGCTGCTGGCAGTATCTTGTGATGGACTGTGGTATTTGGCTCTGTTGGGGTGGTATAATGTGTCACAATATGGTATTGCTGGCCCTGCCTTCCATCAATTTGGACCCGACTACAAAATGGGGCCACTTTTAGTATTTTTTCCAGGGCCACTCTAAGTTCCCAGTCAGCCCCTGGCTATATGGTTATATTGTGTGATAGAGATCGCACAGTCACACTACATAACATGTTGCATTTGCTATGTATAGCAATTTAGCTTCAGAAGATTCATTTTAATACCTTAAAGGGAATCTCTTACCCCGATTTTGGACTGTTATCTGCAGTAATACATGGTTAGAACTGCAGGTACGGAGTCCAGATCCCCTATTTCTAATTTTCCTACTGCCCCCACCCCGTCAGGCACTCAAAGCTGCACTGAAATCCACAGTCAGGACTGCTGAGATATTCTACCATAATAGAGAGGACTCATGTACACATGTACAGCAGTCCTGACAATGTATTTCAATGCAGCTCTGAGCGCTGACAGCAGGGGAACAGGGGGCAGTAAGAAAATTAAATGTAGTGATCTGGACTCCATATCTATAGTACTGTTCATGTACTGTTGTAGATAATAGTCCAAAATGTGGGTAACAGACTCCCTTTAACCACCAAACACATTGCTGACTGCAGTCCCAGAGAAGACGGCAGAGCAGCTGCAGGTAGGGACGTTTTTTTAATACCAGGATCCTAGCACTTTAGTAAAATAAAAAAACTGGAGAATCTCTTTAGTGCCCAAGTAATCCTAATTGTATTTTCAGCATTGTATTCCAGGACACACTCCCCCTCCCCCCCACCAAATCGAAGTAGCTGTTATGAAGACTTCTTATTTTGTGGTTTTATTGGTACATTTTGGGTTAAAGGGAGTCTGTCACCTCCATATGACCATATACAGCACTTACATGGCTCTGCAGCACACCTATACATGAATGTAATGGTACCTTTGTTATTTTCTTTAGCCTTGCAGAAGCTGGAAAAACGAACTTTGACTCATATGCAACTGAGCACTCGCAAGTGCCCAGGGGCGGCGCTCCATTGTTTCTCCGTCCCGGCGAGGCAGTGCACAGGAGCGGAATCTCAGCCGGACTGAAGGATGATGCAGGGAATAGGAGGGCGGGCATAGGCAATCCAACATTGGCTATGTAAAGGTGCCAGCTGCTTGCTTGGAGGTACAGTGGTAAAGGCAAAACGTTTGCATTTTTTTATTTTTTCAGTTTTTTGCACCACATTAACTCAGCTTTATGGGGTGCGGAGAAGAGGATTTAAGGTGGGCACAGACAAAGAAACATCTTACTATGTGTGGTGGCAGTTGTACCAGGCAGGGCACTACTGCACATGGCAGGACCAGAAGGCAAGTATGCCCCCAGTCAGTGGGTGCGGTGTGGCGATCGGCTTGCAGTTTGTATTTGGCTGTTTTATAGATCAATAAAAGTGGCTTATTCCACATTTGCCATTATTTTTTTTTTGTGTGCCATCTTCTGGCATGGACTGCCATCTTCTCCTTGGTATGCTGATTTATTCAAGCTGCACAATATAATTTACCAAGGGCTACACAGTCAGGCATCCAGCTTCCAGGGCATCAAGTAGCATACATCATTCATAGCCTCCTATTCAAGAAGAAGTGAGAGCTGGCAGCAGGAAAAGAGAAAATGGTGACCTGGACTCATGTACTACCGCAGATAATAGTCCAGAATCATGGCGACAGATTCCCTTTAATCAACAGCGAGTTTATTTTATAGAAATATGTGTATTCTAGATATAGGTTGGCAGAGTGTTTCACAGAATACCTACCTTCCCGCTTGTGCGTCCATGGGTTAGCAGCTGAAATCCATCACAGTCTTACTTCTATTGAGGTCCTTGAAATAATCTGTTTAAAAAAAAAAAAAAAAGAAGAACATAAACCAATGCTGAATCCATAGCTAAAATGCAAAGTATTTGGCAGCACAGTGGAAAACACTGGGCACTCCTGCCCCCCTCACACAGTAAACAGACGCGGCTGCCAGCTGTGTACACCGACATGGACACATTACTGGCAGCAGACCCAGAGATGAGGAGATACTGGATACCCACAGAACAGATACTGCTGAGGAGGTGGGGTGGCTGGCTCTATTACCAACCCCAAAAAGAAGCAGGTAAATGGCTTTCTCACAAAGGAGGGAAACATCTGCTGAACGATATGTGAACCTCTGCCAAATAAATAATCAACTCTCCTTATGCGGAGCCACAGAACATATAAGTGAACCGTGACCAGATTATGTGACTAAAACCTAACCAACAATCACTGATACCACCATGGCGTGGGGGGTAAAAGCATCATAATGTTCTCAGCTAACACAGACCAACTATACTCAGAGCTGCAGAACACCTCATCTCCCCATACTTCCTTCATCCAGAATGGACCACTGCAGAGAGTGGTTCTTAGAGACCATCTGTCAGCAGGATCAATCTTAGGCTACTTTTACACCAGCATTTTTACTGGATCCGGCAGGGTTCAGCAAGAACGCTTCCGTTACTGATAATACAACCGTCTGCATCCGTTATGAACGGATCCAGTTGTATCATCGTCAGAAGACCGTGCAGCCACACAGGATCCTCGTAGGCTTGGGGCCACTACTGGCAATTTAGCTGTTTGAATTCTCCACCAGGTCTGACATCAGCCGTGTAGAGGAGCCAGGGGCCCGCTGGGAGGTACAGTTGCAAAGGCAACTGCACAGGTCCTATTAAAGAGGCTGCACCATTACAAAGGCTTATCCTCTATCCGTAGTATAGGGGATAAGTGTCTTATTGGCAGGAGTCTGACTTCTGGGGCCCTCACAAATCACGAGGACAGTGGTCTGGTGTGGGTTTTGATCATACCCCTTCCAGTGGGAACTAGTGAACATGGATTTGGTTCAAAATCCACACCAGGAATGAACATGCCATAACTTTTTTGCAGTTCCTAAAACCAAAAGGTGAAAAAAAAAAAGGTAGTAAAAAGTTGCAAGGCATCATTTTGTTACTCTTTAATGCTCATGCAACTAAATGTAGGCACAGGTGGCATTTCTATGCCACGCTCACCACTAGGGAGCGGTGGTGGGTGTGATGTGAGCGGGGCCATCCGTCAGATAAATTCACTATCATTTACACCAGTTTCCTTGCGCAAATGACAATTGAAATGCGCCCCAGTCAGGGGATGGCATAGATCTCAATCTACGCGCATGGACTGCCGGAAGATGCGCCGTCATAGATTAATCCAGCAGCGCAGGGGCTATCAAAGACTGGTGTAAAATGCTGATCTTTGATGTCAATGACCCCCATGTAAATTTACCACATGCTTTTCTCATTAAAATCAATTGGAAATGGATTGCATGTGTTTTTCATGCAGATTTTAGGCGCAGAATCCATGCCAAAAAAAAAAGTGAATTACCGGACTGAACCCTGACCCATTCATTTCAATGGATCTGTGCACAAGAGCGTTGTTTTTCACGCATCATCTCTGGTATCAGAATCAGAAAGAAAAAAAAAAAGAAAAAAGAAACGCTGCATGTTCTATACTGTGCGTTTTTCACACAGCTCTGGCTCCATAGAAGTGAATGGGGCTTGTGTGAGAAACGGATGTAATGGGGGACATTTATAAATAATGGTGTAATTTGCAAAAAAAACAAAGTTACAAATCAAAACGGTTGATTTGTTTCACCTCATATATCAAAAGGTGCACACCACTTATAAAATGTGACTTTTTAAAATGTCAACCTGATTATCTGCCTATTTCTCTTGATTTGCAACATTTTAACACCAACAGCACTAAAATGCGACTTTTTTAAGCCAAAATGCGCCATTTCAGCCACCACCTCCTGCCAGACTACACTTGAGACTTTTGAAACATAATTGCGACTTTTGAAGCATATTTGTGACATTTTCACTGGTAAATTGCAACTTTTATTTTACACTTGGGACGTTTTTTGTCATTGTTTTGCTGAATGACAACTTACTGACAAACCCCTAGTTTAGCTCATTTACTTCGTCCTGCTTTAATACTCCCGTCACTTGTTCCCACCACGAGTTGGTTTCACTTCTCATGAATGTGACTTTTTACACAAACCTCCACCACATAAGCGGGCTTCATTGTCTGCAACAATCTGAGACATTTCTGACCATAAGAGGATGATAAATGAGGCGTAATATGCGCCAATTTGATAGCCCCGCCCACTTTGACATTTATAACTCATTTCTGGCGTGATACATTCTTCATGGTCAAAATTCTGGAGAAAACAGTTGATATATTTGGTGCAAATTAAGGCTACTTTCACACTTGCGTTCAGAGCGGATCCGTCTCAGACGGATCCGCTCATATAATGCAGACGGTGGCTCCGTTCAGTACGGATCCGTCTGCATTATATTGTTAAAATATTTCTAAAAGTGTGAAAATAGCCTCAGACGGATCCGTCCAGACTTTCAATGTAAAGTCAATGGGGGACGGATCCGTTTGAAGATTGAGCCATAGTGTGTCATCTTCAAACGGATCCGTCCCCATTGACTTTTACATTGTAAGTCTGGACGGATCCGCATGCCTCCGCACGGCCAGGCGGACACCCGAACGCTGCAAGCAGCGTTCAAGTGTCCGCCTGCTGAGCGGAGCGGAGGCTGAACGCTGCCAGACTGATGCATTCTGAGCGGATCCGCGTCCACTCAGAATGCATTAGTGCTGGACGGAAGCGTTGGTCAGCTTGTGAGCCCCTTCAAACGAAGCTCACAAGCGGACAGCCGAACGCTAGTGTGAAAGTAGCCTAAAACGCCATTCTATTTGGTGCATTTTACGCCATAATTCTCCCCCAATGAGTTATTCTCTGAGGACTGCTAGGAGATGTAGACTGTTACTCTTTAGCTTTTCTTCATGGACGTGAAGAATAGATAAAAAAATGATAGTATCCGCCTGTAAAAAAGCTCAAGAATGAAACTTGCAGAAAACACTGAAGCAAACTGAAGGAAAACAGCAAAGAAATGTGAGGCCTAAGAGAACTCAGCCCATGCACTCCGATGAGGTGCTTTCACACGTGGAAAATATGGCTGCAGAAATCCATGCGATTCAGATAATGATTTCAGTTGTGGAAATTTCTGTTCTCTTGATAGAAAAGCATACTAATATAATAGACCAAAATATACCCCCCTCAATGTGTGGAGCTGGGTAGGGGGAGGGCGGCATGTTTTCATTGCTGTACATGAATGTGAATACCAGATCGATAAGAGCTGCTGCACTAGATACATCCCTGACATACCATCTAGCACTGCTGACCTAAACCGACAGTACAAAATACCGCCAGAGAAAATTAACACAGACGTAACTGCAGGGAAAGCGGTCAATCCAAACCGCACTGCTCGCTTCAGTCAGGCAAATCAATTATGTATGGTACTGAGCAGACTAACATGTAACACAGGGAGATCGGGCAGCACAGCATTATACAACCGCCCTGTAATGTGCAGCAAACTACATGCCCACGACCATATGCATTTTGTAAGCCGTGGATTCACAAACTACGGCTATCGGCGGCGTGCATCCTACACTTTCTGCGGGCCCTTTTGTAGGAATGCCTACTCTTGTCCAAAAGACAGACAAGAAGAGGCCATGTTCTATAATAAGCAGAACAGACACGCGGATGCCATCCGTGCGCCATCTGCCCCATAGAAAAATGTGGATGGGACACGGACCCAATATACGTTTATGTGCAGGAGCCCTTAGCTGTAGGTCTGGGCAGAGAACTTCAGCACACAGAACAAGGGACAACAGATGGAACCCAATTGTTTCTCCAACCATCTGTTGCATGAGGACATGTTCACACGCAGCAGTTGCCCCTGTGGTAAAGGCCTATGTTACATTGCAATGGATGATTTCCAACCCAGACTTGAAAAGCGTTGGATGCAGGGACTGGCTGGGAGCTTAAAGTGGCCCAGGAAAAAAACTAGAATTGGCCCCCTTGTTGTAGGCGGGTCCAAAATGACAAAAGGCAGTGTCAACACAAGGAGTCGGGCCAGGAATACCATATTGCGGCACAAAACACCACCCCAGCAGAAGGAAATACCACAGTGCAGCACAATCTACTGCCCCAGCAGAAGGAAATACCACAGTGCAGCACACTATACTGCCCCAGCAGAACCAAATATCATAGAGCAGCACTTTACCGCCGCAGCAGAAGAAAATACCACAGTGCAGCACAATATACTGCCCCAGCAGAATACCACAGTGCAGCACAATATACTGCCCCAGCAGAATACCACAGTGCAGCACAATATACTGCCCCAGCAGAATACCACAGTGCAGCACAATATACTGCCCCAGCAGAATACCACAGTGCAGCACAATATATTGCCCCAGCAGAAGGAAATACCACAGTGCAACACAATATACTGCCCCAGCAGAATAAATACCACAGTGCAGCACACTATACTGCCCCAGCAGAAGAAAATCCACAGTGCAGCACACTATACTGCCCCAGCAGAACCAAATATCATAGAGCAGCACTTTACCGCCGCAGCAGAAGAAAATACCACAGTGCAGAACAATATACTGCCCCAGCAGAATACCACAGTGCAGCACAATATACTGCCCTAGCAGAATACCACAGTGCAGCACAATATACTGCCCCAGCAGAATAAATACCACAGTGCAGCACACTATACTGCCCCAGCAGAAGGAAATTCCACAGTGCAGCACAGAATACTGCCCCAGCAGAACCAAATATCATAGTGCAGCACACTTTACCACCGTAGCAGAAGAAAATACCACTGTGCAGCACAACATTGTTAAAGATGTGTGAATTTCATTCTATATTTTGTATATCTAGGATTGTAATGAGTTAACTTTTTCTACTTCCAAGTGCCCACCCACCCCCCTCTTTGTTTCAAGACTGGAGAGGAGAGAGAGGGGGGCAAAGAGCTGTGCTGTGGGAAGTGTCTGATTTCTCATCTTTCTACAGGTGTCCAATAGAGTGTCAGGCATTGCCTTATGCATGTACAGGTGGAATGCGTAGGCCAATCATAAGGCTTGATGATATGTATATATTATTCACTGCCTATAGAGAAGCACCTCTTTGAAGTGTCACATATGACGTAGGCAGTATTCTTGTTAGAATAAACTCCATTACAAAATGGCGATGGTAACCAGATGTTTACATTAGTTCACATTCCAAAGTGGTACTCACTGCGCAGATGTTGAAGTGTTATCTCTGTTTCTCTTATCACTTTTTCCTTTTTGACCAATGAAACAATGTTTTAGCCTCAGAGAGGACTGCCCTCTTCTGAAGATTCATATACGCTCAGCCCATGTAATAAAGTTAGAGATTGCTTTGACCAACTTCTGTGTCAGTGTTCAGTCTCTCAGCCACGCGTGGATATTAACCCCTGGGGGGGGGGGGGGGGTACATTGATCTGGAACACTAGAGTGTATCTAAAATGCCCTAATTTAGGGTGGTTTTAACAATATACTGCCCCAACAGAAGGAAATACCACAGTGCCCTTCTGTGGTGGCCTGCGCCAGCTGCCATGTTCTGCCCTCCTATTCCAGTTGCCTCAGGATGGCAATGCAGCTGAATTCAGGAGTCAGGAGCGCACCAGTGGTCGCCTGCCAGGTACATAACTACTTGACGCCGCCAGCTTTAACTCTGGGAATCTCAGATCATTACTTGACTGGCTGGCAGCATCAGCTCACCGAGAATATTCCCTTTACAGCAGGGGTCAGCAACCTCCGGCACTCCAGGTGTTGTGAAACTACACCTCCCATGACTTGTTTGGCTGTTTTCTGAACTCCCACAAAAGTGAAAGGAGCATGCTGAGAGTTGTAGTTGCATAACAGCTGAAGTACTGAAGATTGCTGATCCCCGCTGTAGAGTCTATGGCCAATCTGCCAATCCCCCATTCCCATGCACTGTGCTTCATTCAGATTTAGTTTCAGAAAATTTCTGCAAACAAATCTGCTATGTGTGAAGTGGACCCTTAGAGCTCATGCAGTACAGCGCGTGCACCCCGTGCTGTGGGCCGCAAATATCGGGTCTGCAATGTACAGGCACCATCCATGTGAACGCCATTTGCAGATTTGGGCACGCTGACTTGAATGGGACCCACTCACCCATACAACTCAATAGGGCTAGTCATACATCCGTATGTCCAATCCAAGAGCCTAGCCGCGGGTCCTATTCTTGTCCATTTTTGCTAAGAATATTCCTTTTTACTGATAGGAGCCGAAAAACAATGTACATGGAAGCTATCCGTTTTTTAATAATCCAATTTTTGCAGATTGAAAATTAAATACAGCTTTGTTTACATGAGGTTTTACTGAAATCCTTTACATCAGTAAAAAAAAACCTAAAAAAACTGTTGCAGTGTAGTTGTGCCCTATGTGTCACGCGACTTACTGTTGCGCGACACATGTTATCGTGTAGCCCTAGCCTAAAGGCTCATGCAAAAAATACAGATTGACGTCCGTGTACATTCTGTATTCTGCGGAACGGAACAGCTGTCCCCTAATAGAACAGTCCTATCCTTGTCCGTAATGTGGACAATAATAGGGCATGTTCTATTTTTTTGCGGAACAGAAATCCGGACATAAGGAAACAGAATGCACGGAGTAACTTCAGTTTTTTTTAGCGAACCCATTGAAATGAATAGTTCGCGCATACAGGTCCACAAAAAAAACGGAACGGACACGGAAAGAAAATACGTTGGTGTGCATGAGCCCTTAAGATGAAAACAGCAGATGCTTCTTTATGGGAGACATGGATTTTCAGCAGATCATAACGTGTATATAACATCATTGTTCCCAACAGTTCAGGTTATGGTACACTGCAACTCCGGGGCAACGGAACGGACATACGGATGCGGATAGCACACGATGTGATGTCTGCATTTTTTGCAGACCCATTGAACTGAATGGGTCTGCATCCTATCCGCAAAAAAAAATGGAACGGGCACGGAAACAAAATACGTTCGTGTGCATGAGGCCTTATTCTGACGTTCAGTGTTCGGTCGGTGATTTTGAGCCAAAACCAAGTGCAGCTACAGAACAGGTGCAGATCATTCCCTTATACCGTATGTCTATGTAGGCTCCAGTATTTACGCCAGTCTACGATACCCCCTGCACTGCCAGTAGATGTCCAGGCCTCGTCATAAATTAAGCGCATGCTCCGGTAGTCCATGCGTCTAAACAGAAATTTACGGCAGCTAAGAGCTTCCGCAGACTCCATCATCCACACTTAAAAACTGACATAAATGAAACATGCTGGGACCGCTGGCTGTGCCCCTTTTCTGAAGTGGGAATGGCAGCATACAATTGTCACTTGCAAAAATATTTTGGCGCAACGGCGTTTAAAAAGTTGCAAACACTGGATCTGTGATTTTTTTTAAGCCAGAAAAGTGCTGTTGGGGGACGGGGGGGGGGGGGTGATAAATTATTGTGTCAGAGGCTGACTGACGAATGTGAACGAATTTCATAAGCGGAAATTCGCTCATCTCTAAGGGCTGTTTCACACGAGCGGATGCCGTGCGTGGCATCCGCTCCGTGAAAGAGTGCCAAGACCCGATGCGGACATCAGAGGCACGGAGAATTAACATGACTGATAATGCTCCGTGCCTCTGCAGTCTGCATCGGGTCTTGGCACTCTTTCACGGAGCGGATGCCACGCACTGCATCCGCTCGTGTGAAACAGCCCTTAGAGATGAGCGAATTTCCGCTTATGAAATTCGTTCACATTCGTTTGTTGATAAAAGGTAAATTGCGTTATGGATTCTGTTACCACGGACCATAACGCAATTCTATGACGGAATTTATAACAGAATGCCTTTAGAGGACTCCCCTGCATAACGGAAAAGGGACGGATCCGTTTTGCAGCCCATAGACTTCTGTTATGACGGAATGAATAACAAAATGCCTCTAAAGGTATTCTGTTATGCATTCCGTCATACAATTGCGTTATGGTCCGTGGTAACGGAATCCATAACGCAATTCACCTTTTAACCACCAAAACGATGAGTGAACGAATTTCAAAATATGAAATTTGCTCATCTCTAGTCACCGTCATTCGGGAATTAGGACAGTATTCAGAATGAAAGTGCATTAGTAAGTTTCATTAATTTTCATTTGTGCAACAACCAAATACGATTTCCTGACTCTGGACATCCCCTTTAAAAAGGGGTTTTCTGGGAATAATTAACTATGGGCTGAAGGTTTTCTACTACACGGGCCCCGCTCACTGTATATAATCTTATCTATATTTGTAGGCATTGTTAATATAGTTTAGGGTAATCGGCGCCTGTATACTTACAAGCGCTCGTAGCAGAGAGGAGGCAGGCCGGGAGGACGGGCGCTGGCAGCGTGAGTCACTACATCACGCGCCTGCGCTGCCCACTTTATGAATGAAGCAGGCGGCGTGGGTGCATGACGTAGTGACTCACACTGCCAGCGCCCGTCCTCCCGGCCTGCCTCCTCCCTCCTCTGAGAGCTTGTAAGTACGGTATACAGGTGCTGATTACCCTGAACTTTCATATATATATTTTATATATTAACAATGCCTACAATTATAGATAAGATTATATACAGTGAGCGGGGCCTGTGTAGTAGAATACAGTCACTGCACGGGCCCCGCTGTCATTATAAAACCAGATGCGACCCCCACCCCCTGTATTGGGGTCATTCGCACCACAGGGACACTATTACAGGGGGGGGGGGAATCTGTGGATGACACATAGCATAAGATGCTATATATGCATCACCCACAGATCCCCCATAACAGTGTCACCCACAGATCCCCCATAACAGTGTCACCAACAGATCCCCCATAACAGTGTCACCAACAGATCCCCCATAACAGTGTCACCAACAGATCCCCCATAACAGTGTCACCAACAGATCCCCCATAACAGTGCGCCATCCACAGATCCCCCATTACAGTGCGCCATCCACAGATCCCCCATAATAGTGCGCCATCCACAGAGCCCCCATAATAGTGTCATCCACAGACCACCACTAGTTCAAAACCCACCAAAAGCACACCTTTTGGTTCAAAATATTTTCTTATTTTCCTCCTCAAAAACCTAGGTGCGTCTTATGGGCTGGTGCGTCTCATAGGGTGAAAAATACGGTAATTATTGTGTTCACATACCACTTATTTAATAAGATTCCGTCCATAGCAACCGCTCCTCACAAGACTTTTTTCTGACTATCTTCTCAAGATGGCCGCCGATGCCCATACCCTGAGGCTAAGACCTTCCTCCCCAACTACCCAGAATTCATTTGGCTCCTCTCGGGAACGCGCAGCCTGACCCCAACCAATCGGCTTTCACCAGACTTAAACACGCCCTCTTCCTCCTGAGTAGTTGATTGCAAATTTTTATCGCAACTTTTTATCGCAAATTTTATTGCGAATATCGGCACTATCCCGGTCCTACGGGAGCGCGCACGCAGCGTTCGGGACTGCCTACTACTAAGTCCTCCGTCTTCTGTATATAGAAGATAGGAGACGGAGGACACCTAGCAACACTGTTTTAGCCTCTGAAATTCCTGGGGGAAGAAAGAACATGCTGCAAATACTAGGTAAATCAATACCTATACAAAAGTAATAACTAGGGAACTAAGGTAAACTTAGTCAGACCAATCCAATTACATAAATAAATAAAAATATGACATTTACCCTTTAAGAAAACTTCATGATAAATATATTCTAATACCTTACATTAGTTATAATGGCTTGTTTTGCTTAGGGAGCAAAGATTAGAAGAAACAAAATGGCTGCTGTCATATTAGTACACACAAAACCTGTCCTAATCACACAGCAGAACAAGTTACTTCACAACACTGAGCTAAAGAGCTGCCTCAGCCTCCTCTCTGCTCTGCTTGTCAGGGATTATGATTCTGAATACAGATAACAAGATCTTTAGCTGAATCTCTATTGGAATTGAGTTCATGAGCAGATGTGGCTAATAGGGATCGACCGATTATCGGATTTACCGATATTATCGGCCGATATTCAGGATTTTGAACGTTATCGGTATCGGCATTTATTTTGCCGATATTCCGATAACGTCCTGGGAACACAGATCGCGCTGCTGACAGCGCTCTCCGTGTTCCCTCAGCAGCAGCACAGGAGAGAAGAAGCAGTGTCTCCTCCCCCTGTGCTGCTGCTGCCGCTCCAGCGAATGGGAGGACAGGGGACAAAAGGAGGGGAGGAGCTATGGCCACTGCGCCACCAATGAAGCTTAATCTCACATTAATTCATATACAGGAGGCGGGAGCTGCAGGATCACATAGCCTCTATGAGCTGTAGCTGCGATCTGCGGTAGTTAACTCCTCAGGTGCCGCGGATCGCAGCTACAGCTCATAGAGGTCGGGAGCCGGCTATGTGATCCTGCAGCCAGCTCCCGCCTCCTGTATATGAATAAATGTGAGATTAAGCTTCATTGGTGGTGCAGTGCGCCCCCCCAAGCCCCCCAGTATCAGACATTGGTGGCGCAGTGCGCCCCCCTTCCCCCCCCCCCCCAATATTAGGCATTGGTGGCGCAGTGCGCCTCCCCCCCAAGCCCCCCCAGTATTAAGCATTGGTGGCGCAGTGCGCCCCCCCTCCCCCCCAGTATTAAGCAGTGGTGCGCCCCCCCCCCCTCCCCCCCACCCCAGTCGCAGTGCGCCCCCCACAGGATTCCCTCTCCCCTGCTCCTCCGATCGGAGCCCCAGCAGTGTAATGCTGGGGCTCCGATCGGTGACCATGGCAGCCAGGACGCTATTGAAGCCCTGGCTGTCATGATAAGCTCCATGCTGCTGTGTGCACAAAGCACACAGCAGCAGGGACAGTGTGAGCTCCTATTCACCCTGATAGATCTCTATCAGGGTGAATAGGACAAGGGTTCTAGTCCCTAAGGGGGCTAAAAGTTAGTTTAAAAAAAAAAAAGTAATAAAAATAAAAACATCAAAATATTAAATATAAATGAAAAAGAAAGATTTACAAAAAAAATAAAAATACACATTAACAATAAACATTAATTTTCAGCAGATTTGTGGGAATTTTAATTTTTTTTTTCAAAAATGAAAATTCCCAGAATATCGGTATAAATTATCGGCTATCGGCCTGAAAGTTCACAAATTATCGGTATCGGTATCGGCCCTAAAAAATCAATATCGGTCGATCCCTAGTGGCTAATGAGCAGCAGCACTTGTATGCAGTCTCCATTACCACAGTCTGTCCCGTCTGTCCTCTCTGTACTTCATGTCTCCTCATCAACTCCAATTCTACAGAGGTTCAGCTAAATATCATATTAAACTGTATTCAGGATCATAATCCCTGACAGTCAGAGCAGAGAGGAGGATGAGGCAGCTCTTTACCTCAGTGTTGTGAAGTAATCTGTCCTGCTGTGTGATTAGGACAGGTTCTGTGTGTACCAATAGGACAACGGCCATTTTGTTTTTCCTAATTATTGCTCCCCAGACAAAATGAGCCATTATAACTAATGAAAGGTATTTGGGAATATATTTATAATAAAGTAATATTTACGTACTTTCATTTTCTTATTTCCCAGAGAACCCCTTTAAGGGGTATTCCAGTTATGTAAAGTTATCCCCTCACTATTCTCTGGAACTCCTACCAATCTGATAGTTATCCCCTATCCTGTAGATAGAGAATAAATTCACATAACCGGAATACCCCTTTAAGGTATAATCACACGTGGCAGATTTGTTGCACCATTGCTGCCAAAAATACACCGGTAACTTTCAGCTGTAGAGATTTCTGCCACAAATCTGCCCTGTGTGAATCCACCTTTAGGCCTCGTTCACCTGACAGCCAAATTTGGTGTAGATGTTTTCAATGAGAGGCTGCCATTTAGGCAAGGGCTACATGGCGACACCTGTCGCAGCCAGGATCGCTGAGCAGCGGTGATCCCTTACAAATGAACGAGATCGCCACGGCAGTCGCAAGAAGTCCAGCCGTGTAGGATTTCTTGCGACTTCCGCAGCGATCCCACTCATTTCTATGGGATCACCGCTGCTCAGCGATCCTGTCCGCGACAGGTGTCGCCATGTAGCCCTAGTCTTACAGCCACATCATATCCTGTGTTGGCGCTGTGCCATGAACGGCAGCGCCACCTCCAAATGAAAACAATGGGATGCGGACAAAATCCATGCCAAATTCTGTTGCCGAAAGCCACCATTTGAACAGGGTTTTAAAGGGGTTATCCGAACTATAAAACATGCCCCCCAATGCCCGGGCCCCTCATGTTTTTATCCGCACAACGGGGAGAGGTGGCGGTCGTACAGGGAACCTGAGCGACGCGGATGTCGGGGAGCAGGGTACGTTTAATCTATATAAGGGGCCCGGACATTGGGGGGCATGTTTTATAGTTTAGATGACCCCTTCAAGATCACAGAGGAGGAGAAAATGCCTCTTGGCGACACAGGAGCAGGTTATTAGGAGAAGGCAGAATTTCTGGATGACCAGGGAGTTGGGGGAACACACCTGTAGGGCGGTCATGGGGGATGTACCGGATGTCACCCACCTTTCAGCCGGGGTATACTGGGGTCGCTCTATTTCCCAGTATACCCCATCGGAATAGGAATCTCACCATATATAACTGCACAGGCTCTAATAACGCATTTCGTAACACGATGTCATCAGAACTAGTGTGAATGTGGGGGGAAGAACCGCACAGTGTACACTGCAGGCAGCTATGTATTCCCGGCACCGTCACCACTGATAGAGAAAACGAAACAGCGGCAGTGCGGTAGGTACATTCCCGGGACGTGCCCCGGTCACACAGCAGCACCCTGGCCTGCGGATTACAGAGCCGTGTGACAACCGGGCTCCAGAGGCACATGGCCGCTCATAAACAACGCGGGACGCAGGCCTGTGACTCCCCGAACTCTCCAGCCACACGGCACCCACCTCACCTCACAGGAATCCCGGCGACGCTTCTTGTTGTCAGCCGCACTGACAGCCTGTTCGGGGTCAGCTGACCCGAGGGGCGGGCCATGGGAAACAGAATAGGGGCGTGTTTTTACAGAGGGGCGGGGCAGGGGAGACCTTGAGGTTGTAAAGCACGTTATGAATAATGGAAAGGAGAGCGACGGAAAGCGCAGAGGGACAAAAGTCATAGGTATTAGCTTTGGACTGGGAGGAGGGGATTCCAAGAACTACTACAAGGGTGACGACGTGACGTGAGAGAGTGTCCTGGGGGTGAGATTTATCAACTGGTGCCTAGGAGCTCGGAGAAATGAAAGGTGGAAGCTGATTGGTTGCTATGGGCAACTAAGCTAGTTTTACTTTAACCACTTTTGATAAATTGTCCCCCCAAGTTCATCCATATGAAGTCAGGTGGCTAGTTGAAGCGGATGCTATACAAATTATTCTAAAAACTTCCCAGGTGAGATTTTTTAATTTTTTTTTTTGCACAGAGAAGAGAAGGAGGCATTAGTAATTCTTGGGGCACTAATAGGGGCATTACTATTATTGGGAGCACTAATGGGGGCATTAATATTATTGTGAAGCTCCAATGGGGGCATTAATAATTCATGGGGGTGCTAGTGGAGGGGGGCACTAATGGGGGTATTATTTCGGGGGGGGGGGGGATTAATATTGAAAGGCACTAATGGGGCCTTAATATTATTGGGGGACACTAATGGGGGCATTATTAATTGGGGCATTATTAATTCGGGGGGGGGGGGGGGCACTAATGGAGGCATTACTATTACTGGGGGAGGGGAATAATGGGGGCACTTTTAATACTGGGAGCTACATTATGACATAGTGACTTAACACCGCTCCAAATTCAGGACAGTTGGTAATTATGTTACTAATGTCAACTGATAATAGTAAAGGACCCTTAAAGAGGTTGTCCAATCTTGAAGCCGAAAACCCCTTTGATGCAGACCTGTGCCCCTGCACATGAAAAAATTGAGGCTCACCTGTCCATGGCCCTGCTGCTGCTCCATTCTTCACAGGACCAGGAAGTGCCTGGGTCCCATGACCGCTGCAGCCAATCACAGGCCTCAGAGAGCAAACACAGGGAGAACATACAGGGCAGATTTATCATTAGCTCAAGTCAAAATAATGGAGTGAAAAAGTTGCAAATTTTTGCGCAATCGCTAAAACTGCGCAAAAATGTGTGACTTTTATTGGCTCTGCGCTATGCTCGCCAGTTTTCTGAAAGTAGGTGTGTTTTTTATGTAAATGAATCTCTAGACAGATTTACTATTGCGACAATTTAGTGGCAAAAAATGGCACAATTTCACTCCAGTGAGAACCATGCTTATCTTATGCAACTTTTTATTAGAACATGCGACTTTTGTAAAGCCGCTTACTGAAGGATAAACTGCTACCGTCAAACCACATTTATCACAGCATTAAAGGACCATTAATAAATCTGACGTAGCCAAAAGTGACTTTGGACATATGTAAAAGTGGAGTAAGATGGAAGTGTAATGATAAATCTGGCCCACAAGCTCCATGCAGATGTTGTCCTTGGTCGGATACTAACACTTTTGTCTAGAAATGGTACTCCAGTTTTCTGCCCACCGTACCTATTGGTGTGGCTTTGGGACTTTTTTTTGAGACTTTTTAAAAAGTCCTAGTCATAAATCAGCAGTGAAACTCATTAACATAGCAAAATACTTTTGTCGTGTAAAAATGCAAAAAGTCACAAAATGAGTGTGCAAGGGACCTCAAAAAGTCACAAAAGCTCTATTTTGCGACTTTTTGAAGACAGAAATTCCAGAGTGCGATAAATTCCCCTGTAGGCAGAAAATCCAACTGTAGGCAGAAGGAGTAGACCTGTGATTGATGGGGAGTCGTGCTATTATTTGCCGTACAGATTAATGCATTCCTTTTCCATGCAGAATGCAATGTTGTGAGAGCTTCAAGAGGGTCAGATTTGGGTGTGTGGCCATTGACTTTGACAAAGTACCCCACTCAAAGGTGCCACAGCGCAGTTCAAAGAAACAGAACTTTACTCTGGTGTCTATAAAGCGTAATGGTTACAAACAGTGGCACTAGGCTTGCAGTCACAAATAGGCACACAGCTTGGCAGTAACAAGTAGTGGCACACAGTTTGGCATGTGCAGTCTCTAAGGGTGGGTTCACATCACGTTTTATGCCTTTGATGTATACGTTGGAATAAAAAAAGGATACAAAAGCGCAGGACACCACTCTTTTGTATCCCCCAGAGTCCGGTAAAAGAAAAGTATACATTAACATATCCGTTTTTTTTTTTTGTTTGTTTGTTTTTTTAAATAATGGAACTCTATGGTTAACAGATACAACTGTATACGTTTTTTTTGTATATGTTAAACGGATGGGAAAAAACATGATGATAAGTACACAGCTTGGAGGTACAGTCTGCTTGGCAGTTGCAGTTAATGGTACTTAGTTTGGCCACACAACTTGACAGTACAGTTCAGTTTAGCTCACAGAGCAACTCACAGTATACGTTTCTGCAGGGTCCTCCATGATAGCTTGGTCACCTTTTCAGGCTGAGGTGGCATGGCTACCACCCCCTCGCTACATGCACACACTGGATGTGGTTGGAACCACACACAGGTCTCAGAGGAGTCTCCTCTGCCAACCCAAGGAACCACAGACAGGACAGACTAATATATATATATTATATTCAGTATATAAATGTGCGTCATCAGAGACAACCCCTTTAAGAGGAATATACTAGTGACAAGGGCTTTCTTTATGATATTAAAGGCATTGTCTCACTTCACCTTTTTACGTTCCTCACCAGCCCCAGAGTTTCTAATTTCCTGCCACTTTGGTGGACAAAACCCATATATGAAAGTGACAGACCTAACAAGCGGTGCCCTGATGACGTCATCCCACCTCTTGCTACTCCTCAGGCCATAACAGAAGTTTTCATTAGCAGCATCAGTAGTATAACAGCTGCAGATCTACGGCCCTGGAACTGTCCTAGTGAATGATAATACACTGCAGAGCGATGGCTGCACCAGGAGCTGCCATGTATATGCAAATGTGGGCCCGCCTCTGAGGATCCTGGCCACCAGCGTAAGCATAGAAAAGAATTGCACTGCACAAGTGCAACCACCGCTTCTAGTTCACACCCGACCACGAACAGTAAACTAAGAGGAGGAAGAGGGAGCCAAACAAATAAAGAAAGCACTTTAGAAAAAAGTGCTGACTTTTCTGGTATTCTGCAGGACAGTAGGCAGTTAATGAGATGAGAATACCTTTTTAATGGGCTTGTGTAGATTTTATTATAAAGGTGTTAATAAAGGGAAACCTCCTTCGTAACCCTCTGCTGTAATTTGTAGCCTGGAGCCATGTGTTGAGTTTGCCAATGCAGCTCCTAATGTAGGTGGGTGGGATCAATCTGTCCAGCTCCATTGAACAAACTAGAGTAACGCGTTTTGTTCTGCTCTGTTGAATAGGACTGACAGATTGAGTCAGAGCAGAGTCATATTTGGCAGCTATTTATGTAGCCATGATATTTTTATTAGATTGTATGAAGCAGGGTAAATCTGGACACAGTTGGACTAAAACACCTGTTCCTTAATTTAGCACAAAGGAGGAGATTTATCATAGACCGGTGCTTTACACCGACCATTGACATCTCCTGCGCTGCCGGATGATGCACCTAATTTATGACAAGGTGCAGACCTCATCATACACTCACCTAAAGAATTATTAGGAACACCTGTTCTATTTCTCATTAATGCGACTATCTAGTCAACCAATCACATGGCAGTTGCTTCCATGCATGTAGGGTTGTGGTCCTGGTCAAGACAATCTCCTGAACTCCAAACTGAATGTCAGAATGGGAAAGAAAGGTGGGCTACAACAGCAGAAGACCCCACCGGGTACCACTCATCTCCACTACAAATAGGAAAAAGAGGCTACAATTTGCACAAGCTCACCAAAATTGGACTATTGAAGACTGGAAAAATGTTGCCTGGTCTGATGAGTCTCGATTTCTGTTGAGACATTCAAATGGTAGAGTCCGAATTTGGCGTAAACAGAATGAGAACATGTATCCACCATGCCTTGTTACCACTGTGCAAGCTGGAGGTGGTGGTGTAATGGTGTGGGGGATGTTTTCTGGGCACACTTTAGGCCCCTTAGTGCCAATTGGCCATTGTTTAAATGCCACGGGCTACCT
This sequence comes from Bufo gargarizans, assembly GCF_014858855.1. Classification (NCBI taxonomy): domain Eukaryota; kingdom Metazoa; phylum Chordata; class Amphibia; order Anura; family Bufonidae; genus Bufo; species Bufo gargarizans. The sequence goes on from NC_058087.1 coordinate 73,567,389, forward strand.
GGGCATTGTTTCTGACCATGTCCATCCCTTCATGACCACCATGTACCCATCCTCTGATGGCTGCTTCCAGCAGGATAATGCACCATGTCACAAAGCTCGAATCATTTCAAACTGGTTTCTTGAACATGACAATGAGTTCACTGTACTAAAATGGCCCCCACAGTCACCAGATCTCAACCCAATAGAGAAATTCCAGTCTTGATAAATTCCCTCTTTTTGAATCCATCTGTGGTTTCGGCTTCAAAAACTGAATAAGAAAACCCTGAACAAGGCAAAACTCTACTAAAGTTCAAGGAGTTGTCCGGCCTTGGAGCAAACAATTCCAGAAGTCCTCCCCATCCAGCCAAACATAAAAAAAAAACTATTCACCTGTCCACGGCCCTGCACTGCTCTCTTCCCAGTTGTCTCCTGTCCGTGCAGGACCAGGTAGCAGCTTGGTTCCGTGACGCTAATCACAGACCTCAGCAGTGATGTACCATTCAAGCCATTGTGACAAGAGGCCTGTAATTGGCCACAGCAGTCATTGGACAAAGATCATTTCTGGTCCTGCGGGGACCAGAATCGGCCAGGAACAGAACAAGGCAGGAACCTGGACAGTTAAGTGGGTTTATTATGTTTAGAAGGACAGGAGAGGACCCCAGGGTTGTCAGCTCCAAGGCCGGACAACCCCTTTAAAGAGACTGGCTTATAGGATAGGATATTAGATAACCACCAGATATGCTAAGTACTGATAGATCTTTGCAAGTCCTCAGCAGTGCTGTAGTCTAACAATGAGAACCCTTTAATCTGAAGGGTTTAAAGGGGTATTTCTGTTAGAAAAAGTTGTCCCCTATCCATTTGGTACGGGATAACTATTAGATTGGTGGGGTTTGAGGGGCAACATACCCCAAAATAAATGGATACTCAATTCATTCTATATGGTAGCACTGGAAATAGCCAAGCTCTCTACTGGACTATCTCCAGCAATCACATAGAGATTGAATGGAGCAGCAGTGTGCATGCTGGAACTGCCACTCCATTAATTTGGGTGTATGGGCAGTCGTGTACCGCTAATAGAGGCAGACCATGCAGCTGCTATGGGGCCTGTGGAGGAAGGGGGCCCAGCCCTGCAGAAAAGCTCTGCCCCATTACATAGCTAAGTGTGAAAACCTAGCTAGCTGTGCAGAAGGACCTGCGATGATGTCATCAGCATGTGATCAGAGCAGCCATACAGAGTTAGTAGTTTTGGAGCTGAAGGACCTGTGATGTCATGTGACCAGGGCTGGGAGATGGAGCTCAGCGGTAGAGTGGAAAATGTAATGAAGCTACATGGGTAGAAACTTCTGTGTGTGCCTGAAAGAGAGGTGAGTGGTGTCCTGGGATAGCCCATAACATCCTATGAACAACCTGTTGGAGCTCTCTGGATCCAGCATTGCTAGAAGTTATTGGAGCGCCCACTGTATCCATTGCACCCAGAGAGCTCCAGCAGGCCGTACTCTGCTGAAACAGCTTGCTGGAATTAATGCTGGCAGTGTGAAACAGGCCTAAACTAGTTATGATGAGACTTGTAGTGCTCTTATCACTATTATGATGTTCTGCAGCAGCTGAGGTGTGTATTAGGCTTTGTTCACATCTGCGTTAGTGACGTTCACCGTTCTGCTCTATCATAGGAGCACAACATCGAAAATCACAGTAGTGCCATATCTGACGCATCCGGACATGGGGGCATAATTCAGATTCTTGCTATGGGGCCTAATGATTTTTATGTACGTCCGTGGTCCTTCTCCCACCATTCTAGTAATTATAACTTCTTACAACCAGGAATACCCCTTTAGCCACTGAAGTTGTGGTGGTCCTCCTTCTTTCCATAGTCTGTGGCATGCTGCTATTCTGGTGATAGTAACCATGCTCATGTCTCTCTGAATTCTGTTTATTCAGTTCTTCTGTGGCAGGGGGTGGGCATGTACCCTCAGCCCATATTTAGTAGATAGCTGATGAGTGACCACCCTGCATGTCCACACTTCTAGTGCCACGTGTATTGGCTACGTCGGAAAAAAAGGTTTGGACAGCAAAATAAAGCAAATACTGTATCTATCTGTCTAGAAAAGATTGTGGTATCTGACGACTAATTATAAAGTGATTCTCACCTTGAAGCATTGCTTCTATGAAAATGATTATTCCAGATCACCATACAGCGGCACAGGGTGTCCTCTGTACAGCCTCCTGTGCATGGCCTCCTCTGCAGAAGAATTTATACAGGTGAAGATATGCCAATGTTATTTGAACCGCTGGAATGCAGACATCATCTTGGCACAAAGCTACCTATATCTCAGATCTGAGGCCACATTCTTTGTAGAAGATTTATTGTACAAGTCTCATTAAGCAACGCGTTTCAGGGCTCCAGGGTCCCCTTTTCAAATTACAAACAGGACACTTGACAAATTCAGTTAATGCCTACTGAGTCTTGGGATAGGTTTAAGCATCAGTAGACAGATCCAGCACTATAAATATTTTTTTTAATAATTTTTTTTTTACCACAATGTGTCAAAAAACAGGCTGTAACCAAAATATGTTTTTGAGCCAAAAAATATATTGCTAAAGTCCTAGCACTGTCACACCCTGTCACTGCACTGCAGACTATCAGATATCTTCCAGGATGTGGACTTACCGACATGCCTCGTTTGCAGGAAGGCATATATTTACCTGTACAATATGTGCTTTACTTTCTAGGTATTTTAGTTTTGTGGTTACAGATTGTGTTGTAGTCTCCATTTTAGGCTACTTTCACATCTGCGTTTTCCTTTTCTGGTTTTGAGATCCGGCACAATTAATTTTAATGGGGACAGAGAACTGAAGGGAGTCCACCAGAATGCATTCTGTTCCAGTTTGTTGCGCTCCCATCCCGAACACAAAACCTCTGTAAGCAGACTAAACGTGCCGCACTTGTAAATCAATGGTGCTGGATCAGTTTTTTCCGGACACGGTATGTTCATTTTCGATGTAATACAACTGGATCCGTTGTGAACGAATGCAGCGGTTGTATTGGGCTAGGGCTACACGGCAACATGTGTCGCACCAATGTCGGTCAAATTTTTTTAGAATGAGTCTATGGTGTTGCACTGCGACATGCTGCGACTGCGCCACGACAGTAGCAAAAAATGCATCCAAGATGGATTTTTCTGCAACTGTCGCGTCACAGCATGTCGCAGTGCGACACCATAGACTATCATTATAAAAATTGCTGCACGACATTGGTGAGATATCAATGTTGCGCGACACATGTTGCAGTGTGGTTGTGCCCTATGTGTCGCGCAGCCCTAGCCTTATTCATACAGATGTGTTTTGCTGTGGTTTTGAGATCTGGCATGGGACTGCAAAAACGCATATGTGAAAGTAGCCTTTTATGGTTAATACAACTGCAATCGGACCTGTTTACTCTACAAAGATAATAGGAACCATTCTGCATCACTTTGCAACCCTTCCACTAAAGCTATCCATACACATTAGGCTACTTTCACACTAGCGTTTTTTTGCGGATCCGTCATGGATCTGCAAAAACGCTTCTGTTACCATAATACAACCGTCTGCATCCGTCATGAACGAATCCGACTGTATTATGTCTTATATATCCATGACTAATCCGTCATGAACACCATTGAAAGACAATGGGGGATGGATCCGTTTTCTATTGGGTCAGAGAAAACGGATCCGTCCCCATTGACTTACATTGTGAGTCAGGACGGATTCATCTTGCTCCGCACCACATCGCGGACAGAAAAACCCTGCTTGCAGCGTTATTCTGTCCGCGATGGGGATGCAACCAAACGGAACAGAATGTATTCTAGTGCATTCCGTTTCATTCAGATAGATTTGTCCCCATTGACAATGAATGGGGACAAAACTGAAGCGTTTTCTTCCGCTATTGAGACCCTATGATGTGAATGTGAAAGTAGCCTAAGTCTAAAGTTGATTAAATGGACGATTTCAACCAAAATGATTGTTCGTCTGGATTGTTTTAGCGAAGACTGGGTTCACACGTTCTGTTTGCGAAACCCTACCCTCCCATGGCTACCAGTGGTTACATGATTTTGTGGGTAAAGCTGAGGTCTTACCTTCAAAACCTTGCGGCTATTGGTCACTGCGGTTGGATGGAGTATCAAGCACATTTGGTAGCCCGAACATGTTATCTTAGCCCGGCTGATGCAGACCATCATTATCTGAAAAGAAGTTGGAGGAATTTAAATTTTTTGTCCGATTGACAAAAATCTTTTTTTCAAAGTCTGTGGGCAAAAGAGCATTCTGCTCGGTGACACATGTGACATATTTGAACAACTGTAACTATCAGTTTGGACTAAAGCCTGCATGGCTGTAACTGCCTGAGCATTCACTAGATCAGGGATACTCAACCTGCAACTCCCACCATGTCCTGCTGTAGACTGATAGCTGGAGGCTGTCTGGGCACGCTGGGAGTTGTAGTTTTGCAACAGTTGGAGGGCCGCAGGTTGGGCATGCCTGCACTAGATGATGGTTCGTTCTATCTAATGTGTATGACCAGTTTCATACAGGGAAGTATGGTGCAGTTTTGGTTTTGTTTCTTAAGACGAAGACAGGAGGAAATCTTTAGTGTTATGGCAACATGGGAGGATTTTCTGTAGCAGAATTTGTGCATTTCCATAGCAAAATCTGTGGCTAATCTGTATGTGTTATGTGTGAGTTCGTTGCAGATTTTAAAGGGCATCTGTCAGCAGATTTGTATCTATGAAACTGACTAACCTGTTCCATGTGCACTTGGCAGCTGAAGACATCTGTGTTGGGCCCATGTTCCTATGTGCCCACGTTGCTGAGAAATGTGGTGTTTTAATATATGCAAATTAGCCTCTAGGAGCAATGGGGGCATTGGCGTTACTCCTAGAGGCTCTGCTCTCTCTGCAACTGCCGCACCCTGTCCACTTTGATTGATAGGGTAAGGCATCACACCTGTCAATCAAAGTACAGGGGGCGCAGCAGTTGCAGAGAGAGCAGAGCCTCTAGGTGTAAAGGCAACACCCCCCTCAGAGGCTCATTTGCATATATTAAAACCTCATTTTTCTCAACAATGCGGACAACATATGAACATGGGACCGACACAGATGCCTTCAGCTGCCAAATGCACATGTAACAGGTCAGCCGGTGTCATAGGTACAAATCTGCTGACAGATGCCCTTTAATGTGGCTTTTCTGTGGATTTCTTCTTGCACTATAAGTAAATCCACGTTCATTTTTTTTCACAGCGTGTGGATTTTGTAGCATATCCACTTTGCTAGTACGGTAATACTGGGTGAATTTTTCTCCTACAATTCCACAACAGTATATCTGCATTAAATGCACCATGCGTAAACATAAAGAATAAAGGAAATACTTGTCATGAAAGGTAGGGAACAGTGTAGCCCTGTACTTTATCCCTATCACTGTCCCTACCTACTATCCCTACTAAATGGCGGCCCACAACCTGGTGACTGTCCCTGACTTGGCTAAGTTCAGGGGCCTAAACCAAATGGGTTAAAAGAGTAGTCAGATAGAAAGAGGTCAAACCCACCACTAGGACCGGATCAGAATCTAAAAGCTAAGTCAAATACACAGCAGAGTGAAATCAGGAGATAACATCTAATACCAAACAGTGTCCAATATCAAGCAAGGTCCAATAACAAGCAGAGTCAAATAGCAGGAAGTCATGTCAGAGGCAAAGTATAACAGACAGAGAAACAGGCAAAGGGTCAGCGATCCAGAGTTACAAACACTAAACCAGCTAGTGAGGCAGAAATACCAGTAACAGGCAACTGTGGTCAGCACCTGCCTGTTTAAATACCCTGCCCCCAGGAAGCATGTGACGCCGGTGCTGAGCCTGATTGGTTCCAGGTGACCTGCCCCACTGTTAACTGTGCTGGTTGCTGTAGCCATGGAGCAATGCCAACAGCTAAGTACATGACAATACTTTAGTTTCTTTACACCCAGTCCTTATACTGGCTGGGATCCCCAAAATCACTAGTACAGGGGTCTTGTGTGTGAGGTATTTCAATGGAGTGGAGCAGTTAAAGGGGTTATCCAAGACAAAAAAATGCCCCCCATATGCCCGGGCCCCTCACACTGAATCTACTTACCTGGATCGCTCGCGATACTAGGGAGGCTCATCCCCATCACCGCTTGCCATTGGCTGCCCTACCTGACCCCACATGTTTTCATCCGCACACGGGGAGAAGCAGCAGCGGCGGTGCATGGACCAGGAGCGGTGCAGGGAGCCAGGTAAGTAGATTCAGTGTGAGCGGCCCGGGAATATGGGGGACATTTTTTAGTCTCGGATAACCTCTTTGATGTCTATGGTCCTGATGGAGATAGCCCAGGGCTTTACTTGACCGTTTTCATCATCCACAAAGACATTTCAAACTCCTATAGTGTCATTCTTGTGATTGATGGTGTCCCCAGCAGTGGGGCCCCCAGCGATCAGGCTTTTGTCACCTATCCTGTGAAGATAAATCTCATTGAAGGGAGGGAAAACATCTTGTATACATCTGCTTATGCCCCATAGCTAATAACTTGTAGCATGTAAAGATTGCCATATTACTTGTCGGCCAATAGATGATAAATAACTCATAGACATGCTGGTAAATGCAATCAGAAGCAATCAATGCCATGTTTATCTCCTACTTTCCTCCCTTCCGTGCCCATATACTGCCAGTCTGCTTTTCCAAGTCTATCGATACCACAGCTAGCGCAGTGATGAACACAGCAGCCTGCCTCTCTTTCGATCTCTCGCTTTCTCTCCTCTGTTTCCCCTCTTCTCTCTCGCTCTGTGTCCATCATGCAGAACATACGGCAAGCAGCCTCAGAGGCCTTTTGTCGCCTGGGTAAGTGCCTCTCTCCTCACCCTTACCATAGTACTAAGGAGAGCATTTCAGTATGTTTTTACTCCCTGGCAGAAAACGATGACCCTTTGAAGATGCATCATGTTAATTTACGTAGCCTGCAGCTATGCACAAAGGCAGGTGCACCCCGGGGTACTGTTACTAGGGTGAGGCACTCATGTCCACCATTTCTGGGGTGAACACTTTGAACAAGCCCCTATAATGCATCGTCTGGCAGATATGCTGCAGGCCTAGAACACAGATAAGGGTTAAACAGCTGGGAGTGTAATCTGCTAGAACATCATCGGTTGAAGATATTGCAGACATTTGCGGTCTTTGCTATCTTGATCTCACTCCTATGTTGGTGCACTGTCCAGCGCGTTTCAGTTACAGTTCATTAGTAATTATCATTGAATACATGTGTGTGCATCATTACAAGATGTGTAGTCCTGATAAGTCATGCTGGAACCCGGTCCCAGCTCCGGCATGCTGAAATGTGTGATGCTTTTGTGCTCAAGGGGCTGGATACAAGCTGCCAAACGGAATTCTTGTCTCCAGGGTCCCTTGAGGTGACAGGCTTGTGTGTTCATCCATAAAACCTCATCAGCATCAGGGCCACACCGAGTGTCAGTCTTTGTAGAGATCTGGTTTTCGCAGGGACAGCCTATGCATTGGACTGTCAGGGTTACACCCTGGTATATTGTCCTTTACTGGGATTTATAAATGCATTCAGTAGTTTCCCCTAACCCCCTCCTCCTGGCCCAAGGCAGCATGTCAGCGTGCTGCACCACTGTATAGGTTTGGATCCTAAACGGTCTTCACCCCAGATGTTAGAATATGACTACTGTATGAAAGAAGTGACTTATTCCAGTACAAGTTTAGCTTTCAGTTGGTTAGTTTTATATGTAATAAGAGAAGTGAAAGCTGTGATCTGTTGAGAAACCTCATTGGAGCAAGTTACTAATATAATACTATTATTGGAAATACATCCTAGTATAATACTATTATTGGAAATACATCCTAATATAATACTATTATTGGAAATACATCCTAGTATAATACTATTATTGGAAATACATCCTAATATAATACTATTATTGGAAAAACATCCTAATATAATATTTTGGGGGGAATACATCCTAGTATAATACTATTATTGGAAATACATCCTAGTATAATACTATTATTGGAAATACATCATAATATAATACTATTATTGGAAATACATCCTAGTATAATACTATTATTGGAAATACATCCTAGTATAATACTATTATTGGAAAAACATCCTAGTATAATACTATTATTGGAAAAACATCCTAATATAATATTTTTGGGGGAATACATCCTAGTATAATACTATTATTGGAAATACATCCTAATATAATACTCTTTTTGGAACTGCATCCTAATATAATAGTATAATGCATAATAATATAATGTTTTTATTGATGCATCCTAATATAATACTGTTATTGGACACACATCATAATGTGATGTTTTTATTAGAAATATATCCTATTGTAATGCTATTATCGGAAATACATCCTAATACAATAGTATTAGTGGAAATGCATCGTAATAAAACACTGAAATGTGTCCTAACATAATACTGAAATGCCTCCATTCCTAATAGGATGCTGTTACTGGATATGCATCATTTGGCCTCAATAGTCTTAACCCCTTCAAGACCAAGCCAGTTTTTACCTTCAGGACCAAGCCACATTTTGAAAATCTGACATGTGTCACTTTATGTGGTAATAACTTTGGAACACTTTTACTTATCCAAGCCATTCTGAGATTGTTTTCTCATGACACATTGTACTTCATGTTAGTGATAAAGTCGAGTCAATATGTTTTACCTTTATTTCTAAAAAAAAAATCCAAATCCAAAAATCCAATCAGCTCTCTATGATAATATTTTCTAAATATGAATTTCTCTGGTTTTCTGACAGATAGTGGTACCTCACAAAATAGTTATTACTTTACGTTTACCATATGTCTACTTCATGTTTGCATCATTTTGTAATTGTTATTTTATTTTTTTAGGACGTTAGAAGGCTTAGAAATTTAATTTTAAAAAATAAAAAAAAAACATTTTTTAAGGACCAGTTCAGGTCTGAAGTCACTTTGTGAGGCTTATATAATAAAAACCACCCATGAATGACCCCATTTTAGAAACTACACCCCTCAAGGTATTCAAAACTGATTTTACAAATGTTGTTAACCCTTTAAGTGTTCCACCAGAGTTAATGGAAAATGGAGGTGAATTTTAAAGATTTTTCCATTTAGATAAGTTTTTCCTGCAACCCAGCATGGGTTAACATCAAAATAAACCTCAATATTTGTTACCCTGATTCTTACGCTTAAAGAAACACCCCATATGTGGTCATAAAGTGCTATATGGGTGCACAGTGGGGCTCAGAATGGGAGGAACACGTTGTTGCTTTTGGAAGGCAGATTTTGCTGGAATGATTTTCAGCCACCATGTCGCATTTGAAGACACCCTGAGGCACCCCAACAGTGAACAAAAAAAAAAAGTGACCCCATTATGGAAAATACACCCCCCAAGGAATTTTTCAAGGGGTGCACTGGGCACTTTGGCCCAATAGCCGTTTCATAAACTTTAGAAAGACTTGGCAGTGAAAATGAAAAACTTCATATTTTACAAGAATATCTCGCTTTAGGCTCAACATTTTCATTTTAACAAGGGGTATCAGGAGAAAATGCACCCCATAATCTGTTACCCATTTTCTCCTGAATACGTCAACACCCCATGTGTGGTTGTATAGTATTTGAAGACAGCCTGAGGCACCCCAGAACATAAAAGGAAATTGAAGAAATGCCTCATTTAATAAAATTACACCTTTTAATGTATTCATCTAGGGGTATAATGGGATATTTTTTTTTTTTTTTTTTTGGGGGGGGGGGAGCTATTATTGGATTGCCAAATGGAAAAATGCTAAACTGAAAATGTCTTCCTATGGAATAATTAAGAAATTAATTAAATGGACTGAATATCAGTGGAGGTATGATAAATTTGAAAGCACTCTCCAATGCAGAGGCCCAGTTTAGAGGGGCAGGTCTGACAGTAGTGAGTGGTGTCTTTCCTAATCCCTTTAACCGAGCAAACTCGACACCTTCTTTTGGGTCGCCTTTTTTTTCTGTGGGAAATGCTGCCCACATATTATTCTTGAAACCCCAGAAGCACTGCTGGCTAAAAAACTACCCTCTCCTTCCTGAACGCCAAAAATCTATTTTTTGATAATTTTTTTCCAGAGATTCCAAGAAGGTCCCCCCATGACCAGCTGTTCTGTGGATGACAAAGGCATTATACAGTGACACTTGGGTTAGGTACACAGCAAATTTTTTGTACTAAACTTTTCTTAAGGCACTGTAGGGCTGTAGTACCTGGTCTGAAAGATCGACTCCACCCATGAACTTGTTGTAATCCTGGATACACACAGGCTTGATGTTCTGCTCTGTGGTTCCTCAGACTGGGACTGGGGTGGACTGATCTGCATGGATGGTAGTTTACACAAAAACATCCTGTTTGTCCTTGTATTTTAGCAGCATTAAATTTCTGAGCAAACAGCACTTCTTTCCCCACGACACACACGTCTGGTCTATAAAATATTTAGGGAGCCCTTTTTTATCTCTTCTAATTGTGCCACATGTGCCACATGTGCCTATGCCTCTCTGGCAGCAAGGCACTTCAGGAGAGGGACACTATTGTAAAAGTTGTCCAAATACAGATGGTATCCATGGTTCAGCAGGGGGTGGACTAAATACCATACTATCTTCCCACTTATACCTAGAACCGGGGGACAATCGGGTGGCTCAATTTTGGAATCTTTTCCCTCATAAATTACGAAAGCGCAATGTATATCCGGATACACTTTCACAGGCCTTATACAACGTCACACCATACCTAGCCCTTTTATTGGGCAGGTACTGGCGGAAATGTAATCGGCCTGTGAAGTGGACTAATGATTCATCCACTGAGAGGCATTTTTGGGGGGTATATACGTGACAAAATTTGGAATTGAAGTGGTCAACCACTGGCCTAATTTTAAATAGTCTGTCATAACTGGGGTCGCTTGGGGGTGGTGGGCATTCATTATTATTACTGAAGTGTAGAAATCTTAGAAGAGCTTTGAAACGGGCAAGACAGTAAAGAGGGGTCTGATAAAGAATATCTTTGTTCCAATACAAATGTATTGTTGTTGTTTTTTATAATGCCCATGCTTAGGAGAAGTCCCCAAAACCTTTGCATTTCAGTCGTGTTAGTAGGGGTCCATTTGCGGGGGCCTTGAGAGATAACTGTCTGGATGGGAGGCAATAAATTGCTCTGCATATATATTTGTTTGTTCCACCAGCAAGTTAATTAGGTCATCAGTGAAGAATAATTGGAAAAAATTAATTTCACTGAAACCTGTGGTATCTACATTGATGCCTGGAGTGGCTGTAAATTCAGGCACCTGGGGCAGATAGTTATCTACAAGGGGGCATGAAGAGTCACTTGTATGGAGCTGCGACTGCGCACTACCCCTAGGACACCTACGAGGCGGTTCATCATTAGATGAATCATCTGAGGAAGATGAAACTAAAAATGTCACTTCATCTCCACTGTTGGAGTCAGTGTCCTCAAAAAGCATGGCATATGCCTCTTCGGCAGTGAAAAACAATTTAGTTTTTTTTTATCTATATATATTTATTAAATAAAACAGCAGACTAAAATACTGTATATCCTTTAGGATAGGATAAAAACTCACCGAGACACTTGGCAGTTATTGACAGGTGTCACAGGTAGCACAGATGGCTGGCGATGAGCCAGGGGTCTAGTATGGGGCACAGAGTAGTACCAATATTATGTAACTTGGGAGTGTGTGATGAGTGTCTTGATGGATGGACAGGCTGGTGTTACAGGTGTCTTGACGGACGGACAGGCTGGAGTGACGGGTGTCTTGACGGATAGACAGGATGGACTGACAGGTGTCTTGATGGACGGACAGACTGGAGTGACAAGTGTCTTGATGGACGGACAGGTGTCTTGACAGACGGACAGGCTGGAGTGACCGGTGTCTTGATGGACGGACAGACTGGAGTGAAAAGTGTCTTGACGGACGGACAGGTGTCTTGACAGATGGACAGGCTGGACTGACAGGTGTCTTGACGGACAGGCTGGAGTAACAGGTGTCTTGATGGACTGACAGACCGGACTGACAGGTTTCTGATGGATGGACAGGTTGGAGTGACAAGTGTCTTGATGGACTGACAGGTGTCTTGACGGACGGACAGGTGTCTGGATGAGGTGATGATGACTGGACAGGACTGATCTGTCACTGACTGGGGCAAATCAGGCACAGAAGAGGTAATTAGGGGTTAATTATGATTGAGGCAGGGGATGAGGCACAGAACTGATCTGTGTCACTGATTGGGGCACACAAGGGGTTAATTCACTCTGGTACGTATTACTGTACTGCAGCTTTTCACACTATCTCCTTCTCTGATCGCTTCACTGACAGGAATTGGGACGATCAGAGAAGGAGAAGCACACAGTCCCTCCCTAACCCCCCTGTACCTGCCCCGATGCGCTGCGATTGGTCCCTCTGCAGTAATGGACCAATCACAGAGATCGCGGCCAGGTCAGCGTTCCGATTCCGTTCCTGCCGGCTTCACAGGTTGCCTAGCAACCCCAGCACGCCGGTTTCACTGAACTGTCAGCACATCGATCTGTGCGCTGACAGTGAAACCCGATCACATACATGCACATGGGGATACGGTAAGGCACCACATTCCCCCACGTACAGTACAGACCAAAAGTTTGGACACACCTTCTCATTCAAAGAGTTTTCTTTATTTTCATGACTATGAAAATTGTAGATTCACACTGAAGGCATCAAAACTATGAATTAACACATGTGGAATTATATACATAACAAAAAAGTGTGAAACAACTGAAAATATGTAATATTCTAGGTTCTTCAAAGTAGCCACCTTTTGCTTTGATTACTGCTTTGCACACTCTTGGCATTCTCTTGATGAGCTTCAAGAGGTAGTCACCTGAAATCGTCTTCCAACAGTCTTGAAGGAGTTCCCAGAGATGCTTAGCACTTGTTGGTCCTTTTGCCTTCACTCTGCGGTCCAGCTCACCCCAAACCATCTCGATTGGGTTCAGGTCCGGTGACTGTGGAGGCCAGGTCATCTGGCGCAGCACCCCATCACTCTCCTTCATGGTCAAATAGCCCTTACACAGCCTGGAGGTGTGTTTGGGGTCATTGTCCTGTTGAAAAATAAATGATGGTCCAACTAAACGCAAACCGGATGGAATAGCATGCCACTGCAAGATGCTGTGGTAGCCATGCTGGTTCAGTATGCCTTCAATTTTAAATAAATCCCCAACAGTGTCACCAGCAAAGCACCCCCACACCATCACACCTCCTCCTCCATGCTTCACGGTGGGAACCAGGCATGTAGAGTCCATCCATTCACCTTTTCTGCGTCGTACAAAGACACGGTGGTTGGAACCAAAGATCTCAAATTTGGACTCATCAGACCAAAGCACAGATTTCCACTGGTCTAATGTCCATTCCTTGTGTTCTTTAGCCCAAACAAGTCTCTTCTGCTTGTTGTCTGTCCTTAGCAGTGGTTTCCTAGCAGATATTCTACCATGAAGGCCTGATTCACACAGTCTCCTCTTAACCATAGGCGTGCGCAGCCTATTGCATTAGGGTGTGCACCCTAAAGCACAAACACACACGCCCCGCGCGTGTATGTATGAATATATATATATATATTAAATCCACAGATCCTCCATAACAGTGTGTCTATTTTTTTTTGTACTAACCGAATACTTAAAAGACAAGCTTTCAAGAGTTTTCCTTTCTTCCTCGGTATGCTTGAGTATTCAGAAACAATCTATTCCTATGGGTGGGTTCACATCTGCGTTATGCCATTCCGTTATAGGTTCCGTTTAAAACGGAATATAACGGAATGGCCAGATGGAATGCAAAACTGAAACCTTTAAGAGGCATTCCGTTTTGCTCTATCCTAATAGAAGTTTATGAAAAAGCATAACCGATCCGTCTGGGTCCCCTTATGCAAGACAGAAAACAAAGTCCTGTCGACAGGACTTTGTTTTCCGTCTTGCATAATGGTAACCAGATGGATCCGTTTTGATTCCCATAGACTTTTATGAGGACGGAGAGCAAACGGAAAGCCTCCTGCAGAGTCTGCGCTGTACGAGAGAGAGAGATAGCAGTGGCTGTGAAGGGGAAGGTTCCAGAGCACAATGACAGCCCCAGAGCCTTTCTGCTTCCTGACCAACCGTATGCTGCCACAGCGCCAGCCTGCAGGACATCAGAGAGGCCTGGGGGCCACATTATAGCACCACTACATTTACTTATCAAAAAGCATCATACATAACCAAGCAAAAGCCAGAATATAATAAAAGACAAAAACATTAAACTACATTTATAATAAAACAATTTACTTACAAAAGAAGCTGTTCAGTCATCTGCTGTGCCGTCCTCTGCTTGCTTCTGCGGATTCTTTGCCCTCCTTTCTGTCTCTCCTCAGTGCGCAGGCGCACTGTTATGGGGGATCTGTGGATGACGCACTGTTATGGGGGACCTGGGGACCTGTGGATTACTGACACACTGTTATGGGCATCAGTGGATGGCACAATGTTACGGGGGCATCTGTGGATGACACTATTATGGGGGCATCTGTGGATGACGCACTGTTATGGGCATCTGTGGAGGACACTCCACTGTTATGGGCATCTGTGGATTACACACGGTTATGGGGACATCTGTGGATGATGCACTGTTATTAACAGTGCGTCATCCACAGATCCCCCCCCATAACAGTATCATCCACAGACCCCCCCCCCCCCATAATAGTGTCATCCACAGATATCCCCTTAATAGACTGTTAAGGGGATATCTGTGGATGCCGCTGTTATGGGTGGCAGGGGGATCTGTGGATGACACACATGTATGGCAGAGCAAGCATCTTGTGCTATATATGTGTCATCATCCACATCCACAGATATCTCCCCCCCATAACAGTGTCCCTGACAGTGTCCCTATTGTAAGACGGGCCCCGCCGTTCCTTATGTAAGTGAGCTATTGAGCTTGTAAATAAACTTGTGCAAAGTATATGTACTAGTTACTATCTAATAATCTGTCACTAACTTACTGGGACTGGGACAGTCAGGACTCCAGATAGTATTCACAATTACATCAGGTTTTCTTTTTCACAGACAGTGCACAAAAAGACATCACCATCCATTCACTGCCTGGGCATGGGCACTGGGCGAGTAGGCGGGCAGGCAGGCTGGCTCCTGCTCTTCAAACATTCAAACTAGGCGGCCGGCGGCAGCGTAACATGAGGTCACTCACTACGTCACGTCGCACGCGCATGCTCCTCCCACTTTATTAATGAAGGCAGAGCAGGCGCGTGACGTTACGGGGCCGGCCGCTAGGAGATGGAGTCACGGAGGCGGAGCACAGGAGCAGTGGGGGTGGACTGGATTCACTACAGTATGTGTCTTTGTGTCATAGTTAGAAGCTGTGCGGTCGCCGGTCACTAGTGCGGGGCTGGCAGGCGGCAGTGCAGGAGGCGGAGCACAGGGGTGTGATTAGGGTGTGCCCAGGCACACGCCTATGGTTTTTCTGACTGCACTTGGGGACACTTTCAAAGTTTTCCCAATTTTTCGGACTGACTGACCTTCATTTCTTAAAGTAATGATGGCCACTCGTTTTTCTTTACTTAGCTGCTTTTTTCTTGCCATAATGCAAATTCTAACAGTCTATTCAGTAGGACTATCAGCTGTGTATCCGCCTGACTTCTCCACAACACAACTGATGGTCCCAACGCCATTTATAAGGCAAGAAATCCCACTTATTAAACCTGACAGGGCACACCTGTGAAGTGAAAACCATTTCAGGTGACTACCTCTTGAAGCTCATCAAGAGAATGCCAAGAGTGTGCAAAGCAGTAATCAAAGAAAAAGGTGGCTACTTTGAAGAACCTAGAATATGACATATTTTCAGTTGTTTCACACTTTTTTGTTATGTATCTAATTCCACATGTGTTAATTCATAGTTTTGATGCCTTCAGTGTAAATCTACAATTTTTATAGTCATGAAAATAAAGAAAACTCTTTGACAAGGTGTGTCCAAAGTTTTGGTCTGTACTGTATATGTAAGTGATCTTGCAGGAAGAGGTTAAAATAATAAGGTGTATGCTTCACATAAGTGACATTACAGATCTGCTAGTACAGCTTGTTAACACATATAAACAGCCTCTGCTGTACTCACATAATACAGGCTACCATAAGCAGCAGCCTGGATTCTGGTGAGAATTCTGAAGGTTTTTTAAATATCAAATACACTTTTTATTGAAATAAAGTTTTTCATGTACAATAAAACACATATCTGGGTCAAAGAATAAAGCATTAGAAAAAATATATATATTTTGTATTCATTTTTTACAGTGATGTCTATAGAAGTAGCAAATGACATAAATCTTTCTATAATATAAATTCCCACCCCAACTGCCCTGCAGAGAGACGACTACATCAACCCATGTTTTAAAAAGTAGAATATAATATAACACGACAGGTACATTGTGGGATTGTTTTGCACGATGAGGTGCAAAAGACAGAATGTCAGGTGTGTCCATGGGTGTAGGCTAAGGCCTTAACACGCGCACTGAAGAATTAAGCTATATGCCCCAGAATGGAAAATTGCGCCCTTAAAGGGTCCCTCATTAGTGCCAAAGACGCCAATCCAGGAACTGCCAACCACACCTGCCACATTGCCATTAATTTAGCTGGACTTCTCCTTTTCATCTCTTAAATCTTAGAATGGTGTTCATTCAGCTCACACATTTCTGCTTAGTAGGAGCATGTTTAGACGGCACAATCTGCAGCTGGCAAACGACTAATTAGGTGTCTGCACAAACGATCTTATTACCCGATGAATGACCGAGTGATACAAATTGTGTCAGGATCCGTTCAGGAAAAAACGGATGGTTTTGCATGAAAGTTCATTCAGTTTTGTCTGCAATTGTGTTCAGTGTTTCGGTTTTCTTTGTGCTCGGGTGCAATCAGTTTTTGATGCATTTTTCATGTGCATGAAAAAAAACCCTGAAGAATAACAGTCTACATCTCCTAGCAGCCATCAGTGAAAAACGCATTGCATCTGGATGTCTTCCGTTTTTCACACAAGTCCCATTCTCTTCTGTGGAACGGAGCTGTTGCAGAATATAGAACATGCTGCGATTTTTTTCTGAACGCAGAAATGATGCGTGAAAAATGAATAGGTCAGGATTCAGTCCGGATACTATGTGTTTGCTTCATGCATTGCACCCGGATGGAAGTCTCGCTTGTGTGAATCACCTATGAAAGCTCATTAGCGATTATCTGGCGGATTCTCGTCAGTTTAAAGGGCTCGTGAAGCATTTATGCTATATGGGGCAGTACCTTAAGGCTAGTTTCTACAAACACAAATCCTAGGTCTAATGTGCCATGATGTTGATAGGTTCATTAGTCCGGTATTTGCATCCATAATACATGTGCGCTTGCATTTCTATGGTGTAAATTGGCCTTTAAGGATCCATTTAACCGACCAGACTGAGTAGGCAATAATCAGGAAGAAGCTGTTCCTTCCTGATAACTGCCTTCTTGTCAGTGGAGGTAAGGAGCTGCATTTACACTGTATGCGGACGAGCGGGGGCTACTGCAGTCATTCATCCCCATATAGATTCATTGTTCCTGGGCGGTGGACTGCTGTTCACACAGCATGATCTGCTGCCTATAAAAGATGATATAATGCTCTGCATCAACAATAAATTCACCCAATGAACGAGTGTTTTCTCATTCATCGGGTGATAGGCGGCACCTTTACACAGGCTGATGTTCCTGATAATCAGCCCAATAATAGCCCTGTATAAATACGCCTTTATTGTTATTAGAAAAATCTTCAGAACTGTCAGCAGAATCCAGGCCTTCGCTTATGGTAGCCTGTATAATGTAAGTACGGGGTAGGCTGCTTGGCCAAGCATGCATGTGTCTTGAACAGGGAATGGGAAGAAAGCCGCTGCTAGACACCTCTGGCAGCAGCGTATCCCCCTGATATCAAAAGATGTTAGCAGATCTTGGGGAGATATGGACAGGTTAGGTGTAGTGCCCTGGAGCAGGGAGTACTTTGACATTTGAACATTTGTGGACATTTGCCTATATCCCCTATGCAAAGTTAAAACTTTTTACTTTATTTCTCTTGAAAGGGTTAACTTATACTGTTTAATACTGTGTAACTGCATTTTCTATGTTGTAATATATACCCTGTTCATTATCACTATATTTACATGGCTCTGTGGAAGGGGTTAATGAATACTAAGAGACTGTTAGGGCTTTGATTGAGAAGCTGGTAATTTTCCACAGCTGCTATACGGTTTAAAGAAGACCATGTTTTGGAGAGAAAAACTGAGACTTGTTTACCACCATGTTCTGGGGGGGGGGACGACAAGACTTGTTTACCACCATGTTTTTTTTGGGGGGGGGGGGGGGCAGGCTTGTTTACCACCAAAAAGCAGACAGCCTGACCTTTTAAATGTCTGGTTTTAGCTATGTTGTTATGTCTGGAAAACCTGCTGTGTCATTGCTATTGAGTATCATTGAAGCTCTAATGTAAGTCTATACCAGATGGGAGCTAAAACAATGTATCTGAAGGTTCTAGTCTAGCAAAAACTGTATATAAGGAGAGCAGTCAGAGCCCCTAAGGTGTTGCAGTTATGGACCAGTGCTTGGAGGGGAGGCTCATGCCAGCCTGCATGAGTGACCAGAAGAAGAAGCTGAGATTGAGACGCTGAGCCACAGACCATGGGTCACTAACCCCGTGACCAAGGAGCCATCCGGACTACTGAGCTACAGACCGTGGGCCCTTGACCAGGATACCAGCCTTCTGAGAGAGAGAGAGAGGGACACCTAGCTAAGGCCTTTCCTCAGCATCAAACCCTTCTTCTGCCAGGGAGGAGACTCTGCCAGACTACTGAGTGACCAGGAGAAGACGCTGAGACGGGGATACTCTGCCACAGATCCTGGACCACCAGCCTTGGACCAGGGTACCAGCCTTCTGAAGAGAAAGAGGGACAGCTAGCTCAGGCTTTTTCTCAGCATCAAACCCTTCTGCCAGGGAGGAGACTCCCTGTATTGTTTCGTACCTGAATTCCTCCAATAAAAAAGCACCCTGGTTTACTGCGGACCCTGACTCTGGGCTTTTTTCCCATTGGCGTGCGCCATGCCTTACCATCCCTTCCGGATAGCAGCAACACGTGATGACACCTCAACGGTGTCCGAGGGACCCAGCGTAGCGTTGGGGCCACCCCAAACCCGGCCACAGCATAGGTGGTTTTCAACACCCCGATCCTTACCTCCCCTGACATCTGTCCTTAGGTTGAGAATTGGGAGATCCCCATACAGTTTAAAGGGGTTGACTGGGTTCAGAGCTGAACCCGGACATATCCTTTTCTTTACCCAGGCGGGCTGGAACATCGAAGCAGTTCATGCTCTGATGCTCCCGCTTGCCCTGTGCTGCCCCTTTATGGGTTCCTACACACATAACTTTGCACTAGCATTTTCTGTTAAAATGACAAAATAACTACATGTGTCTTTTGTGGCATTGTTTTGCGAACAGTGGGGGTCATTTATTAGGTTAATTTCCAATGAGATTATTCAGTCCGTGAAATACGCTCTGAGTGTCAAAGGTATTTCCCTGGCAGAGTGCTGTCCCTGTGACACAACCTCACTGCATTAAAATGATTTATAATGCTGTGTATTCCTGCCCGACCTCGACTGTAATGAATTGTACTGATTGCATTATGTGAGTACAATTCAGTACAGCCGCGGTTAGTCAGGGACACACAGAATTATAAATCAATATATTGCTATGAGGTCATGTCATGGGAGCAACATTCAGCCTGGGAAATACCTCTGACACATGGACTGAATACGCTCATATGAAATTAGTCTTATCCAACCCCTAAAATGCCTCCCCATATGCCCGGGCCCCTGACACACAATATACTTACCTTGCTCCCCGTCACCTGCGTCTCTTCGGATGCCCGCACAGCCGCTACTGCATCTCCTGGTCGTACAGATGAAAACATCCGTCAGCGGGGGTGGAGGGTCAGCAAATAGCATGAGCCTCCCCAACGTCACCTGCAATGCTAGGGAGGCTTGTTCCCATCGTGGCCTGCTATTGGCTGCCCCCGACGCCGGATGTTTTCATCTGTGTGACAGGGAGATTCAGCGGCGGCCGTGCAGGCTTTAGAAGCAATGTGGGTGCCGGGAAGCCAGGTAAGTGTATCCTCTGTTAGGGGCCCGTTCATATGGGGAGACATTTTAGGGGTTGGATAACCCCTTTAAAGGCTAGCGTATCACATACTGATCTTAGTAATAACCCTGCTGGCGTAAGATCCAAGCAATTTACTATGAGGTGCACCCCCTCCCCTGCAGACTAATTTTGGAGTACTACAAAAATCAGCAGATAAGGCTCCTTTCACACCTGCGTTCAGGTGTCCGATCGTGAGCTCCGTTTGAAGGGGCTCACAAGTGGCCCTGAACGCAGCTGTCTGGCCCTAATGCATTCTCAGTGGAGGCGGATCCACTGAGAATGCATCCGCCTGCCAGCGCTCAGCCTCCGCTCCGCTCAGTGAGCGGACACCTGAACGCTGCAAGCAGCGTTCGGGTGTCCGCCTGGCCGTGCGGAGATGAGCGGATCCGTTCCGACTTACAATGTAAGTCAATGGGGACGGATCATGCTTGAAGATGACACCATATGGCTCAATCTTCAAGCGGATCCGTCCCCCATTGACTTTCAATGTAAAGTCTGGACGGATCCGCTCAGGCTACTTTCACACTTAGAAAATTTTTCTAAGTTATAATGCAGACGCATCCGTTCTGAACGGAGCCACCGTCTGCATTAATATGAGCGGATCCGTTCAGAACGGATCCGATCAAGTGCAAGTGTGAAAGTAGCCTAGTCCAGACACATGGAATTGAAAAAGTAGCTATTTGTTGGCTATTTTCTCCTCCTCCTAACAGCAGCATATCTGAACATGTATTATTTCACAAAACTGATGGGTAGATAACTAGATAAGATTATCTTTTCTCACAGACTTTCATGTTTTGAAAGTTCTCCGTTTTTGAGGTTTTTAACTGATGACTAAGAAAACAAACTTACAAATACCTTAAGGGGAACCTGTGACATTGAACACTGTGTCTGAGCTGAAGGTTTTGATATCCTCTGCACCACCGGAGGATGCCCCTAATTTATGACGAGGCACCGGCAGTCCGTGTGCCTAAATAGTAATCTATGACAGCTCAGAGCTGCTGTAGTTTTCTGGCTTTGTTTTCGCCAGAAAACTGGCATAAATGAAGATAAATTTGTTGTAGCGGCTGACCAAGCCCCCAACCCGCCATTTCCAAGCCCCCTTTATGGAAAGTGGCAAGCGTGGCCTAAAATCCAAGAGATGCAGCAATTTTTTTAAATTTGCTGTTAAAAAGTCATTTTTAACCCCACTTTTCATGCGCAAGGGAGATGATAAATTTTCCCTATGAGATAACTAGCCTGAAAAGCTGGCTATACATAGTTTTGGTAAGTGTCTGTTTGTAAAACCAAAATACATATATTTGGTTAAATATAAAAAACGGAAATAGAATCTTTTGGTAGTTACTCACTGCTGTTTATCACGCTATGATTATGTAACAGATGCCCTGGGTCCGTGGTCTGCATTTTTCAGACATAGTCCGTCTTTTTGCAGAGCAGAAATACACACGTGTGCTTTTTGCATCCATTTGTCAGTTCCGCAAAAAGATTGAACTCGACCTATACTTGTCTACAAAATGCGAACTGCAGATTCATTGAAGTCAATGGGTTTGCAAAAAGGTGGATGCAACATGGACTGCAAAACGGATCCGGTCATGTCCATGGGGCCTTAAGAGACTTATTTTCAGAATTTCTGTGTTTGACACACCGGGGTTATGACATTGTATGAAATATTCTAGGCACTGTAAATGTATTTACTTTATTAGTGATCACAGCAGAGTTGGCCAGCACCAGGGGAAAATAAGGCCATGTTCACACCACAATGTTTTTTTTTTTGTTTTGTTTTTTTATTTACACAGAATGCATCTTTTTTACTTATTTTATCCTTATTTTATATAAAGAACTATGAAACTGAAGGACCCGTGTTTAGTCCATGCCCGTTTTCTGCCCTCCATGTGTCATCTGTACTCCACGGACACTACTAGGCTGAAAAATACTTTCCAGAGCATCTCCTACCAGTGGTCCGAGAAAACCACAGACCAAACACAGATGACATCCATGTTGTGTCTATGGTTATCCCGAACCCATAGACTGTAATGTCCATGAGGGATCTGTAATCACGGACAAAATTATGCATGCTTCTGTGGTGTCACCACAGACCCATGGTCCATGAAAACCACTGATGTGTGAATATACACATTAAAGTCAATAGATACATGAGCGGTCCGTGGGGAACACAGACAGCACATGTGCGTGATTCGTGATTCACTAACATGTGAAAGAGGCCTTATGGTAACCAAAAAATTTAGGGTGATGTCTTTTTGTGGCAGTTTTTGATGCAGGTTGTTGACACAAAGCCAGAAGTGAATCCAAATGTAGCAGAGGAAGCCCTTGTATTGGAAACAGTAGTCCTTTCCCTCAGTGCTTTGTGACAAGGGGCAGGGGTGCACCTAGCTCTTCTGCTGCCTGAGGCAAAAATTTTAACAGCACCCCCCTCCCATGCCAAATTCTCGACCTAACCCCTTTCCTCCAGCCCTACTGTTAGGATACGGCTACATGGCAACACTGTTCGTGGCCAGGGTTGCAGAGTTACAGCGATCCCATAGAAATGAATGGGATAGCCGTGCAAGTCACAAGAAATCCAACACTACTATGGGATCAATGCTACATTCTGATCCTGGCTGTAACTAGTGTCGCCATGTAGCCCTAGCTTAAAATACATACTTGGAAAATATTCCATACAGCGCTACAAAACATACAGGGTAATACAGTACCACATTCCTCTTACATCCAGTCACATCTCCTCTGATGTAGATGTTCTCTTGCCTCATCTTCTCAATTCAGACCAGACCAGACCACCATGATGATTTCTTTGAGCCATGTTTTCTCTCGGCTGAATTTGACAAGCAGACATCTTAGTTTCCTACTTTTTCATCATCCTCCCCACCTTCTTAACACCCCATCCTGCCACCCCCAATACTGTGCTCGCTGTGCTCCCAGTACTATACTACAAAAATACTAGTTCCACGCAGATAGCGCCCCCATTAATAATTATTGGCACACTGTGCCCTAAAAATTAACTGTGCCCAGCAAATACTGTCTCTGACACTAATAGTGTAAATATAAAGTCCCCTAAAATAATGATACAAAGCTGATAGGTGTGCCAGGGTGCCCCACACAGTAATAGCACTCCCCAAAGTCCCACCAATAGTAATAATGCCTCTATTGTCCCCATACTAGTAGTCATGTTCCCCATAGACACCCAGTAGTAATAATTCTCCTTCTAATGTGTGCCAGTACAAAATTACCCCCTTATAATGTGCACCAGCACAAAATACCTCTTTACAATTTGTGCCAATACAAAAAATACCCCCTTATAATGTGCACCAGTACAAAAATGCCCTCTTATAATGTGTGACAATACAAAAAATCCCCCCTTATAATGCATGCCAGTGCAAAAAATGTTCCCTATAATGTGTACCAGTAGAAAAAAATGCCCCCTTCTGTGTGCCAGTACAAAAAATGCTCCCTTTTACTGCCCTCAGTATCGCCAATGTCCCCATAGTGCCACCTCATAATGTGTGCCACTACAAGAACATGTCCCCTTATATGTGCAGGACAAAATGCCCCTATTTAGTGCCCCCAGTAGATGCATGCATAGTGCTCCCCACCCCCAGTAGTGGCCCAACAGCATGATGCAAAATAAAAAACTATAAACTTAAATACTTACCTCCGTGTGGCTGACAGCGATGCAGTACAGGCCTCTTCCACCCTGAGGACAGCGATACATAAATTGTGGTGCACACTTGCAATGGCGGGTCCTGCTGCAATGACGACCACTGCGACCCCAATAGCTAAGCCCCTGGTAGGATTGCCCTGAATTTTGCAGGCCAAAAACACAGGAGAGGCGAGTCTGACAGTGTAGGTCCCGTCTGTTGGAAGCCACCTTGTTACGACCTATTGTTTAACCCCTTCCCACCACTCCAACAAAAAATTACGTTGGTTAGTTAAGGGTTTAAAGATGGCGCCCATGTGCAAGTGCAGTGAGCCAGACCGACAGGGAGTTTGTTAGTCAGAACACGGATGTGTTCTCGGACCTCCCTGGACGCACTTCCGCAATCCAGCATGACATTGTCACTGAGCCTCAGGCAAAAGTCCGGTTAAAGCCATACCAGGTACCCGAGGCTCGGTGACAAGCCATCTCGGAGGAAGTGCAGCTAATGCTGCGGCCAGACGTCATCGAGGATTCTAAAAGTGAGTGGGCCAGTCCTATAGTCTTAATACCCAAACCGGACGGGACGTTACGGTTTTCTAACCTTTTTTCGTAAGCTGAATGAGATATCTAAATTCGATGCATATCCCATGCCCCGGGTGGATGAGCTAAACAGTTTAGTCTTTTTGACTTTTCAGGACAGAGATAATACCGCAGCATGCTGCGATTTTATCTACGTCCAAAATTCCGGAACACTTGCCGGAATGCTAGATCTGGCATTTTTTCCCATTGACATACATTAATGCCAGATCTGGCCCCGAGTGTTCCGGCATTGCAACTTGCGCATGCTCAGACTGCAAAAAATGTGAAAAAAATAAATGCTGGATCCGTTTTTCCGGATGACACCAGAGAGACGGATTCGGCATTTCAATGCATTTGTCATACAGATCAGGATCCTGATCCGTATGACAAATGCCATCAGTTTGCATGCCTTTTGATGGATCCGGCAGGCAGTTCCGGCGACGGAACTGCCTGCCGGAATCATCTGCCGCAAGTGTGAAAGTACCCTTAACGGAGGCTGCCAAAGAGAAAACTGCCTTCATCACTCCTGAGGGGCTGTATCAGTATAAGGTCTTCATGGCGCCCCTGCCACTTTTAAACGTCTAATGCTTCGTCCACATTGACGGTACGCCTCGGCTTACCTGGATGATATTGTCATCCACAGTACCAACTGGGAAAGTCACCTGCCCAAAGTACAGGCCGTTGAGGACTCCCTTCGGAAGGCTGTACTAAGAGCTAACCCAAAGAAATGTGCGAGGGTTAGAGGAGACTAAGTACCTGGGGTATGTCATTGGGGCGCGGAGTCATCAAACCCCAAGTAAACAAAATAGAGGCGATACGGAATTGGCCCTGACCTGTAACCTTTAGGCAAGCAAAGTCGTTCCTGGGGATGGTGGGCTATTACATGAGGTTTGTACCCCACTTTGCTACGACAGCCGTGCCATTGACAAGGCTCTTGAAGGGACATAAGTCTGTGACTTTAAAGTCGGCCCTGTGTGGGTCCCCGGTTTTGGTGACACCCAACTTCAAGCGGAATTTATAGTACAGATGGATGCCTCCGAAGTAGGCCTCGGTGGTGTACTGTCCCAGAAAGTCAGCGGGGAGGAGCAGCTATAGACTGCTGGAGGTAGAACTGCCAACAAAGTGATTTTTGCTATGTGGACTTTCCATTGTGTGTGAACTAACACAAAGACTGCAAAGTGACGTTTTGTTTTTGCCTTATGTGTGAATAAACACGGAAGTTTGATTTAACCCCTTCAGGACCCTGCCATTTTTCACCTTAAGGACCCGGCCATTTTTTGCAAATCTGATCAGTGTCACTTTATGTGGTGATAACTTTAAAACGCTTTTACCTATCCAAGCCATTCTGAGATTGTTTTCTCGTCACATATTGTACTTCATGACAGTGGTAAAATTGAGTCCAAATTTTTTATTTATTTAAAGAAAAATGCCACATTTACCCAAAATTTTAAAAAATTTCCAAATTTCAATTTCTCTACGTTTATAATATATAGTAATACCTCTAAAAATAGTTATTACTTTACATTACCCATATGTCTACTTCATGTTTGGATAATTTTGTCAATGCCATTTTATTTTTTGGGGACGTTAGAAGGCTTAGAAGTTTAGAAGCAAATCTTCCAAAGCCCACTTTTTAAAGATCAGTTCAGGTCTGAAGTCACTTTGTGAGGCTTACATAATAGAAACCACCCAAAAATTGCCCCATTTTAGAAACTACACCCCTCAAGGTATACAAAACAGATTTTACAAACTTTGTTAACCCTTTTGGTGTTCCACAAGAATTGATGGAAAATAGAGATGAAATTTCAGAATTTCACTTTTTTGGCAGATTTTCCATTTTAATCCATTTTTTCCAGTTACAAAGCAAGGGTTAACAGCCAAACAAAACTCAATATTTATGGCCCTGATTCTGTAGTTTACAGAAACACCCCATATGTGGTCATAAACTGCTGTACGGGCACACCGCATTGCACAGAAGAAAAGGAACACCATACGGTTTTTGGAAGGCAGATTTTTACCGGACTGTTTTTTTGACACCATGTCTCATTTGAAGCCCCCCTGATGCACCCCTAGAGTAGAAACTCCCCAAAAGTTACCCCATTTTGCAAACTACGGGAAAAGGTGTCAGTTTTGTTGGTACTATATTAGGGTGCATATGATTTTTGGTTACTCTATATTACACTTTTTGTGAGGCAAGGTAACAAGAAATAGCTGTTTTGGCACCATTTATATTTTTTGTTATTTACAACATTCATCTGACAGGTTAGATCATGTGGTATTTTTATAGAGAAGGTTGTTACAGTCGCGACAATACTAAATATCACTTTTTGGGTTGTTTGTTTCAGTTTTACATAACAAAGCATAAATTTTTTTAGTGTCTCCACATTCTGAAAGCTGTAGTTTTATTTATTTTTTGGGCGACTGTCTTGTGTAGGGGCTCGGGATGAGATGACGGTTTGATTAGCACTATTTTGGAGTGCATATGACTTTTTGATCGCTTGCTATTACACTTTTTGTGATGTAAAGTGACAAAAAATTCCTTTTTTTTTTTACACCGTTTTTATAAAAATTCTGTTTTTTACAGTATTTACCTGAGGGGTTAGGTTGTGTAATATTTTTATAGAGCAGGTTATTACAGACACGGCGATACCTAATATGTCTACTTTTTTTATTTATATAAGGCTACATGCACACGACCGTTCCGTTTTTTGCGGTTCGCAAACCGTGGATCCGCAAAACACAGATGGCATCCATGTGTGTTCCGAAAATGGACAGCCTTTAATATAACTGCCTATTCTTGTCCGCAAAGCACGGGCAAGAATAGGACAGGTTATATCTTTTTTTGCGGTGCCACGGAACGGGGTAACGGATGCGGACAGCATTCGTACACATTAAAGTGAATGGCTCTGCATCAGAGCAAAACTGCGGCTCGAATGCGCAACAAAAGAACGGTCGTGTGCATGAGGCCTAAGTTTTACACAATGATTTCATTTTTGAAACAAAAAAAAATCATGTTTTAGTGTCTCCATAGTCTGAGAGCCATAGTTTTTTCAGTTTTGGGGCGATTGTCTTAGGTAGGGTATGATTTTTGCGGGATGAGATGACGGTTTGATTGGCACTATTTTGGGGTTCGTATGATTTTTTGATCGCTTGCTATTACATTTTTTGTGATGTAAGGTGACAAAAAAATGGCTTTTTTTACACCATTTTTTTTTTTTTTTACGGTATTTACCTTAGGAGTTAGGTGATACTTTTATAGAGCAGGTTATTATAGACGCGGCAATATTTAATATGTCTACTTTTTTATTTATGTAAATTTTACACAATAATATCATTTTTTTAACAAAAAAGAAATCTAATTTTAGTGTTTCCATATTCTGAGAGCCATAGTTTTTTCAGTTTTTTTGTCTTAGGTAGGGTATGACAGATCAGAAGAAGGGTCAACTAAATGATGATGTCAGCCAAGCCAAAAAGGCTAAATAGTGGCCCAGTCATGAAGTGGAAGGGTGGGAACAGCATGAGAAGTCCACAGAGTGGCCCTATGACAGTGTGTGGAGGTGGCAGCAGCATCAGGGGGCCACAGAGTGGCAAGGTGACATAGTGTGGAGGTGGCAGTAGCAGGAGGAAGCCACAGGGTGGCAAGGTGACATAGTGTGCAGATGGCGGCAGCATCAGGAGGTCATAGAGTGGCAAGGTGATATAGTGTGGAGGTGGCAGCAGCATGAGAAAGCCACAAAGTGGCAAGGTGACATAGTGTGGAGGTGGAAGCAGCATTAGGAGGCCACCAATTTGCAAGGTGACATAGTGTGGAGGTGGCAGCAGCATCAGGAGACCACAGAGTGGCAAGGTCATATCGTGTGGAGCTGGCAGCAGCATGAGGAAACCACAGAGTGACAAGGTGACATAGTGTGGAGGTGGAAGCAGCATCAGAAGGCCACAGAGTGGCAAGGGGACATAATGTGGAGGTGGCAGCAGCATCAGGAGGCCACAGATTGGCAAGGTGACATAGTGAGGAGGTGGCAGCAGCATCAGGAGACCACAGAGTGGTAAGAAGACAAAGTGTGGAGGTGGCAGCAGCAGCAGGAGATCAGAGTGGCAAAGTGACACAGTGTGGAGGTGGCAGCAGAATCATGAGGCCAGGGATTGGCAAAGTGACATAGT
Organism: Bufo gargarizans; assembly: GCF_014858855.1. Taxonomy (NCBI): domain Eukaryota; kingdom Metazoa; phylum Chordata; class Amphibia; order Anura; family Bufonidae; genus Bufo; species Bufo gargarizans. Next base: position 73,596,041 of record NC_058087.1, read on the forward strand.
GTGGAGGTGGCAGCAGCATCAGGAGACCACAGAGTGGCAAGGTGACATAGTGTGGAGGTGGCAGCAGCATCAGGAGACCACAGAGTGGCAATGTGACATAGTGTGGAGGTGGCAGCAGCATCAGGAGGCCACAGAGTTGCAAGGTGACATAGTGTGGAGGTGGCATCAGATGTGTGGCATCAGGTGGGTGGCAGCATCAGAATAATAGCTGAGGCAGGTAGCCAGAAAAAAACTGTCTTTTTTGTAAAAGTGTTGGTGTGGCACCATGGATGATCTAGTCTAATGCATCAGGCATTGGTGGGTGGAAATCCTGGCTGATTCCCGCCTGATTCATCTTGACAAAGGTCAGTTTCTCCACATTTTGGGTGGACAGGCGAGTTCTCTTGTTCTTGGGGTAGCTATGGCCCCCGCCGCACTAAACACACGCTCTGGCTGGGCAGGACAGCTTTTCCAGGTCAAACTCTGCCAGATGCGGCCACAAATCCAGTTTGGCTGCCCAGTAGTCCAGTGGATCTTCAATGACGGCTGGCAGGGTGCACTCCAAGTATGCCACCACCTGCAGGTTCTGCTCTATGTCTAGCTGCTGGTGAGTAGTTTCTTCACTATGGGGGTGAAGAAAGCTGCTCATCAGCGACTCTAGACTCAGGCTGCTGCGATGGCAGTGGAACATGGGCACAGAGGGCCCCCCCGATCAGACCTGCGAGAGGATGGACGATGGCGCAGATAGGCAGCGGCCAACTGACTACATAGGATGTCTCTATAGTAGTTCAGTTTGTCCTCCCCCTCAGCGGGTGTAAAAAAGGCCCCCCATTTTGAGCATGCATCGGGCCATTTGTGCAAGTGACTCGGAGGAACTCCCTGCCTCTATCTCCACTGCATACTGCCACGGTGTGTCTGGCTCCTCTGCATCCTCTTTCTCATTGCCCTGTAGCTTCTCTGGCTCCTCCTGCTCCTCCTCTCCTTTCACCTGTGTAGAAAAACCACCCATTTCACTACACATTGATTGTGCTCCAATGTCCTCCTCCTCCAGTTCAGCCCCAACATGTGGCCGAGAGTCCTGCCCAGCCAGATTTACCAGCATCTGTTCCAGGGCCTGAGCATTTGGCAGGTGTCATGCATGAGCTGCCACTGGCTGACATCAAAGTTACACAGGGGAGTACTCCTGTCCGCTTGGATCATCAAGAAATCGTTTATGGCCTTTCTCTGTTCGTAGAGTCGGTCCAACATATGGAGGGTGGAATTCCAACGGGTGGAAATGTTGCATATCAGCCACTGGGTGATGCAGCAGGCTGGACCACCACATCGGAGCCACGGTTCTCCCAGGCCACTTTATGGTGACGCTGCATATGTTGACGCAGGGCTGTGGTGCCAACATTGACACCCTGGCCATGCTTAACCTTCTGCCCACAGATTCTACTACTCCGGCGGCTTAACAAAAAACTGCCACACCGCCGAGTAGGTCATATTACCCCCAACACTACACACTGACTGACTGCTACCGCCGCTGCCTCCGTGAACCCGTGCACCGCTTCTTCCCGGGCAAGTAGGCTCCTGCAAAGTGGGTGGTCTACCCTGGGCATGTTTGGCTCCCGACCTCCCACTGCTGCCACCCTGCTGACTCTTGGCCATGCTAGCGACTTGCTGGCTTCATTGCTGCCTGATGGGCAAGCTGCCACACTCTTCTCCCAACGATAAAGCCCCTATGTCACCCAACTCCCAAGTGCGATCAGCTACATAATCATCATCGAGTACTGTCTGCAAGTCCTCCTCAACCGTCTCTGGGTCTCTGACCACTTGCAACACCAGCTCCCACGCCACTCTCCTCATCACTACTTGCCCACCTAGCGGAGGAAGCAGTGGATGTCTCCTCCAGATCTTGGCTGGCAGTAGCTGCTGACTGTCCGCTAGTAACTCGTCCTCACTGAAAAGTGGAGCCGAGCCTACGGCATAAAATACTTCTCGCACGGAGGGAACTGAAAATGAAAGAGGAAAGTTCAGGACAGGTGGGGGAACAGGACCTGTTCCTGAGCCATTCCAACTAAGCGTTTGTCTGATGTCACTTGGGACGAAGTGGATGACTGAGTCAACCATTCAAGAACCCCTGGGTTGCTGGTCAAGACACGACCGCTAGATGACACTGGTAGCTCAGGCCTCTCGCTGCAACCCCTGCTGCCACAGCCCTTTACTCTGCTGCGACCTCTGCCTGCGCCAGAAACATTTAGGCCTCTACCACTCCCCTGAGCAGGCCTGGCACTTCTCTGTCTGACATACTGTTAGATCAAATAAATAAATAAAAAGGAAATTGAAACACCCCAAAAAACTTGGCAATTTTCTCACTTTCTCACACAACAGCAAATACTTTTTTGTGCCACTAATACACACTAAAAAGAGCTTTAAAACATATAACTGTACCGCTGAACGGCAAATAGGCCCTTATTTTTTTCCACTTATACACGACACAAAAGGCTTTAGAACATATAACTGCACCACTGACTGGAAAATATATTTTTTCTTTTTCCACTAATACACACCACAAAAGACTTTAGTACATATAACTGCACTGCTGAACGGCAAACACATACAGTACAGACCAAAAGTTTGGACACACCTTTTCATTCAAAGAGTTTTCTTTATTTTCATGACTATGAAAATTGTAGATTCACCCTGAAGGCATCAAAACTATGAATTAACACATGTGGAATTATATACATAACAAAAAAGTGTGAAACAACTGAAAATATGTCAACTGAAAAAGTAGCCACCTTTTGCTTTAATTACTGCTTTGCATACTCTTGGTATTCTCTTGATGAGCTTCAAGAGGTAGTCACCTGAAATAGTTTTCCCTTCACAGGTGTGCCCTGTCAGGTTTAATAAGTGGGATTTCTTGCCTTATAAATGGGGTTGGGACCATCAGTTGCGTTGTGGAGAAGTCAGGTGGATACACAGCTGATAGTCCTACTGAATAGACTGTTAGAATTTGTATTATGGCAAGAAAAAAGCAGCTAAGTAAAGAAAAACGAGTGGCCATCATTACTTTAAGAAATGAAGGTCAGTCAGTACGAAAAATTGGGAAAACTTTGAAAGTGTCCCCAAGTGCAGTCACAAAAACCATCAAGCTCTACAAAGAAACTGGCTCACCGCCCCAGGAAAGGAAGACCAAGAGTCACCTCTGCTGCGGAGGATAAGTTCATCCGAGTCACCAGCCTCAGAAATTCGCAGGTTAACAGCAGCTCAGATTAGAGACCAGGTCAATGCCACACAGAGTTCTAGCAGCAGACACATCTCTAGAACAACTGTTAATAGGAGACTGTGTGAATCAGGACTTCATGGTAGAATATCTGCTAGGAAACAACTGCTAAGGACAGGCAACAAGCAGAAGAGACTTGTTTGGGCTAAAGAACACAAGGAATGGACACTAGACCAGTGGAAATCTGTGCTTTGGTCTGATAAGTCCAAATTTGAGATCTTTGCTTCCAACCACCGTGTCTTTGTGCGATGCAGAAAAGGTGAGCGGATGGGCTCTACATGCCTGGTTCCCACCGTGAAGCATGGAGGAGGAGGTGTGATGGTGTGGGGGTGCTTTGCTGATGACACTGTTGGGGATTTATTCCAAATTGAAGGCATACTGAACCAGCATGGCTACCACAGCATCTTGCAGCGGCATGCTATTCCATCCAGTTTGCGTTTAGTTGGACCATCATTTATTTTTCAACAGGACAATGACCCCAAACACACCTCCAGGCTGTGTAAGGGCTATTTGACCATGAAGGAGAGTGATGGGGTGCTGCGCCAGATGACCTGGCCTCCACAGTCACCGGACCTGAACCCAATGGAGATGGTTTGGGGTGAGCTGGACCGCAGAGTGAAGACAAAAGGGCCAACAAGTGCTAAGCATCTCTGGGAACTCTTTCAAGACTGTTGGAAGACGATTTCAGGTGACTACCTCTTGAAGCTCATCATAAGAATGCCAAGAGTGTGCAAAGCAGTAATCAAAGCAAAAGGTGGCTACTTTGAAGAACCTAGAATATGACATATTTTCAGTTGTTTTACACTTTTTTGTTATGTATATAATTCCACATGTGTTGATTCATAGTTTTGATGCCTTCAGTGTGAATCTACAATTTTCATAGTCATGAAAATAAAGAAAACTCTTTGAATGAGAAGGGGTGTCCAAACATTTGGTCTGCACTGTATATTTTTTTCCACTAATACACGCCACAAATGGATTTAGAACAGATAACTGCACCGCTAATCGGCAAATATATTTTACTTCTGCCACTAATACACGACAAATAGGGCTGTAATTTTAGCACTTTGCCACACAACGGCTAATTAGCCCTTTTTCCCCCACTAATACACGCCAAAAAATGCTTTAGAACATATAACTGCACCGCACAAGGGCAAATAAGACGTAGAAATATTTCCTTGTAATAGACACTGTTTTTTTTTTTTTTTTTTTTTTTTTTTCTATTTGTATTTTTATTTTACAGACAATATAAAAGCAAATTTCCAATCAGATATAATATAATAGCGCACATTAGACAGTGTATCGTCTCCATGCCATATATCGGACACATACAACAAAACAATCTGTGACCAGAGGAGTCAGCTCTAATACCAGTACATAGGCATGGGATCCACAACCCAAAAAAAAAAACACACAAGAAAAAAAAAAAAAAACATAAACCCAACCCCCCTCCGCCCCGCCCCCTCACCCCCCACCCGTCCACCCGGCTTGGTGCGGCCGCCGCGAGGGGCGGCGGAGTATTCCTGCCCCCCTCATAAGGATTTTCATTAGAGCCTTTACAATTTCACACGTATTCTGGCGTGGGCTGTGTTGGTAGAGTTTATCTAGGAATATATAATGGTTTGTTGGGGTATATCAGTGGTCTCCCCAGTTACTAGCCATCAATTCTGCTCTGGGGTATTACGGCTGGCTATTTCCCTTCTCTATGGGCCCATTCCGGTAGCGTCGTTTAATCCACGTCGTTTCATGCCCTCAAAATGTGTTATTCGCGTCATTAAACTTTGCCAATCATTGATTGTTGGGGGTCTATCTTTCACCCACTGTCTCAAGATTATCACTTTGGCCAAAAGAAACCCCTTTAACCAGTATACCTGTTCATTTTTAGTGGTTTTGTTTTTATACTCAGGAGGAAGCAATCCAAGAACTGCTACTTGAATAGTCATGGGAGGACTGTTCCTGCTGTTTGCCACCATTGTCTGAAATATGCAGCCCCAGAAAGTCCTAATAGCTGGACAGTCCCACAGCATATGTACAAGCCCTGCGGCTACACAAGAACATTTAAGGCAGCTAAATTCTTGACCCTTGTTAGTGTACATTTTAGTCAACAGGCTCGGAGTAACATATAAGCGATGTATTATTTTGAATTGTATCAATCGGTGTTGTCGTGAAAGAGAGGCCTTCTTTATATTTTGATATATTTCCTGCCATTGTGAGGGGTTACATTCCCCAATATCTGTCTTCCATTTATCCACACTTTTAAATTTAGTGATAGTGCTTATTTCCTCGATGAATCTCCTATATATTAGTGAAATCTTAACTTTATTCCCTACTATGTTATAACAAAAGGATAAGAACCCCGGAGTAACTTTTATCAAGGGTGTTTTTTTGAGAGTGTATGATAGTGCATGTTGTAGTTGACAATATCTATAGTGCTCTAGTGCAGTTATTGGTGCTTGTTTTATCAATTCCCGTATTGATTTGCTATTCCCTTTTGTGTATATATGTGAAAATAATGAAATACCTTTTCGAGTCCAGAATTCGTTTTCGTTAAGTGTCAAAAATTCAGTTAGGGCAGGGTTGTCCCATAAGGGGGAGAAATCCAGAATTTGAGGGGCATGGATCAATATCTTAATTTTATTCCAAACTTTCTGTAGCGCGGCTCCGATGGGGCAAAAGTAATCTGTACGTTGAAACATTCCGGATTCCAATATACTAAAAATGTTATTGGAGTGTAGTGGGCGTTGACCTAGGATATGTGATATTAATACACCATCCCCGACATTGACGCACCATTGTAATTGTGCACAGAGATAATAGATTTGAAAATGGGGCAGGCCTAGGCCCCCGTTACTTACGGCCATTCGCAGGTATTGTAGTTTAATGCGGACCCTTTTTCTGCCCCATATCAGATCATTTATCAAGCGGTCAATCAGATTGAAGACGCTATCCTCAATCCAAGTGGGGCAGGAGCTGACCGTATACAATATCCAGGGTAACAAAACCATTTTAATCAACGCAATCCTATTGATCTGCGAAAGTGGGAGTTTCTGCCACACTCTTATTTTGTCTTTTATTCTCCCCACTAAAGGGGAAATATTTAACTGATTATATTCCCTGATATTATTGCTGATTTTTATCCCGAGATAATCTAAATGATCTGTCGGGGGAATAATTCTGATCCTAAGATCGTTAGGGGGGGGCATCCGGTTCAGGGGGAAGAGTACAGACTTAGACCAGTTTATCTCATACCCAGCAATTCTGCCGAATTCCTCTGTTATCCGCATAACATTGGGGACGCTTCTCCAACCATCATTCAGGTAGAGTAAGACGTCATCTGCATATAAGCAAATCTTATCGTCCGTCCCTCTCCCCCCGAAGCCGGATATGCCAGGTTCAGTCCGTATCCTGCAGGCAAGGGGTTCCATAAAGATTGCGAAGAGGAGAGGAGAAAGGGGGCAGCCCTGACGTGTTCCCCGCTTTAGGGAAACAGCAGGGGTAAGCACCTCATTGACTTTAATTCTAGCAGTTGTTTCACTATATAGCAGTTTAACCCATCCAATAAATTCCTGGCCCAGATTCATCCTATACATAACACGCCAGAGGAAGGGCCACTCGACACGATCGAACGCTTTAGCGGCGTCCAATGATAGTATCGAGCGGTCCTCCCCTCCGCCAATCTGGATATTAAGAAAGGTCCGCCGTATATTGGTCTGTATCTGTCGCCCAGGAATGAACCCTGTCTGGTCCACATGTATCAGGCGCGCTATTACTTTTTTTAAGCGATTGGAAAGGACTTTTGCAATTATTTTATAATCTGCATTGAGCAGTGATATTGGGCGATAGTCCTCAACTTTATTTCCCAGTTTCCCCTTTTTAAGGATCAATGTAACCGTTGCTTCGGCCAGAGACGGGGGCAGCTTTCCGCGTTTACTAGACTCATTTAGAACAAGCAACAGTCCGGGCAAGAGTATCTCCGCATGGCGCTTATAGATGCCAAATGGAAGTCCATCCGGACCCGGCGCAGAAGAACCCCGAGTCCCCTGCAGGGCCGTTTGTAATTCCTCCAATAAGATGGGGGCACACAAAGAGGCGGAATCGGAGACCGAGAGCGCCGGGATCCTGACTTGTTCCAAAAAGGCATCTATTTCAGTCACTATATCTACCGCCTCAGATCGATATAAATTATCAAAGTGATTAAAAAACTCTGCTACCATCTCCATTCCTCTTTCCAATCTACGCCCATCCCCCGTCAGTATCTGTCTAATTCTTTGGGGGGGTTTTTGATTTGCTATAATAGAAACCAATAGCTTACTCGGGGTACCCGCCTCGCAGAAATCTTTATAGCCCATGAAAAATAGTTGATTCTGTGCTTTTTCCTTCATAAAGGTAATGTAATGATCTTTGGCAGATTTTAGCTTAGTACGCGTATTCATATCATTTCGTACTCGGATACAGCCCTCCAGATATGCAATATTTGCCTCCAGCTTTTTTTGTTCGGCAGAGTAATAGACACTGTTAATAAACCCTGTTAATGCCTTTTTCAATCAGCACTTGCACCCTAATGAGAACGGTTTGCTGGAATAACAGAGCTGTATAATGGCAATTTGGGTCCCCAGTCAGTGCAGCAAGATGTAATAGTATTGTTCCTATTACCCAGGCTGTAACCTCCCCTACCGAACCCTGTTCATTATAAATTCTGTGGAATTATTCCTCCCTATTCTTTCTCTACACCTTGAATAATCTTTCCCTGCACTTGTAAATCTTTTTTTAGCACAATGAAGTTTTTCTATCACTGTCCCTAGCGCCTGCTAACATCTCTCCCTGCGCTAAGTACACTGGCATATGGCAGAATCTAAGAGGGCTGATGCTATTTATAGGTCTGTGACATCTGCTGATTGGCTGCATGCATGGCATTATGGGTGATCCCGCCTTCCCAGAGTTCCTGTCTTCATGTCCTCACACGTGCAGCAGCCATTTTAGGAAACATGTGATTCGTTACCACAAAGCGCGAGGAAATTCGGCTTTGGTGCAAATCGAATTGTTATTGAAATTCGGATCGAATTCCATTTCATCAGCTTCGATTCGCTCATCTCTAGTGATCACATTACAAGCAGAATTAAAATGAGAGATAAGACAGGATCCACCACAGGGCACAGAGCATGCCTAGGAGACTCCCCCATAGAAGTCAATGAGGTCCCTTCCTGAGCATTGTGTCTATTGCCCATGGGGCTGCCGTAAAACAATTTCTATAATGCTTTCTAAATGCTCATAAGAACAGCTCAGGCAAAATGGCCGCCCACCATAATCATGTTCAGGAAATAGAATAAAAAAATCTGCAATCAGAAAATAAAAAGAGAAAACATTTTTGGTGACACATTTCCTTTAATACTGGTGTAAACGTAAAAGGCATAACTAGCAATCGCGAAATGTTTTATAATCTCCTGATTTCTGCATTTCTTAGTAATACAGTAGCTTGAAGGGAATTTCTAGTTTGAAGTGTTCTGCTCTATGGGCTTACATTTAATGGATGCACTTCAGATCCAAGCTGTTGTAAAACCTGTTAACAGAGTAGAACAACCATGCTGTATCACATTATACAGGGGCGCTTTAAACAGCAGTCTTTTTGGGCAAAGACGTGTTTAATGAAGTCAATGCTGATCTGCAGGAGGTGGTTAAGTAGGGGCATTTTTACATGGTACAAATGCTTTTTTTCAATAGCAGCCCCGTGAAAAAGATGCTGCTGAAATAGCTGATTTATTGGGTGATCGCTTCTTTCATGCAGCACCCAGAATCATTGTTTGTGCTGCTGCGTCTGTATGAGGATGGGCAATCATAGTCATAGCGATGTGATCGCTTCTCCCCAAACAGACAGCATGTAAATGCAGCTGAATGAGCAGGCAAAGATTGGGAGCAAAGAACTTATTTGTGATCATTGCCCTGTGTACTGGCCCAGAGTCAGTGCTTATGTGCTGAAGATATGCATGAGGCCATTGCTGAGCCGTATTATTGATTAAATACTATATTGCCTAATTTCAGTCTTCTAGCCTCCTTTTCTGCCTGAACTTTTCAAAGACACAGCAGTAAAAAGGGATGTCTCATCATCAGGGCCTATGGATGTCATAGTGGGGTTCCCTCACCCTACACCCCCTTTATCTTCCAGAACTGAGAGCAACTCTGGGGCTGTCTTCATGGAGCAATTCATTTAAATGAGTTGCCCAGCCTTATTTCAGGCAAGCCTTATTTAAAGGGGTTGTCCGGGTTCAGAGCTGAACCCGGACATCCCTCCATTTTCACGCCTGGAGGTCCCCCTGACAGGCATCGGAGCAGTTCATGCGCCGAATGCTCTCCTTTGCCCGCGCTAAATTGCAACAGGCAAAGGCTTTTTAGAAATCCGGTGACGTACCGGGGATCCCATGGTTCTGCGAGGAACCCCGGTGATGTCCACAGGCACTGATGGTCGGATTTAGCTCCTGCACCTAGCCAGTAAAACGCTAAGGGCAGAGCTAAAGCCTGCCCCTCAGAGCCGGTCGTCACCTAACACACTGCCGGCGGAAAGTTACCGCCCGGCATTGTGTTATTGAAAACAAAAAGAGGGCCCGCGCCCTGCGTGGTTTTTAGCACAGGGCACGGGAGCACATGGAGCATAAGATGCTCCGATACTAGGCTACAGGGGGCTGCCGGGTGAAAATAAGGGTATGTCCGGGTTCAGCTCTGAACCCGGACAACCCCTTTAATGCACCTTATGACCACAATTATTACTCCACTGTCTAAATGGAGTCTGTCCCCCAAGGCCTGTTAAAAGGGTTATACAATTCTATAATGCCCCCCCCCCCCGGGTTATACTTAACCCACTCCCCAGCACCTACATCGCACCTGATCCCTGCACGGCCTCCACTGCATCTCCCCATTGCGCAGATCAAAACATCATGCAATGATCCGCGCCAAGGGGAGATGCAGCAGCGCCCATGTGGGGATCAGGAACGACATAGGTGCAGGGAAGCGGGGTAAGTATAACCTATATGAGGTGCCCGGGCATTGGGGGGGCTCATTATAGGGGTTGCATAACCCCTTTAAGCACAATACTGCATGAATAGTACTGCTCTTTATGAGTCCTATTGCTAAGTTACATGTTCGCACTCACCCACATTCCTCCACTCTTAGCCGTAAACCATCGCTGGGATAAATTGAGAGGACTTCTGAGCTTGTGCTCAGGACTCCTCTCCGTTATGAGCATGCACTCAGAAGTCCTTGCAATGTATTGAAGTGTGTATGGGGGCCTCCTGGCTCTCCTTCTATGGAAGATGTTTGAGGAGGTAAGCATCTGGTTGTTGGATTTCAACATTCCTGATCCTTTGGTTCTTGGGGAGGTAAGCCACCTTCAGAGGTGTCTAGCGGACTTCTTTCTTCTTGCTATTCATAACACATAGACACTCAGCTAAGCCAAGAGTATATCTGTATGGGTTGGTCAGGTGAGATAGCTGTCCTCAGAAGGCTTATTTAGCTGACTGGTTTCTTGAGTATGTCCAGCCTTACTATACTTCTCAGGATATACCATCAATAACAGATCAGTTGGGGTCTGACTCTTGGCACCTCTGCTAATCAGCTGTTTGAAGGGGCTGCAGTAATGGAGTGCACACTGCATCTTCTTCAATGTTTACCTGTGCTCAATCTACTTTCACCGCCGCTACAATAAAGTCGACTCGCAGGTAAACTTTGAAGAGGATGTACTGTTCATATGAGCGCTGTGGCCCTTTTGAACAGCTGATTGGTGAGGGTACTGAGCATTGGACCCCCATCGTTCTGAAATTAATGACCTATGAGAAGCATAGGCCATGAATATCATGAAACTGGACAACCCCTTTAAAGTAAGTCTAGAATGTGGTAGCTCTTTTCTAGAGACAGAAAACAATCCAGAAAGAAGTTCTTAGCCATACTGCAGTGTTTAAATAATCCAGCAAGGCAGTTTATCTCTTCTCTCAATTGCAGCATGTTGTTTTCTGGCCAATCATGGGTTTACAGCTATAATAAACATTGTTGATAAAATGCTTTGCATAAATTGAGCGGAACGATCAGTAGAATCCATTATAAGTGCTGCACTGCTGACAAGATAAATACGCCTTCTGTCTCTTCCTCGGGCTCTGCTATTTTCAGTTTTATTCCTATGACAACCACAATAATAATAATACCGTTACGTAAAAAGAAAATGGAATGTAAAACGCTCTCACATCAGAAAGAGTCACTCGTTTAAAGACACTGGATGTTATGTTTGTTATTAAAGAAGCACTCCCAGAAAAAAATGTTATTCTCTGACCTGTTAGAAACGTGCATGATGTAAACTAACAGGTCAGAGAATAACATTTTTGTGAGAGTGCTTCTTTAAAGCAACGATAATAGATACTGCGTTCATTTAATATGTTGGAAGGAAATGGTTGTGTTCTAATTCAGTATGTTAATTTCTTTTCATAGGTTTAAAGCAAAAACATACAGGCTATGAAGAGGTAAGGGTAAAACAATAAATCTATGCAAATTGAACTTTATGCTTTAACCTAGAGGTATTTAGAGGTATTTGGTTGGATTCACACAATTTGTTGTTGTACAGTTTATGATGCATTTTCTTGTTAGGAAAAACTTCCCTTTATAACAGAAGCCATGATGCTGTTACAGATCTGTTGTAGAATCCATATGGTTCCATTGAGGTTTCTGTCATTTGGATAGCAAGTCATGGAATCCCCAATAGACACTCAAAAGGTAGCGTGTGATCAGCAGTGTGAACAGAGCCTAAATATCTTTTCTTCTCTTAGGCATCCGTTACTGACTTTATTTAATGGGCATCTGTCACCATGATCAACCCTATTAAATCTGGCAAACTGCCTGCCATGGTGACTATAATTGTCCCTTTTTCTCTGTAATCGTTGTTACCGATGCAGAGAAATTCTTTTTTTTTTTGTCAAATATGTTTTTATTATTTTCAAAACATTACAAAAAACTCTTGTATTCCACATGAGAGCTGAAAAGGGTTGATTGTACAAATGTGATAACAGTGCATTATACATAAAAAGTATTAACCAAATATTGCCTAGTCGGTGTCCTTCTGGTATGATGACTTTACGCCTCATTCAAGGTCATTTTTGTGGACTTCAAGCTCTTGCAGACGTACCTCATAAGATTACTATGCTGTGCTCTCTAGATGTCAGAACAAAAAATGAGCCTAATCTTATTTCGCTACTCTTTTTGCTCCTTCACGGTGCAGGGGAGAAAAGATCCACACAAGCGAATGTGAGGTATGACAGTGTGATAGTATCCCCCTCCTAATTCGCATGTCACACTCATGGGTGTCTGCTACATGTTGTTACAAACCAGAGTGCGAGAAAACTTGAATACATCCTCACACTGTTTTAAGCTGCTAAATTTAATGACTCAATGTGCAACCACATCTAGGTGCGACAATGATGCAAGAAGGCCCAAGTTTAGTTAGATATTTTGGTATATTGCAACCAGGAGCCCCACATTTTTAGGAAGAGATCATGTCTATTGGTCCGCCAACTGGTCAACTCCTCCATACAACAAATTTGATGCACTTTTTGGAACCATTGTTGTTCCAAAGGTGGGTGAGGTTGTAGCCATAGCAGTGGAATTAAGCATTTAGCCGCTGCTAGTAAATGTGTTGTCAAGGAGCGTTTAGAAGGTCGATAATGTTGTGAGGGTTGGGCCATTAGCACTAGGCCTGCTGTGAGAGATAAATTTAATGGGCCAAGTGCACGCATATGCTTTTGGATTACTGTCCAGATGTGGCCCAAAGTCCCAACCTGCAGTTGACATCTCCAACATGTGTTTGATACTGATAATCCCATTTTATACAGCAAGTCAGGGGTTTTGTACCATCTGGATAAGAGCTTATAATGGTTTTCTTGTATTTTTATTTTAGAGAAGCCATGAGACTGCAATAGAATGAACTGAACTTTGTGTCCTCTTCAGATAGCACTATGTCTAATTCTTTTTCCCACAACTTCAAGAAAGGGGGGGGGGGGGTTCGACTGAGGAATTTAGCAGAAGATGGGAGTATAGAGAAGATAATGTTTGTTTCTTGCTTTTGTGGAGGAGAATTATTTGTTCAAACCAGGACTATGGTCTGCTGGCTTGATTGCGGGATATGAATAATGTGCATATGGCTTTAAAGTGTTCAAATTGCAAGAAATTGACCTCTGATGGTGTTATAAATGATTGTAGCTTAGTAATATTTGGTATTTTCTTAGCAGAGAGACAGGCAGCTACAGTCATATCTTGTAGTTGTGACCAGAATCATCTCATAATTACTTCATCTTTCTTTGCTACAAATGGAATTAAGTGTGCCGGTAAGAGTGGTGAAGTACCTTTGAAAGTTGTATTGGAGTGTTGAATGGATTTTAATATTTGAACTGTGCCTTGTACCAATGTATTAGAGAGGGGCCTGGATATCTTTGTGGTCTGGTAGCCACAGGAGTTTTGAGTAGGCAGGTCCCAAGACCATTAAGGGTCTATTCACACGTCCGTTTTTTCTTTCCTGATCTGTTCCGTTTTTTGCTGAACAGATCTGGACCAGATCTGGACCCATTCATTTTCAATGGGTCCTGAAAAAAAATCAGACATTGTGCTGTCCGTTTTTTTTCAGGACCCATTGAAAATGAATGTGTGAATAGACCCTTAATCCGATCTGTGGCATGGGTCTGTGTGTCATGGTCTTACCTTCTTGCTGTTCTCCTTCGTTTGACATGTGCTGGCGGCCATCTTGGTTTCTGGGTTTCTTGTAGCCTCCCACCCTGCGGCTTCTCCTTCCCACTGGGAGGAGCTGGATGCCCAGCTCATATATATAGGAGGTCTGTGGCTTCAGTTCCTTGCTTGGTCCTCCTGTGTTCACATGCTTCTAAGACTGCTGCTGCTTCTGGATCCTGATCCTGGCCTCGTCTGACTACCCTTCTGGTTCCTGACCTCTGGCTACGCAAGACCCTGCTTCGGTTTAGCCATCCGTTTGGACTTTTGCTTACAGCTTGATTTTCAATAAAGCCTTCTATTTCCACTTATCTCTTGTTGTACGTCTGGTTCATGGTTCCTTGACATTAGGACCAAGCCATGAATTCTGACGGTACAGGGCCATCCTCGCTACCTACGCTGATTGCCAGACTTGATCAGCAGGATCACCTGTTGGGTCGGTTCGCTGTGGCGTTGCAAACCCTGCTTGAACGCACGGCTCATTTCGCTTCCGTTGCCGATGGGTCGGTTGTCGCTCCTGGGCCCGCTCCTAGTGCCGCTCCGGTTGTTGCGCCAGAGTCTACCCCGACACCTGTTGCTGCGCCTGCGGTGTCTCGGGGTATGACCGGTTCTGCCCCCCTTCCACAGCGCTTTGGGGGAGAGCCAACTCAGTGCCGAGGTTTCCTTAACCAGGTGGGCATTTATTTCGAGTTGCTGCCACATGCCTTTCCTACTGAGAGATCAAAGGTGGGCTTCTTGATCTCGCTGCTCTCGGACAAGGCCTTGGCCTGGGCCAGCCCTTTATGGGAGAACAACAATCCGGTGGTTGCCGAGTTTTCCGGTTTTGTTGCTTCTCTTCGGAAGGTATTCGATGTGCCGGCTCGTGCTGCCTCTGCTGCGAAGCTCCTTATGTCCATCAGACAGGGTTCACGATCCGTAGCTGAATACGCCATTGAGTTTCGTACCCTGGCAGCAGAGGTGGGCTGGAATAATGAGGCTCTGGTCGCTGCTTTCTCTCATGGTCTCTCGGATGCCTTGAAGGATGAGGTTGCAGCTAAGGACCTACCAGTGGAGCTCGAGTCTCTTATTTCTTTCCTGATTTTGATTGACACCAGACTCAGGGAGAGACCTTCCTTTAAGGAGAGCCTGCGGAGGTCTTCTAACAGATTGGCGCCTACGTTTGCTGTCCCACCCGTGCCTCCCTCTCCTCCCACGCCTCCTGGGGATGACTTGTCTGGGGGTGAACCCATGCAGCTGGGGTTTGCTCGCCTGTCCGAGGGGGAGAGGGTACTCCGGAGACGCGAGGGCCGATGCATGTACTGTGGTCTCGGTGGGCATTTTCGGTTGGCATGTCCGAACCGTCCGGGAAACGCTCGCACCTGAGATCCTGTCGGGGGCAGATCTTGGGTGGAGTCTCCTCGTCCCCGGTTTCCCGTGTTGACAAACCACTGATCACTGTTGTCCTCTCCTGGGTCGGGGGCTCGGTGACGACCCAGGCGTTGGTGGACTCTGGTGCTGGTGGTTTGTTCATTGATAGTGTGTTCGCTGCCGCCAATTCCATTCCTCTGCAGCCTCGAGGTTCCCCACTGGCTCTTGAGGCGATAGACGGCAGACCCCTTCTGCCGCCACACGTGACTCATGAGACCCTTCCAGTGGGGATAGCCATTGGTGCCGTTCACAGAGAGTCGGTCTGTCTCCAGGTGATTTCGTCTCCACACTACTCGGTGGTCTTGGGGTACCCCTGGCTCCAGAAGCATAATCCGACTTTCGATTGGAGATCGGCCGAGATCCTCTCGTGGTCACCGCAGTGTGGGGCTAGTTGCATCCATGGGCCTGTCAAGTTGCTGTGTACTTCCTCGGACTCTCTGTTGCCTCCTGAATACGAAGAGTACCGGGATGTATTCGATAAGGTGCGCGCGGTTGCCCTACCTCCGCACCGCCCATACGATTGTGCCATAGAGTTACAATCTGGTGCCGTTCCTCCTCGTGGCAAAGTCTATCCACTGTCGGTAGCGGAGAATGAGGCCATGGAGGAGTACGTGAGGGAGGCGCTTTCACGCGGACACATTCGCAAATCCTCGTCCCCGGCAGGGGCTGGATTTTTCTTTGTGAAAAAGAAGGGCGGTGAGTTGAGGCCTTGCATCGATTACAGGGGTCTCAATCGCATCACGATCAAGAACGCTTACCCGATACCCTTGATTTCCGAGCTGTTCGATCGCCTCAAAGGGGCCACGGTCTTTACCAAACTCGACCTGAGGGCGGCATATAACCTGGTAAGGATCAAGGCGGGCGATGAGTGGAAGACCGCGTTTAACACCAGGACCGGTCATTATGAATCCTTGGTTATGCCCTTTGGGTTGTGCAATGCGCCCGCAGTCTTCCAGGAATTCATCAACGATGTTTTCCGTGACCTGTTGCAGCAGTGTGTGGTGGTCTATTTGGATGACATCTTGGTATATTCTGAATCCATGGAGGCCCACATTATGGATGTCAGACGAGTGTTGCAACGGTTACGAGAGAACAGGCTGTTCGGTAAGCTTGAGAAATGCGAATTTCACCGATCCCAGGTAACCTTCTTAGGTTACATCATTTCCGCTGAGGGGTTCTCCATGGATCCTGAGAAGGTTTCGGCTGTCTTACAGTGGCCCCAGCCCAGTGGTCTCCGTGCCCTGCAGCGCTTTTTGGGCTTCGCCAATTATTATCGGAAGTTCATCAGGGACTTTTCTATGCTAGCCAAGCCTCTCACGGATCTGACCAGGAAGGGCAGTAATTTCCAGGTCTGGCCGCTCGAGGCCATCCGAGCTTTTGAGGCTCTAAAGTCCGCCTTTGTGTCGGCTCCGATTCTGTCGCATCCCAACCCTGGGTTGCCCTTTGTCCTCGAGGTGGACGCGTCTGAGACGGGAGTAGGCGCCCTTCTGTCTCAGCGTAGAACACCAGAGGGTCCTCTGCTCCCTTGTGGGTTTTACTCCCGGAAACTGTCTTCCGCGGAGTGCAACTATCAGATTGGTGACAGGGAGTTATTGGCCATCGTGCAGGCCCTTAAAGAATGGAGGCACTTGCTCGAGGGTTCGGTGGTTCCGGTTCTCATCCTGACGGACCACAAGAATCTGACCTACCTTTCTGAGGCCAAGAGATTGACACCACGTCAGGCCAGATGGGCTCTGTTCTTGTCACGTTTTAATTACGTGGTCTCCTACCTACCCGGTTCCAAGAACATCAGAGCGGATGCCTTATCACGGCAGTACTCCGAGCTGTCCGGGGAGGAGTCGATTCCGACTTCGGTCATACCTCCGAATCAGATCCTGGCCGCCATTCGCACCAGCCTGACCTCTCCCCTGGGTGAGCAGATTTTGGCGGCTCAATCTGGTGCTCCCTCTGGGAGACCCAACGGCAGATGTTTTGTGCCTGAGGAGTTGCGCACTCGGTTGTTGCGAACCTACCATAACTCCAAGGCCGCGGGGCATCCTGGAAAGAATCAGCTGTCCTGGGCTGTTTCACGTCTGGTCTGGTGGCCTTCTCTACGTTCCGACATCGCTGCATATGTAGCGGCATGCTCCGTTTGTGCCCAGAGTAAGTCCCCTCGGCACCTTCCGTTGGGCCTTTTGCAACCCATAGCCACCGGGGAGCGCCCATGGTCACACCTGGGGATGGATTTCATTGTGGACCTCCCTGCATCCCGAGGCCATACGGTCATTCTCATGATTGTGGATCGGTTTTCCAAAATGTGCCACTGTGTTCCTCTCAAGAAGTTACCCTCTGCACAAGAGTTGGCCACGATTTTCGCCAGGGAGGTCTTCCGGTTGCACGGTTTGCCCAAGGAGATTGTGTCGGATCGGGGGAGTCAGTTTGTGTCCAGGTTCTGGCGCGCCTTTTGCTCCCAGTTGGGGATTCATCTCTCTTTCTCCTCGGCCTACCACCCTCAGTCCAATGGGGCCGCAGAATGATCCAATCAGGCCTTGGAGCAATTCCTTCGTTGCTATGTCTCCGATCACCAAGACAATTGGGTTGACCTCCTGCCTTGGGCTGAGTTTGCCAGGAACACGGCGGTGAACTCTTCCTCTGGGACGTCTCCCTTCATGGCCAATTATGGGTTCCAACCTGCCGTGTTACCGGAGGTATTCTCTCCCCAGGATATTCCGGCTGTGGAGGATCACCTTTCCGTCCTACGTGCTTCTTGGGTACAGATCCAGAGGTCCCTTGAGGTCTCTGCGCAGTGCCAGAGACTCCAGGCTGATCGCAGACGAGCGCCCGCTCCTTCCTACCAGGTCGGAGACCGTGTATGGTTGTCCACCCGCAACCTCAACCTTCGAGTGCCCACTCCCAAGCTGGCGCCTCGCTTTGTTGGTCCCTTCCGAGTGCTTCGCAGGGTAAACCCGGTAGCCTATGCCCTTGCGCTTCCTCCTGGCATGCGGATCTCCAACGTGTTTCATGTCTCCCTGTTGAAGCCATTGGTGTGTAATCGTTTCACTTCCTCGGTTCCTCGGCCCCGTCCGGTCCAAGTGGGCAATCGTGAGGAATATGAGGTGAGCAATATCCTGGACTCACGCCTGGTCCGCGGTCGGTTGCAGTTTTTGGTCCATTGGCGTGGTTATGGTCCAGAGGAGCGTTCCTGGGTTCCCTCCGCAGATGTCCATGCTCCTGCTTTGCTCCGAGCCTTCCACGCACGCTTCCCTCAGAAACCGTTCCTTACTCCGCGGAGGAGGGGCCCTTGAGGGGGAGGTACTGTCATGGTCTTACCTTCTTGCTGTTCTCCTTCGTTTGACATGTGCTGGCGGCCATCTTGGTTTCTGGGTTTCTTGTAGCCTCCCACCCTGCGGCTTCTCCTTCCCACTGGGAGGAGCTGGATGCCCAGCTCATATATATAGGAGGTCTGTGGCTTCAGTTCCTTGCTTGGTCCTCCTGTGTTCACATGCTTCTAAGACTGCTGCTGCTTCTGGTTCCTGATCCTGGCCTCGTCTGACTACCCCGCTGGTTCCTGATCCTGGCTTCGTCTGACTACCCTGCTGGTTCCTGATCCAGGCTTCGTCTGACTACCCTTCTGGTTCCTGACCTCTGGCTACGCAAGACCCTGCTTCGGTTTAGCCATCCGTTTGGACTTTTGCTTACAGCTTGATTTTCAATAAAGCCTTCTATTTCCACTTATCTCTTGTTGTACGTCTGGTTCATGGTTCCTTGACACTGTGGGAGTGGTGGCCGCCAGTTCAAGCCATCTTTGCAAGTGAAGCGCTGTGTAATATTGTTTAATATCTGGAAGTCCCAGTCCTTCTCTACATTTTTTACGGGTGAGTATCTGGTATGATAGTCTAGGTTTCCGTTCTCTCCACAAAAAGGTGGAGAAGTATTTCCTAGTGGTGGTGAAGAAGGTATCAGGTAAATACATGGGCAACATCTGTGTAAATAGTATAGGATTTGAGGAAGGATAATACATTTTTGCGGCCCATCCAAGACAAGTATGAGAAGTTATATTCTTTGAGTAACCTAGATAGCTTAAGTGTTAGAAGTTAGATGAAAACAATTCTAGTTTGTTTGGTATGTGTACTCCCAAGTACTTTATAGTGTTTTCTGCCCAGTGAAACGGGGAAATTTGGTGTAAGAGGGTCACCTGGGATTGAGTGAGAGAAATATTCAGAAGATCTGATTTAGAATAGTTTATTTTAAAATTTGATATGTTGCCATATTGCTGGAAAAGATCTAATAGCCTAGGCAATGCAGTGTTTGGGTTGAAAATCAGTAATAGTAGATAATCTGCGAAAGCAGATATGAGATGCGTATCTGATTTCTGGATAAAGACTTAGTCCTGCCTGAGCTTTTGTAGTAATGCTTCCATAGTCAATATAAATAGAGAGGGAGATAAAGGACAGCCCTACCTCGTGCCATTTGTTAGGTTGAAAGATGGAGACAGAGTGCCGTTGACCCTAATTCATGCAGATGGTGTAGAGTATAATGTGAAAATTGCTTCTATGAATTGGAGTGGGAAGTTAAACTGTGTATGGTGCACAAAGTCCCAGGCGACCCTATCAAACGCCTTCTCGGCATCTGTGCCTACAAGTACAAGTGGAATATTTTTATTTTTTTGCGCCAGATATATTGAGTTTAACAGACGTATTACATTAAACCTGCCCTCTCTTCTCTTAACAAACCCCATCTGATCAGTTTTCACTATGGCAGGCAGAATGCCATTCAGCCGCCTAGCTAATCGCTTGGCCCAGATTTTTATATCAATATTTAACAATGGGATGGGTCTGTAGCTGGAACAGAGGCCAGGGTCTTTACCCTTTTTGGTAAGAATTGTAAGAATTGTGATATGCGCTTCCAGCGCTTGTCGTGGGAGGTGGCCCCCCTGAAAGGAGTTGGTTGCATAATAGGGTAAGGCGAGGCAGGAGAATGTCTTAAAAATGTTTATAGTATCTAAGCGTTAATCCATCAGGGCCTGGACTTTTTCCTAGAGGGAAGGAGAGCATCGTGTCTTTTACTTCCTGGAATGTGATTGGTTGA
This sequence comes from Bufo gargarizans, assembly GCF_014858855.1. Lineage (NCBI taxonomy): Eukaryota > Metazoa > Chordata > Amphibia > Anura > Bufonidae > Bufo > Bufo gargarizans. The sequence goes on from NC_058087.1 coordinate 73,616,508, forward strand.
GTTAATGTTTGTTTGTCTGTTTCTGAGATTTTAGAGAGATTCAATCTGTTAAAGAAGGATGAAATATTTGCATGTTTGTTGGAGAGGTTTGAAGGAATATCTAGGTTAGCTAAATTATATAGAGAGGAGTAATAGTCTTTGAATATTGCTGCTATTTTGGAAGTACGGGTGACTTTACCACCTGTCTGGGTGGTATTTGAAGATATAAAGGATTTTCCCTGCGTTTCTTGATTAAAGCTGACATCAATTTGCCCCCTTTATCCCCATATTTACTGTTGGTAGTGGAGTACATTTTTGGCTAGTTTTGTGTTTAACAATAATATCAATTGTTCTCACATTCTAGACAGTTCTTCAAGTAAAGTAGGAGTGGGAGTTTGTTTATGCAGTTTTTCTTGGTCCCTAATCTGTGATAGGAGGTCTAGTATAGTTTTTTCCTGTCTCTTTTTTACCTGCCAAGTGCTATGAATAGCCCCTTATATATGTTTTATGGGTTTCCCAAATGATGGGTTCCACCATGTCTGGCTTTCTGTTTGATTCAAAAAAGAACTGGAGATAGTTCATAAGAAGGTCTACTTCTTTTTTATCATCTAGTAATATTTCGTTAAGATGCCAGGTCCAGTCCCTCTTAGGTAAGTCTTTAATTGTTAGTTGTATTAATACAGGTGCATGGTCTGAGAAAATGGATGGTCCTATGTCAGCTTTTTTGAGGGCTGGTAAGGTGCTGTCGTGGGAAAAAAGGTAATTAATTCACTGATGTGTTTTACGTGTGTTGGAGAAAAACGTATAATCTAGTTCAGTCGGGTGCATGTTCGCCATGCATCGGAGAGACCCAATAATTGCAAACGGTTATTCAGTCTATTGAGGCTGTTTTTAGACTGTGCAGTGTGTTTTGATGAAGAGTCTATTCTAGGGTTCAGTGCTAGATTGAAATTCCCTCCAAGTATGATGGGGCCCTCTGCAAAAGCTTGCAGCACCTCTAGTCTTCCCATAATCCATGAAATCTGCATAGTGTTCGGGGCATACTGTATATGTTAGCGAAGGTATACATATCGGAGCCAAATTTACCTTTCAAGAATAGGGCCCTGCCATCTCAATCTTGGTATTTTGATGTAAGTACAAAGGGGATATCTCTGTGAAAAGCGATAGATACCCCTTTGGAAGCTGAGGCATCATTGGTGTGGTGAAACCAGGACGCAAAGTAGATAGTGGGTTTTGGAATTTTATGCGTTTTGAAATGTGTCTCCTGTAACATCAGCACAGATACCTTATCCCTCTTTAACAATGTCATTAAATGACTGCGTTTCATGGGAGCATTCAGCCCTCTAACATTGTTTGTGCAAATTATAAGGTCTGCCATTTATCAAAGTGGTAGAGTGAGTCCTCTATGTCAATGAGAATCACTGACAAGGCAGAAATCAAACGGGGAAAAGTGAAAGGATAAAAACTGTAATAAGAGAACTGGGCAATACAACAACCCCTAAATAGGGAGGTAAAGATACACATATATGCATGTTCATGAGTGATAGTGGCATGATATAACTTTTTCAATACAATGTATAACCATAACACCCAGAAGGGTTTAGGGTTAGTGGGGGAGGAAAACATACTGAGCCATGACACTTTGTGTTTACCCCTGAGATGATGATAACTGCTGATGCTGTTGGAGCCCATTTGTTAAAGCGGCAGGCAGCTCGACACCAATGCGACATATGAGCAGAGAGATGACGGACAGCCAGCCACGGCGACCCACCTGCTCCCCAAGGCAGCACCAATGCAAACCGCTACATTCCCCTATGGTGCCAAGGCTAGAGACAGGTCACCCCCAAGTCCCACCCCTCAAGCCTTCCATACAACACATTACCACAGCCCAGGCTAGGCCCCACAGCTAAGGTACAGGGGAAGGTCACCTCCTGACTATTCCTGAGCCCTTTCCCTGACTGCTACCAACATGAACAAATCTCGATGGTAGAAGTGTTCATGCACTTGAACCTAATCCCTGCTGCAACTGATACAAACCCTCAGCTAGGGAGCAGGTGAAAAGACAACCGGCTCCTTGCACAGGATGAAGAAACCCGCGTCTACCTAAGGCCTAGCCAGAACAAACAACAGAAGGGAAGGAAGGAGGACTTAACTGAAGATGGACTGGGAGCAGAAGATCCACAAAACACCAGCAGAGAACTCCAGGAGAAACTTTAAACCACAAGGGCTATAGTGAGAGGCAGGGATAAATAGCATCACTAACAAACTAATGAGCAGAACCTGTGAGGGGTGGGATCCTGCCCAAAGCCACAACAAAGCAATCTGTCACATACAGTACAGACCAAAAGTTTGGACACACCTTCTCATTCAAAGCGTTTTCTTTATTTTCATGACTATGAAAATTGTAGATTCACACTGAAGGCATCAAAACTATGAATTAACACATGTGGAATTAGATACATAACAAAAAAGTGTGAAACAACTGAAAATATGTCATATTCTAGGTTCTTCAAAGTAGCCACCTTTTGCTTTGATTACTGCTTTGCACACTCTTGGCATTCTCTTGTTGAGCTTCAAGAGGTAGTCACCTGAAATAGTTTTCCCTTTACAGGTGTGCCCTGTCAGGTTTAATAAGTGGGATTTCTTGCCTTATAAATGGGGTTGGGACCATCAGTTGCGTTGTGGAGAAGTCAGGTGGATACACAGCTGATAGTCCTACTGAATAGACTGTTAGAATTTGTATTATGGCAAGAAAAAAGCAGCTAAGTAAAGAAAAACGAGTGACCATCATTACTTTAAGAAATGAAGGTCAGTCAGTCCGAAAAATTGGGAAAACTTTGAAAGTGTCCCCAAGTGCAGTCACAAAACCCATCAAGCACTACAAAGAAACTGGCTCACATGCGGACCACCCCAGGAAAGGAAGACCAAGAGTCACCTCTGCTGCGGAGGATAAGTTCATCCGAGTCACCAGCCTCAGAAATCGCAGGTTAGAACAACTGTTAAGGGGAGATTGTGAATCAGGCCTTCATGGTAAAATATCTGCTAGGAAACCACTGCTAAGGACAGGCAACAAGCAGAAGAGACTTGTTTGGGCTAAAGAACACAAGGAATGGACATTAGACCAGTGGAAATCTGTGCTTTAGTCTGATGAGTCCAAATTTGAGATCTTTGGTTCCTACCACCGTGTCTTTGTGCGACGCAGAAAAGGTGAACGGATGGACTCTACATGCCTGGTTCCCACCGTGAAGCATGGAGGAGGAGGTGTGATGGTGTGGGGGGGGCTTTGCTGGTGACACTGTTGGGGATTTATTCAAAATTGAAGGCATACTGAACCAGCATGGCTACCACAGCATCTTGCAGCGGCATGCTATTCCATCCGGTTTGCATTTAGTTGGACGATCATTTATTTTTCAACAGGACAATGACCCCAAACACACCTCCAGGTTGTGTAAGGGCTATTTGACCATGAAGGAGAGTGATGGGGTGCTGCGCCAGATGACCTGGCCTCCACAGTCATCGGACCTGAACCCAATCGAGATGGTTTGGGGTGAGCTGGACCGCAGAGTGAAGGCAAAAGGGCCAACAAGTGCTAAGCATCTCTGGGAACTCCTTCAATACTGTTGGAAGACCATTTCAGATGACTACCTCTTGAAGCTCATCAAGAAAATGCCAAGAGTGTGCAAAGCAGTAATCAAAGCAAAAGGTGGCTACTTTGAAGAACCTAGAATATGACATATTTTCAGTTGTTTCACACTTTTTTGTTATGTATCTAATTCCACATGTGTTAATTAATAGTTTTGATGCCTTCAGTGTGAATCTATAATTTTCATAGTCATGAAAATAAAGAAAACTTTTTGAATGAGAAGGTGTGTCCAAACTTTTGGGCTGTACTGTAGGTTCACGTGCAGCAAGTCTGACAGATCTTCTCAGATCACTCACAGGGCAGGGTGTGACACCCAGGACTTAAATCCGATGGAAGAGAGCCAAGGTAGAGATGTACGTGTGTCCTGTAGATTTCAGGCTGGTGCCTTTCGTGGGCTCTTGAGAGTTGACCCCCTATTCTTAGAAGAGCATGTGTGTGACACCACTTTCCAGGGCTCCATGTGAGGTAGATCTGGTAGGGTGACCTCCGCCGGAATCAATCAAGATGGTATGCTCATGGGAGGAATCCCCAATCGGCCCCAGGCAGCTGAAAGATCTTCTGGCATGTGGATGGTGATCCGACGGCCATCTTTGTGTATCGCCAGGCCAAACGGGTACAATTATGTGTATGGTATCTGTAGATCCCGCAGCTTCTGGAGAAAGGGATGAAGTATACGCCTCTTCAATAGTGTGGTAGATGAGACATCCTGGTAGAGGTGTATTTGATGCTCCTCATGTCGCAGTGCAGGCTTGCCTCTGCTGGCTTGTAATATGGTGGCAGTGTCCACAAAGCTAAGGAGATCACAGATTATGTCTCTGGCTTGTTCTCCCTCTTTAAGGGAGGGGTGCAGGGCTCTGTGTATATGCTCCACAACAATTTTGACGGCTCTTTCTGGGCCCAGGAGTGAGGTGAATATCTGCTGTGCCACAGCCTCCAGCATGTTGCTGGTGTACTTTTCTGGTAGGCCTTTGATACAGATATTCTTGCGGCAGCTTCTATTCTCGATATCAGTGTGAAGGCTCTGTTAAGCTGAGTTTCCTGGGCTTTAATTATATGCCCTGCCATGTCACAAAAATTAAGAGAGTCAGAGACCACTTTTTCCACCAGGTCAACTCTGTGGCCCATTGACTGGATTTTTTTTAAATCTCCGAAAGCTCTTGTAACATTGGATTCAGAGCGTGGAGTATAGTTTTCTTCAAGAATGGCTTAGTGATAGGCTCTTGATCACTTGCCTGTGGAGCTAGACTGTCCACATCAGTGTCGGAGTCACCCTCTGCATCCAAGACGGGAAGCAGCACCATCTTGGAGGTGCGCTTTAGATTCGGAGCCGCCGCTTTGTGCAGAAATTTGTCCATCTCTGTCTACTGCTTGGCGGTCCCCAGTGTCTCTGCAGGGTCCCTCGACTTGTCTTTACCAATTTTGACCATTTTGGGTCAGCTGTAGATGCTTCTCATAGTGTCTGTGTGGAGCTCCTAAATCATGCAGAGTTTTTACAATGGAACTCTATGGTGAATGGATGCCAGATTGTAATGACAAATACATGACACATGAAATGATAAGCATAAAACTGTTTTTGGAATCCTAGGGAATGCAGGAAGGCAGCTTGAGTCATGGGTCTGTTTGCTAGAAGCTGGGGTGTCATGTGAGTCATGTGAATAGAGTAGTGGAAAAATAGAAGACAAGGCAGAATGAAATGTATGAGAAGCATAGACGGTAATGGGTGAAGTGCTGTGTGTCAATGCTGTTTGCTGTGGGTCTGGCAGAGACGCCCCTCAATGTCAACAGGAAGATTGCTCTGGCTATGAGGAGTCTCCTAACTTGGAGGTATGTGATATATGTGTTTATTAGCTTATTGTATAGCGCATTGCTTTGGTGCGTGAACACAGGCTTTAGTTTATATATGTGAGTTGATGTGACTGTGTACTCCTTTAATCTTGATGGCTGCTCATCGTATTAATGTGGATATCGATTGCTCTTCACTGTAGTTAGAGGTCATCAATTGATCATTTCAGCTTGGATCTCCCATGCATGTATGTACACACTGTGAATACACAGTCACATTATTATGGCCACCAGCTGATATCCAGAGTTACAGCAGAGAGACGGGCTGGGAGTGACTCAGTAAGGTCCTGGTAGGTTGTCACAGGGATCTGGAGCCATGCTGACGGCATTGCATCCCACAGCTGCTGGAGGGAGCGTGGGGAGGATGATCCATAGAGTGAACATGATGATTGAGGAGGTACCACAGATACTCAACTGGGTTCAAGTCTGGGGAATTAGGGGGTCAGGGCAGTACTTGGAAGTCTTGTTATTCTCCTCTAACCATTTCTAGCCATGTGACATGTTGCATAGTCTTGCTAGAAGATCCCGTCCGCCCCATGGAAGACAATCAGCATGTATGGGTGTATGTGATCTGCAAGGATGGAGTCATACCCAAATTGGTTGAGAGTGCCTTCTACAAGGATGAGTGGTCCTAAAACATTCCCTAGACCATAACGCTGCCATCATCAGCTTGTGTTATGTTGATGCAACTTCATTAGAAGAGGTGCAGTGATCATCTATCTGCTTTGGAGCTCCATTCACAGTAGGGTTGGCTAAACTGTTTTAGACACACATCTGGTAGCACTCTGGTTCATTTTGGTTGTGAGCTGCTCCACTCTATGCACCTTCATAGCCGATGTTCACCTCTCACATAATTGGCACGTGCAGGGCCAGCATTAGGGAGGGGCAAACAGGGCAATTGCCCAGGGCCTCCATCCCTAAATGGGGCTGCCCAGACAGATGTGTAAGAGAGCTGGTGGCTGCACCTGAGAAGAGCACAGACAGCATAGCAAGCAGCGCTGGTCCCTGGTCTCCCGCCCACTGTAGCCCGCAGGGTCCTTATGCTGTAGTGAGGAGCTGGGTGCTGCATCCATAGCACCGGCTCCACAGCAGTCAGACAGACCTTGGCCCCGCGGAGGCCCTGTGCTGTGAATGTAATGGCCTCCTCTGCTCTGAGTTCAGAATGTCACCCTCTAATGACCTGACATATTTGCTGCCAGCCCCTCTCTCCTCTCTCTGTGCTGCAATAAATGACAGGGGCTGCTTGTTGGCTGATTTTCCCTGATAGGTGCAGCTGGACAGTCCAGACCCCAGACTAACAGGTGGGGAGACACCCTGCAGAGAATATACAGAACCTGTCCTCTGCACCCTCCTTCTCCCTCTCTCATATCTATCCCCTATCTATCTGTCTCTCTGTCTATCTATCTAAGGGTACTTTCACACTTGCGTTAAAGTTTTCCGGTATTGAGTTCCTTCCTAGGGCTCAATACCGGAAAAACTTATCAGTTTTATCCTAATGCAATCTGAATGGAGAGCAATCCGTTCAGTCTGCATCAGGATGCATCAGTTCAGTCCCTCTTAAGGTATTTGGCCGGAGAAAATACTGCCGTATGCTGCAGTATTTTCTCCGTCCAAAATTCTGGAACACTTGCGGGAATGCCGGATCCGACATTATTTTCCATTGAAATGCATTAGTGTTCCGGCAAAACGGATCCAGTTTTCCGGTCTGCGCATGCGCAGATCTTTAAAAATGCAAAAAAATATATACAGGATCTGTTTTTCCAGATGACACCGTAGAGACAGATCCGCTGTTTCAATGCATTTGTTAGACGGATCCGTCTACAAATGCTATCCATTTGTACATTGATTTATGGATCCGGCAGGCAGTTCTGGCGACGGAACTGCCTGCCGGATCTTCACAACGCAAGTGTGAAAGTACCCTAAAATTATGGAAGAAAGGCAGCATTATAACTTCAGTGAAACAAGTAGATTCCTTTATTCACCCAACACTCAATGCCATTGAGTGTTTAGGTAAATAAAGAAATCCTTTTTTTTTTTTTTTTTTTCAGTTTTACTTGCATTTTATAATTTCTTTTCTGATTTCTTTCTATTCTTTATTGACTTTTTTTTACTTTGAATGCAGAGAACACATTATCTACATGTCCCTGCTGTCTCTATATACAGAGCGCTGGTAACAGTGACTATTTTCAGGTGTTTTCTGATTATTTAACAGGGTTAAGCCTCATGCAGACGTCCGTGGAACACGGTCCGTGAGATACCGGATTGGCATCCTGCTTAGTGCAGGAGCGTACAGCGTCATTGGTTGCTGTGACGCCGTGCACTTCATGCCACCACCACAGTACAGTAATACACTGGTATGATCTATAGCAACCAATGACGCCGTCCGCACCCGCACTAAGCAGGATGCCTGTATCTCACGGACTGTGTTCCACGGACGTCTGCATGAGGCTTTAAGCAGGTCTCCTCTGCAAACTTGCTAAGGGAAGCACACTTAGGGCTCATGCAAATGTGTCCCGGCCGCTCCGTGCATTGGGGACCGCAGTTTGCAGTCCCCACTGCACGGGCACCATCAACTTGAATGGGTCTGTGATCCGTCCGCACCGCAAAAAAAAATAGAACATGTTCTATTTTTTTGCGGTGCGGAGGCACAGAGAGAAACCCCATGGAAGTACTCCACAGTGCTTCAGTGGGGTTTCATGCCTCCGTTCCACACTGCTCCTCCTGGATTGCGGACCCATTCAAGTGAATGGGTCCGCATCCATGATATGGTGAGCACACGGTCGGTGCCCATATATTGCATATGAGCAACGGCCGTCTGCATAAGCTCTTAGGCTGGGTTCACACTTCAGTTATTTACATCAGTAAGGCCTCATGCACACAACCGTTTTCGGGTTCGCAGTTTTTGCGTCTCGGGTGCGGACCCATTCACTTCACTTCATTCACTCCGTGTGCTGTCCGCATCCATTGCTCCGTTCCAAGGCCCTGCAAAAAAAATATAGCGTGTCCTATTCTCGTCCGTTTTGCGGACAAGAATAGGCATTTCTGCAATGGGCTGCCCGTTCTGTTCCGCAAATTGGGCGGCTTCCGTTTTATGCGGATACGCTGTTTGCGGACCACAAATAAACGGAACGGTTGTGTGCATGAGGCCTTATAGTGAGCCAAAACCAGGTGTGGGTCAAAAACACAGAACAGGAGGAAATCCTTCCATTATACCTGAAGTCTGTGTAGGCTTCACTACAGGTTTGGGCTCACAATAACTGATGGAAATAGCTGACCAAATAACTGAAGTGTGAACTGAGCCTTACCTGCTGACACTGGCTCTCGGCTCTGGTGCTCTCTGACCTCTGCTTAGGTTCCTGGATGTCATCATCCATTTTGATGCTGCCTGCAACCAATTGTGGGTCACAGCGGTGACTTCTTCCCTTGCGTCAAGTTAATAAATGTGACAGTACTTTAGAATTTGGGGCCCCGCTTTTCATTTTGTCTAAAACTGGTCCTGGGCACGTGGTGCTCTGCAGTGGCGTAACTAGAAATGACTGAGCCCTACAGCAAAATTTTGAATGCCCCCCTCCCCTTTGTAACCCCTTCCTTTCATGCAGCCCTCACTCCTGTGGCTAGTAATGATTGCTGTCTCCTACACTGTATATACCGTCACTCTATATAATGTCATTGTATAATACTGTTTAGGGGCCTTGACAATGAAATCTTTTAGTTCTCCTCCTGGGTGGGCCCCTTCTGAGTTCGGGCCCCAAAGCAGCCGCTTCCCCAATAGCTACTCCCCTGGTGCTCTGCAGTTTCCTTGTCACTGATTCACAATTCGGCCATTTGTATACTCACCGTACACTCACCGCAACAGCACATAAACAGTTCACATACTGCAGTTTCAGAAATACTGCCACCCTGGGCCTGAAAGCCAATAATCACCCCTTTTTGCAACTCTGATAAATTGCCCCTTTTACCCTTAAGAGCAACAAGAGATATGTGTGTTTTTTGTATATTTTGCACAATTTTTTAAGTTATTTATTACTTTACTCTAGTAGACTTATTCCACACACGTATAACCATTGAATGGTCAGGAATTGAATTGCAGGTTCTTGTATACAGAAGATATTAAATGGGGGGAAGTAGGACTGAAAGATACCTTCCTGGGAAGAAAGTTTGAAGGGGCTTTCTGGAATTAGGGAATTAAATCTATTAATGATAATCAATGGTTATAATAAAAAACGCAGTCATCTCAGTGTTCCCGGTGTTGTAAAGCCACAGTGTCAGTGATGTAACATCTGTCATTGACTGGTTCGTTCAAAAGTGGCTATACACCAAGCCGATAACTGATCAGTCACAAGCGTGTTGTCGCTCTCAATGAGATTTTTTTCTCCCTCACGTGCACACACATAAGGCAATAGACAAGCCAGGAAGGAAGTTGGTATCTTTAGTTATCTGCTTTCCTTTACAACACTACATTACAGAAATAATAGGTGGCCTGTTATCATCAGAATATCTCAGAAGTGCCACCTAAGGCTTTGGGCCTGTACATCAGCATAGAAATCAAATATTAAGTGTTCATGTATGAAACGTAGACTAAGGCCAGTTTTTCACGAATATAAATTTTGCACCCTTATTATAGCTAACATCTGGCCCAGACCGCTGGTGGAATGACCCAAACAAACAGCATCATAGATCACCCCAATTGCGGCTTTGCGGGCACATTATGTTTGTGTAAACCTGATCATCAGACAAGAACAAAATACCGACCCAGCAGAACCAAATATCAGTGCCGTACAAAATGCCTACTTCAGCAGAACCAAATTCTATAGTGCAGCACAAAATACTGTCCCAGCAGAACGGGATACCACAGTGCAGCACAAAATACTGCCGCCCGCACCACAGTATTCAACTGTATCATCGTCCTGAGGACAGCAATAGAGTTGAATTTGAGAGGCACTTGCGGCTGCCAGCCAAGTGCATACGTGTCTGATGCTCCTACATTAAAGGGGTTGTCACATAAAAATATTCTACAGTTTTCAAACCAGCACCTGGATCTGAATACTCAATAGCCACTATTGAGTTATTGAATAAAATGTATCTATATAGCGCCACCTGCCGTGTGATTTTTTTTCCCTATTTCTTTGACCTGCTCACTGAGATGGCCGCACATGCTCAGTTTCTTCTTTCAGCTGCCTCCTGAGCTGTGATTGGGAGAGCTTGGACACGCCCCCTGAGCTTGAGCTCACAGACACTCCCTTGAGCTCTCAGCTTGATATAAATCTAGCAGAGCAATGAATGGGGAGATCTCTGGATCCATGTGCAGTACAGGGCTGGTTCTAGCTTTGTTAGAAAGAGATCGTCATGTCCTATATGAAGTCTGATTTTTCTTTTTTTACATTAGTCATGGGATAACCCCTTTAATTAATGCTGAGAGCATCAGATATTTATGTACCTGGCTGACAGCCAAGAGGAGGGCTTAGTCAGCCCTTTGGACATCTGCCCACCAGGACATTTCTCTGTAGTGTCTGCCCATGCCTACAAGGAACTTTTCTTCTGGTAGGTGATTACTGCAGTTCTTTCCTTTTAGTATGCCCTTCTTGGTGTGGTCTATCACTCTTTCAGTAATGTCCCAAGTTATTAGAACTTCCTGGTGACGTTTCTGATGTGTGTAATAGAAATAGTAATGTACAATGTAATAAATAGCGAACATGAACTTCTTCTGTATGACTGAGATGTGGCCTCAAAATAACGCAAGTAACTTTCCTCACAGAAAAGGGGCTTCCATGATGGTGAGACCGCTTAGGAAGATGCAGTTTGTAATGTTGTTGAGCTGCAGGAGGGATAAAGGATATACTGTATTCTCATTATCTTGCTGTTTGCTGTTAGTAAATGATGTATGAGTGTGTGCATTATCAACAGCGCTCCACTGCAATAATACGTATTTCAGCGGGGGTTCAGGAATGGGAGTTATGTAGTGAAGAGGCCCTAGGCACAAGCACTATCTTGAATTCATAGTATTCTGTATCAAACATGGCTCCTCCATTAATGGTTTAATTATTGAGGTCCTTGATCTTTAGATGCAACAGCTCGGCAGCACAAGTGGAATTTAATTCATTATGAAAAAAAATCATTTTATATAAAAAGGGGTTTTCCGATACTTGAATATTGATGGCCATCAAAATCTGATTGGTAGAGGTGTGGGGTGTCTCTTACACTCCCCAATCAGCCATTCTGCAGTAGCTCTGGGTGCCAGAAGTCAGTGCTGGTGTAACACCCCAGAGTTGTGTTACTAAACTCTTTTACCCCGCTACAATCTCTTAAGAGCTCTTACATTGTCATCTGATGTAATTTTACATTATATCCTCACAACCTTGCATTGTAAACCTTGTTAAATGTATATTGCTGTAATTTTCATGTTCACCAGCAGGTGGCAGCAATATGTTAGCAAGGAGCTAGGTTCAGTTTACTATATCTAGGTTGGACTAGTTCATTCCAGTTTAGCTCCCCCCTCTGTGAGCAGAGTGGGCTGTGCCCACATCCTGCTTCTTGGGTGGAGAAGGAAGTTAGAGTTTGTGTGCCAGCCACCCCTGTTGTCGTCAGAAGTCCCGCTGCATAGGGAACCAAGCCAGGATCTTGCCTTGGCTGAGACATTGATCATCATCCCCAGCCTGAGTCCTTAAGCCTCAGCTGGAGGAAGCAAGCAGACAACTCCAGTTCCAGGAAGAAGCATACCCTGTGAAGATAACTGTGAGTAAAGTCCAGAAACCCAGGAGAAGCCATATTCCTCCTCACCTAGTCAGTCCCCATACAGCAGAAGATAGAAAGTGCAGAAACCAAATTCCTGCCACAGTATAGAGCTAACAAGCAGATATCCTTTCCTGTAAGCTCCAGGTACATGAGAAAGCAGAAGATAAATTCCTGCCAACCATTGCCAATACCTGCTGGGACCCAAAGACTAAAGCTGTATCTTGCTTGGATGAAAGCTACTCTCAGTAAAGACAAGTTTGAACTTTACCAAAGGTCTGGATTTCAATTTCTGCTGCAAATTCCTCTATTACTCCTACTAGCACTACACTCATTTTATTGCAAGTAAGCCAGGATCCAGGAGTCCAGCCGTACCCAGGTAGGAGACACAGTTGACCCCATTACCACTACCATACAGAGACATTACACCACTCTGGCATTCCTAACCTGGGGTGTGAGTTACAACACCCTTAAAGGGCCCTGCGACAGTACCCTGTGCACGCTGCAATTGGCGTCACAAACAAAACTATAGACTATAACCCATATCCTGACCCACTGCATAATTTGGTGTCCGTGTAACCATACCACGGTCCTGATCATTGCACTGGAACTACACAGCTGTGTCCATTTCTGTAGTGGACACAACTGGTTACTGTAGCATTGCACCTGTTCACTTCTGTCATGTATTTATCCACCTGCTCTTTCATGGCAAGTCTGGCTGCACTAAGTAGGTGCCACCAGCGGCACTCTGTTGCTACGACAACCAGCCCCACTGAAACTTGGCCTGGTTGACCTATCAGGGAGCAATGCTGAACCAGTCGCATGCTTCCTGAGAGCGGCTAGTTACACCCGCAGCTGCTGGTCGCAGTTGCCTGTGATTGGTATTTCTGCCTCACTAGCTAGTTTTGTGTTTGTTACTCTGGATCACTGACCTTTTGTCTGTTTCTCTGACTTTGCCAGTGTTTTCTGATTTTGCCTGTGACATGACTTCCTGCTATTTGACTTTGCATGTTATTGGACCTTGCTTGATATAGGACACTGTTTGGTATTAGGCTACTTTGACACTACTTTCATAGCTCCATCAGACATGACCTGGGCTTGAATGCAGTGGAGTGCTATCTGTCTATGCGTGACAATAGACTGATAGCACATAATAAATTCGTTCTGGATCTATTGAACTTCAGCCTTACAAGGAACTACTTTGTCTTTGATGATCGCCACTACCACCAGCTCAGGGGTACTGCGATGCCAGTGCGCCATCGTATGCAAATTTACTCCTGGGCTGGTGGGAGACCAATTACATAGGGTCTGAAGCATTGGCAAAGTGGCAGGACAGAGTAGTTCTTTGGCTGAGGTTCATAGATAATGTGTTTGTCCTCTGGAGAGGCACTGAAGAATCTTTTGCCGAATTTGTCATGATCATCAATGACAATGATCTAGGCCTCAATTTTACATCAACATGCGAAAAAAGCGCACTACCATTTCTTGATGTATTAATTGAAAGAGGCATAAATCAAAGTATTGTCACTTCAGTGTACCGTAAAAGTACAGCTGGCAACAGCCTCCTCCGCTGGGACAGTGCGCACCCATTCCCCCTACGTAAGGGAATTCCAAAGGGCCAGTACTTTAGGATCCGGAGGAATTGTTCAACAATGAAAACATTCAAAAAACAGGCAGCAGACCTGAGAGTTAGATTTAGGGAAAGAGGTTATCCGGATGAAATCTTACATACAGCTTATGAAAACGCATGTAGTGAGAAGCGGGACAAACTCCTCATCCCCAAAAAACAGAGATCAAGCGACACCATAGATCAGAACAATATCCGGATTATTGGCACGTTTAATAGTGGACATCGGGAAATAAAAAACGTGCTTTCCAGACACTGGGATATCCTAAAAGCGGACCCAGATCTGGATAAGGTACTGGGGTCATACCCACAAATCACCTTTAGAAAGGGGTGCAGTTTGAGAGACAGACTAGTGAATAGCCATTTCCAACCGCCAGAAAAAACAGGCAACTGGCTTTCTAGAAAGCCCATAGGTACCTCAGCCCCGCTAGGTGAAACCCCCTTCATGACCAGGCCACTTTTTACACTTCGGCACTACACTACTTTCACCGTTTATCGCTCGGTCATGCAACTTACCATACAAATGAATTTTACCTCCTTTTCTTCTCACTAATAGAGCTTTCATTTGGTGGTATTTCATTGCTGCTGGCATTTTTACTTTTTTTGTTATTAATCAAAATGTAACGATTTTTTTTGCAAAAAAATGACATTTTTCACTTTCAGCTGTAAAATTTTGCAAAAAAAACGACATCCATATATAAATTTTTCGCCAAATTTATTGTTCTACATGTCTTTGATAAAAAAAAAATGTTTGGGCAAAAAAAATGGTTCGGGTAAAAGTTATAGCATTTACAAACTATGGTACAAAAATGTGAATTTCCGCTTTTTGAAACAGCTCTGACTTTCTGAGCACCTGTCATGATTCCTGAGGTTCTACAATGCCCAAACAGTAGAAAACCCCCACAAATGACCCCATTTCGGAAAGTAGACACCCTAAGGTATTCGCTGATGGGCATAGTGAGTTCATAGAACTTTTTATTTTTTGTCACAAGTTAGCGGAAAATGATGATGATTTTATTTTTTTAATTTTTTCTTACAAAGTCTCATATTCCACTAACTTGCAACAAAAAATAAAAAAATTCTAGGAACTCGCCATGCCCCTCACGGAATACCTTGGGGTGTCTTCTTTCCAAAATGGGGTCACTTGTCGGGTAGTTATACTGCCCTGGCAATTTAGGGGCCCAAATGTGTGAGAAGAACTTTGCAATCAAAATGTGTAAAAAATGACCGGTGAAATCCAAAAGGTGCACTTTGGAATATGTGCCCCTTTGCCCACCTTGGCAGCAAAAAAGTGTCACACATCTGGTATCGCCGTACTCAGGAGAAGTTGGGGAATGTGTTTTGGGGTGTCATTTTACATATACCCATGCTGGGTGAGAAAAATATCTTGGTCAAATGCCAACTTTGTATAAAAAAATGGGAAAAGTTGTCTTTTGCCAAGATATTTCTCTCATCCAGCATGGGTATATGTAAAATGACACCCCAAAACACATTCCCCAACTTCTCCTGAGTACGGCGATACCAGATGTGTCACACTTTTTTGCTGCCAAGGTGGGCAAAGGGGCACATATTCCAAAGTGCACCTTTCAGATTTTGCAGGCCATTTTTTACACATTTTAAATGCAAGGTACTTCTCACACATTTGGGCCCCTAAATTGCCAGGGCAGTATAACTACGCCACAAGTGACCCCATTTTGGAAAGAAGACACCCCAAGGTATTCCGTGAGGGGCATGGCGAGTTCCTAGAATTTTTTATTTTTTGTCACAAGTTAGCGGAAAATGATGATTTTTTCTTCTTCTCTTTTTTCCTTACAAAGTCTCATATTCCACTAACTTGCGACAAAAAATAAAAAATTCTAGGAACTCGCCATGCCCCTCACGGAATACCTTGGGGTGTCTTCTTTCCAAAATGGGGTCACTTGTGGCGTAGTTATACTGCCCTGGCAATTTAGGGGCCCATATGGAGTGAGAAGTACTTTGCAATCAAAATCTGTAAAAAATGACCGGTGAAATCCGAAAGGTGCACTTTGGAATATGTGCCCCTTTGCCCACCTTGGCAGCAAAAAAGTGTCACACATCTGGTATCGCCGTACTCAGGAGAAGTTGGGCAATGTGTTTTGGGGTGTCATTTTACATATACCCATGCTGGGTGAGAAAAATATCTTGGTCAAATGCCAACTTTGTATAAAAAAATGGGAAAAGTTGTCTTTTGCCAAGATATTTCTCTCATCCAGCATGGGTATATGTAAAATGACACCCCAAAACACATTCCCCAACTTCTCCTGAGTACGGCGATACCAGATGTGTCGCACTTTTTTGCTGCCAAGGTGGGCAAAGGGGCACATATTCCAAAGTGCACCTTTCAGATTTTGCAGGCCATTTTTTACACATTTTGATTGCAAGGTACTTCTCACACATTTGGGCCCCTAAATTGCCAGGGCTGTATAACTACGCCACAAGTGACCCCATTTTGGAAAGAAGACACCCCAAGGTATTCCGTGAGGGGCACTGCGAGTTCCTAGAATTTTTTATTTTTTGTCACAAGTTAGCGGAAAATGATGATTTTTTTTTTCTCTTTTTTCCTTACAAAGTCTCAAATTCCACTAACTTGCGACAAAAAATAAAAAATTCTAGGAACTCGCCATGCCCCTCACGGAATACCTTGGGGTGTCTTCTTTCCAAAATGGGGTCACTTGTGGCGTAGTTATACTGCCCTGGCAATTTAGGGGCCCATATGTGTGAGAAGTACTTTGCAATCAAAATCTGTAAAAAATGACCGGTGAAATCCGAAAGGTGCACTTTGGAATATGTGCCCCTTTGCCCACCTTGGCATAAAAAAAGTGTCACACATCTGGTATCGCCGTACTCAGGAGAAGTTGGGGAATGTGTTTTGGGGTGTCATTTTACATATACCCATGCTGGGTGAGAGAAATATCTTGGCAAAAGACAACTTTTCCCATTTTTTTATACAAAGTTGGCATTTGACCAAGATATTTATCTCACCCAGCATGGGTATATGTAAAAAGACACCCCGAAACACATTCCCCAACTTCTCCTGAGTACGGCGATACCAGATGTGTGACACTTTTTTGCAGCCTAGATGCGCAAAGGGGCCCAAATTCCTTTTAGGAGGGCATTTTTAGACATTTGGATCCCAGACTTCTTCTCACGCTTTAGGGCCCCTAAAAAGCCAGGGCAGTATAAATACCCCACATGTGACCCCACTTTGGAAAGAAGACACCCCAAGGTATCCAATGAGGGGCCTGGCAAGTTCATAGAATTTTTTATTTTTTTGCATAAGTTAGCGGAAATTGATTATTATTTTTTTTCTCACAAAGTCTCACTTTCCGCTAACTTAGGACAACAATTTAAATCTTTCATGGACTCAATATGCCCCTCAGCAAATACCTTGGGGTGTCTTCTTTCCAAAATGGGGTCAGTTGTGGGGTGTTTGTACTGCCCTGGCATTTGAGGGTCTCCGCAATCATTACATGTATGGCCAGCATTAGGAGTTTCTGCTATTCTCCTTATATTGAGCATACAGGTAATGAGATTTTTTTTTCCGTTCAGCCTCTGGGCTGAAAGAAAAAAATGAACGGCACAGATTTCTTCATTCGCATCGATCAATGTGGATGAAAAAATCTCTGCCAAAAAAAAAAAATGGAGGGGAAAGGCGTCTGCCAGGACATAGGAGCTCCGCCCTACATCCATACCCACTTAGCTCGTATGCCCTGGCAAACCAGATTTCTCCATTCACATCAATCGATGTGGATGAATAAATCATTGCCGGGATTTTTTTATTTATATATATATATATATATACAAAGTGCTTGCCAAAGCATAGGAACGCCGCCTCCTCCTCAGCTCGTATGCCTCGGCAAACGTATCTGTCACTGCAGAGGAGAAAATCCCGTCTTGCAGCGCCGCATACACCGACTTGCGTGTAATCTGACAGCAGCGCAATGCTTCTGTCAGAATGCACATCGGTGCTGCAGCTGGTCGATCGGTTGGTCCACCTGGAAGGTAAAAAAAAAAAAGAAAAAACCAGGCCACAACGCAATAATTTTATTAACTTTGGAACAGAACATGTAACTTTAACTTTTGGAACTAAACATTAACCTGTTTGCTTACCTGTTTTTTTTTTTTGTTTTTTTTTTTGTTTTTTTACCTTTATAGAACAAACCTCTCCTTCCCCATGGGACAATGTACAAAGCGCAAATCGCCCAAAGATGTGGCGAAGTGCGTTATGCACTTTGTCCCATGTGAAAGGAGACGTTTGCAGCAGCAGTGAGTGAATGGGCCCTAATAGCCCTGTGTGCCTATCCTGGTGAGATGATCCCTATGCTAATAGTGTACCTGTGAGTGGTACTTCCGGAAACACTCTCCAAAGCATAGGGCAGGGTGGTCCGGACACGACATCTTTTTCGGGGTGACGGTTGGGTTGAGGTACCAGGAACGACATTGGGGAAATGTCGCTCGTGTAGACGGCTAACTACACTGGTGGTTGGGGCCACGGAACCTCCTGGATACAGGAGGTTCTCGATGATCTCTTCCTGAAATTTGAGGAAGGATCCAGTTCTCCCAGCCTTACTGTAGAGAACAAAACTATTGTACAGAGCCAATTGAATTAAATATACAGACACCTTCTTATACCAGCGTCTGGTGCGTCGGGAAACTAAATACGGAGACAACATCTGGTCATTGAAGTCGACCCCTCCCATGTGGAGGTTATAGTCGTGGACTGAGAGGGGCTTTTCAATGACACGGGTTGCTCGCTCAATTTGTATTGTCGTGTCTGCGTGAATGGAGGAGAGCATGTAAACGTCACGCTTGTCTCTCCATTTCACCGCGAGCAGTTCTTCGTTACACAGTGCGGCCCTCTGCCCCCTTGCAAGACGGGTGGTAACGAGCCGTTGGGGGAAGCCCGCGCGACTAGTTCGCGCGGTACCACAGGCGCCAATCCGTTCTAGAAACAAATGCCTAAAGAGGGCCACACTTGTGTAAAAATTGTCCACATAAAGATGGTACCCCTTGCCGAATAAGGGTGACACCAAGTCCCAAACTGTCTTCCCACTGCTCCCCAGGTAGTCAGGGCAACCGACCGGCTCCAGGGTCTGATCTTTTCCCTCATAGACCCGAAATTTGTGGGTATAGCCTGTGGCCCTTTCACAGAGCTTATACAATTTGACCCCATACCGGGCGCGCTTGCTTGGGATGTATTGTTTGAAGCCAAGGCGCCCGGTAAAATGTATCAGGGACTCGTCTATGCAGATGTTTTGCTCTGGGGTATAAATATCTGCAAATTTCTGGTTGAAATGGTCTATGAGGGGCCGAATTTTGTGGAGCCGGTCAAAAGCAGGGTGGCCCCTGGGACGGGAGGCGGTGTTGTCACTAAAGTGCAGGAACCGCAGGATGGCCTCAAAACGTGCCCTGGACATGGCAGCAGAGAACATGGGCATGTGATGAATCGGGTTCGTGGACCAATATGACCGCAATTCATGCTTTTTTGTCAGGCCCATGTTGAGGAGGAGGCCCAGAAAAGTTTTAAGTTCGGAAACTTGGACTGGTTTCCACCGGAAAGGCTGGGCATAAAAGCTTCCCGGGTTAGCGGTGATAAATTGTGTGGCATACCTGTTTGTTTCGGCCACAACTATGTCTAAAAGCTCCGCAGTCAAGAACAGCTCAAAAAATCCCAGGGCCGAACCGATCTGAGCCGTCTCAACCCGAACTCCAGACTGGGCAGTGAAAGGGAAAACTACAGGTGCGGCTGAAGTTGGGGACTGCCAATCAGGGTTTGCCAGCACCTCTGGGATTCTAGGGGCTCTACGGGCACGTCTTTGCGGTGGCTGCGACGGGGTCACTACTGCACGTGCCACCGTACCAGCTTCAACTGCCCTTCTGGTGCTCGCTACTTCACCAGGTTGTACGGCAGTGCTGGTACTAGGTCCAGGGAGGGCTGGGCTGCTGGTGTATGCCTCACCACGTAATCCGATAGCACCAGCCCCACTCTGCTGCTCTTGAAGCGGATCCTGCGCAACCTGCGGTCTAGCGACACGGGGCCGGGTACGCCTGGTGGTATCAGGGACCTCAGCCTCCTCGTCCGAACTTTGGGTCAGAGAGCCACTGCTTTCTACAGGTTCGTATTCTGACCCGCTGGATTCATCAGGGTTCCCACTCCTCATCCGACTGGGTCAGAAGCCTGTAGGCCTCTTCAGAGGAATACCCCCTGTTAGACATGTGGGCAACTAAATTTAGGGGTATTCCCTGAGACTACCCAAGAAGAAAAAAGCAAGCCTGTCTTACAAAGGGGAAGCTAGCGAAGTACCGGAGGCCGCTGCGGTTGATAAAAAATATCAAAACAGATTTTTTTATCGCCGCAGTGCGTGTAAAGTGAATGTGCAGTGATCAAAAAAAAATTTTTTTTTTGTCACTGCGGTGGGGCGGGTGTGGGTGAACGCACGTGTGGGCGACCGATCAGGCCTGATCGGGCAAACACTGCGTTTTGGGTGGAGGGCGAACTAAAGTGACACTAGTACTATTATAGATCTGACCGTGATCAGTTTTGATCACTTCCAGATACTATAAAAGTACAAATGCTGATTAGCGATACGCTAATCAGCGAATAACGGACTGCGGTGCGGTGGGCTGGGCGCTAACTGATCGCTAACTACCTAACCAAGGGACCTAAACTATACCTAAAACCTAACGGTCAATAACAGTGAAAAAAAAAAGTGACAGTTTGCACTGATCACTTTTTTCTTTTCACTTGTGATTGACAGGGGTGATCAAAGGGGTGGTCAAAGGGTTAATTGGGGTTCAGGGGGGTGATCAGGGGCTATAGTGTAGTGTTTGGTGTACTCACTGTGAAGCCTGCTCCTCTGCTGGATCCAACCGACGAAAAGAACCAGCAGAGGAGCAGGCAGCCATATAACAGATCATATTTACAAATATGATCTGCTATATGGCTCTGTGATTGGCTTTTTTAAAAATCAGCAACCTGCCAGCCACGATCATTGGCTGGCAGGTTGCTGACGAAATGGTCCTGAACGAAATGCCGGCGCGAACTGCGTCTCGCGAGATGACGCGTATATGCGTGACTGTGCGCAGCGCTGCCACCTCCGGAACGCACATGTGCGTTAGGCGGTCCGGAGGTGGTTAAAGGGCTTCTGTCACCCCATTAAACCGTTTTTTTTTTTCTTTACTAATAATCCCTACACTGCGATCTCATCATACATAAGCTAATTAATGATTTTCGTTCAGTAGAATTTGTTAAAAATCGATTTTTGAAATATGTAAATTACCTTGCTACCAGCAAGTAGGGCGACTACTTGCTGGTAGCAGCCGCAGCCTCCGATGGTAATGACGCCCCCTCTGCTTGTTGATTGACAGGGCCAGCGGACGGGATCTTTCTCTGCTGGCCCTGCCTGTTTTGATTCAATATCTGGCGCCTGCGCCGCAGCCGTACCTCTCTTCAATCTGCGCAGGCGCACTGAGAGGCGGCCACTCGCTCGGCCGCTCCATCCTCAATGCGCCTGCGCCGATGACGTCACATCTACACCCGGCGCAGACGCATTGAGGAGCGAGCGGCCGAGTGAGTGGCCGCCTCTCAGTGCGCCTGCGCAGATTGAAGAGAGGTACGGCCGCGGCGCAGGCGCCAGATATTGAATCAAAACAGGCAGGGCCAGCAGAGAAAGATCCCGTCCGCTGGCCCTGTCAATCAACAAGCAGAGGGGGCGTCATTACCATCGGAGGATGCGGCTGCTACCAGCAAGTAGCCGCCCTACTTGCTGGTAGCAAGGTAATTTACATATTTCAAAAATCGATTTTTAACAAATTCTACTGAACGAAAATCATTAATTAGCTTATGTATGATGAGATCGCAGTGTAGGGATTATTAGTAAAGAAAAAAAAAACGGTTTAATGGGGTGACAGAAGCCCTTTAAATGTGGCAGCTGCACAGCTTGTAGTCAAATTAAAAAAGCAAAATCATTCACATGCTCCTCAAGCAATAAAGAATTCTATACTAAAGACTTCATAAATTGTCTCACCACCGGGGTAGTGTATCTGGCCCAATGTACTTGCCCACTAGACTATGTGGGCAAGACAAAACGTGAGTTTAAGAGACGAATAAGAGACCACGTGAATGATATACTGAATGAAAAAGACACATCAGTAGCTCGCCACGTTGTACAGTACCATGGAGGCAATACCAACTGCCTGAAATTTATGGGATTACAACATATCCCTAAACCCAGGAGAGGTGGTGATTGGGACAAGTTGATCTTACGGGCAGAAACAAAATGGACTTATAAATTAAACTCTGTGACACCTAAAGGCTTGAATGAATTCATTTCATATAAACCTTTTTTGTAATCCAATTGTCAAAACTTTAAAATGAAATATGTGATGGATCATATGCTAGAATCGCAAGGTATCCTCCCCTTTTTGTTTTTGCCTGCATGAAATTTGAGTATACAATATCGATCTAAATTGGACTCACAATAGTTCACAATGCGCATTCCCTCTCTAAGGGTTAATATTAGAGCGTTCCCTGAAAAGATACGTGATTCTTCAAATATATTGTGTAATTTGGCAACAAATAGCCCACATATATTAAAGAGATATATTTGTGATCTGCAAGGACCTTAAACCCTACATGGGTCGAATAAACTTTGACCCGCAAGGACCTTTAATCCTGCAAGGTTAAAACTTCTCCACCAACTTGCGATCTATCTGTGCATAGGTGCGATCTGCTATTGAGCGTTACTTCTATGCCTTACAGACTATATATAATCATAGTAATTGATTTCCCATGTTTACACTAGTTTCTATGGACGCATAACTGAGTTCATTCAGATGTAAGCTGCCAGGACCTGCCGGGGACGCGGTGTTAGATCCCCATAGCAACTTAGCCGCCACCCATCAACGTCACTTCCGGTTTCAGGCAGAGTGTCGCTGACGGGGTAAGAAAGCAGGTAAAAGCCCAATCAGTGTGCGGTCATGCCCTGGATGCTATGACATAACAGTGGGGGCGGTTCAAAACACAGCGCTCAGCAAAGGACCCATAGGCTAATTAAATAGATGGGCGGGGCCAAGACGCTATAAGAAGAGACACTTTTGGACTTATCAGTTGCCACTGCCTTTATTCACATGCGGGAGCGCTGCCACTGCACCAGGCGCCCCGGCGTTTTTCTTTTGTTGTCCCTGAAGAACCACTGCTCCTAGTGGTGAAACGCGTCGGACAGTTCAGAGGAAGGATTACTGTCAGGGTTTTAACAGTAATAGATCCAAGGTTCCAGCGGCTGTGGGTCGTCCTTGTAAGGGCGAGTGCCCGGAATACAGCCTGTTAGGGTTCTCCCAACTCACCACGACTAGTGTATGTAGGGATAGAACCTAGGCTGAGCAACCCGCCTAAATATTGTTATAAAAGCGACCCATTCAACAAATTGCCGCTTGAACAATTAGAATAAGATCTATCTGTCTCGCCTGACACCCCTCTAAGAAAGCAGTGCAACATCAGCATTGTTTTAATATAAGTGTCACAATATTCTAAATATCAACAAAATAAAAGTTATGTTTTAAAATAACTACAATAAGGTATACTCAGCTCAATATCTATATTTACTTTCACACTTGCGGCAGGACGGATCCGACAGCCTGTTCACCATGTCGGATCCGTCCTGCGGCTATTTCGCCGTGCCGCAGGACCGCCGCTCCGTCCCCATTGACTATAATGGGGATGGGGCGGAGCTCTGGCGCAACACGGCGGTGCACGGCGTGTGGTGCGGGTGACTGGAAGCTGCACTGCAATAACCACCTCCATCCACTATACACAATGGATGGAGCTGTTCAGTTACAGTGCCAACTTCTGACTTAAAGAGGACCTTTCATCGGTCCAAACATTTTGAACTAAAAACCTCCCAGGCTGTGAGCTCTGCGCTGCGATTGGCCAGCGATACAGCCTGGGAGAAGGAGACGCCAAGGAGAACACGGGCAGTCTCCGCCTACTATAACCAAGTGACCGAAGATACTGGAGGGCATAGCGGGAGAACGGAGCGGCGCCCAGGGATAATAGTAAGTGCAGTGAGATCTCTGGGCGCCACTGTACAGATCATGATACTTAGTTCACAATGTTTGGACCGATGAAAGGTCCTCTTAAACCACTTAAGGACCACAGGTTTATACCCCCCTAGTGACCAGGCCCTTTTTTACAAATCGGCACTCCACAACTTTAGCGGTTTATTGCTCGGTCATGCAACTTACCACCCAAATTAATTTTACCTCCTTTTCTTCTCACTAATAGAGCTTTCATTTGGTGGTATTTCATTGCTGCTGACATTTTTACTTTTTTTGTTATTAATCGAAATTTAACGATTTTTTTGCAAAAAAATGACATTTTTCACTTTCAGTTGTAAAATTTTGCAAAAAAAACGACATCCATATATAAATTTTTCGCTAAATTTATTGTTCTACATGTCTTTGATTAAAAAAAATGTTTGGGTAAAAAAAAAATGGTTTGGGTAAAAGTTATAGCGTTTACAAACTATGGTACAAAAATGTGAATTTCCGCTTTTTGAAGCAGCTCTGACTTTCTGAGCACCTGTCATGTTTCCTGAGGTTCTACAATGCCCAGACAGTAGAAAACCCCCACAAATGACCCCATTTCGGAAAGTAGACACCCTAAGGTATTCGCTGATGGGCATAGTGAGTTCATAGAACTTTTTATTTTTTGTCACAAGTTAGCGGAAAATGATGATTTATTTTTTTTTATTTTTTTTCTTACAAAGTCTCATATTCCACTAACTTGTGACAAAAAATAAAAACTTCCATGAACTCACTATGCCCATCACGAAATACCTTGGGGTGTCTTCTTTCCAAAATGGGGTCACTTGTGGGGAAGTTATACTGCCCTGGCAATTTAGGGGCCCAAATGTGTGAGAAGTACTTTGCAATCAAAATGTGTAAAAAATGGCCTGTGAAATCCGAAAGGTGCACTTTGGAATGTGTGCCCCTTTGCCCAC
The DNA here is from genome assembly GCF_014858855.1 of Bufo gargarizans. Lineage (NCBI taxonomy): Eukaryota > Metazoa > Chordata > Amphibia > Anura > Bufonidae > Bufo > Bufo gargarizans. The sequence goes on from NC_058087.1 coordinate 73,641,349, forward strand.
CTAGGCGGCAAAAAAGTGACACACATCTGGTATCGCCGTACTCAGGAGAAGTTGGGGAATGTGTTTTGGGGTGTCATTTTACATATACCCATGCTGGGTGAGAGAAATATCTTGGCAAAAGACAACTTTTCCCATTTTTTTATACAAAGTTGGCATTTGACCAAGATATTTATCTCACCCAGCATGGGTATATGTAAAATGACACCCCAAAACACATTGCCCAACTTCTCCTGAGTACGGCGATACCAGATGTGTCACACTTTTTTGCAGCCTAGGTGGGCAAAGGGGCACATATTCCAAAATGCACCTTTAGGATTTCACCGGCCATTTTTTACAGATTTTGATTTCAAACTACTTCGCACACATTAGGGCCCCTAAATTGCCAGGGCAGTATAACTACCCCACAAGTGACCCCATTTTGGAAAGAAGACACCCCAAGGTATTCCGTGAGGGGCATGGCGAGTTCCTGGAATTTTTAATTTTTTGTCACAAGTTAGTGGAATATGAGACTTTGTAAGAAAAAAAAATAAAAAATAAAAATCATCATTTTCCGCTAACTTGTGACAAAAAATAAAAAATTATAGGAACTCGCCATGCCCCTCACGGAATACCTTGGGGTGTCTTCTTTCCAAAATGGGGTCACTTGTGGGGTAGTTATACTGCCCTGGCAATTTAGGGGCCCTAATGTGTGCGAAGTAGTTTGAAATCAAAATCTGTAAAAAATGGCCGGTGAAATCCTAAAGGTGCATTTTGGAATATGTGCCCCTTTGCCCACCTAGGCTGCAAAAAAGTGTGACACATCTGGTATCGCCGTACTCAGGAGAAGTTGGGCAATGTGTTTTGGGGTGTCATTTTACATATACCCATGCTGGGTGAGATAAATATCTTGGTCAAATGCCAACTTTGTATAAAAAAATGGGAAAAGTTGTCTTTTGCCAAGATATTTCTCTCATCCAGCATGGGTATATGTAAAATGACACCCCAAAACACATTCCCCAACTTCTCCTGAGTACGGCGATACCAGATGTGTGACACTTTTTTGCAGCCTAGATGCGCAAAGGGGCCCAAATTCCTTTTAGGGGGGCATTTTTAGACATTTGGATCCCAGACTTCTTCTCACGGTTTCAGGCCCCTAAAATGCCAGGGCAGTATAAATACCCCACATGTGACCCCACTTTGGAAAGAAGACACCCCAAGGTATTCAATGAGGGGCCTGGCGAGTTCCTAGAAAAAAAAATTTTGGGCACAAGTTAGCGGAAATTTATTTATTTTTATTTTTTTCTCACAAAGTCTCCCTTTCCGCTAACTTGGGACAAAAATGTCAATCTTTCATGGACTCAATATGCCCCTCACGGAATACTTTGGGGTGTCTTCTTTCCGAAATGGGGTCACATGTGGGGTATTTATACTGCCCTGGCTTTTTAGGGGCCCTAAAGAGTGAGAAGAAGTCTGGAATATAAATGTCTAAAAAATGTTACGCATTTGGATTCCGTGAGGGGTATGGTGAGTTCATGTGAGATTTTATTTTTTGACACAAGTTAGTGGAATATGAGACTTTGTAAGAAAAAACAAACAAAAAATATATATATTTCCGCTAACTTGGGCCAAAAAAATGTCTGAATGGAGCCTTACAGGGGGGCTGATCAATGACAGGGGGGTGATCAGGGAGTGTATATGGGGTGATCACCCCCCTGTCACTGATCACCCCTCTGTCATTGATCACCCCCCTGTAAGGCTCCATTCAGACGTCCATATGTTTTTTACGGATCCACGGATACATAGATCGGAACCGCAAAACACATACGGACGTCTGAATGGAGCCTTACATGGGGGTGATCAATGACAGGGGGGTGATCAGGGAGTGTATATCGGGTGATCACCCCCCTGTCATTGATCACCCCCCTGTAAGGCTCCATTCAGACGTCCGTATGCGTTTTGCGGATCCGATCCATGGATGCGTGGATCCGTAAAACACATGCAGACGTCTGAATGGAGCCTTACAGGGGGGTGATCAATGACAGGGGGGTGATCAATGACAGGGGGTGATCAGGGAGTGTATATGAGGTGATCACCCCCCTGTCACTGATCACCCCCCTGTAAGGCTCCATTCAGACGTCCGTATGCGTTTTGCGGATCCGATCCATGGATGCGTGAATCCGTAAAACACATGCAGACGTCTGAATGGAGCCTTACACGGGGGTGATCATCCCATATAGACTCCCTGATCACCCCCCTGTAAGGCTCCATTCAGACGTCCGTATGCGTTTTGCGGATCCGATCCATGGATGCGTGGATCCGTAAAACACATGCAGACATCTGAATGGAGCCTTACAGGGGGGTGATCAATGACAGGGGGGTGATCAATGACAGGGGGTGATCAGGGAGTGTATATGAGGTGCTCACCCCCCTGTCACTGATCACCCCCCTGTAAGGCTCCATTCAGACGTCCGTATGCGTTTTGCGGATCCGATCCATGGATGCGTGAATCCGTAAAACACATGCAGACGTCTGAATGGAGCCTTACACGGGGGTGATCATCCCATATAGACTCCCTGATCACCCCCCTGTAAGGCTCCATTCAGACGTCCGTATGCGTTTTACGGATCCGATCCATGGATGCGTGGATCCGTAAAACACATGCAGACGTCTGAATGGAGCCTTACAGGGGGGTGATCAATGACAGGGGTAGGGTGATCAGGAAGTCTATATGGGGTGATCACCCCCCTGTCACTGATCACCCCTCTGTAAGGCTCCATTCAGACGTCCGTATGTGTTTTGCGGATCCGATCCATAGATGCGTGGATCCGTAAAACACATACGGACATCTGAATGGAGCCTTACAGTGGGGTGATCAATGACAGGGGGTGATCAGGGAGTGTATATGGGTGATCACCCGCCTGTCATTGATTCCCCCCCTGTAAGGCTCCATTCAGACGTCCGTATGTGTTTTGCGGATCCGATCCATGTATCCGTGGATCCGTAAAAATCATACGGACGTCTGAATGGAGCCTTACAGGGGGGTGATCAATGACGGAGGTGATCAGGGAGTCTATATTGGTGATCACTCCTCTGTCATTGATCACCCCCCTGTAAGGCTCCATTCAGACGTCCGCATGTGTTTTGCGGATCCGATCCATGTATCAGTGGATCCGTAAAAATCATACGGACGTCTGAATGGAGCCTTACAGGGGGGTGATCAATGACAGGGGGGTGATCAATGACAGGGAAGTGATCAGGAAGTCTATATGCGTGATCACCCCCTTGTCATTGATCACCCCCCTGTAAGGCTCCATTCAGACGTCCGTATGCGTTTTGCGGATCCGATCCATGTATCCGTGGATCCGTAAAAATCATACGGACCTCTGAATGGAGCCTTACAGGGGGGTGATCAATGACAGGGGGTGATCAATGACAGGGGGGTGATCAGGGAGTCTATATGGGCTGATCAGTGGTTTATAAAGGGTTAATAAGTGACAGGGGGGGGGGGGTGTAGTGTAGTGTAGTGGTGTTTGGTGCTACTTTAGTGAGCTGCCTGAGTCCTCTGGTGGTCGATCCTAACAAAAGGGACCACCAGAGGACCAGGTAGCAGGTATATTAGACGCTGTTATCAAAACAGTGTCTAATATACCTGTTAGGGGTTAAAAAAATCACATCTCCAGCCTGCCAGCGAGCGATCGCCGCTGGCAGGCTGGAGATCCACTCGCTTACCTTCCGTTCCTGTGAGCGCGCGCGCCTGCGTGCGCGCGTTCACAGGAAATCTCGGCTCACGCGAGATGACGCCTATTGGCATTAGCGTACCCTGGGAGAGCCGCCGCAGTGACGCCTTTCGGCGTTAGCGCGGCGGCAAGTGGTTAAGCTACAGCAGAACAGCTGATTGGTGGAGGTATGGGGTATTGTACCCTCGCTAATCAGATATTGATGGCCTTTCCTGAGGATATTTTAATATTAGATGGGGTTTTCCAAGATTTCCTTACTGATGACCTATCCTCGGGATAGGTCATCAGTATCTGATCGGTGGGGGTCTGACACACTGGACTCCCGCCGATTAGCTGTTTGAGAAAGCTGCAGCACTCCTGGGAGTGCCGCAGCTCTATCTCTCTGCTTTTGCTAGGCCAAGTGACAACACACTCATGTGTCACGTGGCCTAGGAGCACCTCAGCCCCATTCAAGTGAATGAGGCTGACTGCAATACCAAGCGCAGCCACTATACAATGTACGGTGCTGTGCTTGGTGATCTGCAAGAAGGTAGCTGTACGGCGGGGGTCCTAGATGTCTGACCCCCACTGTTAAGATAATGATGATCTATCCAGAGAATAGGTAATCATGACTCATCAGTTAAAAAAAAATCCTGGAAAACTCTTTTAATATTAAAGTACCAGAAAACCCCTTTAATTCAGACCCCAGACTTGACCCCTGAAATGAATTCAGACCTCATACTGGGACCATCACAAAACTTGTTTTTCTGCTGAATCCTACTACTATCTGAGGATAAGACCTGGGGCAGTATAAGGGGTATACAGTCCATGGGGTATCATGTTCCTCTCCGTTGGTGGCAGGTAGTGACGTATCGTGCGGCTATTTGCACGGTTGTTTCCTCTTCCTCGGTAGGATGTAGCGTTTCCTGTCTGTGGAGGTGAAATCCGGGAGGCGGGCGGAGAGTCTCTGGAAGTGGGCAGTTCTCACGGGTGCGTATTTGCTGCAGTGTAGCAGGAAGTGGGCCTCATCCTCCAGGGCCCCCTGGTCACACTATGTCTCCCTGGCTTGTGTCACTTTCATTGGAAAAAGAGCCCTTTCTGCAAGAGTCTCATGCCCAGTTGTGCCCGTTACGACCACATTTGTTACACTCCTGCTCACAGATACACACTAGAATTAATTTAGTTGTGAACTAGTTCACCAAATATGTTTTTAGAAGAAGCCTTAGCACAAAAGATAAATCCACACTAACAATGGGAAACTCCATGCAGTTCTGACAGAATTAAAGGGAGTGTGTAAGCAACAAATTCACTTTCAAATTGCCAATAAGTTAACTCCTGGTAGGGCTGACTCATATTATATACATACAAATATCTGCCAAATCTGATCCTTCATGGTGTAGAAATCTTTGAACTCTTATGCAAATTAGCTGGTAAAGAGGACCTGTCACAACAAAATGCAGTTCAATCTTCAGGCGGCAAGATTCAGTAAAATTGTAATTTATACATTTATACCTCTGCTTTTTATCTTGTGTCTAATTGGTGGGGGTCCGACACCCAGGACCCCGCCGATCAGCTGTATGAGAAGGCATCGGTGCTCCTGTGAGCACAGTGGTCTTCTCCCTGCTCACCGCTATACATTGTATAGCGGCTGTGCTTGGTATCGCGCTCAGCCCCATCCACTTCTATAGGGCTGAGCTGCTCCTAGGTCATGAGACAGATGAACGTATCTTCACGCGGCCTAGGAAAGGCTGCAATGCTACTGCAAGTGCCGATTCCTTCTCAAACAGCTATTTCGCAGGGGTCCCGGGAGTCTGACCCCCATCGATAAGCTACTGATGACCACCCTTATGTATACACACTTACACAGAGAATCCTATCAATCACTGATAACACCTCCCCATGTATTAACAGCTGTTCACATGGGTAGTCTTAAATGGGTTTTCTGGGATTTTAATATTCATGACCTATCCTCAGGATAGGTTATCAATATCAGATAGGCGGGGGTCTGATACTTAGCACCATGGGCGAGTGCAGCCTTCCCTTCACTGTTTACCTGTTGAGTTGCACCAAGTACCTTGGGACTGCCCTCAGTGCACTTAAAGTGGACTTGTCGCCAAAAAAACAATGTAATCTACATGCAGCATGTTATACAGCAGGAGGAGCTGAGCAGATTGATATATATAGTTTTGTAGGAAAAGATTCAGTAAAACTTTATTTATACATTTATATCTCAGCTTTTTTTTTTACTTAAAGGGGTTTTCTGGGATTTTATTATTGATGACCTGTCCTCAGGATAGGTCATTAATATCAGATCGATGGGGGGCTGACACACAGCATCCTCGCCGATCAGCTGGTTGAAGAGAACTTCGCTCATCATGCCAGTACAGCCTTCCCTTCATTGGTCACCTGCTCGCCGTCGACAGCGCAGTGATGAGCAGTGTAATTACAAGCCGTCCCATTCACTTCTATAGGATTGCTCTGTAGTATACACTTGAATAGGAAGGAGCTGTCCCATAGAAGTTAATGTTGACAGCGAGCAGGTAAACAATATATATATATATATATATATATATGTATACAGTACAGACCAAAAGTTTGGACACACCTTCTCATTCAAAGAGTTTTCTTTATTTTCATGACTATGAAAATCGTAGATTCACACTGAAGGCATCAAAACTATGAATTAACACATGTGGAATTATATACATAACAAAAAAGTGTGGAACAACTGAAAATATGTCATATTATAGGTTCTTCAAAGTGGCCACCTTTTGCTTTGATTACTGCTTTGCACACTCTTGGCATTCTCTTGATGAGCTTCAAGAGGTAGTCACCTGAAATGGTTTTCACTTCACAGGTGTGCCCTGTCAGGTTTAATAAGTGGGATTTCTTGCCTTATAAATGGGGTTGGGACCATCAGTTGTGTTGTGGAGAAGTCAGGTGGATACACAGCTGATAGTCCTACTGAATAGACTGTTAGAATTTGTATTATGGCAACTAAGGGCCCTTTCACACTTGCGTTGTCCGGATCCGGCGTGTACTCCACTTGCCGGAATTACACGCCGGATCCGGAAAAACGCAAGTGTACTGAAAGCATTTGAAGACGGATCCGTCTTCAAAATCCGTTCAGTGTTACTATGGCAGCCAGGACGCTATTAAATTCCTGGTTGCCATAGTAGGAGCGGGGGAGCGGTATACTTACAGTCCGCGCGGCTCCCGGGGCGCTCCAGAATGACGTCAGAGCGCCCCATGCGCATGGATCATGTGATCCATGCGATCACGTCATCCATGCGCCTGGGGCGCCCTGACGTCATTCTGGAGCGCCCCGGGAGCCGCACGGATGGTAAGTATGCTGCTCCCCGCTCCCCACTACACTTTACCATGGCTGCCAGGACTTTAGCGTCCCGGCAGCCATGGTAACCATTGAGAAAAAGCTAAACGTCGCATCCGGCAATGCGCCGAAACGACGTTTAGCTTAAGGCCGGATCCGGATCAATGCCTTTCAATGGGCATTCATTCCGGATCCGGCCTTGCGGCAAGTGTTCCGGATTTTTGGCCGGAGCAAAAAGCGCAGCATGCTGCGCTATTTGCTGCGGCCAAAAAACGTTCCGTTCCGGAACTGAAGACATCCTGATGCATCCTGAAGGACGGACTGTCCATTCAGAATGCATTAGGATAATCCTGATCAGTATTCTTCCGGCATAGAGCCCCGACGACGGAACTCTATGCCGGAAGACAATAACGCAGGTGTGAAAGAGCCCTTAGTAAAGAAAAACGAGTGGCCATCATTACTTTAAGAAATGAAGGTCAGTCATTCCGAAAAATTGGGAAAACTTTGAAAGTGTCCCCAAGTGCAGTCACAAAAACCATCAAGCGCTACAAAGAAACTGGCTCGCATGCAGACCGCCCCAGGAAAGGAAGACCAAGAGTCACCTCTGCTGCGGAGGATAAGTTCATCCAAGTCACCAGCCTCAGAAATCGCAGGTTAACAGCAGCTCAGATTAGAGACCAGGTCAATGCCACACAGAGTTCTAGCAGCAGACACATCTCTAGAACAACTGTTAAGAGGAGACTGTGAATGAGGTCTTCATGGTAGAATATCTGCTAGGAAACCACTGCTAAGGACAGGCAACAAGCAGAAGAGACTTGTTTGGGCTAAAGAACACAAGGAATGGACATTAGACCAGTGGAAATCTATGCTTTGGTCTGATGAGTCCGAATTTGAGATCTTTGGTTCCAACCACCGTGTCTTTGTGCGACACAGAAAAGGTGAACGGATGGACTCTACATGCCTGGTTCCCACCGTGAAGCATGGAGGAGGAGGTGTGATGGTGTGGGGGTGCTTTGCTGGCGACACTGTTGGGGATTAATTCAAAATTGAAGGCATACTGAACCAGCATGGCTACCACAGCATCTTGCAGCGACATGCTATTCCATCCGGTTTGCGTTTAGTTGGACCATCATTTATTTTTCAACAGGACAATGACCCCAAACACACCTCCAGGCTGTGTAAGGGCAATTTGACCATGAAGGAGAGTGATGGGGTGCTGCACCAGATTACCTGGCCTCCACAGTCACCGGACCTGAACCCAATCGAGATGGTTTGGGGTGAGCTGGACCGCAGAGTGAAGGCAAAAGAGCCAACAAGTGCTAAGCATCTCTGGGAACTCCTTCAAGACTGTTGGAAGACCATTTCAGGTGACTACCTCTTGAATCTCATCAAGAGAATGCCAAGAGTGTGCAAAGCAGTAATCAAAGCAAAAGGTGGCTACTTTGAAGAACCTAGAATATGACATATTTTCAGTTGTTTCACACTTTTTTGTTATGTATATAATTCCACATGTGTTAATTCATAGTTTTGATGCCTTCAGTGTGAATCTACAATTTTCATAGTCATGAAAATAAAGAAAACTCTTTGAATGAGAAGGTGTGTCCAAACTTTTGGTCTGTACTGTATATATATATTAAATCATATATTAAATCAATCTGCTCAGCTCCTCCTGCTCTATAACATGCTGCCTGTAGATTGCATTGCTTTTTTTGGCGACAAGTCCACTTGTTTTTCTGCTGAATCCTACTACTATCTGAGGATAAGACCTGGGGCAGTATAAGGGGTATACAGTCCATGGGGTATCATGTTCCTCTCCGTTGGTGGCAGGTAGTGACGTATCGTGCAGCTATTTGCACGGTTGTTTCCTCTTCCTCGGTAGGATGTAGCGTTTCCTGTCTGTGGAGGTGAAATCCGGGAGGCGGGCGGAGAGTCTCTGGAAGTGGGCAGTTCTCACGGGTGCGTATTTGCTGCAGTGTAGCAGGAAGTGGGCCTCATCCTCCAGGGCCCCCTGGTCACACTATGTCTCCCTGGCTTGTATCACTTTCATTGGAAAAAGAGCCCTTTCTGCAAGAGTCTCATGCCCAGTTGTGCCCGTTACGACCACATTTGTTACACTCCTGCTCACAGATACACACTAGAATTAATTTAGTTGTGAACTAGTTCACCAAAATATGTTTTTAGAAGAAGCCTTAGCACAAAAGATAAATCCACACTAACAATGGGAAACTCCATGCAGTTCTGACAGAATTAAAGGGAGTGTGTAAGCAACAAATTCACTTTCAAATTGCCAATAAGTTAACTCCTGGTAGGGCTGACTCATATTATATACATACAAATATCTGCCAAATCTGATCCTTCATGGTGTAGAAATCTTTGAACTCTTATGCAAATTAGCTGGTAAAGAGGACCTGTCACAACAAAATGCAGTTCAATCTTCAGGCGGCAAGATTCAGTAAAATTGTAATTTATACATTTATACCTCTGCTTTTTATCTTGTGTCTAATTGGTGGGGGTCCGACACCCAGGACCCCGCCGATCAGCTGTATGAGAAGGCATCGGTGCTCCTGTGAGCACAGTGGTCTTCTCCCTGCTCACCGCTATACATTGTATAGCGGCTGTGCTTGGTATCGCGCTCAGCCCCATCCACTTCTATAGGGCTGAGCTGCTCTTAGGTCATGAGACAGATGAACGTATCTTCACGCGGCCTAGGAAAGGCTGCAATGCTACTGCAAGTGCCGATTCCTTCTCAAACAGCTATTTCGCAGGGGTCCCGGGAGTCTGACCCCCATCGATAAGCTACTGATGACCACCCTTATGTATACACACTTACACAGAGAATCCTATCAATCACTGATAACACCTCCCCATGTATTAACAGCTGTTCACATGGGTAGTCTTAAATGGGTTTTCTGGGATTTTAATATTCATGACCTATCCTCAGGATAGGTTATCAATATCAGATAGGCGGGGGTCTGATACTTAGCACCATGGGCGAGTGCAGCCTTCCCTTCACTGTTTACCTGTTGAGTTGCACCAAGTACCTTGGGACTGCCCTCAGTGCACTTAAAGTGGACTTGTCGCCAAAAAAACAATGTAATCTACATGCAGCATGTTATACAGCAGGAGGAGCTGAGCAGATTGATATATATAGTTTTGTAGGAAAAGATTCAGTAAAACTTTATTTATACATTTATATCTCAGCTTTTTTTTTTACTTAAAGGGGTTTTCTGGGATTTTATTATTGATGACCTGTCCTCAGGATAGGTCATTAATATCAGATCGATGGGGGGCTGACACACAGCATCCTCGCCGATCAGCTGGTTGAAGAGAACTTCGCTCATCATGCCAGTACAGCCTTCCCTTCATTGGTCACCTGCTCGCCGTCGACAGCGCAGTGATGAGCAGTGTAATTACAAGCCGTCCCATTCACTTCTATAGGATTGCTCTGTAGTATACACTTGAATAGGAAGGAGCTGTCCCATAGAAGTTAATGTTGACAGCGAGCAGGTAAACAATATATATATATATATATATATATATATACAGTACAGACCAAAAGTTTGGACACACCTTCTCATTCAAAGAGTTTTCTTTATTTTCATGACTATGAAAATCGTAGATTCACACTGAAGGCATCAAAACTATGAATTAACACATGTGGAATTATATACATAACAAAAAAGTGTGGAACAACTGAAAATATGTCATATTATAGGTTCTTCAAAGTGGCCACCTTTTGCTTTGATTACTGCTTTGCACACTCTTGGCATTCTCTTGATGAGCTTCAAGAGGTAGTCACCTGAAATGGTTTTCACTTCACAGGTGTGCCCTGTCAGGTTTAATAAGTGGGATTTCTTGCCTTATAAATGGGGTTGGGACCATCAGTTGTGTTGTGGAGAAGTCAGGTGGATACACAGCTGATAGTCCTACTGAATAGACTGTTAGAATTTGTATTATGGCAACTAAGGGCCCTTTCACACTTGCGTTGTCCGGATCCGGCGTGTACTCCACTTGCCGGAATTACACGCCGGATCCGGAAAAACGCAAGTGTACTGAAAGCATTTGAAGACGGATCCGTCTTCAAAATCCGTTCAGTGTTACTATGGCAGCCAGGACGCTATAAAATTCCTGGTTGCCATAGTAGGAGCGGGGGAGCGGTATACTTACAGTCCGCGCGGCTCCCGGGGCGCTCCAGAATGACGTCAGAGCGCCCCATGCGCATGGATCATGTGATCCATGCGATCACGTCATCCATGCGCCTGGGGCGCCCTGACGTCATTCTGGAGCGCCCCGGGAGCCGCACGGATGGTAAGTATGCTGCTCCCCGCTCCCCACTACACTTTACCATGGCTGCCAGGACTTTAGCGTCCCGGCAGCCATGGTAACCATTGAGAAAAAGCTAAACGTCGCATCCGGCAATGCGCCGAAACGACGTTTAGCTTAAGGCCGGATCCGGATCAATGCCTTTCAATGGGCATTCATTCCGGATCCGGCCTTGCGGCAAGTGTTCCGGATTTTTGGCCGGAGCAAAAAGCGCAGCATGCTGCGCTATTTGCTGCGGCCAAAAAACGTTCCGTTCCGGAACTGAAGACATCCTGATGCATCCTGAAGGACGGACTGTCCATTCAGAATGCATTAGGATAATCCTGATCAGTATTCTTCCGGCATAGAGCCCCGACGACGGAACTCTATGCCGGAAGACAATAACGCAGGTGTGAAAGAGCCCTTAGTAAAGAAAAACGAGTGGCCATCATTACTTTAAGAAATGAAGGTCAGTCATTCCGAAAAATTGGGAAAACTTTGAAAGTGTCCCCAAGTGCAGTCACAAAAACCATCAAGCGCTACAAAGAAACTGGCTCGCATGCAGACCGCCCCAGGAAAGGAAGACCAAGAGTCACCTCTGCTGCGGAGGATAAGTTCATCCAAGTCACCAGCCTCAGAAATCGCAGGTTAACAGCAGCTCAGATTAGAGACCAGGTCAATGCCACACAGAGTTCTAGCAGCAGACACATCTCTAGAACAACTGTTAAGAGGAGACTGTGAATGAGGTCTTCATGGTAGAATATCTGCTAGGAAACCACTGCTAAGGACAGGCAACAAGCAGAAGAGACTTGTTTGGGCTAAAGAACACAAGGAATGGACATTAGACCAGTGGAAATCTATGCTTTGGTCTGATGAGTCCGAATTTGAGATCTTTGGTTCCAACCACCGTGTCTTTGTGCGACACAGAAAAGGTGAACGGATGGACTCTACATGCCTGGTTCCCACCGTGAAGCATGGAGGAGGAGGTGTGATGGTGTGGGGGTGCTTTGCTGGCGACACTGTTGGGGATTAATTCAAAATTGAAGGCATACTGAACCAGCATGGCTACCACAGCATCTTGCAGCGACATGCTATTCCATCCGGTTTGCGTTTAGTTGGACCATCATTTATTTTTCAACAGGACAATGACCCCAAACACACCTCCAGGCTGTGTAAGGGCAATTTGACCATGAAGGAGAGTGATGGGGTGCTGCACCAGATTACCTGGCCTCCACAGTCACCGGACCTGAACCCAATCGAGATGGTTTGGGGTGAGCTGGACCGCAGAGTGAAGGCAAAAGAGCCAACAAGTGCTAAGCATCTCTGGGAACTCCTTCAAGACTGTTGGAAGACCATTTCAGGTGACTACCTCTTGAATCTCATCAAGAGAATGCCAAGAGTGTGCAAAGCAGTAATCAAAGCAAAAGGTGGCTACTTTGAAGAACCTAGAATATGACATATTTTCAGTTGTTTCACACTTTTTTGTTATGTATATAATTCCACATGTGTTAATTCATAGTTTTGATGCCTTCAGTGTGAATCTACAATTTTCATAGTCATGAAAATAAAGAAAACTCTTTGAATGAGAAGGTGTGTCCAAACTTTTGGTCTGTACTGTATATATATATTAAATCATATATTAAATCAATCTGCTCAGCTCCTCCTGCTCTATAACATGCTGCCTGTAGATTGCATTGCTTTTTTTGGCGACAAGTCCACTTTAAGTGCACTGAGGGCAGTCCCAAGGTATTTGGTGCAACTCAACTCTTAGCGCCTCCCTCTCTTGTTTGATAGAAATGTTCATCTTGCCTGGCCCCATTAGTCTAAACTTTAAAGAGGTTGTCTCATCTTAGGCACAGGTGGCATATTGCAAGGATAGGCCCGCCAATATCAGATAGGTGACGGTCTCATCACTAGGACCTGCACCTATCTCTAGAACAGGTCCCCAAAAGTGAAGGAGAGCATGCCACTCATGCACAGCGTGCTCTCCATTAATTTTTATTTGAGTTCTGAAAACTATGGGACTGCCGGAAATAACTGAGTCTGTTCTCAGCTATTTTTGGCAGTCCCATAGAAATGAATGGAGGGCGATCGCATATACGCGGCTGCTCTCCACTCACTTTGAGAATCCCATTCTGGAGATAGGCACCCGCACATATCTGACATTGATGACATATCCTAGCTATATGCTACCAATGTCTAAGATTAGACAACCTCTTTAAGGCATGGCCAGAACGATCCTCTGCTGCGACATTAATGGACTGTACTGTACATGCGCCACAGAGGAGCAGTATTACTGAAAGATTCCAGAGCTGATAGGTAGCATTACTAACGCTACTTTCACACTGGCGTTTTGATTTCTGTTTGTGAGATTCGTTCAGGGATCTCACAAGCGGTCCAAAACAGATCAGTTTTGCCCTAATGCATTCTGAATGGATAAGGATCCGCTTAGAATGCATCAGTTTGGCTCTGTTCTACCTCCATTCCGCTTTGGAGGCGGACACCAAAACGCTGCTTGCAGCATTATGGTGTCCGTCTGATGAAACTGAGCCAAATTAATCCGTCCTGACACACAATGTAAGTCAATGGGGACGGATCCGTTTTCACTGACACAAACTGGCACAATAGAAAATGGATCCGTCCCCCATTGACTTTCAATGGTGTTCAAGACGGATCAGTTTTGGCTATGTTTAAGATAATACAAACGGATCATTTCTGAACGGATGCATGCAGTTGCATTATCTGAACAGATGAGTTTGTGCAGATCCATGACGGATCCGCACCAAACGCGAGTATGAAATTAGCCTCCAGTGATATTTTACGTCAGCCACAGGCAAAGTAATGCTTTAGAAAATGTTTGTTACTACTATAGATAATAATAATTAGTATAATAACAACATAAAACAATTGAAGGTCTGCAGTACTATTTGCAATATGCCAATCTCTTATTCTGCATGAGAAGAATGGCACAAGCTAATGCCCCTTTCTCTGTAGCTCACAGATTTCGGTGATGTGCCATGCCCGGTACGGTCTCTTCCTCCCCAGTGGTATCACACAGTCCAAGTGCGAAGAATACGATCGCTCAGGGCTCGAAGCAACAGTGATCCACTACAAGGGAAGAACGTAGGACAGGGAATTCAGTGGGTAAGTGCAGCTTGCGCTGTAACCTCCGCTTGCAGTATGTCTTCCTGCCTATGTTGTACATTAGTGCATATTGTTCGTGTTTGATTGTCGTTGAAATTTTTCTTTAATGAATAAAAAAATCAGTGCATGTTTAGTTTTAGTTCAAGCGCCTCGTGGCCCTGTTATTAAAAAGAAAAAAATATATTTTTTGTGTTGCTACACAGACGCGCATAAAGACTTAAAGCCCTGAAACGCGAGGACGTATCTCAGGTTGTATGGGTAAAATCTCAGAACCTGCAGTCAGAGGGCATTACTACTAATCCGCATATGCTATATAGTATAAAATCCCAAAATTTAAAGGTTTAGAAAAAATGCCATTTGCTGAAGTGAGACAACCCCTTTTATTAGTTTCTCTCCAGTTTTTTCACAGCATCTTTAAGTGCTCACGCACGTGGCGGTCTGCAAAACACGGTTCCGCAAAAAAAATACGGATGGCATCTGTATGCATTCCATATTTTGTAGAATAGAACAGCTGGTTCCTAATAGAACAGTACTCTCTTTGCGGACAATATTAGGACATGTTCTATTCTTTTGCGGAGCGGACATACGTAACTTCCGTTTTTTTTTTTTTGCAGACCCATTGAAATTAATGGTTCCGCATACGGTCCGCAAAAAAACCCGGAACAGACACAGAAATAAAATACGTTTGTGTGCATGAGCCCTTAAAAAGTTGCAAACTCACTCCAATAACCGTAACATAAAAACTGGTAGCATTTCTAGGCCAATGTGTTAAATTAAAGATGCACCAAATTTAGCAAACAACAGGCAACATTTGATATATTTGCCACAATGTATGCCAACCCAGACTTTTTGACTCAATAAATTGCTTTCATGATAAAAGCCCCCTGTGTACACAGACTGCTGTCTGCATACAGTGTATTATGTTTTATATGATACATCTTAAATCACTTTCATGTTCCAGCAGAGGAAAGGCCTGCCATTTGGCAATGCATCTTCCTACTTAAATCTTGAAAAGCTAGGTGAAGGTTCCTATGCAACAGTATATAAAGGAATAAGCAGGTAAGTCACATCTGTTCCTTTGTTCTAATGCAATGTTTCATACTAAATGTCCCTATGCTAATATTATCAGGGTTTGTATTGTTTGTACAGGTGTTACAGCCAGTGATCAGTCATTCATAGCCTCTTCTCTTACATCTCTGCTGTTTCGTTCCTCTTTTATTCCTTCTGCAAATGTATGAATAAATTAGCAACTGGGTGTTACCATTCCCTTTACATACTCTGACAGTGTCAGATGATATAGGGGTAAACCCTACTGACTAGGGGAATGGTAACCTCCCAGTTGTCAATTCATTCTGCATTTATAGGAGTAGTAAGAGAGGAATGATGCAACACAGAGTCCTAAAAAAAGATGCTCTTAAAATGTCATGCACAATACAAGTTTCTGATGAAAAATGTATGTCAGGATTGGTGACAGGTTCCCTTTAAAGTACAGAATAGTTCCAAAGGGCTGGTATAAGACGTAACAGACCATAAGATACACCTAGGAAATAGAGGAGGAAAATAAGAAAACATATTTGTCATCAAGCCTCAGATCAGACCCCCAAGCTCCATCAGACCCCCATTCCTTCTTAGACCTCAGATCTGACCCCCATTCCTTCTTAGACCTCAGATCAGACCCCCATTCCTTCTCAGACCTTAGATCAGACCACCATCAGACCCTCCATGCTCCATCAGACCTCAGATCAGACCCCCATAAGGCCTCTGTATCAGACCCCCATTCCTCCTCACATCAGACCCCCAAGCTCCATCAGTCCTCAGATCAGACCCCCATGCTGCATCAGACCTAAGATCAGATCCCATCAGACTACTGTACTGGACCCCATTTGTCCTCAGACCAGACCCCCCAAGCTCGAAAAAAATAAATACAATTGAATTTAAATGTTGCATTTCACTCATTTTGGGCTAAAAATCTATTTTCAATTGATCTTTGTTAAAAATATTGAGCTTTTGTCACAAAGGGTTAGGTGTTTGTCTAGCTGTGTGAATGGCACTTTTTACTTTCATTTTGTGCCTATCTGATAACTCTTATCTCTAATTTACTAAGAAGTCCTAAACCCTTATTTAAAGGGACACTGACAGGCCATTAGAGCATATAAAGTGACATATATTCTTCTATTGGTCTTAATATGCTTAATAAAACTATACCATTATCACCCCTCACCGCCTTTCCGTTACTTATAAAAAGTGTTTTTTATCAATATGCAAATTACCTAACTTTGCGCCCAAGGGGCTGTCCTTCATTCAGTTCTGTGCCCAGCCGCGCCCCAACTGCTGTCTCCTAGTGCCGCCCAGCTCATTAGTATTCACTGCACTGGGCGGCTTTTTTTTTCTCCCGACGTGGCTAAATCCTGCGCATGCCCAGTACTATCTTCCTGGCATCAGCTTCATCTTGTCTCTCCGTGCCTGCGGCAGATAAGGTCCCCGGCACCCTCCAGCTCCAGTAGAAGATAGTACTGGGCATGCGCGGGATTTCATTGCGTCGGGAGAAAAAAAAGCTGCCCAGTGCAGTGACTACTAATGAGCTGGGCGGCACTAGGAGACGGCAGTTGGGGCGCAGCTGGGCACAGAACTGAATGAGGGATAGCCCCTTGGGCACAAAGTAAGATAATTTACATATTGCTAAAAAAAAAAATTCTAAGTAACGGAAAGGCAACAAGGGGTGATAATGGTATAGTTTAATTAAGCATATTAAGACCAATAGAAGAATATATGTCACTTTATATGCTCTAACGGCCTGTCAGTGTCCCTTTAAGGACATTCTTATCAGTAAAGATAAGAACTGAGCTATAATGAGTGTTTATAAGGTCAGAGATTAGAGGTAAGGAGCTGGCAAGTGAGCTGGTTAACAGAAGAGAGAGAAAATTTAGATCCTGCTACTAGAGAAACTCAAAACTGTGCAGGGAAAAAGGCTCCATATTTTTAATAAATACCAATTTAACAAATTATTTTTAACTCAAAGCAAGTACAGTCGTGGCCAAAAGTTTTGAGAATTACATAAATATTGGAAATTGGAAAAGTTGCTGCTTAAGTTTTTATAATAGCAATTTGCATATACCCTAGAATGTTATGAAGAGTAATCAGATTAACTGCATAGTCCTTCTTTGTCATGAAAATTAACCTAATCCCAAAAAACCTTTCCACTGCATTTCATTGCTGTCATTAAAGGACCTGCTGAGATCATTTCAGTAATCGCCTTGTTAACTCAGGTGAGAATGTTGATGAGCACAAGGCTGGAGATCATTATGTCAGGCTGATTGGGTTAAAATGGCAGACTTGACCTGTTAAAAGGAGGGTGATGCTTGAAATCATTGTTCTTCCATTGTTAACCATGGTGGCCTGCAAAGAAACGCGTGCAGCCATCATTGCGCTGCATAAAAATGGCTTCACAGGCAAGGATTTTGTGGCTACTAAGATTGCACCTAAATCAACAATTTATAGGATCATCAAGAACTTCTAGGAAAGAGGTTCAATTCTTGTTAAGAAGGCTTCAGGGCGTCCAAGAAAGTCCAGCAAGCGCCAGGATCGTCTTCTAAAGAGGATTCAGCTGCGGGATCGGAGTGCCACTAGTGCAGAGCTTGCTCAGGAATGGCAGCAGGCAGGTGTGAGCGCATCTGCACGCACAGTGAGGCGAAGACTTTTGGAAGATGGCCTGGTGTCAAGAAGGGCAGCAAAGAAGCCACTTCTCTCCAAAAAAAACATCAGGGACAGATTGATCTTCTGCAGAAAATATGGTGAATGGACTGCTGAGGACTGGGGCAAAGTCATATTCTCCGATGAAGCCTCTTTCCGATTGTTTGGGGCATCAGGAAAAAGGCTTGTCCGGAGAAGAAAAGGTGAGTGCTACCATCAGTCCTGTGTCATGCCAACAGTAAAGCATCCTGAGACCATTCATGTGTAGGGTTGCTTCTCCGCCAAGGGAGTGGGTTCACTCACAATTTTGCCCAAAAACACAACCATAGAATAAAGAATGGTACCAAAACACCCTCCAACAGCAACTTCTTCCAACAATCCAACAACAGTTTGGTAAAGAACAATCCATTTTCCAGCACGATGGAGCACCGTGCCATAAGGCAAAAGTGATAACTAAGTGGCTCGGGGACCAAAACGTTGACATTTTGGGTCCATGGCCTGGAAACTCCCCAGATCTTAATCCCATTGAGAACTTGTGGTCAATCCTCAAGAGGCGGGTGGACAAACAAAAACCCACTAATTCTGACAAACTCCAAGAAGTGATTATGAAAGAATGGGTTGCTATCAGTCAGGAATTGGCCCAGAAGTTGATTGAGAGCATGCACGGTCGAATTGCAGTGGTCCTGAAACAGAAGGGCCAACACTGCAAATACTGACTCTTTGCATAAATGTCATGTAATTGTCGATAAAAGCCTTTGAAACGTATGAAGTGCGTTTAATTATATTTCACTACATCACAGAAACAACTGAAACAAAGATCTAAAAGCAGTTTAGCAGCAAACTTTGTGAAAACTAATATTTGTGTCATTCTCAAAACTTTTGGCCACGACTGTACAATGTAACAATCAAAAATTGTCCCCAAAGGTGTACATAGCCTTTACCTCTCTTGCTCTGGACCGAGTGCTCTTCTTGCACTCACTGCTCTTTGGTCTTCACCCCGGGCTCCGCGCTGCATTGTTACCTGATATTGCACAATGTCAGGTTATAGTGCACACCTATGTGCACTGTGTCCTGACACTGTATGCAGTCAGGACAGAGTGCAGAGTGGGGCCTGGAAGAAGTCCAGGGAGCAGTGAGTAAAACAAGCACATTGCTTCATTCATCGCTCCCCATGCCTCCTACATACTGATGACTGCTTCCATAATTCCATTTACACTATAAGACGCACTGATATTTCCCCCCTGCTATTGGGGGCAAAAAGTTAATCTTATAGTCCGATAAATATGGTAGGTGCATCTCTGGAACACTGTGCACTTGAAACTCAAATCTACACCTGCTAGGGGCTTAAAAGAATTGAGCTCTAACTTATGCCAGCTTCTGGTGTAAATTAAAGTAAATCTGGTTGATCACAGGTGGCCCTGTCCCTCCCACCAAGCCCCTCTCTATTTCTCATGTGTTTAGAAAAGTACATCAAAATTACGACTTTTTAATGCCACTTTTGAGGCTTGTTAAATCTCCCCCATGGTGTCACTGCCCCCTGAAGACCACCGCTATAACAATGTGGCTGTGAACACATGACTCTTTACTGTTGTGTTTGATCATAATGTCATTATTTTAGGACATTGAGATAAATGAGGCAAGTGTTAGATCATGACGGTACTATTCATGGTTGAAGCCATGTAAATGAATGAGCCATTTATAACAACGCTGGTCGGCAGCTGTAAATGAACTAGCAGTATTGATTCCGCACTGTGACTGATTTAATAAATGTACAGAAACTCATCGCACTGTAATCTCCTGGGGTCTCTAATGTAGAATGCAGCTCAAGAGGAGCAGCTTGTAAACTTGATAGATTGCTCTCTCACGGACAGGTTTTTTGTTTCTTTAAATCAGCATGTTTTCTATATACAGGTTACTACAACTATACAAATAGTAATATCATGTAACATACAATCATTTATTATATAGAACACGTTTTACTTTATACAGTAGTTATTATTTGTAACTTTTAGTTTAGGTTTCGTTCACATCACCGTTCAGCCTTTCCGAAACGGGGCAGGAAAACGGAAAGGACGGATTCGGTACATAACTGAGCCGAACGGAGCCCACGGGCCCCATAGACTATAATTAGTCCGTTAGGTTTCCACTCAGAAGAAGATTTTTGTCTCCGCTCCAAAATCTTCTTCTGAAACCTAACGGACCCCATTATAGTCTATGGGGCCCGTGGGCACCGTTCGTCTCAATTATGTGCCAAATCCGTCCTTTCTGTTTTCCTGCCCCTAAACGGGGCAGGAGAACGGAAAGGCTGAACGGTGATGTGAACGAAGCCTTATGTTCCTTATGTTCCTTTATGTTTATTGTACATTCCATCTGATAATCTGACTATATTGAATTCTATTGATATTTTACTTATACCTTATGGTGCACATTTATTAAGACCAGCATTTTAGATGCCGGTCTTAATAAAGCCCTGCATTGGCGGTGGATCCGCCGAAGTTATGAAGAGGCGCCGGTCTCTACATAACTTCGTCGCATCCAGCGCCAGTCTAAATGTAAGCCAGCTTACAAGCTCTCTTACATTCAGACCATTTTCTACACCTAAAACCTGAATGAATAAGATAGGCCTGCCAACCTGTCCCCTTTCCTGCCCATGCCACGCCCAATTGTTTAGACCTGGCGTGAGCAGAGAAAAGTCGAGGTTTGTGGCGCAAATAAACAAAATAGAAAGCCCAATATTACACCATCATTGCAGGCTACATTCACTTGAATGGTTAGAAATACAGCAGGATTAATGCTGGCGAGGGTGGTAGTGGCTAGAGAGTGGGGGGCGGACGGGCCACCAAATGTTGAGGAGTGGAAGAATTTATGGGTAAGGGTGCAGAGATACGAAGATGCCTGTAAGATAAGAGAAAGTAAAAGGGATTGTAAACGATAGATGGATAAAACTAAAACCAAGAAATAAAAGAAGATTGACTTAAATCCCCGATTTGAGGTCATGTGGTCAATTCATCCTTTCCCTGGAAACACCCAAGACAACCGGGGGGTGGGGGTGGGATGTATATATTTCATTATATTTCTGTTATATGAGAAATTAAGTAACAGCAACAACAAGGATAGAAATATGATGCTAGTAATAATAAGTATTTAATATTTATTGTTTGTGTATATCTCTGTTTGTGTACTGTATTTCATTGTTTATAGAAAAAAATAAACAAACAAAAAAAAAGAAATCCAGCAGGCTTTTTCGGCAGAGGAATAGCCAGCTGGAGTTGACCATGTCCGGCATAGCCAGATAAACTGGGAACCGCCGGATCCTCATTGAATAAAATGGGATCTAAAGGTGATCTGGCTACTTTCTTGCTTAAATGCTGGTTTTCAACTGGACAAAAAGTCATGTATGCAGGAATTTTTTCCCAGCTGAAAGCCGACATTTATGCTGAAAAGCGCCCGGATCCCTGTTGTAGTCAGTGGGAATGTGGCAGTTCTCACCTGCAGGAACAGCCTGTTGGATTTCTAAACGCTGATGTGAACTAAGCTTAATTCAAAACCAGTAGTGAGGTCAAAGCATGGAGGAGGAACTTGACATCTACAAATACAAATGTTTGCAATGCTGTTAACATGTATTGTTGGGCATTGCTGGTATTTCTAGTAGTAAAAACGTGCTCACAGACTCCCTTTAACTGCCTTCCGACCATGGCATACTATCACTGCGCAGAGCGAGAAGGGGCTAAAAGAGTTGTCTCATAAGAGAAAACCACTTTTAGGGCTCATGCACACAAACTTATTTTTTTCCGTGTCCATTCCTTTTTATTTTGCAGACCCATTGAAGTGAATGGTTCTGCATATGGGCCGCAAAAAAAACGGAACGAACACAGAAAAAAATTACTCTGTGTGCATTCCATGTCCATATGTCCACATGGCCATTCCGCAAAAAAAATAAAAATAGAATGTTCTATTATTGTGTGCATTACAGACAAGGATAGGACAGTTCTATTATGGCCCAGACGTTCCGTTCCGCAAAAAACCGGTATCCATGTCTTGTTTAATCTGCAATTTGCGTACAGAAGAACAGCGGTCGTGTGCATGAGCCCTTAGAATAAAGACCTCCATTTCTATCAGCTGATGACCCTGGGTCACGCTCCTGGTAAACAGCTGATGTTGCCTGTTGAAACATTTAGGCCTAATTCACACGAACGCGTGTGATCCGTGGCCGTATTGCGGCCCGCAAGAAATACACAGCCACACTTCCGTGCAAATCCGGAATTGTGGAACGGCCGCACGGAACGGGACCCCTCGGAAGCACTACGGAGTGCTTCTGTGGGGTTACGTCCCGTACTTCCGTTCTGCAAAAAGATAGAACAGGTCCTATCTTTTTGCGGAACGGGCAGATCGCGGACCCATTAAAGTGAATGGGTCTGCGATCCGATGCAGCTGACCTACGGCCGGCGATCGTGCATTGCGGCCTGCAATTTGCGGGCCGTAGCACAGGCACGGGTCACACACGTTCGTGTGTGTATAATTCGCTGCAGGGTTAATATATTGTAATATAATGTTACATGGTGGCCATTCAGATATATGGCCGTATTTGTAATACAAGGACAGGGACAGGGGACCCCTCTATGATGTAACTGCATCCCCTTTAATGTGGCTGTGTTTTTGGGTTTGTAACAGTGCTGCTCCACCCTAATACTGTGCTTGTATTCAGTTAATGGAGGGCCTGAAGCCAGGCTGCTGTCATATCCATCAGGAGATCATGAAAGGCCTTTTCATCTGACGTTCGGCATGACACAGTATCTGAGCAAACTTCCCCTTGTGAAGGGAATCAGCTGGGTTATAGATATATTTTGGGAACTGCTGTAAATCAAATTCCCATATAAACCATGGCCAAGAGAGAAGAACCTTTACTTTAAAGGGAACCTGTCACCGGGATTTTGTGTATAGAGCTGATGACATGGGTTGCTAGATGGCCGCTAGCACATTCGCAATACCCAGTCCCCATAGCTCTGTGTGCTTTTATTGTGTAAAAAAACCTGATTTGATACATATGCAAATTAACCCGAGATGAGTCCTGTACGTAAGATGAGTCAGGGACAGGACTCATCTCAGGTTAATTTGCATATGTATCAAATCGGTATTTTTACACAATAAAAGCACACAGAGCTATGGGGACTGGGTATTGCGGATGTGCTAGCGGACATCTAGCAACTCATGTCCTCAGCTCTATACACAAAATCCAGGTGACAGGTTCCCTTTAAAGCATGATATGGCAAAACAGAAATGAAATGTTCACCACAAGTTTCCAGCCCATCAAATTAAAGGGATTCTGTGACTTGATTTCTGCTGGCCTGAGAGCAGGGTATGATAGAGGGAGAGAAGCTGAGCTCCATCATATATAGTTCTATATGATTTCAAGCAGGATTTCCGAGTGAAAAAGTTGCAGTGTAAGCCCTGACAGGACTCCTGGGAGAGAAAACAAGAGTCCTGCATACCCTGCCCATACAGGATGATTGACAGCCTTCTCTACACTGATACAGGAAGAACTGTCAATCATCTTGTGTGTGAGTAGTAATCAGGACTCTCACTGTCTCAATATTAGAATAGTGTTGGCCATTTTGGCGGGGCCCACCAACTATCTAATGTGTTTAGTGGCCTCCCAACTCTCCTCCAACAAATGATGTCAGGGGAAGAAAGACTGTGCAAAATGAATTTGAAAGCCCGATGCTTTTGTTCAAGTTGGGAATAGTCCGCCACTAGAGGTGTCCCGCTGGACATGGCAGGATTACATAAATGGACTGTTGATATTCACCAGTGGTGTCATGATCTGGTAGAAGTAGGCCGGGAGTGCCACAGAGACCTTTACACACTAGGTAAGGAACAATTTGTAAGGTCTGAGACCAATCTAGAATTATGCCTACATTTTTTAACACAGTAATATGCCAATCCCCATATCAACAGTACATGAGATTTTGTTTCTTCTATTGTATGACGTTTGCCTATCACTTATTGTGCTTCAATACCATATCCCCTGTGAGGTCTTTATTGTATAACATTTGGTTGTATAGCGATGACTGGACAAATTCTATCTTTCTGTAGATTTCCCCATCTACACCAGGTTAATGATAAGTACATTTATCCAACATGAGGAGCAACCTGTAGCTAGCCAGCTGTTGTGATGCTCCCAGGCTGGGACTTGTAGCATGGCACCAGCTGAATAGCCATATGCTGTGCAAGTTAGCCTGGTGGATCATCAGTACATTGTAATGCTGCCATCTGGTGACAGAAAGTATATATTGACTCGCAAATTGCTGACCAGACAACTAAGGCAGATCATGAATGAGTCTTTTTTCTTGAATTAGTTAGACTAATCGATTTTAGTCAAATACAGCAGTTGTGTCTGATTTTTTTTCCAGGATTAATGGACAACTAGTGGCTTTAAAAGTCATCAGCATGAAAGCTGAGGAAGGTGTACCCTTCACTGCTATCCGAGAAGGTAATGTATTTACTAGACATGATGACTCCATTATATATATGTGAATTCAAATTACCCTAATTTATGTAATGATTCCTAATTTAAAGCTGTAACCTTATATCCCCCATGACATGAAAAACATAGTATCTGAATCCAGCTTCCAGGCTATGGACAGACCCCTTTAGGGTATGTTTTTTACTTAAATGAAAGCTCCTTTGTATCACTGTACATAGAAGATTGCTGTTCGCAGTGAAATCTGTCAGCTCGCCTGATATCTTGGTGTCCAGCTCCTCTCTCTCTTCTTTTGTATGATCTTCTAAACAGCTTAGGCTACTTTCACACTTGCGGCAGTGTGATCCGGCGGGCAGTTCCGTCGTCGGAACTGGCCGCCGGATCCGCCGATCTGCTGCTGCCTGAAAGCATTTGTGAGACGGATCCGGATCCGTCTCACAAATGCATTGCAAGGACGGATCCGTCTCTCCGCTTGTCATGCGGACCGACGGATCCGTCTTGTACATTTTTCGCATTTTTACCGATCTGCGCATGCCGGAACGACGGATCCGGCATTCCGGTATTCTGAATGCCGGATCCGGCGCTAATACATTCCTATGGGAAAAAATGCCGGATCCGGCATTCAGGCATGTCTTCAGTTTTTTTCGCCGGAGAAAAAACCGTAGCATGCTACGGTTTTCTCTTTTGCCTGATCAGTCAAAACGACTGAACTGAAGACATCCTGATGCAAACTGAACGGATTACTCTCCATTCAGAATGCATGGGGATATGCCTGATCAGTTCTTTTCCGGTATAGAGCCCCTGTGACGGAACTCTATGCCGGAAAAGAAAAACGCTAGTGTGAAAGTACCCTTAGGAGATCATGAGATCATTCAGGTGAAGAAAGAGGGGGCTAAGGACAGTGACTTCAGACAGGCTCTCTGACAGATTTCACTCTGAACAGCAATCTGCTCTGTACAGTGGTACAAATGAGCTGCAAAAATGTTTATGCAACGCTACGGCAAAAATACTTTTCATACAAAAATACAATACATTGATTTAGACGGTCAGTGTTGTTTCAACAAAGTTGCCATAAATCAATAGTACCGGTGAATATAAGAAACTTTGTAATATATCATATGGGGGAAAATGCCTTTTTATTCCTGTAGCAGAATTCTTACTCCTCTCTACATAGATTCCTATAGACAGCAGCTGTGTCTCTATCTCTTTAATTAAAGGGAGTCTGTCACCTGTTTTAGACACATTAAACTGTTATCACTGCGCTGTAGGTGACATGAACAGTTAAAGTGGTTGTCTGAGTTCAGAGCTGAACCCAAACATATCCCCATTTTTACACCTCCAGCCATTTCATGCTCTGATGCTCTCTGTTTCCCTGCGCTGGATCGCGCAAGGCAAGGGCTTGTTTGTTTATATATTCTCACTGCTAGACGGAGGCTTCCTCCTGCATTGATGTTGGTGACATCACCGGCCCTCATAGGCGGAAGCCTACACCTAGCTTACCCTCTTTCTCACTGGAGCACAATCCTCCTCATCCTCTCTTCTCCATAGTTTTCTATCGACAGAATTTAAACAAAATCTTCAATGAGATGACAACCATCTTGTCTCTCAAAACGGACTCAGCAGAGAATGTAAATTTATGAGGGGGCTTAAGGAGAAAGATACATTTTTCTCCAACAATATATAACAGAGTTTGTTATATTCACATCTACTATTGATTTATGCAAAGTTTCCTCAAACTACAGTAACCATTTAAAGTGTAACTGTCATATTTTTTTATTTGCTAGTTTATAAGAGCTAGGCATGTATACCTGAGTTAGTCTGTCAATGATTGTCAAAAGATATGTAACTACCTTATAATAACAGCTTTCATTATTGTCCTCTGTCTCTTTCCACTGCTCCCTTAAAAGACCCTTGCTATGGCTCATCTGTCTCTGGCTAGGAAGACAGGGGGGCGGTCCTTCACACTGCATGCCTGCATTAGGCTTCAGAGTGAGGAGGCGTGTCTCAGTAATCCAATCTGATTAGCTGGCAGGGAGCAAGTGTGTATGGGAAGTGAGGGAAAGCAGTTTTGGCCTCAGAGAACTGACAGAGGAGCCATCTTGAGAAGGTCCTCATATTGTAAATGTTTAAACAGCCATAACTAAGGGAAATACTCAAGGAAAACAGTGGTATGTGAAGAAACTAAAGATTGCTTTATGCATAATGCTGCTGCTGCAGCAGTAACATATGCTAAAGTTGATTTTTGGATGAAAACATGACGGTTACACTTAAAAAAAAAAAGTTCATAGCCTAAAGGGGTTGTCCAAGATTAAAAATAAATAAAAAATCTCAGGCAACCCCTTTATGGGTCCATTCACACTTCCGCAAAACAGTTACGCATTCGTTCCACAATTTTGCGGAACGGGTGCGGACCCATTTATTTTCAACGTGGGACGAAATGTGCTGTCTGCATCCACATTTGCGGATCTGCACTTCTGTTCCGCAAAAAAATAGAACATGTCCTATTCTTGTCCGCACATGCGGACAAGAAAAGGCATTTTCTATGAGAGTTCCAGCGATGTGCAGTCCACAAAATGCGGAACGCACATTGCCGGTGTCCGTGTTTTGCGGATCCGCAAAACACATACGGACATGTGAAGGGACCCTAACAGAGTTGTATAAATCTTAAATCTTTTCTGAAATGTTGCTTATGTTGGTGTTTCTCTTCAGCATCTCTCTTGAAGGGCCTGAAGCATGCAAACATTGTCCTTCTGCATGACATCATTCAAACCAGGGAGACGCTGACCTTTGTGTTTGAATATGTGGTGAGTGAATATAAAAGTGTTTTATATGTAATTTTTCTGTTCTGATTACCCTCATCCTTATATTTGTTTAATTTGATAGATAATAATTACCCCTTAAGGACGCAGTCAATTTTAGTTTTTCAGTTTGACTTTTTTTTTTTCTCCCTGCTTTCCAAGAACTCTAGCTTTTTTTGTGGGACAAGTGAGATGCGCTAAAACTGATAAGAATTATTCTGCCGATCAGTATAATTAGGCCTCATGCACACGACCGTTGATGTGTTCTGTGTCCGTTGTTCCGTTTTCTGTGATTTTCTGCGGACCCATTGACTTTCAATGGGTCAGTTGAAAACTCGGATAAGGCACCATTTGTCATCCGCGTCCGTGATCCGTGTTTCCAGTCCGTCAAAAAAATAAGACCTGTCCTATTTTTTTCACGGACAACAGTTCGTAGACCCATTCAAGTCAATGGGTCCGTGAAAAAACATGGATGCACACAAGATTGTCATCCGCGTCCGCGCGCCTGCGTCCGTTTTTTTCCAATCATTTGGAAGGCAAACTTGACTTAGATTTTTTTTCACTTTCCTTCATGTCTGGTGATCCTCCAAAAATCAAGGAAGACACACGGAAACAAAAACGGAAACGGATCACGGAACCCCGTTTTGCGGACCATGAAAAAATACTGTTGTGTGCATGAAGCCTTATGGTGATACAGAGTTTATATAGAGTAGTTTTTGTGATGTTTCACTACTTTCAAAGAATTCAAAGAATAACATTTAAAAAAAAGCTTTGTTTTGGACACCCATAACTTTTTTGTACTTTTGTCTACATTGACGGGGGATTATGTTAGTGTTTTTTTATATTTTTGCTGTCATTTTTAGTCCCCTTAAGGTACTTAAGTATGCAATTCTTTGATTTGCTTATACCATAGACGGTACTAATACACTATTGCATTCTACGTGACTTTCACCGCCTTAGTGTTAAGACCTGCCCGTTTGCTTTGGCAGGCATGGCAGCTCTTACAAGGCCCCCAGACCCTCAGAACCCCACAATTGCACTGCAGGGGTCAGACTGGAGGACCGAGGGAGACCCCCTCCTTTTGTCTAACAGTACTGTAGCCAGTGTCAGACTGGGGTGCCTTGGGTCCACTAGTAAAATTTATTCTGGGCGCCCACTGTACAGGTACATGCAGATATTATCAGCTCACACAGCGGCAGACAGCAGCAATGCAGCACGCCAGACCTGCAGAGTATAGCGATAGTGAGGTCACGGTTATGGGCAATCGAGGGTTACTCACTTTTTAGAGGGGAACCCTGGGCAGGCATGCGACAGTGAAGGAGAGGCAGACACTAGTTCCTCTGGGGCACACTCTGTAGATAGGGACCAGGCCTGATGGTATGTGAGGTGCCCTGGATGTTGCAGGTATTTTGAGTGCCTTAGGTAAGGTCCCTTTAAGAATCGTGACGCCAGTGCCTGTAACGGTGGCACACCGGTTTGCAGGAGGATTAATAGAGTACACAGTTGATAAACCAAACGTTGCTTTACTTTAGACAACAGTCCAACTTTATACAATCAGTTGCAGGGGTGTATAATGCAGTCCTTTACAGTACATATGCACAGCAGGTTTACTTGATAGCACAGCAGGTTTCAATCTTGCAAGATACTTGGAGGGTATATAGTTAATGCTTGGCAGTGCTATGCTGCTCTATCCCCACAGCTATTCTAGCTGGCTGGATCCCAAGGCCCAGATGCCTAATTGCTGGCTTAAATCCTTGGTATATTTAATCCTTCCTCCAGTATTGGCACTTGCTTTAGATTACAGTACCTTTGTGTCCTAGCTGGCTTCACTGCTGGGTTGGAAAGGTGGCTGCAGGTTTCTCCCAGGAGGTGCCCTACTACTGGGGTGTCTTATCTGTGTTATCTGGATTACTGGTCTCCAGGCAGGCTGTACTCCTTCTAGCCTCCTGGTGCAACTAGGAACCAGGACTATCCAGCTGCATGTCAGGAGGAGGCCCTCAGCATATCTCGGGCTGGTGCCTTCTCACTTCTGTCTCCACAGACTCCTGACTATGACTTAACCCCTCCCTGTCTAGGCCTGGACATTTATACTAGGGGCTACCTATCTCCCTCTAGTGTCTGGGATGTCTAATTACACCCAACTAGGCCTGCTGAGCATTAACAGGGGAATCATACCAATGCAAAAACACACAGAAAATACATTACAATGCGTGGATCAATATAATATCACTGTCCCTTGTGAGCAGAAGTAACACGGTACCCAATTGACCCTTGTGTAGTGCCCACTCCTACCTAGTGGGACACTACAGCAAGCCGCTAGAAGACGATTGATTATGGGGTTCCTGCAGCAGCTTTCAGAAGACAGGTCTCTGGAGAAAGAGGGTACCAGCTGACCTACTTCTGTGCCTAGAGGTCATCTCCCCCACACGATGCATCTATATCCAGATTTCATATGGTGCACGGGCTGGTTGAGATGCTGTATGTTGCATATCTGTGTATAATGCAGTCAGTCTACTGTGGAGGGGTGATCCACCTACTCCCCTGTAAGCTAGTCAGAGGCTGTCTGTAGCTCTTATAGGAAACTCATCTGTGTAGATGTTGCAAACCAGGTGGATTCCTAATTTATTTCTCATGGAGCATGATTTCTTTCTTAAAAAAAAAAAAAAGAAAGACGGAATGCTACAGTAGATTTAAGATCGATGTAACTAGGGTGACGGATGGTGTGACCCTCATAGCTCCTCGCAGGTCATGGGCCGGTCAGAGTATTGACATGGTCTATTGTCATGTAAAGAGAATGTTAAAGGTGAGCATAACCTTTAAAATTTTACAGTATGAATTACATAGTTCTGCAGCTGTATTTTGTAACAGTCCCTCCAAAATCTGCAGAACTGTACAATGTTCTGCAATTATAAAAAAGTCCTACAGAGGGAGCTCCTAACTCCAAATATACTGCATGCAGTTTTCTTTTTATGATAACGGGGGTGGACTGAGAGTGATCTGTGCCCCCCAGGCATTACCTCGTGAAACTTTACCAATCACTATAGCAGTGATACACTTGGTTTGTGTTAGTGTTTTAGTTATGTGTGACGTCAATGATTGATGGGGTTTTGGCCGTGGGACCTTTCATACGGCTCTAATATTCTAATGTTTGATCATGTGTTGCCTCCAGCTTCAATAACTACTACTTTTTGATTCCTTGCAGCATACAGACCTGTCGCAGTACATGGCCCAGCACCCAGGTGGACTTTTACCCTACAATGTTCGAGTAAGACCTTCACCAAAGAACCAGTTATATACTGGTGGATTATATACTAGTGTTGCTGGCAGTTTGTAGATTTAATAACTCCTATTTGCATGCTGTGGAAAAAAATCCATACAGATTTTAGAATATGCCGTGAATATTCATTTCTGTGCATTCTACCAAATCTGCATTTGCATTTTTCATGTTATTCTTTTTAATTAAAATTAAGTAATAACATTAAATTGGTTGGTCTATGAACAATATTTATCACCTATCCATAGGATAGATCTATCCGTTTCTCTATGATGTCCAGTACAATGGCTGGAAACTAATATTGTCCTGTTTAGGGCTCGTTCACACGACCCTATGGCTTTTTCAGTGTTTTGCAGGCCGTTTTTAACGGATCAGTATTTTTCAGTTTTTTGTTTCAGTAGTGTTTCCGGTTCCATTCCGTTTTTCCGTTACATTTTTCCGTATGGCATATACAGTATACAGTAATTACATAGAAAAAATTGGGCTGGGCATAACATTTTCAATAGATGTTTCCGCAAAAACAGAATGGATGCGGAAGACATGCGGAGTACATTCAGTATGTGTTCAATTTTTTGTGTGTGGACCCATTGACTTAAATGGAGCCACGGAACGTGATTTGTGGGCAATAATAGGACATGTTCTATCTTTGAACGGAAAAAACGGAAATACGGAAACGGAATGCATACGGAATACATTCCGTTTTTTTGCGGAACCATTGAAATGAATGGTTCAGTATACGGAACTAAAAAACGGACCGTTTAAGGAGCGCAAAAATTTTTGGGGTGAAAAAGAGCCCTCAGAAGGTATAAAAGCAGGAGTCTTAGGGTCCATTCACACGTCCATATGTGTTTTGCGGATCTGCAATACAAGGACACCGGCAATATGTGTTCTGCATTTTGCGGACCGCACGTCGCCGGCACTTTCTAGACAGCCTTAGCTTCCACTATCGCCAGGATTAGTAAATCTGGGCCTTTATTTCTCCATTGACAACAGATAAAGGGGGTTTCTGTGTTCAGAGCCCCCTTCTTTACCCCGACAGCCCCTTTGAATTGAGTATCGGAGCATTTCATGCGCAGGGCAAGGACTTTTTCAGGAGATCCGGTAACGTACCAGATCTCACCATGTGGAGGCTTCCGCCTAGCAGTGAGCCTGTTGATGTCACCGGCACTAATGGGGCTAGGGCGGCGCTTTAGCGGTCTACAGGCTAGGCCATTAGTGTCAGTGACTTCACCAGGATCACTGCTAGGCGGAAACCTCTGCCTAGCAGTGTAAAAATGTGAACAAAACAGCCCTTGTCTTGCGCGATGCAGCACAGGACAAGGGAGAGCATCGGAGCATGAAATGCTCTTATCAGGGGGGCTGCCTGGTTGAAGAAGGGGATATGTCCTGGTTCAGCTCTGAACCCAGGCAACCCCTTTAATGCAATGGCTTGATTTTTGCAGAAATAGTTGTAATTTTTTTTTTTATTATTATTTTTTTATTTTGGCATGCATATCATTTTCTTTATTTAACTTTTCTCAAAGTCTGGCACCGGTTTTTGTACTGCTGAAACCCAGTGCTCATGCTGGAAACTGGCCAGATTCCTGCCGGATTCCATTATAAGTGATGAGGTCCAGCGGTGCACAGCCCTATCCGGCTATACTGGGTACAGTGAACTCTAGTGAACTCTACTGCAGATGTGAAAGTAGCCGAAGGACATAAGGATGAAGCCTATTACGGTCCTTAAAATAATTTACAAAAGCAAACATACCTCCAATGTAGGTTGAGTATGGTTATTTGCATAAAAATGAAAAAGAAACATTTCTCTGGATTATAGAAATGGATTTTCACAAGAAAGGTATGGTTATAGTTCGGGGAACATACCTTATGTGGTGGTATATTCACTCTGGCATGTGACAGACGCGCTCTAAGACCGCAATGCTACCTTTAGGCTCTCGCATGTTCACTTAACACTGTACAATGGCGTAAAGTCCTCCATAGGTTCACATGCAAAAGAAATTCTGTTGGCTATGCTTTTCTGCACATTTGAAAAAAATGGTATGTTGGCACCTTTCCCCCCAAATGCATGCAAAATGGCACCAGTGAACTGTACATTGATGCTATAATAGTGCAGGGTGGGAAAAGCTTGACAACAGTGTACAGGTAAGCTGGATATGGGTGAAAGTAACTAATTATTATCTACTTACCGTTTAAATTTCCCACAGCTCATGTGCCAACGGTTCTGTGGTC
Source organism: Bufo gargarizans (assembly GCF_014858855.1). NCBI lineage: Eukaryota > Metazoa > Chordata > Amphibia > Anura > Bufonidae > Bufo > Bufo gargarizans. The sequence goes on from NC_058087.1 coordinate 73,674,293, forward strand.
CTCTGTGTCGGGGGGGGGGGGGGGCACAGAATTATTGCCACGGGAAATTTGAGACCTGAGTAAGTTATTACCTTTTATTTATAACCCATATCTAGATAACTTGAAAATCCCTTTAATAATTGGGACAGCATCACTTTGTTATTGGCAATGGCTTGGTGTAGCCAGGGCTTCGGTAATTTTTTATTAGACTGTTTTTTTATTTGTATTTTTTGTTTATATTAGTATTGTAAGGTACCATACATGTATTTTAGGGAATAATAAATGTGAATTCATTTTTAATGAAAACCGGCCATTTACCATTAACTATATTAGGAAGCTAGGTGGTATAGCAGGCCGAGTTATATTCCAGTGAGCTCCCTTTTCTGTTACTGTTTTCGAATGGTCTTTCATGTCAAAATAGAACTTCTATAAAATTTGCAGACATGTTTTTTTATTAGATTCAGGCTACATGCACATGAACATTGTTTGTTTCCGTGTCCGTTCCGTTTTTCTTTTGCGGATAGGATTCGGACCCATTCATTTCAATGGGCCTGCAAAAAATGCGGACAGCACACCATGTGCTGTCCGCATCAGTATGTCCATTCCGTAGCCCCGCAAAAAAATAGAACATGTCCTATTCTTGTCCATTTTAGGCATTGTTACAATGGATCTTCAAAAAAAAAAAAAACAGATGATATGAGGATCCACAAAACACATACGGTCGTGTGTTTGTAGCCTCATTGTAATAAATTCAGGCCACGTCCTCCCAGCCTGTCTACCTAAGCTTCCCCGTCTCTAAATTGGCCTGCTGGTGTTCATTAGGGCCTGTGGCAAGTGAGAGTAGCCGACACCTGATTCTAGACACAGTACAGTTGGGTACGTAGAGACCGCGGGCAATCATAGCATTAACCTTAACCCTCTTTCCACTAGGAGCATACCATACACCACACCAATTGGCCCCAGATGCCTCCGTGATTGCAGCAGAAACCGAAGCCTCAAACATTTTCCTATTAAATGTCCTAGAGGTAGTAGTTCCTGGAAAGAGGCTTGTGTGAGGTTCTCTTCTTTTGAGAGACATGCTGACCGTATGCATGTATTTTGTTCAACTCTATTTATCTGCACTGATTTCTGTATAGTAAATTAGAAAAGCCTGGTACCAGCATGTTATGAGATACCGATTCTAAGCAGAACTATAGGAGAAGTCCTTCTGTACAAGGTGAAGAGAATCTCCTTTTCATCTGAAACTTTTTATCTCCTCATGCAGCTCTTCATGTTCCAGTTGCTTCGAGGTCTGGCCTATATCCATCACCAGCACATCCTACATCGGGACCTAAAGCCGCAGAATCTTCTCATCAGCTACCTAGGGGAGCTCAAACTGGCTGACTTTGGTAAGTACGGCCCTGATAAGACCATTTTGTGCACAGCAGTGGAAACAACAGGGGCTGTGGCTGGGAGTCTTATTTTTCAGGAACCTTCTTTTGATGTACAGTCTGCAATATACCAGGGGATACTACAGGATTCTTCTATCAAAGCAGCAATCTGCCTTTAGTTTGTTTCTGGTCAACAGACTAATCGGCCACATACTGGAAACGTGTAGTATTAATGGCAGCGACATTATAGGATAATTCACAAAATGCTGTAATTTATAAGGCGACTAGAAGTTACCAAGAAGTTGGCACAGGACAAACTGCATTTACATAGTCCATAATCTTAAATTATAAAAAAAAATCCCTGTATATATGCAAAATACAACACATTAACATTTATATATTCTAAGGAAGCCGAGTCCTAGCTTATCTAGGGGTATTCTAGGATTGTGATATTGATAGCTTATACTCAAGATAGGCCTTCAGTATCAGATTGGCAGGAGCCTGGCACCCCACTTCTCCCACCCATCAAAATTGCTCAGTTCTGTCCAGTAAAGAGAGGCATTCTACTGTGTTTGGGCAATAAGGGGGCATTCTACAGTGTGGGATTGACTACTGTGAAAGAGGCCCTAAGGAGTCATTATACTCTGAAGGTGGCATTCTATAAAATCTTGACTCCTCATCCTGAGTGTGTGTTTATTAGGGGTTGTATGGCAAGCGTGGGCAGTCTTGACTAGCCTCAGGAGGTGTGTTGTGGGGACATTCAAAAATTTGCTATAGGGCCCAGCCTTTTCTAGTTATGCGCCTGAGTGGCATACAGGGGAGAATTAAGTGCATGATAGGCCCGGGGCTGTCTACCCATATATATATATTTTTTATATATATATTTTTTTTTTTATTTATTAAGAGGCTGAGGTGGTTCGTGAGTGCCACAGTCTCTTCCTAGGCCATATGACATCTCCAGACTAAATAATATACCCCAAATTGGCTCCTAAACTGAAAAATTTGGTCGCCAAATTTAAAATACATATAATTATAATAAAAAACACTTGGATGAGAATACAGCACCACATACCTCTTACATCCAGGGACATCTCCTGTCATGTAGATCTTCTCTTTCCTCTTCTCCTCCGTTTGACCCAGACTGTGATGACAAATTCTTTCAGCCACATCTCGTTTCTACAGTGTTTGTTACACAGACACGTTAGATTTCTCAATTTTTGCATCAACTTCCCGATCCTGGTGTCCCGACAATGTCATCCTGCTGCCACTCCCAATACTGTGCCCGTTGTGCTCCCCAATACCCCAGGTACTATACTGCTTAAAAAGTTGGGACCCTAATAGACATAATTGGAGTAATTCACCAAACTGGTGGTGTAAAGTAGAACTGGATTTCCAAAGGAGCTGTCAAATATGAAAGGTGGAATCTGATTGGTTGCTATGGGCAACTAAGCCAGTTTGATAAATTACCTCAAATGTCCATATAGTGTCCACAGCAGTTATAATGTCCCCTAGAGTGCCCCCAGTAACAATAATACCACCCTATATTGTGCTCCAGGTAATAATCCCCTATAGTGTCCCCAGAAATAATAGAATTGCCTCTACAGTGCCTCCCCAATAGCAACGCCACCCACGCTGCCCCATATAGTAATTTCCCCCACAGTACCCCTACATAGTAATCCCCCCTATAGTAATTTGCCCCCCCCCACACTGCCCTCATATAGTAATTTGCCCCCACATAGTAATTTGCCCCACACTGCCCCACATAGTAATTTCCACCACACTGCCCCCATATAGTAATTTGCCCCCACACAGTAATTTCCCCACATAGTAATTTGCCCCACACTGCCCCATATAGTAATTTCCAGCACACTGCCCCCATGCACACTGCCCCATATAGTAATTTGCCCCCCCCCCACTGCCCCATATAGTAATTTGCCCCCACACTTCCCCCACATAGTAATCCATCCCAAAATAATTTGCCCCCACACAGCCCCCACATAGTAATCTCCCCATTATAATTTGCCCCCACATAATAATTTGCCCCCACACTGCCAACCCCAATATAGTAATTTGCCCCCACATAGCCAGCCCCAATATAGTAATTTGCCCCTGATGTACTGTCCCTTCACTAATACGTCCTCCTGTGCCGCCACCGCCCATCCCCCAATATTCCCCAAAGTTGACACCTAAAAAAAAACACAAAAAAAAACATGTCCAGGTGTGCAAAGGCAGGCGCGCACGTGTCACTGTACTGCGTCCTGGCACAGACATGCAATGACGTCATCATGCCCGTCTGCGCCGGAATTTCACTACCGCATAGGTCTCTGGCCTGCTAGGCTTGAAGTCTATGGCAGTGATCGGAGGTGGGGCAGGGAACTATGCGCTCCTGTGCGCCACCGTTGTAGGTGGGCGTTCAGGACGGCGTTGGGCCCCCCAGCGATGACAGGCCCAGGGCTGCCGACCTGAACGCCCCTATTATAATCCATCATTGGTACCATATAGTGACCATGTAACACTGCGGCTTTAATTATGCAGATATAACTGCTCCATGCATGAGAGGTACTGTATATTTTTTTACGAAAACGGAGTTGGGTCCAGCAATTACATTTTTTTACTAAGAAAAAACTTTGGCAAAGGTCCTCCTGCATTAACATGACAGGGGACCATATATGATTTTTGGTGCTTAACATAACGTGCCATGATACACCATAGTGAATAAAACCACACAGTGGCTATGTCAGTGAAGGTTCTCATGCATCCAGGACATGGTATGTCAGCAGTAATAGGTCAGAGCGACCGAACTTGTATTTTCTCTTGGAGATGTTTCTCTCATCATCCGTCCTTTCAGTTGGATGATTAGCTAAACCTCTTCAAGAAAAAGTACAACAGGTCCAGTTGCTCTGACTTACTACTACTGACATACAGCGACTGAATATTTCTGCTATACAGTGCCCAAATATTAGTGTTTTATTGCAGCTAAATGATAAGGTAATTTAAAAGCACTTGATGAGAATAAATTGATGAGGAGCCCAAGATGGTGGAGGAAAAATGGCATCTTTTATACATTCTAGAAACCCTGGAGCAAGAGGACGAACAATTAGCACAGTTTGATTATTTTGCAGTTTACCATTTAGGTTATGGTATGGGATGGGCTCTTTTACATGGGAAAAAATCTCGACAAATACATTTGTACGAACGTTTCTTCACTGTTATCCCATGTAAAGGTGCCAGAGATCACACATCGAACAAAAATGAAAAAGCTTTCTCGTCTTTTATGTCCACTGTAAATATGGACGTGCTGCCTACAAACAATGACTCTGAATTGGGATGAACCATCATAAAAGCAAAATTCATCCCCTTACAGAGGGGATGACTGCTGTGTTTGAATGCAGCTGAACGAGCAGGCAATGACTGGGAACAGATTGTTCCCGATTATTGTTAACCTACAACAAGGCAGCTCTGTCAATTAAGACAGCTATAATGACCACTTGCACCAATTCAGAGTAAACTAAAAACCAACCAAGTGGAGTTTTGTATCAAAAAAATATCATTTATTTATAAAATATAAAAGATGGAGAACAACGGGATGTTATGATACAGTACACGGAGAAAGCACAGGGTAAGCACATTCAAAAAGAACACCATGGACCTGCACAAATTAATGTACAGTAAGGTACGGTCAAAAAGATAGGATAAAAACTGAGGCTCTGGGGACCCCAAAAAGGTATCTGGTATGATGGTCACCCCAATAGGGGTATGGTACACGCGGCACCACAGATACTGGGTGAACCCCGGAGTCTCAGCTGGTATACCCTAAAATGTGGGCATCACTGTCAGTCCAATGTTATAATGAAAAAGTAACGAAAGATACAATAGGTGGACGTCTGAATGTATGGGACCTGGTGAGAACACATACAGAGGACCCCACATAAATCTAGCACATGCTAATGCAGACCGTACCTGAGGACATGGCGGCAGTTGAAGTGACAGACCCTGGGCGCGGGACCTCGACGCGCGTTTCACCTCACGGCTTCGTCAGGAGGTACTTTGCATTGTATGGACAGGGTATATATAGGACATGATGGGGGTAGGGCAATGGATAAAAATTACCTTGATTCGGCACATCTGTGGACCACACGAACGGGCGCGGGAGGCTCCATGATAGGCAGCGCCATCTTTCAGCGCGTCCACGTCTGCACACCGCGCATGCGCGGCGACAAAAGCAGACGAGCCGGAGCGCATCGAGATGGCGTCACCCAGCGCATGCGCACCCCGCGACCCCCGTGGAACGCAGGTGAGCCGCGGTCCATGTCTCAGCCAGAGACAGGAGAACGGGGCGTAATCACGCAACTGCCATAATGCTACAGGTACACACTGTCGTGACCTCACCAGGCCCCACACCCACAGGAATTGTCATGTAAAAGGAAGACATCAGTAAGCCTGTGACATTAGAACAATACGTGACATTAAAACAATACGTAATAACCATGATATAATCATGAGTATAACCATTAGTGACATGGCTACCTGATGTGCACATATAGTAACACATCATATAGCAGAGATAATAGGAAAGGTGACATATAAGGGGTCCGTACAGGTAGAGTCACAATAGTGACTACTATAATGAGACCCTATAGTTGATACATAATAACAATGATAATAAACGTGTAATGTGCTAAAGGTTCATGGCAGTGAAACCACATTATAATCAGTGCCGTGCTCATACATTTAAATAATAATATTGTGCATAAGAAAAAGGAGAAAAAGGAAGAAGATTATATCAATAAAAACATTACGTATGTAAAATAATGCTCTCAGTCGTATTTGTAAAATCATTAGTATACGTGATCCAAAGTGGATCTAATCCGATCTTATGAATCGACATTACCATTAAAACCATAATGCACCCATCGGATATGCATAGCAGTGTAATCTCTCGAGTAACAAGAGAGTAGTCCAAAGGACAGAAGCATAAAGGGTATGTGGATCTCAACGGTGGGTGCAGTCAGGCGGTAATGCGAAAAGAGACAAACATCCACTGATGTTCCTAAGAAAAATAATGTTGTATAAAAAGACTTTATCCTGTGGGCCCGCTGCAGAGGCGATGGGGGCGCATGGGGCGACACCCCGGGCCACAGTAATCGAGAGATTATACTGCTATGCATATCCGATGGGTGCATTATGGTTTTACTGGTAATGTCGATTCATATGATCGGATTAGATCCACTTTGGATCACGTATACTAATGATTTTACAAATACGACTGAGAGCATTATTTTACATACGTAATGTTTTTATTGATATAATCTTCTTCCTTTTTCTCCTTTTTCTTATGCACAATATTATTATTTAAATGTATGAGCACGGCACTGATTATAATGTGGTTTCACTGCCATGAACCTTTAGCACATTACACGTTTATTATCATTGTTATTATGTATCAACTATAGGGTCTCATTATAGTAGTCACTATTGTGACTCTACCTGTACGGACCCCTTATATGTCACCTTTCCTATTATCTCTGCTATATGATGTGTTACTATATGTGCACATCAGGTAGCCATGTCACTAATGGTTATACTCATGATTATATCATGGTTATTACGTATTGTTTTAATGTCACGTATTGTTCTAATGTCACAGGCTTACTGATGTCTTCCTTTTACATGACAATTCCTGTGGGTGTGGGGCCTGGTGAGGTCACGACAGTGTGCACCTGTAGCATTATGGCAGTTGCGTGATTACGCCCCGTTCTCCTGTCTCTGGCTGAGACATGGACCGCGGCTCACCTGCGTTCCACGGGGGTCGCGGGGTGCGCATGCGCTGGGTGACGCCATCTCGATGCGCTCCGGCTCGTCTGCTTTTGTCGCCGCGCATGCGCGGTGCGCAGACGTGGACGCGCTGAAAGATGGCGCTGCCTATCATGGAGCCTCCCGCGCCCGTTCGTGTGGTCCACAGATGTGCCGAATCAAGGTAATTTTTATCCATTGCCCTACCCCCATCATGTCCTATATATACCCTGTCCATACAATGCAAAGTACCTCCTGACGAAGCCGTGAGGTGAAACGCGCGTCGAGGTCCCGCGCCCAGGGTCTGTCACTTCAACTGCCGCCATGTCCTCAGGTACGGTCCGCATTAGCATGTGCTAGATTTATGTGGGGTCCTCTGTATGTGTTCTCACCAGGTCCCATACATTCAGACGTCCACCTATTGTATCTTTCGTTACTTTTTCATTATAACATTGGACTGACAGTGATGCCCACATTTTAGGGTATACCAGCTGAGGCTCCGGGGTTCACCCAGTATCTGTGGTGCCGCGTGTACCATACCCCTATTGGGGTGACCATCATACCAGATACCTTTTTGGGGTCCCCAGAGCCTCAGTTTTTATCCTATCTTTTTGACCGTACCTTACTGTACATTAATTTGTGCAGGTCCATGGTGTTCTTTTTGAATGTGCTTACCCTGTGCTTTCTCCGTGTACTGTATCATAACATCCCGTTGTTCTCCATCTTTTATATTTTATAAATAAATGATATTTTTTTGATACAAAACTCCACTTGGTTGGTTTTTTGTTCCCGATTATTGCCTTGTGCATTGTTCATGTAAATCATTACACCAATGAAGGTAAATTCTGTAATACACATGAATGAAAAATCCTAAATATATTTGTATTTTTACATAGAAAATTAGGTATCAAGGGGTTCTCTGGGACTTTTAAATTAATGGCCTATCTTTAAGAGAGGTCCAACTCCTGGCACCAGTGCCGATCAGCTGTTCTGCAGTAGTGCCAGATCTACAAAGCTCGGTCTGCTGTGTAGTGGCTGGGGCAGGTTACTGCAGTGTTCCTCCCATTCACTTCAACAGGAGCAGCATTGAAGTTACCAACCCGGCCACTAATTGGCTCCAGAGATACTGCAGAACAGCTGATTAAAGGGGTGCTAGGAGTCAAACCCCTGCCAATCTGAAAGTGATAGGAATAGGCAGGGGCGGACTGGGAGATTAAAGTGGCCCTGGAAAAAAAAAAACTAAAAGTGCCCCCATGTTGTAGGCGGGTCCAAATTGACAGAAAACACAGCGACACAGGTAGACGCAGTTAGCAATACCATAGCGCAAAATACCGTCCCATCATAGCCATATACCACAGTGCGGCACAATATATTGCCCCAAAAGCTGTCCCTCTGTGGTGGCCACCATTAGCTGCTATTTTCTGTCCTCCTCCTCTAGTTGTTTCTGATTAACATATGGAGCAGGGGGATTAAGAGGTGACATGTGGGGCAGAGCAGTTGAATTCAGTAGGGCATAGGTGGTCACTGGCCAGGTACATGAGTTACTGATTCTCACAGCATTAATTACTGCTGAGAGCTCCTCTGTACCCTGCAGCGGCAGTGAGGAGGTCTTGGGTGGCCTCCAGGGCATTACAATAACTGTACTTCCCCTTTAAGAACAGAGGTGTGGTGTGTTAATCAACACTTTCTACTACTAATGTCCTTTTGGGACTAATTACACCACTTTCACTGCACCTACCTACTTAACTAAGACTTAGCTTTTATTTCATATTATTTAATAATTATGGTGTAGATAACTAATGTTAAAATTCTCAGTGGTCACTGGCCATTTGTCTATCCCTTTAGATTACCCTGTCAGGACCGTCATCTGACTGGGTTTGATACACACTTTCACTAACAGGCTGCGCGCTTGCCTGTATTTGTTATTTGTTAAGTGCAATTCATTTTATTTCTCTGTAATGGCCTAATGAACAGCTGCCATAAAATTCAGAGCCTCACGCTGCCCCCCGACATGTTTCGCCGTATCACGGCGTCTTCAGGGGTTAGGGCAGAGTGTACGCGTGTCCTCCTTGCGACCAACTTATATAGCCTTTGTTTGTGACATCATTATTGGGAGCCTCACTAGGGGGCGTGATGGAAGGTTTCTTTTCCCAAGTGCCGATTGGATGTGCGCCGTGGTTCGGCTTGCTTTCGTCATACCTACCGCCCCTTGACCTCGGCTACTTCCCTTCAATTGGTCCTCGTCATTAGCAGGCGTCTGTTTACATCATAGCTCCGCCCGTCTGACGTCGGCTGCCTCCTTCCAATTGGTCCACGTCATCAGGTGCTGTCACGCACGCCCAGTTGATGTAGTTGCTCTCCGATTTTGAGCTATTGCGCATGCTCGCCGACTTAGTCATCAGCCTTCTCAATACATTGAGCTCGACGCATCTCTGACGCGCATGTTCACGGACTTAGATTCCGGCTGTGATGGTGCTTCCATTCTTGTTCTCTCTGGAGGTTCCCGTCAGGAGGTATTTCCATTATACCTATCCCTTAGTATTCTATCCATCTTGGGTTTATCTCTCTACTGGTAGCTACTCCCACGTTATAATATTTGTGTATCGCTTTATTTATCTAATATATATTCACACTACCTTCTCTGATGGCCTCATATTTCTTTATTCTTCCTATTATCTTTTTATATATTGAGGTTACCTGCAGAGAAAGGTCAAGATGAGTGGGAATTATTGGCTAGTTTGGGGAATATAGGGTGCTATCATGGGATATGGGGGACAAGGGGAGGGGGGGGGGGGGGAGGGGGGAGACAGATTTAGTCGCTCCACATCTTTCCTCCCATATCTTTGAGTTAATAAGTTACCTGTTAGGGGCATCCCTACACTCCAGCATTGGCCCACTGGGAAATTTCCCTGTATGGTTTATGGCCAATCCGCCCCTGGGAATAGGCTATCAATATAGAAGTCCTGGACAACCTCTTTAATATGCAAATCTAGGAATAATTTGAATGACATATTCTTACTTGCTGTTTCCATAGGTCTTGCCCGTGCCAAGTCAATCCCCAGCCAAACATATTCCTCAGAAGTGGTCACTCTCTGGTACCGTCCACCGGATGTGCTTTTAGGTGCCACAGATTATTCATCTGACCTTGATATCTGGTGAGAACAGACCTGCTTTTGCATTAATAATGTACTATGTATTACCTTTATTATTTCTTTTGTGCTTCTATTTGGTTACTGTATACTACAGTTTTGCTACATAAAAATGTATGGCTTAATCCTGAGCCACACATTTTCTCCTGAATTTATCTGCTGTGGCCCACATCTCACTTCTTAAGCCCCCTGCTCCATATCCTATCCAGAGAGAACTGGAGGGCAGAAAATGGCATCTATTGATGGCCACCAGAGAGGGACACCTTTTGGGGCAGTATATTGTGCTGCACTGTGGTATATGGTTCTGATGGGACAGTATTTTGCACTATGGTAATGCCGACCCCACCTACTTGTGTTGCCCCTTTTTGTCAATTTGGACCCACCTACAGCATGAGGCCACTTTTAGGATTTTTTTCCAGGGCCACTTTAAGTTCTCAGTCCGCCCCAGTTCATAAGTGCACTAGAGTAAGATGTGCCAAATTTATTAGCAGGTCTCTTAATAAATTTGGCTTGTGTTCTGGCAGTCCATGCTCAGAAAAGCAAATCTACTGTACAGCAGCTATTAGCCTGAAAAGATGGCTGCTATAAGTTATGCTAGTTTCTGTCGTAAACAAGAGTAAATCTCTGTTGGGCACATGGGAGGCCATGTCCCCACCTGCTAAGCCCCGCTCACTTTTTTCACAAGTGACAAGTGCAGTGTAAAATTGGGGGAAAAAAGGGCTAATTTTTATACAACTTTGGTAAATTCTCTGCAATGTATGTCCATCATTTATGTGAAAACTGGGCTTATATAAAGGGGATATCCAAAGTCTAAAACATGCCCTAATGCCCGGGCCCCTCATATAGATTATACTTACCCCGCTCGCTGTCACCCGCGTCACTCCTGATCCCCGCATGACCGCCGCTGCATCCTCCCATAGCACGTTGTGAGCAGGCCGTAACAGGCACAAGCTTCCCTAGTGTCGCTCTTAAATGTAATGAAGCCCTCTTCTGGGGCTGGGCATAAACCCTATAGACAATTTCCCGGTGGACTATTGCCAAGGGGCACCAGCCCTCCTCAATACTGCTGGCTGGGTACATAATGATCCGATGCTCTCAACATTAATAACGCTGGGAGCATCAGGTAGTTATGTACCTGGCTGGTGGCTGTAGGTGCCCTCCTACATTTAATTGTATGGCTGTCCTTAGGAAAGTGATACAGTTGAATTCTGTGGTGAGGTATGGGAGCCCATATTAATTGGAGGAAGAGGAGGATAGAAAATGGCAGCTATTGATGGTCACAAAAGAGGGACAGCTCCTGGGGAGGTATTTTGCGCTGCACTGTCGCATTTGGTTCTGCTGGGGCAGTATTTTGGTCTGCACTGTGGTATTTGGTTCTGCTGTGACAGTATATTGTGCTGCACTGTGGTATTTGGTTCTGCTGGGGCAGTATATTCTGCTGCACTGTGGTATATGGTTCTGCTGGGGCAGTATTTTGTGCTGCACTGTGGTATTTGGTTCTGCTGGGGCAGTATTTTGGTCTGCTCTGTGGTATTTGGTTCTCTGCACTGTGGTATTAGGTTCTGCTGGGGCAGTATATTCTGCTGCACTGTGGTATATGGTTCTGCTGGGGCAGTATTTTGTGCTGCACTGTGGTATTTGGTTCTGCTGGGGCAGTATTTTGGTCTGCTCTGTGGTATTTGGTTCTCTGCACTGTGGTATTAGGTTCTGCTGGGGCAGTATATTGTGCTGCACTGTGGTATTTGGTTCTGCTGGGGCAGTATATTGTGCTGCACTGTGGTATTTGGTTCTGCTGGGGCAGTATATTGTGCTGCACTGTGGTATTTGGTTCTGCTGGGGCAGTATATTCTGCTGCACTGTGGTATATGGTTCTGCTGGGGCAGTATTTTGTGCTGCACTGTGGTATTTCTTCTGCTGGGGCAGTATATTGTGCTGCACTGTTGTATTTGGTTCTGCTGGGGCAGTATATTGTGCTGCACTGTTGTATTTCCTTCTGCTGGGGCAGTATATTGTGCTGCACTGTGGTATTTCTTCTGCTGGGGCAGTATATTGTGCTGCACTGTGGTATTTCTTCTGCTGGGGCAGTATATTGTGCTGCACTGTGGTATTTCTTCTGCTGGGGCTGCACTATTGTATTTGGTTCTGCTGGGATGGTATTTTGTGCTACGCTATAGTATTGCTTACCCCTACTGGCATTTGCCCCTTCTACTTGTGTTGCCCCGCCTTATGTCAATTCGGACCTGCCTACAAGTTCCCAGTCCTTCCCTGCTCTCTTCCTTTATATATGACATTGGAGCAGATTAGAAAATCCTGTAGATGTTGTAAACTTAGACCAAATCAACTAGATTTATCACCGTTACTGAGGCTGGATGATAAATGCGGTGCACGGATGGACCTTTTTTGTCTAACTTTATACCGACTATTAATTGGCTTAGTTTGAGACAGAATCAGGGGCGTAACTATAGGGGAAGCAGGGGAAGCGGCTGCTTTGGGGCCCTGACCTAGAAGGGGCCCATCCAGGAGGAGGAGGACTAAAAGATTTGGTCAGGGCCCCCTCAACAGTATTACACTATGAAATGATATACAGTGGCAGTATAGACAGTGTATAAAACGGATGGAACAGCTGCCGGGCCTGGTCTGAGAGAGCGACCTTTACTAGTCACAGGAATGGGGGCGGCATGAAAGGAAGGGGTTGTGAAAAAATTACTGGGGGATGGGGGCCCCATTCAAAAATTTGCAGTGGGGCCCAGTCATTTCTAGCTACGCCACTGGACAGAATTTTATGTCAGAATTGTGGTGCAAATTTGGCAAAACATTGCATCTTAGGCTTCAGCCATTTCATGCAAAGTCACACCCTATTCCTGGTAAGCGCCACTTCTTTCGGGCTAGGGACAGATCATTTCTCTAAACCTAGATGTCACAAATTGCATCAGATTTTGGCTCAGATTATTCCAAAATTTAGGCACACTCACGTTAGTAAATGGGGGCCAGGTTCTGCTAGACTTCACAGTGGAAGACGCGTCTGACCTACTATAAGAACATGACTTAAAGGGAATCTGTCATCTGGATTTTGGGTATAGAGCTGAGGACATGGGCTGCTAGATGGCCGCTAGCACATCTGCAATACCCAGTCCCCATAGCTCTGTGTGCTTTAATTGTGCCAAAAAACGATTTTATAGATATGTAAATGAGGCAAGTAAGAAGCCCAAGGAGCTGTTACTAACGTTTCCGGAGCCCAGCCACGCCCACTGTGAAGGAGCCCAGCACCGCCCCGCATACTCCAAATCTCCACCTTGCTCCCCGACGTCACAAAGCTAGAGCGCCGTAATCTCTAGCTTCATGCACAGTCTCGGCATAGTGTTCCTTCCCTGTGCTGGCATCAGCCTCAGGGAACGAACTGCGCATGCGCTAGCTCGCGCATCGCGAGATTACGGCGCTCTAGCTTTGTGACGTCGTGGAGCAAGGAGGAGATTCGGAGGATGCGGGGCTCCACAGTGGGCGTGGGTGGGCTCAGAGTCAGAGAACGCTGAACTCATCTCTGAAGCATGGAGGAGACAGGACTCATCCACGGGTTATTTACATATCTATAAAATATAAAACAAGTTTTTTTTTACACAATAGAACCACAGCGAGCTATGGGGACTGGATATTGCAGATGTGCTAGTGCATTGGCCAGGTACGGGTGGATAGTATTCAGTATTTGTTCGTGATGCCAATTGCAGCGTACGCAGGGTACTATCCCAGGGCCCTTTCAAGGTGGTATAACGCACGTCCCAGATTAGGAATTGTGTTACAGTGTCTCCTACCTGGGTACGGCCGGACTCCTGGCTCACTTGCAATAAATTTGAGTGTAGTGATAGTAGGCGTAATAAAGGAACTTGGCAGAATAAATGATGTCCAGACCTTTAGATGAAATTCAAACGTTGCTTTACTTGAAATAACTTGCATCCAAGCGGTTTAGAGCTTTGGTCTCTTGGTCCCAGCAGGTTTTGGCAATGATTGGCAGGAATGAGTACTTCTGCTTTAAATTTGGAGCTTGCAACTTCTGCTGTGTGGGGACAGACTAGCTGAGGAGGAATAGGCTTCTCCTAGGGCTCTGGACTTCTCTCACAGATGGATTCTCAGGGGATGCTTTCTTCGTGGAACTCTGGAGTTTATCTGTAGTTTATCTGTAGTTTCTGCTCTCTTCATCCAGCAGAGCTGAAGGTGCTGTAGCTGGGAATATGGCCAAGTCTGTCACCTGGATTTTGGGTATAGAGCTGAGGACATGGGCTGCTAGATCGCCGCTAGTGTAACACCCCAGAGTTCTGTTACTACATGCCTCTACCCCGCTACTATCTCCTAAGAGCCTTTATACTGTCATCAGATATGATTTTGCTCATGTCTTCCACAAATGTGCATATAAATCTGTTAAATGCAATTGTTCATGTAATTAGCCTATGTGACATAGATTTATATGCACATTTGTGGAAGACATGAGCAAAATCATATCTGATGACAGTATAAAGGCTCTTAGGAGATAGTAGCATGTAGTAACACAACTCTGGGGTGTTACACTAGCGGCGATCTAGCAGCCCATGTCCTCAGCTCTATACCCAAAATCCAGGTGACAGGTTCCCTTTAAGATGGCATGCCCTTCATAAATAAAACAATAGGGATAGTAAAAGTAGTAAAAGATACGATTGATGTAGGAGCTTCAGCACCCTATAATCCGCTGACCGGAGGTATGGTGCTATATTATTTCTTACACTGAAGGAAGCTCTCTGTGCGCTTTGTCTGCACTTCATAAAGATGCTGGATACAGACGCAAGGGCAGGAGGACATAGAGATCATACCAAGAGACAAGGTGGTGAAGAGCAAAATGAAACACAAGGCGAGGCATATAGTCGCAATCTAAATGATGTTCTGAGCTTTCCAGTGCTGCACCCCCTCCACGTCCGAGGTGTGCACGAAGGATGAAAGATAACACAAACTGTTTCATCCTAGCAGTGGATGATGGCACAGAATACAGAGCAGACGCACAGCGGTAAGGACAGGAACCATTTTAGGAACGCAGGTGCTAAGGTGCCTTCTGCAGTTAACCCTCACTGTGCTTTTCGTTGAAAGCTTTTGTTATATAGGAATTCATTATTCTGGGAAGGTTAGTTTTAACTAAATAAGAATTGCATTAGGTCCCAAGATCTAGGGGCTACTGTATTAGCCTCATTCACACTAGCATATATCATTATGTTGTTTTTGTCAAAGTAAAGGATCCTTTAATGAGTCCAATTCATTTAATCTGGGTTGCAATTATAGGCTCACAATTACTACTGTGAATGCACCTAGTTTTTGGCATTAAATGCGCCAAAATGTGTTCTGAATAAAGCCGCTGTTAAATACCTTTGGTGGTGGCTTCTCTCCCTGAGAACAAATGAGTCAGGTGTCAAAATTCATCATGAAAAAACTTATTTACACTGACATCTGTCAGGGGGCATCTGGCATACCTCTGTACACATGAGAAAATAGGCCAGTTCCTCCAGAATCTGCTAATTCTTTCCGTGTCCGTTTTTTTCTGCGGACCGTAAGCGAAATCATTTATTTCAATGGGTCCGCAAAAACAACTGAAGTTACTCCGTGTGCATTCCGTTTCCGTATTTCCTTTCTGCAAAATAATAGAACATATCCTATTATTGTCTGCATTATGGACAAGGATAGTACTGTTCTATTAAGGGCCAGCTGTTCCGTTCCACAAAATACAGAATGCACATGGACATCATCTGTATTTTTTGCGGACCACAAAATACATACGGTCATGTGCGTGAGCCCTCAGTCTGTAGTTATGTGTATGGGCTCCATTACAGAAATAGAGCATGCCACCAGTTACAGAGTTTGAGAATATTTTGCCTTTCTGTCTATTCTAGGGGTGCAGGATGTATTTTTATAGAAATGCTTCAGGGATATCCAGCATTCTCTGGTGTGTCAAATGCCTTTGAGCAACTCGAGAAGATATGGTCGGTAAGTAGACAACTATTCAGTTTAGCAGGTAGAATCTACACAATAGATTTACCTATGGGATAATAAATAATGTACATTTTTGGACCATCCTCCTTATGTGTTACAATTTTACAATCTGTGTTCGACCATGTGTGCCAGATAACACAAACTGTAATAGAGCTTGGTATGTGCTCCATTTTTAGCACAAAATGTTTTGTACATGTGACCCAATGTACCTTTTACCATATTCATTATTTTATACTTCATTGTACAAGTAATGAGTGGAAGCAACACTGCAGTAACCAGCTCTGTCCACTGCACAATGGATGGCACTGTGTAGTTACAGCACCGACTTCCTACCCTCAGATAATAATGGCCTGTCCTGAGGATAGGCCATCACTTGTAAGGCCTCTTTCAGACGGGTGTTGCGGGAAAATGTGTGAGGGCGTTGCGGGAACATGCGCAATTTTTCCACGCGAGTGCAAAACATTGTAATCCGTTTTGCACTCGCGTGAGAAAAATCGGCATGTTTGGTACCCAAACCCGAACTTCTTCACAGAAGTTCGGGCTTGGGATCGGTGTTCTGTAGATTGTATTATTTTCCCTTATAACATGGTTATAAGGGAAAATAATAGCATTCTGAATACAGAATGCATAGTAAAATAGCGCTGGAGGGGTTAAAAAAATAAAAATAAAATTTAACTCACCTTTATCCACTTGATCGCGCAGCCGGCATCTCTTCTTTCTTTGCTGTGTGCAGGAACAGGACCTGTGGTGATGTCACTCCGGTCATCACATGATCCATCACCATGGTAAAAGATCATGTGATGGATCATGTGATGACCGGAGTGATGTCACCACAGGTCCTTTTCCTGCACACAGCACAGAAGACAGAAGAGAAGCTGGGCTGCGCGATCAAGTGGATTAAGGTGAGTTACATTTTTATTTATTTTTTTAACCCCTCCAGCGCTATTGTATTCAGAATGCTATTATTTTTCCTTATAACCATGTTATAAGGGAAAATAATATTGATCGGGTCGCCATCCCGCAGTTGCTTGCGGCCGCTTGCGATTTTCACGCTGCGCCATTCACTTCTATGGGGCCTGCGTTGAGTGGAAAACGCACAATATAGAGCATGCTGCGATTTTCACGCAACGCACAAGTGATGCGTGAAATTCACCACTCATATGCACAGCCCCATAGAAGTGAATGGGTCCGGATTCAGTGCGGGTGCTATGCGTTCACTTCACGCATTGCACCCGCGCGGAAATCTCGCCCGTGTGAAAGGGGCCTAAAGTCAACAACACCAATTTAACTGTTCTCATTTTTCATCCTCTACCATATTTCTCAATCATTTTCCCAAAATGTAATAAAACAGTGGGAGACTATTTTTTTTTATCTTCCTAATAACATTTCTCATACAATATATTAAAGTGTATTTGAGTTTTCAAAAAAAGTTAGCATAATGTCTGAGCTTCTTTGTACAATCATAACTGTGGAGGAATAGGTCTTTTTGGACTTCCATAATGTGTTTTTTAGCCTAATTATTACCTTCTTCAGCTGCACAGCTGTCACGAGGGTATCGAGAACCACGCCTGACTCCGTTATACCCGGGGTCAGGAAGTCGCAGTGGTTGGCTGCACGCTCTATTTAAAATAGGGCTGTTTTCCTTATGGTAGCTTTCTGGGTTTGCTTTGCAAACCCTTTTGGCTCACTCAGGGATCCGTAGCTCCTTCTCCTCAGCTG
Source organism: Bufo gargarizans (assembly GCF_014858855.1). Classification (NCBI taxonomy): domain Eukaryota; kingdom Metazoa; phylum Chordata; class Amphibia; order Anura; family Bufonidae; genus Bufo; species Bufo gargarizans. Next base: position 73,692,303 of record NC_058087.1, read on the forward strand.
TTCCTTGTCCAGCACTCCCAAACCTCCTTATATTCCTCTCTCACACTTCTCTGGTTGCCAGAGATAGAGCTTCCTGCCTGGACATCTATTCTGACCCACTGGAGCTGTGTTGCTGCGTTCTCGGATTGTTGATTCAGAACGCTACCCTCCGGATCCCTGTTGGACCTTTGTGGACTGCTGTGGTCGCCCACCTGGGTGTATGTGTTTGTCTGTATTTGTCTGTCCTCTCCCCGGTGTTTCCCTCTTAGCGTCAGTGGTGCGGACTAGCGATCCCACCGGCCCGTTCACTATCTAGGGCTCATTTCAGGGAAAGCCAGGGTTTAGGCACGTGATCGCCGCACGGGTGAGGAACCCGTCTAGGGACGTCAGGGCAGTCAGGTGCCAGCCGCAAGGTGAGTTAGGGGTCACCACCTTTCCCTCTCCCTTGGGCAGGGCTTTCCCTGTTTTCCTCCCTGTGTGTGACGTCGGTCATTACAACAGCTAGATGCATTTCTCTCAGAAGCAGGGAGTGTCTCCATTCTGTGGAATCTACCAGCACTGTACTGCTGTGACATCCTTTCTCTTACTTCCCACTACATTTGTTTTCAGCTCCATAGGTCACAGAACAGATTAGGAGGGATAAATCACACTTACAAAAAGTTAGGAGGCTCCTGTGAATTCAGAAGTAGTGAAGAAGCAGTTGTTTTATCAGGCTCAGGATCCCAGCTAGCTCTGACACGCCTCCACTTCATCTATGCTATGTTCTGTGTCTCTCTTACTAGGGATGGATCTTGCCTGACAACTTAGGTGGAAGTGAGACCCCTAGTGGCCATAACTTTACAGCTTTTTTCAGCTGGACTTCAGATTTTTTAAAATAAAGTGATGTAGAAATCTGCTGTCTACACCATTCTCTAGCAAATGAAATAAAATTGTGTGAAAGTACAGTGGCTCTTTAAGATTCATAGTTATTGTTATGTATCTAATTTATTAAGATTATTTTTCGTGCTGTTAACACAGCCATTACAAGCACAGTCTTAGGTTTCTTCTAAACTACTTAACTGGAGGTATATCCCTGGACATACAGCCCAGGATCTGCTGGAGCGATAATTTAAAAGGATCCACTAATCTCAGTCCAGTACCTTAACTTTGGAAACCTCCAGCATAAGTGCACAACATTACCTTCATTAATTTTACATTTCGAAGAGAATGAATCAATACATAATTTCATTCTAAACAGTCTACACAGGGTATAGTGCAGTGTATACACTATGAAAAACTGTGCTAGGCTTCTTTCACACTTGCGGTAGCAGCAGGGGCGGATTAAGTGCATGACAGGCCTGGGGCTGTCTACCCAACTTGGGCCCCTCCCTCCATTTTAGTTTAGTTTTTTTTGTATGAAGAGGCTGCGGTGCTTCGTGAGCACCACAGTCTCTTGCTAGGCCATATGACATCTTCAGACTAAAAAAAATACCCCAAATTGGGTCCTAAACTGAAAGATTTTAAATACATATAATTATAATAAAAAAGACATGGAGGGTAATACAGCACCACATACCTCTTACATCCAGCGACAACGCCTGTCATGTAGACCTTCTCTTTCCTCTTCTCCTCCATTTGACCCAGACCACCATGGCAAATTCTTTCAGCCACATCTCGTCTCTACAGTTTGTAACACATCTAAATTTTTCCATCAACCCCCCCATCCTGGTGTCCCCACAGTGTCATCCTGCTGCCACTCCCAATACTGTGCCCGTTGTGATCCCCAATGCCCCAGGTACTATACTGCTGAAAAAATAGTGACCCTAATAGACATAATTGGAGTCATTTATGAAACTGGTGTAAAGTAGAACTGAATTTCCAAAATAGCTGTCAAAAATGAATGTTGGAACCTGATTGGCTGCTATGGGCAACTAAGCCAGTTCTGCTTTACACCAGTTTGATAAATGACCCCAAATGTTCCTAAAGTGTCCACAGCAGCTATAATGTCCCCTATAGTGCCCCGAGTAATAATACAACCCTCTATTGTGCTCCAGGCAATTATCCCTCTATAGTGTCACCAAAAATAATAGAATTGCCCCTACAGTGCCTCCCCATAAGCAACAACCCTATATAGTAATTTCCACCACACTGTAATCCCCCCATAGTAATTTCCCCACACACAGTAATTATCCCAAACTGCAACCCAACCATATAGTAGTTTGCCCCTACACAGTAATTTCCACCACATACTAATTTGCCCCACATAGTTATTTGCCCCCAAATAGCAATTTCCCCACACTGTCCCCACATAGCAATTTCCCCACACTGCCCCCACACAATAGTTTCCCCCACATAGTAATTTGCCCCCACCCTCCCCCACATAGTAATTTGCCCCCACATAGCAATTTCCCCATACTGTCCCCACATAGCAATTTCCCCATACTGTCCCCACATAGCAATTTCCCCACACTGCCCCCACATAGCAATTTCCCCACACTGCCCCCACATAGCAATTTCCCCACACTGTCCCCACATAGAAATTACCCCACACTGCCCCCACATAGAAATTACCCCACACTGCCCCCACATAGCAATTTCCCCACACTGCCCCCACATAGCAATTTCCCCACACTGTCCCCACATAGCAATTTCCCCACACTGTCCCCACATAGCAATTTCCCCACACTGTCCCCACATAGCAATTTCCCCACACTGTCCCCACATAGCAATTTCCCCACACTGTCCCCACATAGCAATTTCCACACACTGTCCCCACATAGCAATTTCCACACACTGTCCCCACATAGCAATTTCCACACACTGTCCCCACATAGCAATTTCCACACACTGTCCCCACATAGCAATTTCCCCAAACTGTCCCCACATAGCAATTTCCCCAAACTGTCCCCACATAGCAATTTCCCCAAACTGTCCCCACATAGCAATTTCCCCAAACTGTCCCCACATAGCAATTTTCCCTACACTGCCCCCACACAATAGTTTCCCCCACACTGCCCCCACACAATAGTTTCCCCCACACTGCCCCCACACAATAGTTTCCCCCACACTGCCCCCACACAATAGTTTCCCCCACACTGCCCTATATAGTAATTTGCCCCCACATAGTAGTCCCTCCCATAATAATTAATTAATTAATTAAAAGCTAAATACTCACCTATGTCCAGGACCAGGTGCTTGCTTGCAGAGGAAGGCGGGATGAGGCAGGCGTGCACACGTCACAGTGCTGCGTCCCGGCACAGGCGCGCAATGACGTCATCACGCCCGCCTGCGCCTGGATTTCACTACTGCATAGGCCTAAGGCCTACTAGGCCTGAAGCCTATGGCGGTGATCGGCGACGGGACAGGGAGCTATGCGCTCCTGTGCCCCGCCACAGTATGTGGGCGTTCGGGTCGGTGTTGGGCCCCCCAGCGGTGCTGGGCCCGGGGCTGCCGGCCCGAACGTCCCTATTGTAATCCGCCACTGGACAGCAGGGTCCGGCAGGCTGTTCTGGCCAGCCTCAGCACGGCAAACCAAGAGGAGGTTGGAGAAATACTACAACATGCTACGGTTTTTGTCTGGCCGCTTCTCGTCTTGCTTTCACTGTGCTGCGGCCGGACCTCCGACCCGCATGTAAGAGGCAGCCCTGATCATCCAGCAACATTTCCAACACATATATATATAGCAGACTGTCATGTTTCCCTCCAGCCACCAGAGGCCACTGTGGCTGAGTAGGACAGTGTGAGGAGTTGTTTCCAGAGGACAAGGAGTTAAGTGTTTTTCCCGGGCTGAGCAGAGAGCCTGGGGTGCAGGTGTCTGAGTACACAGGAAGAAGGACGCTGTGCACTGAGAGGGAGATCCACAGGGAAGATTAGAGTGACTTCTCCCTGCCAACCTGCTGTGACATGGTATCTGGGACATTAGAGTGTGTTTGCTCTCTGACTGAGCTGATGTGTCCTGGTGTAGAAGAGAGACTGCTGTAGTGAGAGGCACCTACCAGAGGAACTGTGAGTGAATTCCAGGCCCTGCCTGATTACACGTCCAGAGCTGCTGATTATCTCTAACCAGAGTTACAGAGACTACAAAGAGAGGCCAGAGCTGAGCCACGCTGAAGCAAGCAAGGAAGCAAGCAAGCAACCAGATCGGGACCCAGACTGTACCTGCCTGCATGTGCCGGACACCGAACTGTGAGTGCACTGATGCTAACCGGAGCTAGGACATAGTGGAATAGGATTTAGTTTAGTGCACCGTAGAGGTGCACCCCGGGTAGCGGGGACAGATAGGACTACCTAGAAGAGAGTAGCCTGCTATTGTCTGTACCTGTGTTTGTGATTCATTTGTGTTCTTTATGCAAATTTCCATTATCTTTGTTGTGAATTCTCAAGCTGTTCATATTGTAAATCTGCTTCTCCGGCAGTTAGAGTTCTCCTTTAATAAAGCCGGTTTCTACTTCAGCCTCCTTGTCTGCTGCACTGTACTTGAGTCCTGCTCTACGGTCTCTTCCTCTGCTGACCGTTACAAGTGGCGCTGCGAGCAGGGTACAGTCACAGAGATGGAGGCGGCTGAAGGCAATGTGCATGATGTTAATGTGAGTACCTCAGGCAATGGTGGAACCCTTGCAAGGGCCCTTCCTATTGGCACGTTGTTCAACTTGCTACCCAAATTTGATGGCCAGAACATGACACTGTCAGACTGGGTGACAAGGTTACAGAGTGCTGTTAGGATTTACAATGTCAGCCCAGAACTACAAGTAGAAATTGCTTTGGCCGCTCTCGAGGGTGAGGCCCGAAGAAATGTTCTCCTACAACCAGAAGCCACGCGCAATACATTGCAAGAGATGGTGAGATTCCTGGAAGAAATATATGGGGAAACAGCCAGTGCAGGGCACCTCCGGGCGAAGTTTTTTTACCGGATTCAACGGGAAGACGAAGGTGTCTCTCAGTACGCTACAGCCCTACAGGAAGTGTTGGCCGAGGTACAAAAAAAAGAGGCAGATGGGGTTACTGGCATGGGACCCATAGACCGGATACTGCGGGAACAATTTATTCTGGGGCTCTACAGCAATCCCCTGAAACAGGCTCTGCGGGAACGAGTCAGAGTAGACCCTACCCTAACCTTTCGACAAATTTTGGCAGAGGCCGTGACGCGAAACAAAGAAGACGGCTATGCTTCTGGAGTAATACGGACCCAGACCGTTACACCCCCCGGGGTTACAAGAAATGAGGAAGCCCTGGTCAGAGTGGTACAAGACTTGCAGAGCTCCCTGAGTGCCATGCACGAAAAGTTGACACACCTGGAGAAACGGATAGAGTCGCGCCATACTACTGAGGCTGCCTATCCAGCCCGACAACAAACCTATCAGGCGACTCCGTGGGTTCCTACACCCGAATGCCCTTATGCTAGTTTACCATACCATCAAGCCCCTCATTACCCTTCAGTGGGGCCATCCAGCCAAGCTCTGAGGGCACCTCCCACTCGCAGGCAAAAAGTGGGCCGTCAAGGGGCACAGTGTTGGCGGTGTGGAGATCTAGGACATTTCGCCAGAGAGTGTCGGAATAATCCAGCTGGACGCCAAGAGCCGCCGTTAAACTACCGACCCCTGCAGTAGTGGGGCGTACTGCAGGGGAGGTGGAGAGCCAAGTTACCCAGCAAAGCTCCGAACACCTGGTCGCAGGGTGCCCCACTATACGAGCTGAGTTCGAAGGTGTTCCTGTCGACTGCTTAGTGGATACTGGGTCTCAAGTGACAACTATGCCCGAGTCATTCTTCTACCGTTACTTTCAAGCGCTGGCCAAGCCAGAACGAGAGACACTGGTCCGGGTTACAGCGGCTAACCAACAACAGATTCCTGTCACAGGGGTCGTGTGGATGAATGTACGGCTATGTGGACAGGAAGTGGGGCGGAAAGGTATCTTGTTGGTCCCCGAAACGTTCAAAGAAGATGTGCCGGTGATAATGGGCATGAATATCCTGCGAGAATTGGATCAGATCATGTTCACCAAACGGGGGCCGGGTTACTGGAAACAAGCCACCCCGCACAAACCTACCCAGAAAGCATTTCAACGGCTAATCCGTTTTTGTGGAACACAGAAAAGTGTACCAGCACACCAGGCGGTGGGAACGATCCGAGCGCCAGGAAAGGCTACCTTCACCCTTCCCCCTGGTCGGGAGACCGTGCTGACGTTACCCGTGGGAACTTTCCGTAATCTTGAAGGCATGGAGGTGTTCGTTGAACCAACAGGCCTAGGAGAGCTGGGTCAGGACGTCCTGGTGGCCCGGACACTGGGAGTGGTCCAGAATGGACGAGTACCCATAAGAGCTGTGAATGTGGGATATCTAGAAGTTCCCTTGACGCCAGGGGTGGAACTGGCTCGTGTGTACCTACATCAGGGAGAAATCCTGAGTCAGAGAGAAGTGACTCTAGCTCCGGTAGGGGATGCTGGTTGGACCCTGGCAGTTACTGCCAGTGCAGAAGAGGCGCCGACCCCAGAATGGAATGGGGGAACCATCTTGGATCAAATGGAGATAGATGTTAAGGCTCTCAGTTTAGACCAACAGCGAGCAGTTGAAACCATGCTGTGGGAGAATCAGGCTGCGTTTGCCCGCCACGCCGATGACTTTGGCTGCACGAATGCTATCACACATGATATACCGACGGGGGACACTCCACCAATTCGGGAGAGATATCGACAGATTCCGCCCAAGTTGTACCAGGAAGTGAAGACGCTATTGAAACAGATGATAGATTCCGGAGTGGTGCGGGGAAGCCAGAGCCCTTGGGCAGCCCCAGTGGTGCTTGTCAAGAAGAAGGACGGCACTATTCGATTTTGTGTGGATTACCGGCGGTTGAATGCTTGCACTGCGCGAGACTCATATCCTCTGCCACGCATCGAGGAGTCTCTGACGGCTCTAGGACGAGCCAAATACTTCTCCACCCTGGATCTAGCAAGTGGGTACTGGCAAGTACCAGTGGCTGAGCAGGACAAGGCAAAGACAGCATTCATACTCCCCATGGGGTTATTTGAATTCAACAGGATGCCATTCGGACTGACTAATGCCCCTGGAACCTTCCAGCGGCTGATGGAGAGATGCCTGGGAGACCTGAATTTTGAAGCCACTCTGATATACCTAGACGATATCATCGTATACTCTGCTACTTTTCAAGAACACTTGAATCGGCTAGGGCAGGTACTCGAGCGACTGCGATCCCATGGCCTGAAGGTAAAGCCAAAGAAGTGTCATCTCTTCAAGAGGGAGATCGAGTACCTGGGCCATAGGGTGTCCCAAGACGGAGTGCTACCGTCCCAAGACAAAGTGGCTGCAATACGACAATGGCTAGTGCCGAGAACACTGCGTGAGTTGAAGGCCTTCCTGGGACTGACTGGGTACTACCGGCGGTTCATCAAAGACTACGCAAAAATAGCGGGCCCTCTGAATGAGTTGTTGAGAGGAACGGCTGGGCAACCCAAGGGCCAAAGTATCCCCTGGGGACAGAAACAGGAAGAGGCCTTCCAGGCCCTGAAAGAAGCCCTGACATCGGCCCCCATCTTGGCTTATGCCGATTTTGATAAACCATTCATCTTAGCTACTGATGGCAGCCTCTACGGACTTGGGGCAGTCCTGTCGCAGGTACAAGATGGACATGAGAGAGTGATCGCTTATGCCAGTAGATCCTTGCGAGATACGGAGCGAAACCCCCATAACTACAGTTCCTTCCGGCTGGAACTCCTTGCCCTGGTGTGGGCTATGACGGAGAAATTTGCAGGATATCTGACAGGAGCTAAGATCTTCGTACGGACGGATAACAATCCCCTGGCCCATCTGGGTACTGCCAAGTTGGGAGCCCTGGAGCAACGCTGGGCGGCTCGCCTCGCAAAGTATGACTTCTCAATTCGCTACCGCTCCGCTACAGAGAACACTAATGCTGATGGTCTCTCGAGGGTTACTTTTGAAACTCCAGTAGGGGATATGGATGAACAAAAGGAAGAAGATGAAACTCCTGACTTCCGCAAGTTCGCTCCCCCAACAGTCGCGGCCCAGACAAGTGGGGAGGCCCGTAAGCTACCCAAAGCATTGGGGAGAACTAATGAAGAATGGGGCAGATTGCAAGATGAAGACATTGGACTGCAGCAAATGAAAAGCTGGGTAACCCAGTGCAGGAAACCCAACAAAGAAGAAAGGACTGATCTGGATGCCGAGATGAAGTCCGTTCTACATCAATGGGACAGACTGGAAGTGCATGGAGCTGTTTTGTTCCGCAAGTGGCAACAGCCTGCCGACCTAGAGGCGAGGTGGCAGGTAGTGATACCCAGAAGAATGGCACGGGAGATAGCCAAAGAGGCTCATGAGTTTGGAGCTCACTTCGGGCCAGTCAAGACATACCAGTGGCTGCAGCGTTATGTGTATTGTCCGCGACTGGAGGCCACAGTTGAAGAAGTTTGCCGACAGTGTCGAGTGTGTGAACTCACGAAGAGTACAGAACAGAGAGCACCCCTACAGTCCATCCAGACCACAGAACCGCTGGAAGTGTTGATGATAGACTATCTTCTTGTGGGACAATCGTCAAGAGGTCCACAGTATTGCCTGGTCATGATCGACCACTTCTCCAAGTTTGCAGTAGTCACCCCAACTCGGGACCAGACGGCCGAGTCCGCGGCACGAGCCATTTGTCAAGACTTCATTCGGGTCTATGGGTGTCCAAAGCGGATCCATTCAGATCAAGGGGCGTGCTTTCAAGGAAAAGTGATGGAAGAGCTACATCGACTGTACGGCATTGAAAAATCCAGGACAACTCCTTATCATCCCCAAGGAAACGGAGCCTGTGAGCGCTTTAACCGCACATTGCTGCAAATGCTGAGGACGCTAGAGGAAGACAAGAGGGCACACTGGCCTGACTACCTGCCAGAATTAGTCTGGGCTTACAATAATCGTGTCCACACCACCACCGGTTACACCCCATACATGTTACTGTTCGGTAGGGCTGGTCGAGAGATCGTGGAATTAAACCTAGAACAGCCAGAAGACCTAATAGAGCGATCAACCACCTCATGGGTGAAAGAACACCGTCGGCGTCTCCAGACCATTCGCCGGTTGGCAGGTCAGCGGTTACAGGAGAGAGCTCATACAGACCGTCCTCCAGTTCAGGAGGTTCCATTGCAGCCTGGGGATCGGGTACTGGTACGAGAGAAACGTCCCAGAGGCAAGTTGAGTGAGCGTTGGGAAGTACAGCCGTATAAAGTGATCAAGAGAGTGTACCCTAATGGTCCGGTCTACGAAGTGCAGGTTGAGAATGAGGAATTTGCTTCACGGACTCTACATAGGAATATGTTACGGCCATGCCGGTCCAAAGATCCCGCACCTGTTCAGAGGACACCTCCTCCTGCCCCATACTCAGAACTTGTTATCTCTGATGGAGATTATGGTGAAGACTGGTGGACTGCTCCCAACACTGAAGGAGCCTCCCAGGTTACAGGTGATGAAGGCACTGTCACAGAACCATTGCCAGCCCGTAATGGAGAGGGGCCCTCGGACACACCCGAACCTCCTATTGTGGTGGATGAATCCAGACTGGCAGTTCCTAGTGGAGAGAGTCAGGTCGTAACAGATAGCCAGGACCTCCGGAGATCCAGTAGGCTTACTGCAGGGGTTCCACCAAACAGGTACGCTGCTGATGAGTTCATTTGGTCCACCTGTATGTATTGTGGACAATGTTGTACTGCTGTATAAAAAGTTACATTAACCATTATTTCTATGGACTATATAGCAAGGCCGAGGACGGCCACCTTTAAGTGGGGAGGCATGTAAGAGGCAGCCCTGATCATCCAGCAACATTTCCAACACATATATATATAGCAGACTGTCATGTTTCCCTCCAGCCACCAGAGGCCACTGTGGCTGAGTAGGACAGTGTGAGGAGTTGTTTCCAGAGGACAAGGAGTTAAGTGTTTTTCCCGGGCTGAGCAGAGAGCCTGGGGTGCAGGTGTCTGAGTACACAGGAAGAAGGACGCTGTGCACTGAGAGGGAGATCCACAGGGAAGATTAGAGTGACTTCTCCCTGCCAACCTGCTGTGACATGGTATCTGGGACATTAGAGTGTGTTTGCTCTCTGACTGAGCTGATGTGTCCTGGTGTAGAAGAGAGACTGCTGTAGTGTGAGGCACCTTACCAGAGGAACTGTGAGTGAATTCCAGGCCCTGCCTGATTACACGTCCAGAGCTGCTGATTATCTCTAACCAGAGTTACAGAGACTACAAAGAGAGGCCAGAGCTGAGCCACGCTGAAGCAAGCAAGGAAGCAAGCAAGCAACCAGATCGGGACCCAGACTGTACCTGCCTGCATGTGCCGGACACCGAACTGTGAGTGCACTGATGCTAACCGGAGCTAGGACATAGTGGAATAGGATTTAGTTTAGTGCACCGTAGAGGTGCACCCCGGGTAGCGGGGACAGATAGGACTACCTAGAAGAGAGTAGCCTGCTATTGTCTGTACCTGTGTTTGTGATTCATTTGTGTTCTTTATGCAAATTTCCATTATCTTTGTTGTGAATTCTCAAGCTGTTCATATTGTAAATCTGCTTCTCCGGCAGTTAGAGTTCTCCTTTAATAAAGCCGGTTTCTACTTCAGCCTCCTTGTCTGCTGCACTGTACTTGAGTCCTGCTCTACGGTCTCTTCCTCTGCTGACCGTTACACGCACCTATTATAATGAATGGGACCGGAGCAGACTTCCAGCAGCACGATGGGCTAGCGTTAGCACGGATCCGGCAGGCTGTTCCCCCGCCGGAACAGCTTGCCGGACCCTGCTACTGCAAGTGTGAAAGTAGCCTTAAAGAGGACCTTTCATTTGTAAAAACAATGTGAACTATGTATGCTGACATATAGAGTGGCGCCCGGGGATCTCACTGCACTTACTATTATCCCTGGGCGCCGCTCCGTTCTCCCGTTATGCCCTCCGGTACCTTTGCTCTGTAAGTTACAGTAGGCGGTGTCTGCCCTTGTCCTGTAGGCGTCTCCTTCTCCTAGGCTGCAGCACTGGCCAATCGCAGCGCACAGCTCACAGCCTGGGAGAAAAAAACCTCCCGAGCTGTGAGCTGTGTGCTGCGATTGGCCAGCGCTGCAGCCTAGGAGAAGGAGACGCCCACAGGACAAGGGAAGACACTGCCTACTATAACTTACAGAGCAAAGGTACCGGAGGGCATAACGGGAGAACAGAGCGGCGCCCGGGGATAATAGTAAGTGCAGTGAGATCCCCGGGCGCCGCTCTACATGTCAGCATACTTAGTTCACATTGTTTTTACAAGTGAAAGGTCCTCTTTAAACTGTAAGATGAGCATTGAGAGCTTTCTGAATGTATCTTTATTATACTGCCCACTAAGTTTTAGATATATGCCCAGTAACTTGTGACCACTGCTGACCAAATGTATTTTATAGTTCTTCCATTATATTCCGAAAAAACATAAATGCACATTGTTGCCTTGTTGCCACAGACCTGAAAATCCCTTCTAGAGGCGAACTATGCATTCCAGAAACACTTTAGATTCTTTTGTATATGTGATGCTAGTATATTCCTAAGAGAAACTGATCAAAACATGTCCCCTTCTGATTTCGGTGAGGTACAGATTTGTCATGTAGCAGCACTTTTGGCAGCACAGTTCTGGATGTGGATCCAGATCACCAAATATGCCTACCTCTGCCTGCCTTTAATTTTGGCACATATGTGTATAAATGAAAAAAATAAAAATAAATTATATATCTGGTGATGTGAATCCACAGAGTTTTTGTGAAAATACCTCCTCAATTCAGTAAGGGACATGTCATCTGATTCAGGCTCTCATGAGACTTTTGGGCGAGTAAAATCAATCGTATCATAGTACAGAAGTGAGATATTGGAAATGGCACTCACATTTTTAGTGTATACTGCCTTTTAAGTTTTATTCTACTAACCCTTACCTTGCAGAGTGCTTTAAAACAGAGACGGGGTAAGGTCAGTGGTGATTGAACAGTAGCCCCCACAGCACCCTCAGTCCGTGAAGATCGGCATGGATGATCATTCATTTAATTAGCCTTACTTGCACCTTTTTCCACTAGTCATCATTTATACAGGAAAGTACTGAAAATATATTTAAAAAATTAGTTTTTTTCCCTTAAAATTTCATAAGCGGCATTCGTCAGGATGCCACCCTAGGCAACTGCCTGTTCTACCTACCCTTTGTCCCACCCCAGCTTAGAAGTTTATTGGATAAAAGGACATTCTGCTTGTAACAATGTATCCCTTATCCTGTGGTGGACCCCCTCCGATCATGAGAATGGGGACCCTTTACCACTGAAATGAACATACCAGCAGGTTGGGCATTTGCACTGCCCCTTCTGCTGCTCAGCTATTTCCAAAACTCCTATAAAATGAACGGAGTGGCAATGCACATGCCTGACCTGATGCTCTGTTTATTTTGCAGGGTCCGGAGAGGTACAGAGTTCCATTCTCATGATTAGTGGGGGTCCCAGTAGTAGGTGCCACACCCATCTAATAGTTATCCCCTATGATGTGCATAGGGGATAATTTGTCACAACCCGAATAGCCCACATATTTTCAATTTATACATCAAGCTTAGCATGAATAAAAAATATTCCTATTGTATCCAGTGCATTTTATTTGCTACCTCCATGTCATGCATGGTGCTGTATTTTACTAATAGTGAATTATACTAACGTAACTCTTCATAAAAACTGCAAAAGAAGCCTCTATGTCCTCTACTATGACATTTTTAGATTGGCAGTATGAACCTGTGGAGAGGAAGAAGAAGTTCCTGCTGTTTGTTCGTGTCGCATGAGTCTGAATGTTTTCTTTATTGCTTGACCTTTCCTTGGTCTTCCCACACAGTCTGCAATAGGTCCTTCATCACAGGGTGTAAGCTTTGATCACCGAGTGTATATTCTAGGACTAAGAAAAGGATCATTTATCTTCATCACGCAAGAATGGCAGACCTTGCCGATAAATCAAATGGTTTCCTTTCCTAGGTTTTATATTTCTCCTTAGGCTACAAACGTTAAAGGTATAGTGATATTTTATTGAAAGTCACATCAGTCAGGATTGTGTCTAGCAGTAATAAAATACTCTATGGCCTCTTTCACACAGGCGTCTTATTTTTGGCCTGGATAAGAGGCGGGTGCATTGCGGGAAAATGCGTGATTTTTCCGCGCGAGTGCAAAACATTGTAATGCGTTTTGCACTCGCGTGAGAAAAATCGCGCATGTTTGGTACCCAAACCTGAACTTCTTCACAGAAGCTCGGGCTTGGGATTGATGTTCTGAAGATTGTATTATTTTCCCTTATAACATGGTTATAAGGGAAAATAATAGCATTCTGAATACAGAATGCATAGTATAATAGTGCTGGAGGGGTTAAAAAAAAAAAAAAAGTTAACTCACCTTCTCTTTATCGCGTAGTTCCCGGTCTCTTTACTTCTTGAATGAGGAGCTGTGGGCTAAATGACCTGTGGTGACGTCAGATCACATGCTCCAATCACTTGGTCCATCACCGTGGTGATGGAGCATGTGATCTGACGTCACCACAGGTCCTTTAGCCCACAGCTCATCATTCAAGAGGTAAAGAGACCGGGAACTACGCGATCAAGAGGAAAAGGTGAGTTAACTTTTTTTATTTTTTTTTAACCCCTCCAGCACTATTATACTATGCATTCTGTATTCAGAATGCTATTATTTTCCCTTATAAACATGTTATAAGGGAAAATAATATAGTGAATAGACTATCACCTAGCAACCATGCGTGAAAATCGCACCGCATCCGCACTTGCTTGCGGATGCTATGCGATTTTCACGCACCCCATTCACTTCTATGGGGCCTGCGTCGCGTGAAAATCGCACAATATAGAGCATGCTGCGATTTTCACTCAATGCACAAGTGATGCGTGAAAATCACTGCTCATCTGCACAGCCCCATAGAAATGAATGGGTCAGGATTCAGTGCGGGTGCAATGTGTTCACCTCACGCATCGCACCCGCACGGAAAACTCGCCCGTGTGAAAGGGGCCTATGGCCTCCACTAGATACCTGCACATTTTCATTTTTTATAACATATGACTGACATAAATAAGAAACCTTTAACGATATTTGGCGAGTAAATTCTCTGTGATGTGCTCTGAAAAAGTATTTGCCCGCATCCAGATGTCTCCCAATATAACTGGATGGACACTTGAAAGGGGTTTTCTGAGAGTTTAAGACTGATGACCTATCCTCTGGATAGGTCATCAGTATCTGATCTGTGGGGTCTGAAGCTCGGCACCCCTGTTGGTCAACTGTTGGGGCTCCATGAGTGCCGCTGTCTTTTCCTAGGCCAGTGAAGTCATATCCATTGGTCACATGGCCTAGACGCAGTTCAGTCCCATTCAGTGGATGAAGCTGTGCTTTGTAAGGTGTAAGGAGGCCATGGTTCTTACCGAAGCGAGGGAGTGCCAGGTGTTGGACCCCCACTGATCCTATTCTGATGATAGGTCATCTGTATTAAACACTAGCACAACCCCTTTAAAGAAGATGTAATATTAGACAAATAGTATACAAGTTAACACATAATATAGTTTTTAACTCCTTCCATGCACAGCCATTTTTCACCTTCCTGACGCTGCCTAATTTTGCAAATCTGACTTGTCACTTTATGTGGTAATAACTTTGGAATGCTTTAACTTATCCAAGTGCTTCTGAAAGTTTTTTTTAATATTTTGTGCTTGATGTTAGAGATAAAATTGGGTTGATAGGTTTTACCTTTATTTATTTTTAAAAAAAATCAAAAATTTGCAGACATTTAGGAAAATTAGCAAATTTCTAAATTTGAATTTAATGGATAGTGATACCTCACAAAATAGTTATTGCTCAACATTTCCCATATGTGTACTTTATGTTGGCATCATTTTGTAAATATCATTTTATATTTTTAGTATGTTAGAAGGCTTAGCATTTTTTAAGGACTAATTCAGTTTGGAAGTGACCTTGAGGAACATAACAACCCATAAATGACCCCATTTTAAAAATTTTACCTCTAAAATTATTTAAAACTGATTTTAGAAACTTTGCTAACCCTTCAGGTGTCCCACAGAAATGAAAGCAAAATGGAGGGGAAATAATATATATATATATATTTTTTTTTTTGCAGAATTTCCATTTTAATCAGATTTTCTGATAACAACAGCGGTTAAGAGCAAAACAAACCTCAATATTTATTACCATGATTCTGCAGTTTAAATAAACTTTTTATATATGGTCGCAAACTGCTGTATGGGCATACCTTAGTGCTCAGAAGGGAAGGAGCGTCTTATGGCTTTTGGAGGGCAGATTTTGCTGGAATGGTTTTCAGGCATCATGTCACATTTGAAAATACCCTGAGGTACCCCTACAGTGGAAATCCCCAAAACGTGACCCAAGTTTGGAAACTACACCCCCAAAGATTTTTTTAAGGGATGTAATGAGCTCTTTGACTCAACAGGAGTTTCATAGAATTTAGAAAAATTTGTCTGTGAAAAAGAAAAAAAATATTTTTTTTACAAGAAAAGTTCCCTTTCAAGAAGATCACACGAATATGATAATGATAATCACTGCAGCAGTTCACACAGCAGTAGATCTGTTAACAGTGGTGCACCACAAGTCCCAGAAAGGCCCAAACGCAGCACCAAGAAGCACAAAGCCCTCTCTGCACACTGTTCCAGACTGAAATGGCGGCATTTAGAGAGGGCTTTGCTACTCTACTTGCCCCTGTGATTGGCTGGTATAGCTTTTTGTCGTACATGTAACTTACTGAATAGCTTACACTGACTATTTAGAGGAATGGGAAAAAAATAGCAAGTCTGCCATTGTTTTTAAATGGAAGACCCCGTGGCACAATGCAATTGCAGATCGCTATTGATTGCAGCATCTAAGGGGTTAACAGCTTAATCAAGCACTGTTTCTGGTTGTTGCAGTTGGAGCCCGAATGTATATTACAACCTAAGCCTGCACCTTCACAATGAGGGACATTTAACAACCCACTTACAATTATGTAAATGTATTAATGTTGTGGGAAGGGGTTAAACCTATATAAATGTAGTGGAATTGGAGCTCTGGATCTGAGAAGCAAGACACATCAAGAAATAACCAGCACAGAAGTTTGGACTTTTTTATTTATTTATTTTTTACAGCATTGTAGATCTTTTGAATCGTGTGAAGTGTCATTGTGCACTGGGGGGGGGGGGGGGGGGGGGGGGGTAGGTAGAGTTTTGCAGTTAATAGTAGCTTCAGATGCTCTTTTATGTACAACCTTTTCTTTAGAATTAGAGCTCCTTTAATCTGTATTAAAAGAAAAAAGAGGGAGAGACAACCACTGTATAGTAAAGCTCGTAAAACTATTTTATTCTTAGATGTAACTTTTTTACATGCATCATACATTGAACTTTTGCTTTCTTTAGATGTATCAGATGACTCATCAGGTATTACACAGTATACCAGACTTGGACTATGGACACCGTCAGGGCAATTATTTATGATTACTTTTTACTCATTTGGGCTAAAAAAAAAAAACATTTTTAAATGGGTCTGTATTAAAAATTTTCAACAGTTTTTGTGATAAGTGCGGTTAGAAAATCTGTTTATTTGCAGACTGTCCCTCCTGAGTGCCATCAGCTGACTGCTTATGTGAAGCCTTATCTCTGATTTTCTTTTCTTTTTTTGAATCAGATAATTTTTATTTGACATTTTCTGAAAATCACAAAAATACAAAGAAAGAAAACAGCCTGCACATTATACATGCATCAGTTGATAACAATAGTATCATAGTATTACATGATCGGCCACAGAATAACTTCCATGAGTATGTAACATGTCAACGGGCATATCATAAGATGCACCGAAGATCAAGTAATCTAGTTACACAGTATACCATGTACAAACCACCTTCCCGTCCTTTGTAACTAACGAATATAGGCCCAACCCTCCCTACCCAACTATAACCCAATACCCCCCCTCCTTACCCGAGCGATGGAACGGATCCGAACTCCAACAACATTTACTTTATTAATGTATCTTAAGCATAACCATTGGTGTACTTCTCCTGTCCGTTGAACATTCCACTGCACCCCCCCCCCCCCCCCGCGTAGTACAAAACACTTTCATACATCGTACGTCTACAGCTAGTTAAGCTGAAGAAAAAAGAAATCAGGGACTGAGCCTTTACCTTCCCATAGTCCCCCTAAGAAGTAAGAAGAGAGGCTAATCCGGACACTGTATCCTAAATTTCTCCCAATTATCCCATATTTTGTTAAACTTCGTTACACATTGTCTTTTAACATATACACCTTTTTCCAAGCATATTATATCTGACATCCTACTAAGGAATTCTCCCCTAGACGGTGGTTGCGGTCTAAGCCAGAATCTGGCTATTAGTTTCCTAGCCTGGAATAACAGACGCTGCACTCCCAAACGGTGATGACGATTTTTGATGTCTAATATTCCTACTATACATGTTCTCGGACCATCTCTGATTTTCTGATCTCATAAACACCCATTTAAAGAGATTGTCAAGCCATTAATATTGATGACTTATCGCCAGGATCTGATCGGTGGGGGTCTGACACCCGGGCCCCCCCCCGCCAATCAGCTGTGAGATGAGGAGCCGGCGCTCCATGCGAGCACTGCTTCCTGGTCTTCACACTACACCTCATCTCCTGTGGAGCAGCGGCATAGTGTAATTGCAAATACTTGTATTAGTACTTGTATAACACTGCACTTCCGAGACGAAATGAAGCATAATGAAGAGGAAGCAGCGCTCAGATGGAGCTCCACCTCCTCTTCAAACAGATGATTGGGGGGGGTCCCGGGTGTCGGACCCCCGCCGATCTGATATTGATGACTTATCCTGATGACAGGTCATCAATATTAACGACTGGGCAACCCCTTTAAGCCATATTCTTATCAGTTTGACAAAAGTTTAGCTATAATGAGTGTTTATGAGGTCAGTAGAGCAGAGATAAGGCTTCACATGAGCGTTAACTGACGGAACTGAGGAGGAACAGTCTGCAAATAGACCGATTTTTAACTGCATCTAAAAATGATTTTTAGCCAAAAATTAGTAGAATGCAATCATAAAAAGAATCTCCCTAAAGATGTTCATAGCCTTTAAAGAGAACCAGTAGATATAGCCAGAAATAGAGACATTTTTTTTTATCAGTGGTTATGGTTACCTACGATTTATATCCTTCTGCCATATTCTGCAGTGTTGTATATTGGTCTCTGTCTCCAATGGGTATACTTTTTACAGTAGTTTGTCAGAGTCATCAGAATGCATCCTGAGTTCACATCCGTTCTAGTGATGATGTACAGTGTATACTGTCGATAACCATACATATAGAGGAAATATGCTGGGGGGGGGCAGGTAACCAGAGCAATGAGAAATTGCTTTTCCTGGTACAACAAGGTTCCATCACCTATACTTATATTATAAAAAAAAGATCACTGATAATGTAAATTGTTGGTACCTGTCATGTCCCCTTTATTCCATGTGTAGGGAAAGAACATTATTCTTACAGTGTTATTAATGAAATACAAATTCTTGCAGGTTATAGGGACACCAACAGAAGAAACATGGCCTGGAGTATCTCAACTTCCAAACTACAAAGCAGGTAAGGAGATGTCTTCTGATACAGAGCTGTGACTTGCAGGAGTTTTCCTGTACTGCGATATTGATGGCCTGACCTTAGGATAGGTCATCAAAATCAGATTGGTGGGGGTCCAACACCCAGCACCCCCCTGATCAGCTGATTCAGGCAGCCTCGAGTGCCAGAAACTATACAGTGGACAGAACCGAAAACACAAGATTTGGTCCCCTGTGTAGTGGTCATGCCAGGGTACTGCAGCCTAGCTTCTAATTGTGTAAATGGGAGCTGAGCTGCAGTACACTGGCACCGGAAACTGCACAGTGGACGGAGCATTCTGCCCACTGTATGGTGTCTAACACCTACCTGAAACATCTGATCTGATTGTGCTCGGTGCTGGACCCCCACAATCTGATATTGATGACTTACCTTGAAGTCAAGTCCTTCTATATTTAGCTACCTTTAAAGTTTCTACACTTTGACTAAAATTGTGTTTTAAGCAATTTTTAGTACTGGTAATCTATTCTAATAATGACAATGCACACAGTGATGTCCGTGCACAGGAATACATTTTGCAGTTACATCACAGACCCTGAATAATGCACACAACATAATCTCATCACATGGATAACACACACAGTGATGTCACAGTACAAGGATCATAATATAGCGATGTCACACCAGGCAGATAATGTATAGCGTGATGTTATAATATTGACATAAACAGTGATATCTCTACACCGGGATAATAAAGATTGTGGTGTCTCAGCATAGGAGTGATAACCGTAGGACAGGAATAGTAAAGTGATGTCATTCTGCAGGGAAAATAAACATTGTGATGTCATAGGGAAGGAATATTGCACACAGTAATAACAGTAATGTGTTACAGACCACCATTATGTCACAACACAGAGATAATAAACAAGGCATCGTAACACAAGGATAATGCACACAGTGATGTCACACTACTGGGATTATAAACATCAATGTCAAAATACACTGGTAAACTCTGACATTACTTTCTGTGGGAGAGTGCCTATGGGTCTGCTCAAGCTAGGAGTGACTGCATCCCTTATTGGCTCACATCTGCTGTGATCGGAAAACATAAGACGCACACTGGTCCATATTCACTAATGTGCTTGCAGCAAAAATCTGCCTAAAAATCTGACAGATCAGATACACAGTATGTAGTCCTCATCCGTATGTCCGTGCGGCTGTTCCACAAAAAAGATAGAAAAGTCCTATTCTTGTCCATGTGCGTACAAGAATAGGCAGTTCTACAATATAGGACGCACGGAAATGGCGGGATGCACACGACCAGTATCCATGTTTTGCGGATCCCTGGTTTGCGAAACGCATAATGGATATGGTTGTGTGCATGAGGCCTAAGGTTAATCTATATCTGTAATCTGTTGCCCCATTGGACAGATGACCTCCACAGACTGATGTGTAGGAATCAGACTGCTCAGCCCGTACAAGTGTAGAATATGACCTTTTAAATGTTTACTTTTGGTCATTTCTTAGTCATTCAAAGGCAGTTTAACCACAAGACCAGACCAAAAGCCTTAATAACCACGAGAAATGTTCAAAAGTCCTTATGAAAAAGAATCAGAAGCTAAGGAAGCATTAATGGTTGGAAAAAAAGGGCTTTGGGATTTATCAGCGCATAGATCAATCACCTGAAAGAGAGGGGTGGTACTCGTGACCGTGTTTTAGTGAGGGGCTCGCTCTGCTCCATTTTTGCCCCCAAACCCTCCATTCACATGCTCCACATCCCCTCACAATGGCTTGGATACACTGACTTAAAACTGACACTCTACAGACAATTAGCAGACACATTAATCAGAGCAGATGGGGCCGAGGCTGGCGCTCCATGCAGAAACCAACACCAATATAATGGAGGATCACGATGATATACTGTCTCATTTAGCAGTGTTTGGATATCTGCATTTTCTAGCCCTTTCGAGCAATCCCTATGTTCTCACAGGCCGGTCTTACGTCTATTAGGCGGGTATACGTTTACATGTACGGGCAGCTACAGACCAGTTTTATCTATTTCGTTTCTTCAGCACCAACATAAAACTTTGCAATAACTTTTTTTTCAGTTCTATTGGGTGGCGAGGTGACCCAAAAAAGTAAAATTGTCCATTTTATTTTATCATACTGTTACGACGTTCACTGTGCATGATAAATAAATGTCATATTTGAGAAATATTTTATACTTAATAGTGCAGACATTTTCATACACAGCGATACCAATTATGTTTATTTTGTATTTATTTTTATTTGTAAAAGGGGTTAAGGGGTGATTTGAATTTTTTCATTTAATTAAAAAATAAAAAAATGTCATTTTTGTAATATGCGATCCTCTGATACCATCTGACAGAATACTATTGCAGTCTAAGGGATTTTTACTGGCTGTCTGTAAAGCCCTGCCCCAGGCAGGGCTTTAACAGGCAGTTTTCTATGGTAGGCCTGGCCTAAACAAGACCCAAGGTTGTCATAGTAATTGATCATTGTCCTGCAATTTTGCCATGGGTGCTCTAATTAGATATCAGAGGGAGATTTCTCTTTCCCTCAGTCTAACTGCTCAGATGCCGCTGTCTCTATTGACTGTGGCATCTGAGGTTAAATGACTAGGATTGGAGTCATCTCTGATACTGGTCATTGCGGCAGGGTGTCATGACTAATAAGTTTGCTGGGTCTCAAGACTCTCCTTGAGCCCACAGAGCTGACATGAGAGGATATGTGTGGTCATCAGTGTATTGTGTCCACAATAAAACAGTAATTCTTCATACTTAAAGGGGGTGTGTCACAAAACATATTTGACATTTTTAAAAACCAGCACCTGGATCTGAATACTTTTGTAATAGCATGTATTTAAAAATTTTGTATAGCTAGTGAGCTATTAAATAAAATGTATCTGTATAGCGCCACCTGCTGTTTGTTCTTTTCTTATTTTTTTGGGTCTGTCTCACTGAGCTGGTCGAACATGCTGAGTTTAAATCTTTAACTGCCGGCAGCCATATGTTCTGTTAGAATCTGTGGCAGTTACAGGGTGAGAGCTGCAGCAGAAAGGACATGCCCCCTGAGCTGTCAGGCTGAAGATAATCTATCAGAGCAATTGAAGCAGTAAATATGGAGATCTCTAGACCCATGTTTGGTACAGGGCTGGTTCAGCTTTGTCAGAAACAGCTTGTCATGTACTATAGGATGTCTGATTTTCATTTTTCACCTTAGTCATGGCATAACCCCTTTAAATAAGTTTTTACCTTTTTTAGATATTAGTTCACATCATGTCAGGGAAGCTGACAACATACTATTAGGTGGAGGCCAAAATAGTGTCATTTGGCTCTGTCTAGCTGGTATACGTCATTATACAACAATAAAGTATGGCATAGTAGAGTAATTAAAAAAAGAAGTTCACTGTTAAATACATTGTTCCCTCCATGTCTGCTCTCCAGTGTGAGAACCCTACAAGCCAATCTCCAAACAAACAGATCTACACTGACTCTTTCAGCTAACAGTCAGTATACTGTTATTTGCAGTTTCTTCTCCAGCCACAAGAGGGAGACAAAAATCTATTTTCTTCATACAGAATGAAAGCGCGCATTTCATTGTTAGAATATATACTGCTGCATGCAGGGGCGGACTGGGAATTTAAAGAGGCCCTGGAAAAAATACTAAAAGTGGCCCAATTTTGTAGTCACGTCCAAATTGATGGAAGGCAGGGCCAACACAAGTAGGCGAGGCCAGCAATACCATATTGTGGCACATTATACAACTGCAACAGAGCCAAATACCACAGTCTATCACAAAATTCTGCCATCGGCACAAAATACACCCCCAAAAACTTCCACTGGCCGGCTGTGAGGAGGGCTCAGGCGGCCCCCTGGGCATTGACCACCTGGAAATTTCTCTGTAAGGTCTATGACCAATCCACCCCTGGCTGCATGCACATAACTATATCAGTAAGGCCCCTTTCACACGGGCGAGTTTTCCGTGCGGGTGCGAAGCGTGAAGTGAACGCATTGCACCCGCACTGAATCCTGACCCATTCATTTCTATGGGGCTGTGCACATGAGCGGTGATTTTCACGCATCACTTGTGCGTTGAGTGAAAATCGCAGCATGCTCTATATTGTGTGATTTTCACGCGACGCAGGCCCCATAGAAGTGAATGGGGTGCGTGAAAATCGCATAGCATCCGCAAGCAAGTGCGGATGCGGTGCGATTTTTCACGCATGGTTGCTAGGTGAGTCTATTCACTGTATTATTTTCCTTGCAATAATTACAGGACCTTTGATGACATCACTCCGGTCATCACATGGTACGTCACCATGGTAAAAGATCATGTGACATATACCATGTGATGACCGGAGTGACGTCATCAAAGGTCCTGTAATTATTGCAATGCTCACCACAGGTCCTATTCAACAAAAGACAGATGCCGGGCCGCGATCAAGTGGACTAAGGTGAGTTAAACCATTTTTTATTTTGTTTTAACCCTTCCATCGCTAGTTTACTATGCATTCTGTATTCAGAATGCTATTATTTTCCCTTATAACCATGTTATAAGGGAAAATAATATAATCTTCAGAACATCAATCCCAAGCCCGAACTTCTGTGAAGAAGTTCAGGTTTGGGTACCAAACATGCGCGATTTTTCTCACGCGAGTGCAAAACGCATGACAATGTTTTGCACTCGCGCAGAAAAATCGCGCATTTTCCCGCAACGCACACGCCTCTTATCCGAGCCAAAAATATGACGCCCGTGTGAAAGAGGCCTAAGGCTACTTTCACACATGCGGGTGTCCGCCTGCTGAGCGGAGCGGAGGCTGAACGCCGCCAGACTGATGCAGTCTGAGCGGATCCGCATCCATTCAGACTGCATCAGGGCTGGACGGAAGCGTTCGGGTCCGCTCGTGAGCCCCTTCAAACGGAGCTCACGAGCGGACAGCCGAACGCTAGTGTGAAACTAGCCTAAACATGATGAACCTGTGGAGATCAAACGTCATTAAAGGGGTTGAGCCATAGTTTTTTTTTATTTATTTTTTCTGTTCACATAGCCTTATGAGAGCATGATTTTTGTGGGATAAGTTGTACTATTTAATATTGCTTACAACGTACTGGGAAACTGTAAAAAAAAATTCAAATAGGGTGCAATTGGAAAAAAATGTAATTGCACCTTAGTTTAATGGGTCTAATTTTTACAGCATTCCCCATGCGGTAAAGGTGACCTGTTCCCTTCATTCTCCATATCAGTCTGGTTACAGCTATACCACATTTATATAGTTTTTCTTGTGTTTTAATACTGAAAAAAAATAAAACCTTTTTTCTTTGCATTTTTGCTGGGCTATCTGTGTTTTTTAATGATACCATTTTGGAGTGTGTATCATCCATTTTTGGTGAATTGACCATTTAGATTATTTTTTTCCCATTACGGCATTCACGGTATAAGATATACATTTATATTTTAAATAGTTCAGGCATTTTGGGACGCAGCGGTGCATATGAACTTATTGTTTATTTTTGTTATGGTGAAAAGGGGATGATTTAAATTTTTATATGTATTATTTTTTTTTATATTTTTTAAAAACTTTAAAAACTCTTTTTAAAGGGAATCTGTCACCTCGGTATTAAACCAAAATTATGTCCTTAAAGCACTTCATACCTTCTTTCCATATGTTTTTTCTTTTTCCTTGGAGCTCGCTTTATATCTTCATAAAATCCGCTTTTATCCATATGCTAATGAGGTATTAAGGTGTCCAGAGCGGCGTTATTTTCATTTAAAGGTGCTCAAGGGACGCCTCCATTGAGTACCTAGGCCTGCCCCCCTACAGAGCCCAAGCACGCCTTTCCTCCGCTTATACATGACGCTCCCAGCAGCGCCGTTGCCTCCCCCACCCTTATTATGTCACCAGGAGCTGATAACATCGCCCCACCTTAATGCCTCATTAATCGTTTAATGTCGATCATCTAGGTGACAGATCCCCTTTAAGCCCCCTGGGGGACCTGCATGTGCAATCACTAGATTGCTTTTCCCATACACTAATGTGATTTAATACATAGTGTAAGGGAAATTTAGTATATTCCAATGCAGTACTGCCACCTACAGGCCTACATTGGAATATTCACTGCTATTGGCCTTCTACAGGCTCCAGTCTATCGCCACTAATGAATGGCCTCCCTGATCTCCGTGCAGGGATGCCATTTAGGCCCTGGGAGTGCAGTGCACCCGGAGAAAGCCACATCAGATGCCGTGGTCACAACTGACCACGGCATCTGAGGGGTTAAATATCTGCAGACATTAGTCCTGGGTGTCTGCTGTGTGGAACCAGGTGGTTATGGTGCCTGCTCCACTCCAGATCTCTCTGCATCTTTAAGGAGACGACTTTCCCCTTAGACTACTTTCACACTAGCGTTAGAGGAATCCGGCAGGCAGTTCCGTTGCCAGAACTGCCTTCCGGATCCGTAAATCCGTGTGCAAACGGATACCATTTGTTTCCGGATGCGGATCCGTTTGATAAATGGATTAAAATACCGGATCCGCCTCTCTGGTGTCATGTGGAAAAACGGATCCGGTATTTATTTTTTCATTTTTAAAGGTCTGCGGATGCGCAGACCGGAAAACCGATCAGTTTTTCCGGAACACTTGGTATCAATGAAAAATAATGCTGGATCCGGCATTCTGGCAAGTGTTCTGGAATTTTGGCTGGAGAAAATACCTCAGCATGCTGTGTTTTTTTTCTCCAGCCAAATAACGTAAAAGTGACTGAACTGAAGACATCCTGATGCATACCGAACGGAATGCTCTCCATTCAGAATGCATTACGACAAAACTGAAGCGTTTTTTTTTCCGGTATTGAGCCCCTAGGACAGAACTTAATACCGGAAAACTTTAACGCTAGTGTGAAAGTACCCTTACATGTCTACCGCATATCGTCAAGGGGTTAATATTGCTAGGATATGTCTTGGTGGTATGTACAAATTATAATTAACATGAGTGATTTTGCTGCTTCTAGTCAGTTCTGTGTCGTCTTCTAAAATGTATCTCTCTCTCTGGACTGTATTACTGTGGCATTTAGATGATGTCTTAGGTTACTTTAGTAACATTTTTGATATGAGGATCGGAACCTGTTGTGAAACACTAGTAACATTTTCCATGTTGTCATCGCTCATGACAGACACACTTCTAGGGCATTCTGTCAGCAGGAAAGGTCTCCACACTGCTCCCTTAACATAACATTAAAGCTTCTTGGAGACACGTCCTGCTGCTTTATCCCACTGAGAATGTACCGACAGTTTCTCGTCTGTACATAATAAAAATAATTCAACCGTTATATGTGCGGCTATTTAAGCCATGAAACATCAGCAGAACTCGTCAGCACCAGGTAAATGAGGATTTAAGAAAACTGTTGAAATAGTTTTCTCTCATTTTAGTAAATAGGGATGAACTTAAAGAGCAGTTTTACCTCTCTGAGAGCTGATCTCAGCAGCTGAGACTGGACTGAGGGATTATGCCGCTCTTGTGGATGAGACAAATGTCTCGTTTTGTTCACATTTGTGCAAAGGGAGTTTCCTGCTAAATAAAAAAAAAATGCAATAAAAGTTGAAAACATGAGGTAAAGCTACACTTTAGGCAGGATTCACACCAGCAGTTTATTAGAGGTTTCAGCGCTTCCTTTGGCTAGGTAATATTGAAGTATAAAGAAAAGACGTAGCGCTCTTCCATAGAGATTTTCTCTGATTCCATTTTATGGAACCGTAGAGATCCTCTGTGCCGCTATATGGCACCTCGAGGTGGCATCACGTTGCTTCTATCCCTGTTATATGGCGTGTGTTTAAACAAAAATTACTGTGGAGTTGTGTAATTTGCTGGCAGTCTTCATCTCTGTACAGCGCGTGCGCCAAATGCACTCTCTTGAATATTCAGGGCCAGGTATGAATATATTTTTACTGCCTGGCCTGTCAGTCTTAGCAGTGGAGGTGCAGCATAGTAGATATGGAACGGAGCCTCAGGATGCAACGAGGTGCAACAGCACCACTATCGTTGCACCTAGGGGCAAATTAACATAAAATAAAAAACACTTATTTCTCCATATTGGCAGCAGCTTTGAAGATGAGACCAAGGGCCATACAAAGAAGTTACCAGTATGCATCTGGAGTGTACATTGGATTGATACTAATCTATCTTATGACAGATTTCCTTTAAAAGTCTATACAAAATGCATCTGTAGGGTACTTTCACACTAGCGTAAATATTTTCCGGCATTGAGTTCCGTCACTAGGGGCTCTATACCGGAAAATAACTGATTAGTTTTATCCCCATGCATTCTGAATGGAGAGCATTCCGTTCAGGATGCCCCAGGATGTCTTCAGTTCAGTCTTTTTGACTTTTTTTTATCTCCGTCCAAAATTCCGGAACACTTGCCGGAATGCCGGATCCGGCATTTTTTCCAATTGACATGCATTAATGCTGGATCCGGCCCCGAGTGTTCCGGCAAAACGGATCCGGCACTGCGGTCTGTGCATGCTCAGACCGCAAAAAATGTTAAAATAATAAATGCCGGATCCGTTTTTCCAGATGACACCGGAGAGACGGATCCGGCACTTCAATGCATTTGTCATATGGATCAGGATCCTGATCCGTCTAACAAATGCCATCAGTTTACAGGCGCTTTGACGGATCCGGCAGGCAGTTCCGGCAACGGAACTGCCTGCCGGAATCCTCTGCCGCAAGTGTGAAAGTACTCTAATGCGGCCCTGTATATGAGGCCTTATATCCCACTCTCTACTTGGCAAAAATCACACTTTGTGAACTTAGCCTTGAGTTCCATTTATATGGGCAGATTATTGAGCCACTTATAAAGAACAAATGCCCCATGTTAATGTACCCAGCTGCCAGAGTAGCTCTGTCCCTCCATGCTGGCTGCAGACTAATTCTTGCCAGCCAGGTCTCTCTGTGCCCATATGCCACATGCGCCTTAAAATGCCAGAGCACACACCCTATTCTTCCTCAGCCAGTGGTTGGCTATTCAGGGGTACTTAGGGTACCTTCCCCTATGGGAAGGTGCCTGAGCAATAGGTTCTAGTGTCCTGCAAAGGTGTGCTGTTCTATGTTTGTCTGCTTGTGTACCAAATTCTGCTTGTTTCGCGGACCTGACCTGACCTTGATCTTTCTGCCACCATATATGCTCATCTCCGTTCTGACCCTGAACTGCCCACCCTGACCTTGAACTGTTTATCGTATCATATGAATTCTACCTGCCCTTACACCAGCTTGTCCCTGATTATGGTTTTGCCTGACCCCTCAGGGGTTTGCACTATTGTCTTATGACCCTCTTGGATCAGCTGTCACTAGAGCAGAAACTACTCCAAGAGGTAGCAGCCTGGTGGTTTCCCTGCAGTGGAGTCCAGATCCAGATGTACAGGAATTAAAGGGTGGAGACCGTTTAATAACACCCCATTGGCATGGCCCCAAGCCAAATCTGTTCACAGGACATAGGGTAAAGACTAATTATCTTGCTTCTCTCATTGCTTCCAAACTTGTGTGTGCATATGATTTGGCACCTGTTTTACAAAAATGTTTGGATGGGTTCCTGAAAGCTCAAGAGAGGGGTTGTTGTGTCAAAGCCCAAAAAGGCTTCCACTATCTCTCTTAATAATTACTGTCTTCTAGCTTTAATACCATTGGTAATTAAATGTTTTGAGGAGTTAGTTTGATGCCACATCAGTGAGGTATTGGTGGGTAAGGAGGACCATTTAAAATTTGCTTATAGGAGGAGTAAATCTACAAAGAATGCGGTAGCTTTGGCTATGCACACAGTCTTGAAACACGTGAATGTTAGAGTTAATTATGTGTAAATTTGATTTGTGTCCTTTAGTTGAGCATTTAGCACCGTGATACTCTCACAGCTGGTAGAAAACTTATGGAGACTTGGGCTGTCAATAGATGAAGCCCGAGTTTCCATGTTCAAGTTTTTTTATGTGCTTTTTGAATCTGCCGGAAGTTTTTTAGATTGGTTTCAAAAAGAGTAGAAGACTCAGAGTTTGCTTTACATGTGTCTTCCGTTTATGATCTGTTGCTGGCTCTGACTTCAAAAACTGCATCAAAAAGACTGAATGTGGGAACCCAGCCTTATGCAGTTGGCTATAATGAGCTTCCTGACTGATATGAATCAGGTGTTTAGGGTTGGAAGAGCTGTACCACAGGGGCGTTCTTGGAATCCTGTCTTATTCTCCCTTTACACTTCTGATTGTGTGACATGTCACTTCTGATGATATTAATTGGCGAGATTATGAATGAGGATGAGACAACATATCAGTCTGAGATATAACATCTGGAGAGATGGACTGAGGAGAATAATCTGTTTCTGAATGTGGAGAAAACTAAGGAGATAGTAACTGATTGCACAAAGAACACCTAGGAGCATTTTCAGATTAGTTTGGAATAGAAGAATTCTATGAATTACTATCTCTGATGATCTTTCTGCCACCATATATGCCACTGTAAACAAGGCCCAACAGTGTATACATTTTTAAGAAAGTTGAAAAATGTGGGTTAAGTGTTGATACTTAGCAGAAAGTTTCCGAGCTGATATTGAGTGTGTTCTAGTGCAGTTCAGGGTGGCTATGCTGAAGGATCAGCACTTGATATGCAGACTGGCAAAAGCCACTAGATCCATAATTAGTCATCATTTTTCAGAATAGTTGGAAATTTTTGAGAAGCAATGTGTTGGTGCTGTAAATAGGATTTTGCAGGACCAATCACAACCCTCTCTGTTTAGGCATTAAGCGAAAAACATGCAAGTTCAGAGAGTTTTTATCCTTCTAGTACAACTTTTAAATGTTCACAAATGAATGTATTTATAGGGCTGTGGAGCGCTAAACCTATTGTGTTTTTTATATATTTGAAGATTTAGAAATGCCATTGTAATTTTCACAGTCTGGCAATCAGGTTTCTATTCTACCTAGTAGGAAATTAAGACATTCAAATTTGATGTAGATTGTAATGAACTTGACACAAACGTCATTTATTACTCTGCTTTCTGGTGTACTTCTGGTAAACAAACCTATAATATGGTCCTGCACATCCAGAAACACATAAACTCATGCATTTAGCACAATAAAAGTTCAATATCTACGACAAAACACAGGTTCTAGCAGCTTGAGAGCCTCGTGAAATCCTTGAGGAGCCTCTCTGGGGCAGCCAGGCTAATGTAAAACAGAGCCCTGATTACCTCTGCAGTCAGAGTTTACTAGACAAGCAAACAACCCTGCAAAAATATTCAGCAGGATGTGTGTGCAGTTGGAGGGGGGATCTCATTGTTAACCTTTTCACCACCCAAACCTACATATGAGGGTTGATACCAAAAGGGCCTTGCTTTGTCAATGTAGTTTGTGTCTGTTTGCATTGAAGTCACCGTAGTGTGAATAACCGAGAAAGTTGAGATCATTGGTTTCTATAGTGAGCACACTCTAACAATGTATGAAATGTTTTGTAGACCATGAACACAACAAGAAGCATTCATGGGTCGTCAAGCTCTGGGGAAATCGTGATATGCAGCTCATATCCTGTACTATCTAGAGATCAATGATTTCTCCTTTCCCAGCTGTTGAAGGCGTAGTGCCCATGAATTCATAGCAAATGTTGTCCCAAAGTTGACCGTACATATTAGATAACTAATAATGTGGTGGCTTTTAGACCCTTGCCCTAGGGTCTGAAAAGCTGAAATTTTCTTCTCCGATTCTGTTTTCCTCCAAAAAGTGGTAACCCCAGAGATCTCTAGCAACAGCTCATTTCTCTCTCTCTGTTGCATGGGGCATTGACCATGTCACGGGTCTGTGACTTGCTTTAGGCCAGCTGTCACCACTGTCGTCGTCCCCTCCACACACACACACATGAATGCTTGAATCCAGCTGAAATCCAACATTCCCAATCCTTATCTCCCCACCATCTGTTAATGGGGGAAAGTTAGAAGGCCCCCATACACATAAGATGATTGGCTCTTAGCTGGTGGCGCCAGACTTGGTGAGTTTGACCAAGACACATCTAATATGTATAGGCAGCTTTGCTCCGTAAGCCAATGAGTTAAACATAGTGAGATATTCCACAAAATTCTGCAATATTGGCAGCACTCAAACAGTTGCTGGCTTATATCTGATATTTTACATGGACAAAGGATTGGATTTTTATGTAAACTTCGATCTCTGCAGTGTGTGGACAGAACAAAAGCTGGCGCTCTTCAAGAAAATCTCCTTGGTTTATTTAAATTCACACCATCTGAAAAAAGGAGGCAACCCAGACATGAATTTCTCAGTTTCAAGCTCCAGAGACTGCCCCATTCCAAAGATACTTTCTGGTCGGATTATTGATGTGGCAGTAGTCTGATCTTGCTGACCAGAGAGGTTTGGCTGCCATTTTGGTTTCTTCAAAGGAATATGAAATGGAGATAAATAGACATATGCTATGTAGGATTTGTAGGGGTCTCCAGAGCTATTCTACAGCACATCTGTTCCGCAGTCTAAATACCACAACGATTCACTCATCTCTGGTTGTGTACTTTATGCAGGTCACATTGGCTGCTTCTGGCAGACATTAGAGGGGTGAGGACAGTTTCAATGGGCTCATGCACAATATGCTCTGGCTGTCACCATCACATCACGAGTTTCCGTTATGGTCAAATAATGACTTTTTAATGATGTCCAGCACTATAACACATTTGCACTTTCTTTTCTTTTTTTTCTTTTTTAAAAGTACAAATCCCCACAAATTACATCACATTATATTACAAAAACTACAATTTACATACAAGAATGCATCAGGCTGGGTTCACATAGGGACGTTGAGTGCTGTCAAGATACAAACAGCTCACATCTGAAAAATGCACTAAAACCGCATGTTTTAGAATAAATGTGTTTTGGTTGTATGTGTGTAAACTTGATGGTTTTTTCTTTAAAGAAACCCAAAACTAAAAATGTCCTGGAAATCCTTGATATATTAAAAAGTACAGCAATTTAAATGAGAATGATGTTTTGGATTAAATGTTAAACACTTAAAAAATAAATACAATGGGTAAAATTTAAATCCTAGTAGGCTTTCAGAAATGCACAAAACACTGCCACAAAGGGATATCATATATACATGGATGTACACAAAAAACACACACATGCACGTATAGACACTATACAAATACATACACATGGTGACCCATTGATAGAAATGTAGAGAGGAGCTCCAGCTCCAGTCTTTATTTAGCATCCATAAAATCCATACAATTACAGGTATTGCACTGCTGACCGTTTCGGCCCTACAGTGGTCCTTCCTCATAGGTAGATGGTGCCAAAATATAATTGTTTATATACAGTATAGCATGAATAGACCAAACAAGTCTAATCACGTAACATAGTCTACAGCGCTGAACCGATCGCATGAAAAAAATCATGTGATCAGGTACAGCAAAATATGTAGACCCATCTAGTGTAGATAACAGGATACGAAAACTGCTTTAGTGGTCACAACTCATATTTTAATAATGGAGAATTAAATCATGCATTTGATTCCTAGCATGTGGAACACAGCTCCCTAATTGGTACATCAAAAAGGTTTTGCAATTCAATCTCCTCCTCTTACAGGGGCAATAACCCTTTCTATATCTTATGCTCTAAAATTTAATTTTTCCGTCACATTAGACACTCCTGGTATCCAGGAATTGCGACCACCCTACAATGCGGCAGCAGTGGCCGTGCATGCACACTATAGGAAAACACTGTTTCCTGGAGTGTGTAAGCACAGCCATCGCTGCTGGATTTCAGGGTGTTCGCAACCCCTGAATACGAACAGTTTATATTGTGATGGCAAAATGAATCCAGCCAGCAAAGGAGACAATATGGACAATCACAATACATTAGTAAATGTCTTGTATTAACTTTTGTCTACATGATACATGACTAATTGCCGAAGTGCCGACAAGCAGCAATAAAATGTTCAAATATATTTGGTCTTGACCAACTACCTGCCGTTAACATATTTCACTGCTCTGTAAAGTTAGGGTGTGTTTGCACATCACGGATTTGATGAGAATTTAGGCACAGATTCTGCACCTAAATTCTTATGAAATGTGCTAACCTTCCAAATCCAATGCAAGTAAATAGTGTTTGCACCACAGAATAAAGAATCATACGCAAAATAACACTTGGACATCATGTGGTACTGTGAATTCCATTGGGGCATAGCAAGCGATTATAATGTCTGTAAAGCGCTATGGAATATGTCAGTGCTATATAAGTAAGTAAATAAATCTAATACCCCAAGTGTTAATTAACACTGGGAATGTCAGTTTATTATGTACTCGGCTGGTGGCCACAAGAAGAGAGACTCACACACTCAATGCAGTACATGACAGGTTAATCCAGAGACCAGGCCAAGGTCAGTTACCAGGAGAGTCGATATAAGCAGGAACAGCAGGCAAAGAATAAATCCCAAAACAAACTAGTAGTCCGTTCACCAGAAAAGTCAATAGAAAGATGCACAGTATAGAGCCCAGATACAAATAAAATCTCAGGCAAGTCAATTAAAAATCTGCAGTCTTAAAGGGGCGATCTCATGACTAATGTACAAAATGAAAATCAACAAAGCTAGAACCAGTCCTGTACCACACGTGGAACCATAGATCTCCCCATTGATTTATCTGCTAGATTTATATCAAGGTGAAAGCTCAAGGGGAGTGTCTTTCCTGCTGCAGCTCAGGGGGCGTGTCTCAGCGCTCCCTATCACAGCTCAGGAGGCGTGTCTAAGCTCAGGAGGCAGTGGAAGGATGAAACTGAGCATGTGCAGCCTTCTCAGTGAGCAGAACAAGGGGAAAAAAACTGCAGGTGACACTATACAGATAGATTGTATTGAAAAACTCAGTAACTATGCTACATTTTTAATTACATGCAAGTACAAAAGTATTCAGATCCAGGTGCTGGTTTGAATGTAGACTATTTTTCATAGGACAACCCCTTTAACCACCTCCGGACCGCCTAACGCGCCGATGCGTCCGGAAGGTGGTTGCTTTTCTCCTCCTGGACGCATCGGCGCGTCATCTCGCGAGACGCGAGATTTCGCCGCAGCCGGCCCGCACATGCGCATCGCGGGCCGGCATTTCATAGAGGAGTATTTCGTCAGGACCTGCCAGCCAGCGATCATTGGCTGGCAGGTTGCTGATTTTCAAAAAAAACAATCGCAGTGCCAGATAGCAGATCATATTTGTAAATATGATCTGTTATATGGCTGCCTGCTCCTCTGCTGGTTCTTTTCGTCGGTTGGATCCAGCAGAGGAGCAGGCTTCACAGTGAGTACACCAACAGTACATACTTAGCCCCAGATCACCCCCCTGAACCCCTATTAACCCTTTGATCACCCCTTCTAGCCCCTGTCAATCACTAGTGAAAGGAAAAAAAGTGATCAGTGCAAACTGTCACTTTTTTTTTTCACTGGTATTGACCGTTAGGTTTTAGGTATAGTTTAGGTCCCTTGGTTAGGTAGTTAGGGATCAGTTAGCGCCCAGCCCACCGCACCGCAGTCCGTTATTCGCTGATTAGCGTATCGCTAATCAGCATTTGTACTTTTATAGTATCTGGAAGTGATCAAAACTGATCACGGTCAGATCTATAACTGTATTAGTGTCACTTTAGGTTCGCCCTCCACCCAAAACGCAGTGTTTGCCCGATCAGGCCTGATCGGTCGCCCACACGTGCGTTCGCCCACACCCGCCCCACCGCAGTGACAAAAAAAAATTTTTTTTTGATCGCTGCACATCCACTTTACACGCACTGCGGCGATAAAAAAATCACTTTTGATATTTTTTATCAACCGCAGCGGCCTCCGGTACTTCGCTAGCCTCCCCTTTGTAAGACAGGCTTGCTTTTTTTACCTGGGTAGTCTCAGGGAATACCCCTAAATTTAGTTGCCCACATGTCAAACAGGGGGTATTCCTCTGAAGAGGCCTACAGGCTTCTGACCCAGTCGGATGAGGAGTGGGAACCCTCATCTGATGAATCCAGCGGGTCAGAATACGAACCTGTAGAAAGCAGCGGCTCTCTGACCCAAAGTTCGGACGAGGAGGCTGAGGTCCCTGATAGAACCAGGCGTACCCGGCCCCGTGTTGCTAGACCGCAGGTTGCGCAGGATCCGCTTCAAGAGCATCAGAGTGGGGCTGGTGCTGCCGGATTACGTGGTGAGGCATACACCAGCAGACCAGCCCATCCTGGACCTAGTACCAGCACTGCCGTACAACCTGGTGAAGTAGCGAGCACCAGAAGGGCAGTTGAAGCTGGTACGGTGGCACGAGCAGTAGTGACCCCGTCGCAGCCACCGCAAAGACGTGCCCGTAGAGCCCCTAGAATCCCAGAGGTGCTGGCAAACCCTGATTGGCAGCCCCCAACTTCAGCCGCACCTGTAGTTCCCCCTTTCACCGCCCTGTCTGGAGTTCGGGTTGAGACAGCTCAGATCGGTTCGGCCCTGGGATTTTTTGAGCTGTTCTTGACTGCGGAGCTCTTAGACATAGTCGTGGCAGAGACAAACCGGTATGCCACACAATTTATAACCGCTAACCCGGGAAGCTTTTATGCCCAGCCTTTCCGGTGGAAACCAGTCCAAGTTTCCGAATTTAAAACTTTTCTGGGCCTCCTCCTCAACATGGGCCTGACAAAAAAGCATGAATTGCGGTCATATTGGTCCACGAACCCAATTCATCACATGCCCATGTTCTCTGGTGCAATGTCCAGGACACGATTTGAGACCATCCTGCGTTTCTTGCACTTTAGTGACAACACCGCCTCCCGTCCCAGAGGCCACCCTGCTTTTGACCGGCTCCACAAAATTCGGCCCCTCATAGACCATTTCAACCAGAAATTTGCAGATTTGTATACCCCTGAGCAAAACATCTGCGTAGACGAGTCCCTAATACATTTTACCGGGCGCCTTGGCTTCAAACAATACATCCCAAGCAAGCGCGCCCGGTATGGGGTCAAATTGTATAAGCTCTGTGAAAGGGCCACAGGCTATACCCACAAATTTCGTGTCTATGAGGGAAAAGATCAGACCCTGGAGCCGGTCGGTTGCCCTGACTACCTGGGGAGCAGTGGGAAGATAGTTTGGGACTTGGTGTCACCCTTATTCGGCAAGGGGTACCATCTTTATGTGGACAATTTTTACACAAGTGTGGCCCTCTTTAGGCATTTGTTTCTAGAACGGATTGGCGCCTGTGGTACCGCGCGAACTAGTCGCGCGGGCTTCCCCCAACGGCTCGTTAGCACCCGTCTTGCAAGGGGGCAGAGGGCCGCACTGTGTAACGAAGAACTGCTCGCGGTGAAATGGAGAGACAAGCGTGACGTTTACATGCTCTCCTCCATTCACGCAGACACGACAATACAAATTGAGCGAGCAACCCGTGTCATTGAAAAGCCCCTCTCAGTCCACGACTATAACCTCCACATGGGAGGGGTGGACTTCAATGACCAGATGTTGTCTCCGTATTTAGTTTCCCGCAGAACCAGACGCTGGTATAAGAAGGTGTCTGTATATTTGATTCAATTGGCGCTGTATAATAGTTTTGTTCTCTACAGTAAGGCTGGGAGAACTGGATCCTTCCTCAAATTTCAGGAAGAGATCATTGAGAACCTCCTGTATCCAGAAGGTTCCGTGGCCCCATCCACCAGTGTAGTTAGCCGTCTACACGAGCGACATTTCCCCAATGTCGTTGCTGGTACCTCAACCCAACCGTCACCCCGAAAAAGATGTCGTGTCTGTAGCAGGAGTGGAATAAGGCGTGACACCCGGTATTTCTGTCCTGACTGTCCTGACCACCCTGCCCTATGCTTAGGGGATTGTTTCCGAAAGTACCACACACAGGTACACCTAGCATAGGGATCACATCTCACCAGGATAGGCACACAGGGCTATTAGGGCCCATTCACTCACACAGCTGCTGCAAACGTCTCCTTTCACATGGGACAAAGTGCATAACGCACTTCGCCACATCTTTGGGCGATTTGCGCTTTGCACATTGACCCATGGGGGAGGAGAGGTTTGTTCTATAAAGGTAAAAAAAAAAAAAAAAAAAAAAAAAAACACCAGTAAGCAAAATGTTAATGTTTAGTTCAAAAAGTTAAAGTTTATGCATTCTGTTCCAAAGTTAATAAAATTATTGCGTTGCGGCCTGGTTTTTTCTTTTTTTTTTTTTTTTCTTTTTTTACCTTCCAGGTGGACCAACCGATGAACTAGCTGCAGCACCGATGTGCATTCTGACAGAAGCATTGCGCTGCTGTCAGATTACACGCAAGTCGGTGTATGCGGCGCTGCAAGACGGGATTTTCTCCTCTGCAGTGACAGATATGTTTGCCGAGGCATACGAGCTGAGGAGGAGGCGGCGTTCCTATGCTTTGGCAAGCACTTTGTATATATATATATATATATATAAAAAAAAAATCCCGGCAATGATTTATTCATCCACATCGATTGATGTGAATGGAGAAATCTGGTTTGCCAGGGCATACGAGCTAAGTGGGTATGGATGTTGGGCGGAGCTCCTATGTCCTGGCAGACGCCATTCCCCTCCTTTTTTTTTGGCAGAGATTTTTTCATCCACATTGATCAATGCGAATGAAGAAATCTGTGCCGTTCATTTTTTTCTTTCAGCCCAGAGGCTGAACGGAAAAAATAATCTCATTACCTGTATGCTCAATATAAGGAGAATAGCAGAAACTCCTAATGCTGGCCATACATGTAATGATTGCGGAGACCCTCAAATGCCAGGGCAGTACAAACACCCCACAACTGACCCCATTTTGGAAAGAAGACACCCCAAGGTATTTGCTGAGGGGCATATTGAGTCCATGAAAGATTTTAATTTTTGTCCTAAGTTAGCAGAAAGTGAGACTTTGTGAGAAAAAACTAAAAAAAAATCAATTTCCGCTAACTTATGCCAAAAAAATACATTTCTATGAACTCACTATGCCCCTCATTGAATACCTTGGGGTGTCTTCTTTCCAAAGTGGGGTCACATGTGGGGTATTTATACTGCCCTGGCTTTTTAGGG
Source organism: Bufo gargarizans (assembly GCF_014858855.1). Lineage (NCBI taxonomy): Eukaryota > Metazoa > Chordata > Amphibia > Anura > Bufonidae > Bufo > Bufo gargarizans. Next base: position 73,729,969 of record NC_058087.1, read on the forward strand.
GCCCTAAAGCGTGAGAAGAAGTCTGGGATCCAAATGTCTAAAAATGCCCTCCTAAAAGGAATTTGGGCACTTTTGCAGCCTAGATGCGCAAAAGTGTCACACATCTGGTATCGCCGTACTCAGGAGAAGCTGGGGAATGTGTTTTGGGGTGTCATTTTACATATACCCATGCTGGGTGAGAGAAATATCTTGGTCAAATGCCAACTTTGTATAAAAAAATGGGAAAAGTTGTCTTTTGCCAAGATATTTCTCTCACCCAGCATGGTTATATGTAAAATGACAACCCAAAACACATTCCCCAACTTCTCCTGAGTACGGCGATACCAGATGTGTGACACTTTTTTGCAGCCTAGGTGGGCAAAGGGGCGCATATTCCAAAGTGCACCTTTCGGATTTCGCAGGCCATTTTTTACAGATTTTGATTGCAAAGTACTTCTCACACATATGGGCCCCTAAATTGCCAGGGCAGTATAACTACCCCACAAGTGACCCCATTTTGGAAAGAAGACACCCCAAGGTATTCCGTGAGGGGCATGGCGAGTTCCTAGAATTTTTTATTTCTTGTCGTAAGTTAGTGGAATATGAGACTTTGTAAGGAAAAAAGAGAAAAAAAAAAAATCATCATTTTCCGCTAACTTGTGACAAAAAATAAAAAATTCTAGGAACTCGCCATGCCCCTCACGGGATACCTTGGGGTGTCTTCTTTCCAAAATGGGGTCACTTGTGGCGTAGTTATACTGCCCTGGCAATTTAGGGGCCAATATGTGTGAGAAGTACTTTGCAATCAAAATCTGTAAAAAATGACCGGTGAAATCCGAAAGGTGCACTTTGGAATATGTGCCCCTTTGCCCACCTTGGCTGCAAAAAAGTGTCACACATCTGGTATCGCCGGACTCAGGAGAAGTTGGGCAATGTGTTTTGGGGTGTCATTTTACATATACCCATGCTGGGTGAGAGAAATATCTTGTCAAAAGACAACTTTTCCCATTTTTTTATACAAAGTTGGCATTTGACCAAGATATTTCTCTCACCCAGCATGGGTATATGTAAAATGACACCCCAAAACACATTGCCCAACTTCTCCTGAGTACGGCGATACCAGATGTGTGACACTTTTTTGCAGCCTAGGTGGGCAAAGGGGCGCATATTCCAAAGTGCACCTTTCGGATTTCGCAGGCCATTTTTTACAGATTTTGATTGCAAAGTACTTCTCACACATATGGGCCCCTAAATTGCCAGGGCAGTATAACTACCCCACAAGTGACCCCATTTTGGAAAGAAGACACCCCAAGGTATTCCGTGAGGGGCATGGCGAGTTCCTAGAATTTTTTATTTTTTGTCGCAAGTTAGTGGAATATGAGACTTTGTATGAAAAAAAAAAAAAAAAAAAAAATCATCATTTTCCGCTAACTTGTGACAAAAAATAAAAAATTCTAGGAACTCGCCATGCCCCTCACGGAATACCTTGGGGTGTCTTCTTTCCAAAATGGGGTCACTTGTGGGGTAGTTATACTGCCCTGGCTTTTTAGGGGCCCAAATGTGTGAGAAGTACTTTGCAATCAAAATCTGTAAAAAATGACCGGTGAAATCCGAAAGGTGCACTTTGGAATATGTGCCCCTTTGCCCACCTTGGCTGCAAAAAAGTGTCACACATCTGGTATCGCCGGACTCAGGAGAAGTTGGGCAATGTGTTTTGGGGTGTCATTTTACATATACCCATGCTGGGTGAGAGAAATATCTTGGTCAAATGCCAACTTTGTATAAAAAAATGGGAAAAGTTGTCTTTTGACAAGATATTTCTCTCACCCAGCATGGGTATATGTAAAATGACACCCCAAAACACATTGCCCAACTTCTCCTGAGTACGGCGATACCAGATGTGTGACACTTTTTTGCAGCCAAGGTGGGCAAAGGGGCACATATTCCAAAGTGCACCTTTCGGATTTCACCGGTCATTTTTTACAGATTTTGATTGCAAAGTACTTCTCACACATTTGGGCCCCTAAAAAGCCAGGGCAGTATAACTACCCCACAAGTGACCCCATTTTGGAAAGAAGACACCCCAAGGTATTCCGTGAGGGGCATTGCGAGTTCCTAGAATTTTTAATTTTTTGTCGCAAGTTAGTGGAATATGAGACTTTGTAAGGAAAAAAAAAAAAAAAAAAAAAAATCATCATTTTCCGCTAACTTGTGACAAAAAATAAAAAGTTCTATGAACTCACTATGCCCATCAGCGAATACCTTAGGGTGTCTTCTTTCCGAAATGGGGTCACTTGTGGGGTTTTTCTACTGTTTGGGCATGGTAGAACCTCAGGAAACATGACAGGTGCTCAGAAAGTCAGAGCTGTTTCAAAAAGCGGAAATTCACATTTTTGTACCATAGTTTGTAAACGCTATAACTTTTACCCAAACCATTGTTTTTTTGCCCAAACATTTTTTTTTTATCAAAGACATGTAGAACAATAAATTTGGTGAAAAATTTATATATGGATGTCTTTTTTTTTGCAAAATTTTACAGCTGAAAGTGAAAAATGTCATTTTTTTGCAAAAAAATCGTTACATTTTGATAAATAACAAAAAAAGTAAAAATGTCAGCAGCAATGAAATACCACCAAATGAAAGCTCTATTAGTGAGAAGAAAAGGAGGTAAAATTCATTTGGGTGGTAAGTTGCATGACCGAGCGATAAACGGTGAAAGTAGTGTAGTGCCGAAGTGTAAAAAGTGGCCTGGTCATGAAGGGGGTTTCAGCTAGCGGGGCTGAAGTGGTTAAATCCCCCACCTAGCTCTGGGATTGAACACAGTGTCAGAAACCTAATTGGATCGGCTTCCAGTCCCACTGACAGGTCGACCAGCTGGGACTTGTCAGCATGGCAACCCTCCCAGCACAGCCATGCATAGTGATTTGGCTGGAGAACTCCGGACACCTATAAAATTCAAGGGATCAATTCACAGGTCTGATTTTCGGCACTGCACATTTGTCATGCACTATTCTTTTCCGTGTTACAATCCAAGTATACAGATGCACACAGATGACATACAGAATGACATATGTCTGCAGGGGCGTAGCTATAGGGGGTGCAGAGGTAGCAGTCGCTACCGGGCCCAGGAGCCTGAGGGGGCCAAAAGACCCTTGTGGTGCATAAGAAGACACCAGTATTATAGAAAGTGCATGTTACACCTCTAGCTCAAGGGGGTGCCGTTTAAATTTTTGCCTCGGGCAGCACGAAGGCCTTGTGCTTCCTGCCCCTAGCCACAAAGCACTGAGGGAAGGGGGGCCCCAAGCTGAACTCTTGCACCAGGGCCCATGAGCCATTAGCTACGCCCCAGCGTTGGTCTCTGTCTCTATTTTAAAGAATAAGTCCAATCAAAGCACATTGTTTCAGCATTGCTTGGCTTACCTCAGTTTAAGGGCTCATGCACACAAACATATTTGTTTTCCGTTTCTTTTCCGTTTTTTTTTACGGGTCTGTATTCACTTCAATGGGGCTTGGAAAAAAACAAAAATGACTGTGCATTCTGTGTCCATATGTCAGCATGTCTGTTCCACAAAAAAAGATAAAACATGTACTATTCTTGTCCGTTTTGTGACAAGGACAGGCATTGTTACAATTGATCCACAAAAAAAAACAAAAAACGGATCAACACAGAGGTCACACGGATGTTATTGGTATTTTGGGGAACCGAGTTTTGCCGCACTTGTCCACAGGTTGTGTGTGGTATTGCAAATGAGCCCCCTTCACTTGAGTAAAACTGAACTGCAATACAAATCCAACCTGTGTACAAGTGTGGCGCTGTTCATGGAAGAACACAGTTATTTCATTTTAATCCTGTACAACCCGTTACCATTGATCAATCAGTCATGAGATCCGCCAGTTACGCTACCTTATGCTCAGTCAGAGGTGCCGTCGTCTTGCATTATTTCACTCTACATACATAATGTACATCTGCAGGGAGAAGTAGCTGAACAAGCCCTTCAGGAGACACCTCCTTATACTCAGCTTTACCACCTACCTGCTCTTTACATCACATACAGTTGTTCTGATGTGTCTCATGGAGAGAATGAGTAGACTTATTCACAGTGCCATACAACCATCAGGTCACTTTCAATACATTGTATTCAAATTGTTTTGATTTCTTTCTACCCTGAAGAGATTAAAGGGTCTCTATGAATTATGTATGCTTTCCACTGCTTTGATAGTTTTGCAGTTGCTTCAGTTCACTTTTGGGCAATACTCGGTATTGAATGTGGCACTTGTTAATAAAACAATCTGCAAACATCAAGAAGACAGAAGATTAGAAAGAAAGAGGGAGTTTTTCCCACAAGCTCGTTGCTCCTTAAAGATACCATCTTCCAGCAGACCCCCAACGGCAATATGAAATAACAGCACATCAGTATTTGTCTGCCGTTCTATATAAAATAATATTAATATTGCAGATCGGGGGCATGCGGAAACAATTCAGACCTCAATGCGAGCTTCAAGTGAAATGCAAAGTAAAAGCGTAGAAGCAAAAAAAAAAAAGAATAAAACGCCATTTACTTATTCATGAACATGTTTGATATTTTATTCTAGTTATTTTTTTTTTAATTTGAAATGTAGAAAATAAGAGGTTTTCTGAAATGTTAATACTGATGACCTTTCCTCTGGATAGATCATCAGTATCTGATGGGGAAGGGGGGTCTCCAACACCTGGGAACCCCGTCGATCAGCTGTTTGAGAAGGCAGCAGCGCTCGCAATAGCGCCACGGCCTTCTTGCTGCTTTCCCTAGGCCAAGTCACGTCACGTTCATCGGTCACAAGGCCTAGGCACAGCTCAGCGCCATAGTAGTGTTTGGGGCTGATCTGTGATACCAAGAACAGCCGCTGTACAATGTACGGTGCTATGCTTGGTGAGCTCACAGACAGGAGCACCTCTGCCTTCTCAAACAGCTGATTGGTGGGGGTCCCCACTGATCAGATACTGGACCCCCACTGATCAGATACCAATGAACTAGAAGAAAAGGTCATCAGTATTAAAATCTCGGAAAACCCTTTTAGAGAGCCTCTGTAAGCATGATCAACCTTATTAAATCAGGCATATTGCCTGGTAGGGTTGATCATGCTGATTAAAATGGTACCTTACTTCGCTTTGTACGTAGCAGCGTTCCTTAGAGATCAGCATTTTTATTATACTAATTAGCACTTTCGAGCACCAGAGGGCCCGGGCAGAAGGCTTGGTGCACCCCCTTTCCAACTCCCTTCTCCTCTATGCATGCCCCCTCCCCTTTCATTGATATGAACCCTCCAATATCATTCTTGGGCCCCTCCAAAAAAAAAATGTTGGTGACAGAGTGGTCTTATAATGTAACAAATAGTCATTGGTGGTCTAGTGGTGTGGAACCACTAATAATGGTGTCAATGTGTGCTGTGGATAACATGCAAGTCCTGGCATTTATTGGTGGCTGTGTATGGGCAGTAGAGAATACTCACCTCACCATCCTCCCAGCAGCTGTGCTCCTCCCCTCTCAGTGAAGCTGCTGGCGCCTCCACTTCCGCGTCGACTGACTTTGTTGGTGACATCATAAGGTCCTTATGGCTCATAGATTTTAGTCACAACCAGTGGACATGTACAAAGCAGTTCACCGCTCTGTACACATTAAACTGACATTATTCTGATGATGATGGCCAGTTTAAATATAATAAAATATCGAAAGTTATTTTCAGAGGTGAGCGAATTTCATATTTAGAAATTCGTTCACGCGTTGTTTACTGGTAAAAGGTGAATTGCGTTATTGATTCTGTTACCACGGACCATAACGCAATTCTATGACGGTTATTCATTCCCTCAAAATAGAAGTCTATGGGCTGCAAAACGGATCTGTCCCGTTTCCGTTATGCAGGGGAGGCCTCTCCTGCATAACGGAAACTGGATGGATCCGTTTTGCATCCCATAGACTTCTATTATGACGGAATGAATAACTGAATGCCTCTAAAGGCATTCCGTTATGCATTCCGTCATAGAATTGCGTTATGGTCCGTGGTAACGTAATCCATAACGCAATTCACCTTTTACCAGTAAACGAAGAGTGAACAAATTTCATAACCTGAAATTCGCTCATCTGTAGTTATTTTATATGTTAGAAGTTTCCATCAGTGACCATCTGAAGAGAAATTGTTGACTGCTGCATGTAAAAGCAACTATCACCTCCACTCACGGTCAGGCAACTGCTGAAATCAATCAATTTATCTACCCATCTGTCTATCATCTATTTATTTATCAATCATGTGTTGATTAAATTGATTTTCATACATTTTATCTTTTATGCTTTTTTAGAATGGCTTACATTAAGTGGGAAGCAGCCGTTTGGAAATGTCTGGGACAGGTAAGCCAAGGTATTACAATACCATATGCATGAAAAATAAAATGTATAATACATATAACTGCACACAGCAGGGATTATTCTTGCTACAAGCAACTGCGTAACTCAGAGGCTCATAAATTAGATAATTGCAAATGTATTTTCTTCTCTAATATACAGTAGTGTTAAAAAGAAATAGCAGTAAGATTAAAAAAGCTAATAAAGCGCAAAATCATTATAACTTTTATTTATGCAAATGTACTGGAAATACTACACATTCAATTCCAAATCAAAACAACAATAATAATAATGTCTCCAGTTTGTGTTAATCCTTTACAGAATGTAAAGAAAAAGGAATATTAGGCTATTAAAAAAAATAGGAGTGCCAGCATTGTTCTCTAAAAACTCAAAAATGCATTGTATAAACTGAAAAAATATTTGAGATTTCACTTAACTCTGAAGTGATATTTAGTGGCATAACCATTGTTTCTGAGATCTGACATCTGTGTTGCTTGGAGTCAAGCAAATTCTGGCACCTCTGAACAGGTATTCCAGCCCAGGATGATTGGACTACATTTCACAGTTCGTCTGCATTTTTGGGTTTTGCCTCATAAGAGCATCATGGGCCTGGGCCTGAAGATTTTAATGGGCCTTTTTTATATAAAGTGCATCAGTCATATGTTTTATGCATATGAAATTACCAGCATAGCTGAATAGATGTTGATGTATCGATACCTTGCATACCTTTATAGAATCTGTTCTTTAGCCTTTACATAGCTTACATTTTTTTTAAGTAAAACACTTATGGGGGCACAGAGTGTCAAAAGAGGTGTGGTAGGGGGTCCTCTTTGCCCTCCAGACCGTAAAACCTCTCCCATGTGAAGTCACACCCGCTCCTTTGGTTGACACCAATGGCTCACTTGACAGCGACGTGTTGAGATCCTGCACATGTGCCATGAATGGGTGAATGGGGATTGCGGTACACAAATGTGGAGTCTGTAGGAACCTGAGACTGTCCATGCACTGCAATCCCCATTCACAGCGCATACGGGATGCCCCCAGTTGAGCTAATGTCCCCATAGTGCCCCCATAATGTGCCACTATAAAATACCCCTATATAGTGCCCCCAGTAAATTCCCCCATAGTGATCCTCTCCCCCCTTCCTCCTAGTGCCCCCCATAATGTACCAGTATAAAATGCCCCATATATAGTGCCCCAGTAGATATCCTCAGTGTCCCCCATAATTTGCAAGTATAAAATATCCCTTCTTAGTGCCCCCCGTAGATGACCCCATAGTTCTCCTCTCCCCCACAGTACCCTCCATGATGGGTCCCAGTATAAAATGCTACTGTACAGAGCCCCCCATATAAAATACCCCTTCTTTGTGGCCACAGTAGATGCCCCTATAGTGCCCACCAATATTGTGCCAGTAAAAAGTGCCCCCAATAATATGCCAGTAAAAAGTGCCCCCAATAATGTGCCAGTAATAATTGCCCCCCAATAATGTGCCAGTAAAATGTGCCCCCATAGATGCCCAAAATCATGTGCCAGTAACAAAAGTCCCCCCAATCATGTGCCAGTAACAAGAGCCCCCCCAATCATGTGCCAGTAACAAGAGCCCCCCATCATGTGCCAGTAACAAGAGCACCCCCCAATCATGTGCCAGTAACAAGAGCCCCCCAATCATGTGCCAGTAACAAGAGCAATCCCCAGGCCCCCAATCATGTGCCAGAAACAAGAGCACCCTCCCCCCAATCATGTGCCAGGAACAAGAGCACCCCCAATCATGTGCCAGGAACAAGAGCACCCCCAATCATGTATCAGGAACAAGAGCCCCCCAATCATGTGCCAGTAACAAGAAGCCCCCCATCATGTGCCAGTAACAAGAGCCCCCCATCATGTTCCAGTAACAAGAGCCCCCCCTCATGTGCCAGTAACAAGAGGCCCCCCAATCATGTGCCAGTAACAAGAGCCCCCAATCATGTGCCAGTAACAAGAGCCCCCCAATCATGTGCCAGTAACAAGAGCCCCCCATCACGTGCCAGTCACAAGAACCCCCCCATCATGTGCCAGTAATAAGAGGCCCCCCACATTATGTGCCAGTAACAAGAGCCCACCCATCATGTTCCAGTAACAAGAGCCCCCCCATCATGTTCCAGTAACAAGAGCCCCCCATCATGTGCCAGTAACAAGAGCCCCCCATCATGTGCCAGTAACAAGAGCCCCCCCATGATGTGCCAGTAACAAGAGACCCCCCATGATGTGCCAGTAACAAGAGGCCCCCCCATCATGTGCCAGTAAAAGTATTGTAATTGTACATATTAAAAAAAACACTTATACTTACCTCCGTGTCAGCGATGTGACGCAGGCCTCTTCCGGCCTGTGTCCCGCGCTGTACGGGAGTCAGGCGGCGTGATTACATCATTGTGCCGCCTGCAGCGGCCTCTGATAGGCTGCCGGCCTAGTGCCAGCAGCCTATCAGAGTCACAGGGAAGGGACACGCCTCTCCCTCCCCTGCCTCGCCGCAACACAATCATGTGTATCGCTGTCCTGAGGACGGCGATACAGATGACTATGGAGATGAGCGCTCATCTCCCTGTGCCCTGCCGCCGCCTCCTAGCGGGCTACTGGGCCTATTTTCACGCAGGGGCGTGGAGCTGCAGCTCCATCTGCCCCTACGTTAATCCGGCCCTGCTAAAAAGAACAATTTTGCCTTCGTCAGCCCACAAAATGTAGTGCCATTTCTCTTTAGGCCAGTCAGTGTGTTCCTTGGCAAATTTTATCCTATTCAGGACATGTCTTTTTATTGAACAATGGGACTTTGTAGGAAATTCGTGCTTCCCTTAATTGTCTTTTGTTTGTGGCAGTACTCACTGGTAACTTCAGATCTTCTTTGATCTTTCTGGGGGTGAACAATGGCTGAGCCTTTGCCATTTTGGCTGTTCTTCCATCTAGTCGAACAGTAGTTCCCCTCTCCCTTCCGCGTATTTCAGGTTTTGGTTGCCACTTAAGACATTTGAGATCATTTTAGCTGAGCAGCCTATCATTTGCAACACTTCTGTATATGTTTTTTCCTGTCCAGTCAACATTTTAATCAAAGTATATTCTTCATCAGAATAGTGTCTGGCATGGCCCATTTTCCCCAGTATTTCAGAAGGAAATGCACTATTACCAACATGTGCAACATATACCACCTTCTTACTTTAAATAAGCGCCAAGATTGACACCTGTTATTCCACAGAATTAATGACTCACTGCTATTATTTTGAGCATGCCCCTTTCAATTAATTATTCAGTTACTCAATGAGCGGCAGGCATGTCCTAATGGTAGGGTCTGTTTTTTTCTCTATTACTCTGCTACACATACAAGTAAATGATTTGCTATGCAGAAATATCACTTCTTCAAAAAATAGTAATTTATCAGGTTAATAATGTTTGGCTGCTATTTTTTGAACATTACTGTACGTAGAATCAACTGTACTGATCCAGAGCTTCAGTAAGCATGCAGAAATGGAATTCTCAGCAACTTTTCCAAAGGTTTTGGCTAAATGTATGGGCTCCTAGAAGAATCCAGCCCTCCCCCAAACAGTCTTCTTGTCCACCCCCACAACCACCTTACTCTAAGCCTAACCCTGACACACACTAGGGACCACACAGAACTCCTTAAAAACGTTCCATAGCCCCTGCAATGTCTAAACACTACTTTTGACCAGATGTGATGTCCTTAGATGATCTCAACCTCCCAGGGTTCCATACACATTTTGCTTTACCCTTTCCCAAACCTCCTTACTGACTGTAGATGGATGTATAATAGTCTATATCATGTGCTTCGCATGTCGAAGGCAGCAGAGGTAACTGCGGTCTAATTGTTACCATTCACTAGCCATGAATGCCTCCATTACAATCAGTTCTTTCTGCGAATAAACATTCAGTGTACATCCAAATCATAAACTGGCTGATCCAATGGTTTTGTGAGATTCAGATCTACGAAACATCATTCTGGATGATAAATCTGGTGAATATTTAGACTGTAGTTTACTTTTATGCAACCTATTAGTTGTCTTACTTTATGTCAGAATTTTGCTGCACATTTTTTGACAAATCTTCACCCCTTTCCGGTAGGCCATGCTCTTTTCCTGCTAGGCAACACTGTCTTGTCGGACACCAGTTTTATTTCACAAATTATGACTGTATTCTGATGCCTCTTGATTGGTACGAGATAGCAGCCAATCTATGTCTCCCGCATTAGTGTACTGTCAGCTGAAGCCGAGAACTGCAGGTTCAGCCAACAGTCTTATATGTATAGGGAGCCCATGACTCTCTCCTGACAGATGATACCGGGGAAGAGAAGAATCTTCATATTGCCTGATCCTTTTGACCCCCCAAGAGAAAAGTCACTACCAGAAGCGTCTTTCTCCTCTCCATTCAATAACAACACATACATGATCAGCCAAACCGCACAAGTATGTGTGTGGAGATGTTGGAAGATAGCTGAATGATTGACCAACTTTAACGTTGAATACTTGACTGTAGTTTACAACAAAAAGACGTGTACGAAGGATGAGCAAATCAATTCTACCGATTCAGAATTCGTCCTGAATTTCCCCAAAGGTTTGGATTGTAACAAACCCAAATTTTTTCTATTCATTTTGGGCAAATGAGAGAGAAAGAGAAAGTGAAGGAGGGAGAGAGAGAGATTTTTTTCTTATGGAAGCTGCCAAGTATGCATGAGCATCATAACTTATCGTTCCTCTGGGTCTCTGAGAAAAATTAGCACATCTTATATCTGCTGGCATCAGATAAGCTTAGAAAAGCTAATTTGAATATATTTCCTAGAAACTCAGAGGGGCATTTCTTTGCCTACAATACTCCACACATGTACTATGCATACTAGGCGATCTCCGTAATGAGAAAGGGTACCCCCCCAGGCAACACATATATATTGCAGAAAAACCGAGAGTAGCATACTAGGGACTAGCACAGGTCCTCCAAAATGCTTTCTAGGAAAATAGTGCTCTCAAAAAGGTTTTCTAAGGGTACTTTCACATTAGCGGCAGGACGGATTCGACAGCCTGTTCACCCTGTTGGATCCGTCCTGCCGCTATTTTGCCATGCCGTCCGGACTGCCGCTCTGTCCCCATTGATTATAATGGGGACAGGGGCAGAGCTGTCGGATCCGTCCTGCCGCTAGTGTGAAAGTAGCCTATGGTTCTGTTCATACCATATTTATGACCTTCATCAGATGTATACAACATATCCAGGCATATACTTTGCAGGCTTGTGTTAATATATATTTTTTTATTTAAACAGTACTAAAAAAAAAAGGCAAATGATGAACCACACAAAAGCAGTATATATTAATGTATATATTTTTTTCATAATGGAATTGAATGACAGATGCAAACATATAGGTGTACGGGGACAGTTTGTCATCTTCAGTTCTCTGACAGCTGAATCTCATGATGATCATTAATACATAATGTGAGTGACAACTTCTGATCTCCACAAAGGTCTGGAGATCTAGTGTTGTCACCAACTACAAGTCGCTCGGTTGCTAAGCAGCAACCAAAACCCTATTGAATAATTACAAATAAAAATTCAACACTGCTTTTGCAGTACTGAGAGTCTCTTGGAATAAACTGGAGTTTTCACTTTTAACATGCAGCTGACAGATATCATTGTCCTCCACGTATTATATTTTACCACGTTATGTTTCCAGTATAGGCTTTAAACATTGATTCAAACAAAACCCCTGTGTTGAAAATCACCATTGTGATGTTGTGTCCACATTTCAAAGAAGATGATACTCGGGCATTCATTCACACACCTGTCTCCCTGAGACTCTTTCTCACCCCATCACCTGACACAACACAGACTATGGCACCTGCAGGCCTCCCTCAGCCAGCCAGCCGTAAAAATATGTGCCCCATCCCTCACGCTATACACTACAATATGTGAGCCTGAGCATGAAACACTTGAACAGATGGCAGCAAGGGAGGGGTCTCGCCCTCAAAAGGAAGCCCCAACTGGGACTGTCAAAGGCAAGTAGACTAGAAACTTGTGTCTAACAAGAGCAGTAACACTGAAAGCTCTCACATGACTTGCCATTTGTTGTGTGAGAGAATTTGCTGAATTCATTATCAATTTAGTGTGAGGAAACCTTCATAGGTCGTACAAGACAACAACATGACCACATCAAACCGTTTCTGCACTGTAAAGACCTATGAAATGAAAGAGGTACACATTTAGTCACTGATTTCTATAGATTTATTTTATTATCTGTTTATTGCTATTGTGTTCACCAAGAACTACCATGTAACATATCGGACCTCAGGTATTAAATAATAGTGACTCAAATGTGGCTTAAAACTAGCAAAACAGACATTTTGAAGGTAAAAATAGTGTTTTTAAATCTCAAACATTTTCTCACGCCATTAAATAGTCAAATTGAATGCTTTTACATTTAACACCCAATGCCCTTTATAAGAAGAAACAAGGGGCCGTCATTGATGGAAAATATGTGCCACCGAGGTTCCTGGCCTCGGTGAGGTAAGAACCGGGTTTTTCCCTGAAGTGTCAGTTTTGCCGTTGCAGTCTGACACTTCAGCTGTTAGTATGGCTGTAAAGCCGATCCGGGCCGGTTCTTATTGGAAGCAGCCAAAGAGCAGGGTGGGTGGCTGTTCCCCACGGTTTCAGGCCGGGTATTGGGCTGGAATATAAAAACCCAGCACGTTCAGCTGGTGTGGATTATCATCCATGTCAGAGAAGCTGTGGAGTCTGTGTCTTGAGAGCCTCATGCTGGGGAAACAGGCCTCTAAAGCCTGCTGTGGACTGCGGGTGGAAAACTGCTGACCAGGTGATGGTTTTTTGCACTATAGACTTCGTGTGGTGTGAACAGGCACCAAAACTGAACACCGTTACTTTTGGCTTATTTTTCCTTATGTGTGAATAAAACACTGAACTTTGCTTTACAACCTTGTTTTTGCCTCTGTACTGCGTCCGCTTACCCTGCCTACCAGAGCAAATCCCGACACCTTATAGGGGTTGTCTCACTAAAGGTAAAGCTATGCAATAAATAGGGCAAGTTTTGTAATATGCATGCAATAAAAATAGTTAGTTTTTTATATGCATTATGTTTTTCTCTCTGGTAGTGCCCCATGCTGTTTATCCCTTTGGTCCACTTTCTCCTGCATTCAGTGGTGGACTAACATGCCCAATAGCCTCCCTTCCTCCTCTCAGTGCTGGCATAGCTAGAAGGTGAAGTGGTCCAGATATCTTTCATGCATTCATCTTTCCATCTAAATTCATAGAAATAGACAGCTGTAGCTCTCTCTAGAGACAGCGGAGAAGGTAACTGTGGGGCATTACATACCATATGTATCTCTGGGGCTATATGTGGGGGACAACTTTCTATGCAGGGGAGGAAATGGTTAACAAGAGCTAATTCAATGCATCCTGGGAGATGGAGGTACTTGGTTAAATCATGTGACGAGGCGAGCCCGCCCACAGAAACGGTAGAAAGTGAGTAAAACAAAAAGTTTTAAATTCGCGGGATAACCCCTTTATGGAGGCTTATGACAAGTTAGTTTTAGTAAGCATTTTCATTGCCACATAACATTTCTGGAGCATCTATTCTTATGACTTCCCACTAGATGTTTTTGAATGAATAAAGGTCCAACTGTTTTGCGGTTCCAGTTGGGGGATGTCCCTACATAGTCCGACACCATCCAATCAGTGCTGCCAGTGGCAGACTATGTAAGTTGGACCTTCTGGCAATTCAGGAAACTTATAGGAGGAATAATAGCAGAATGGTACAACATAGATTCATAAGAACAGATGCTCCAGAATTGTTATTACATGGGGAATGCAAGTAGTTACTAAAACATGTGGTGACAGGTGACAGCTCCTCCTTAAATATGATGCTGTAGAGTATCTGTAGTTCTCAGTTGCACCTTTTATTCCTAATCTTGGAAAAAGTATACCTTTCAACAGGATGCCACGACCTGCTGAGGCCTGTATTTGTGTAGTTTCCTCTGGCTAAACCATTTTCCTTCTACAAGCTAAAAACATACTGATAGGTGAATGTGGAATTTAGATTAGGACCACTATTGGGGACAGGAACCAGATACCTTTACACAGGCCAATTATTGGTAACAAGCATTCAAAGGAATGTTTGTTTCCGATAATTGGCCCAATCCTTGGCTGATGTAAAAGGGCACACAGATGCAAAGCCTTGAGAGCAGGCCTTATGTAAAAGCTAGAATAAGGATCCTCTTAATACTTGGGTGATGGTGGGCAGTAAATGCTGATCATTGATATACAAGGTGATCGGCGGTCATTTATAGTGCCTTTCACATGACCTCATGTAAAGTGAGAGTGCAAACAATCTTTATTACGATCATTCACTTTGTAAACTATCTGCAGCACATCCCCTACTTACATAGGGTTATGTGCTGGTGACGAATGATGGTTTTGAGTGCCCAATGAATGGACAAACAAGTATTTTCTCGTTTGTTGGGTGATTATTGCCACCTTTGCACAAACTTATTATCAGAAACTAGTGTTCGTTGGAATGTTCATTCCCAATAACTGGCCCAATCTTTGGCCAGTGTAAAAAGACCCAAATCATGTGAAGCCAAATTGACCTGGGTTCCAGAGCACCCTAAATGCAATCTAGAGACTGTCCCATTAAACTGTGTCAACCAGAGAATTTTCCCATACACAGTGAGTGCTCAGCCAGAAAATGCCCACACACAAGGTGCCCACACAGTCAGAGAGTGCTCACGCACAAGGTGCCCAGTCAGAGAGTGCCCACACACAAGGTGCCCAGCCAGAGAATGCCTTCATACACAAGGCCCCAGCTAGAGAATGTCCCTATACATATACAGTCAGGTCCATAAATATTGGGACATCAACACAATTCAAAATTTGTTGGCTCTATACACCACCACAATGGATTTGAAATGAAACAAAACAACATTAAGTGCTTTAACTGCAGGCTGTCAGCTTTAATTTAAGGGTATTTACATCCAAATCAGGTGAATGGTGTAGGAATTACATCTGTTTGCAACTGTGCCTCCCACTTGTTAAGGAACCAAAAGTAATGGGACAGAATAATAATCCTAAATCAAACTTTCACTTTTTAATACTTGGTTGCAAATCCTTTGCAGTCAATTGCAGACTGAAGTCTGGAACGCATAGACATCAACAGACGCTGGGTTTCATCCCTGGTGATGCTCTGCCAGGCCTCTACTGCAACTGTCTTCAGTTCCTGCTTGTTCTTTGGGCATTTTCCCTTCAGTTTTGTCTTCAGCAAGTGAAATGCATGCTCAATCGGATTCAGGTCAGGTGAATAACTTGGCCATTGCATAACATTCCACTTTTTTCCCTTAAAAACTCTTTGGTTGCTTTTGCAGTATGCTTTGGGTCATTGTCCATCTGCACTGTGAAGCGCCGCCCAATGAGTTCTGAAGCATTTGGCTAAATATGAGCAGATAATATTGCCCAAAACACTTCAGAATTCATCCTGCTGCTTTTGTCATGAGTCATATCATCAATAAATACAAGAGAACCAGTTCCATTGGCAGCCATACATGCCCACGCCATGACACTACCACCACTACCATGCTTCACCGATGAGGTGGTATGCTTAGGATCATGAGCAGTTCCTTTCATTTTCCATATTCTTCTCTTCCCATCACTCTGGTACAAGTTGATCTTGGTCTCATCTGTCCATAGGATGTTGTTCCAGAACTGTGAAGGCTTTTTTAGATGTCGTTTGGCAAACTCTAATCTGGCCTTCCTGTTTTTGAGGCTCACCAATGGTTTAATCTTGTGGTGAACCCTTTGTATTTACTCTGGTGAAGCCTTCTCTTGATTGTTGACTTTGACACACATACACCTACCTCCTGGAGAGTGTTCTTTATCTGACCAATTTTTGTGAAGGATGTTTTCTTCACCAGGGAAAGAATTATTTGGTCATCCACCACAATTGTTTTCCGTGGTCTTCCGGGTCTTTTTGTGTTGCTGAGCTCACCGGTGCGCTCCTTCTTTTTAAGAATAGTTGAAACAGTTGTTTTGGCCAAGCCTAATGTTTTTGCTATCCCTCTGATGGGTTTGTTTTGGTTTTTTTCAGCCTTGTGATCGCTTGCTTCACTGATAGTGACAGCTCTTTGGATGTCATCTTGAGAGTTGACAGCAACAGATTCCAAATGCAAATAGCACACTTGAAATTAACTCTGGACCTTTTATCTGCTCATTGTAATTGGGCTAATGAGGGATTAACACGCACCTGGCCATGGAACAGCTGAGAAGCCAATTGTCCTATTACTTTTGGTCCCTTAACAAGTAGGAGGCACATATGCAAACTGTTGTAATTCCTACACCGTTCACCTGATTTGGATGTAAATACCCTCAAATGTCCCAATATTTATGGACCTGACTGTAGCTCAAGCCAGACAATGTCCCCATACAAAGTGTCCAGAAGGCAGTCCCCTATACAAAGTGTCAGGAAGGCGGTGCCCCATACAAAGTGTCCAGCCAGAGAGTGTCCCATATAAAGTGTCCAGTAGGGAGTGCTCCATACAAAGTGCCCAGCCAGACATTGTCTACATACACAGTGCCGCAGCCAGAGATTGCCTCCATACTTTCTGTTCCAGCCACAGAATGCCCCCATATAAAATGTCCAGCCAGAGAGCGTCTTCATACAAAGTGTCAAGCAGAGAGTCCCCTATACAAAGTGTCCAGCCAAAGGATACTCCATACAATATGTCCAGCCAAAGACTGCCCCCATACAAAGTGTCCAGCTATAGAGTGCCCCCATACAAAGTGTCCAGCCAGAGACTGCCCCCATACAAAGTTCCCAGCCAGAGAGTGCTCCATATGTCGAGCCAGGGACTGCCCACATACAAAGTGTCCAGCCAGAGTGTGCCCCCATAAGCAGCACCCCAGCCAATAAGTTGCTGAATACAAACAGCAAATGTTCACTCACATGTCACGTCCTCTCCTAGCATTAAGATCTGTCATCAATATCAGCAGAGATCAGAGTCGGGGAAGTGTTCAGTTCACCACAGTAGTGAGTGACAGAAAGCTCCAGCTGAAAAGATTTCTGACTCTCCTTGTTTTCAGGGAGGTTTGCATGAATTATATCAGAAAAAGGACCCAGATAGGTGAGGGTGTAACCTATATGGCATATTCCTGGAGGCTTTGTTTCACTCTATCACCACTATATGCCAATATAAGATATCACTTTTAATGAAATTCCCTCAAAGAATCCAGCTCCAATTTGTGTGTTACGGCATGATAATTTGAGACTGGTCTTTTCACTCTTGTAGTTTTCTTTAGGAAATGTAATTAAAAGTTCGATTTTATGTTTGCAAGAATGATTTAATACAATTTATACTCCAGATCTATGAGAAAATAAAATTCACTACCTCCTGATATTTGTTATGATTTCTAAAATTGTGATCAGAGTAACTGAAAGGGCCTATATAACTATGGGATTGTTTGTGTGTAAATGTTGGAAATACAGAGACTCTTGTTGCAATGACGTATAAACAGCCCTGGTGGTCACAAAGATTGGGCAGCTGCCTAGGAATAGGGGCAGCCACCAGCAGGTAACACCGCAAGGCCTACAGGTTCCTTTAAAGCTCGAGTGGTTTCTGGTGACACTTGTTGACTCATTCAGCCACTGCTTCTGAACCTTGCGGATCACACGCAGAAGTTGCAATTGTTTAATAGGGAGCTTGTCACTTTTGTCAGTGACCCTCCAGTGTTTCACATGCCATGCATGCAAGTATCTACCCTATTGAGAACCTCCCCGTGTGTAGGGGATTTCAAAGCATTTCAAAGATACAGCATATTATTCATGGATATGCTGTACCTTACTCCACACACATATATACTATACATTATGTATGTGTCATTACCATTTACCTTTTGGGTCATGCAGTCATTATACTCAGATACTAATCTACTTTAACCCCTTAAGGACCGGGCTCATTTTTACCTTCAGGACCAGGCCATTTTTTGCAAATCTGACCAGTGTCACTTTATGTGGTGATAACTTTAAAACGCTTTGACTTATCCAGGCCATTCTGAGATAGTTTTTTCGTCACATATTGTACTTCATGACACTGGTAAAATAGAGTAAAAAAGACCACACTGGTAAAATAGAGTAAAAAAAACCAAAACGTTTTTAAATAAAAAAATACCAAATTTGCCAAAAAATTTGAAAAATTTGCAAATTTCCAAGTTTCAATTTCTCTACTTCTATAATACATATTAATACCTACAATAATAGTTATTACTTTACATTTCCCATATATCTACTTCATGTTAGGATCATTTTGGGAATGACATTTTATTTTTGGGGGACGTTACAAGGCTTAGAAGTTTAGAAGTAAATCTTGAAATTTCTCAGAAATTTTCAAAAACCAACTTTCTAAGGACCAGTTCAGGTCTGAAGTCACTTTGTGAAGCTTACATAATAGAAACCACCAAAAAATGACCCCATTCTAGAAACTACACCTCTCAAGGTATTCAAAACTGATTTTACAAACGTTGTTAACCCTTTAGATGTTCCGCAAGAATTAATGAAAAATAGAGATACAATTTCATAATTTCCATTTTAATATTTAAATATATTTAGTTATTTATCAGCCATCATACTTGCCAACAGTCTGAATATAGTGGGGCAGTTATACAAGCCTCACCCCAGTGTGGATGTTTTGGGGCATTCTAGGTTGTTTTGGTGATGTCCTTGGTGGCCCCTGGTGTAGAGATTAAATGTCCAGATTTTTACTTTTTAAATGTTGGTAAGTATGAGCTCATACCTACATACTATAGAATGCAATACTTCATGAGAAATGATAGATCTAATGTTTACATGAAACTAAAAATCAGTTATAAGGTCTGTTGTCAAACACATTATATCCCTTCTTCAGACGACCATCATTTCCCTTAGAGAGCTTGCCACGGAACGTTGAAAGGTATAGACATCTTCATTGTTATTCAGACTTAAAGAGATATTCTGTTTTTCCTGATTACATGTACTTATTTAGCAGAATAGGATGTTGAACAATTTTCTAATTTATATCTATCTAAAATTTTGCTTGCAGACCTTTTTGGCCTCTTTCACATGAGCGAGCTTTCTGTGCGGGTGCAATGCGTAACCTGAACGCATAGCATTCACACTGAATCCTGACCCACTCATGTCAATGTGTCTGTGCTTTTTTTTTTCACGATCAGTTTTGCGTTGCTTAAAAAATGCAGCATATTTTATATTCTGTGTTTATCACGCAGCCCTGGCCCCATAGAAGTGAATGGGACTCCAGTGAAAAACGCATTGTATCCGGAAGCAAGTACGGATGCAATGCGTTTTTCACTGATGGTTGCTAAGAGATGTTGTTTGTAAACCTTCTGTTTTTTATCACACGCGTGAAAAACTGAACGCAGGCAAAACTGACTTGCTTGCAAAATGGTGCGAGTTTCACTGAATGCACCCTGAACGCATCCGGAGCCAATCTGTCACGCTGGTGTGAAAGGGGCCTTTTTTATTATATCCATACAGTAGCCTCTACCTAAAGGAAAAAAATGGTACGGCCCATTTTAGTCCTGTAAAAGGCATCCATAGGAGAGCTGGATAGGACTAAATATAGCGCCAGTCATGTAAGCAGTCATGTGACCCTCGCAAGTATCATGTGACCTGGCTTTTAGTTAAATGTGTTATCCCATGAATAATAAAAAAAATGAAAATCATACATAATCTAGTACATGACAACCTCTTTCTAACAAAGTCAGAACCAGCCCTGTACCTCACATGGATCCAGAGATCTCCCCAGTCATTCAGTTGTTCTGCTAGATTTATTTCAAGCTTGCAGTTTAGGGGACATGTCCTTTCTCAGGGGTGTATCCTTTCTGCTGCAGCTGCTGGCAGTTAAAGGATAGAACTGAGCATGTGCTTCCTTCTCAGTGAGCAGGACAGAGAAATTAGAAAAAGAGCAAACAGCAGGTGGCGCTATACAGATAGATTTCATTGAATAACTCAAAAGCCCTTTTAACCCCTTCTACCCCGGGCCAGTTTTCACCTTCCTGCCCAGGCCATTTTTTGCAAATCTGACATGTCACTTTATGTGGTAATAACTTTGGAACACTTTTATTTATCCAAGACATTCTGATTCTAAATCATAAATTTGAGTCAATATATTTCACTTATGAAAAAATCCCAAATTTACCAGAAATTTGGAAAGATTAGCAATTTT
This sequence comes from Bufo gargarizans, assembly GCF_014858855.1. Taxonomy (NCBI): domain Eukaryota; kingdom Metazoa; phylum Chordata; class Amphibia; order Anura; family Bufonidae; genus Bufo; species Bufo gargarizans. The sequence goes on from NC_058087.1 coordinate 73,750,568, forward strand.
CAAAATTTCTATTTCTCTGCTTTAAAAACAGATAGTGAATAAGTAATACATATTTTGAGGTAACATTCCCCATATGTCTACTTTATGTTGGCATCATTTTGTAAATGTCATAAAAATTTTAGGATGTTAGAATTTTGGAAGCAATTCTTAAACTTTTTAAGAAAATTTCCAAAACCCACTTTTTAAGGACCAGTTCAGGTCTGAAGTCACTTTTAGTGATGGGCAGTATAGGCAATATTAGAATTTGTGATATTTTGCAAATTTTTTTGAGAATTCGTGATCTCTAGTCATTGTTTACTAGTGTTGAGCTAATATTCGAATCGTGAATTTTAATCGTGAACATCGTCACTTCGAGAATTCGCGAATATTTAAATATACTGCTATATATTTATATTCGCGAATAGTGTTGAATATTCTAATCGTGAATTTATCGCGAATATATTACATTGCCGATTTTCGCAATCAAGTAAACGAAGACTGGAGATCACGAATTCTTGAATTTGCAAGTTTATGGCAAATATTCGGCCAAAAAATTTGCAAAATATTGCGAATTCAAATATTGCCTATGCCGATCATCACTAGTAAACAATGACTGGAGATCATTGTTTACTTGATTATGAAAAAATTGGCAATGTAATATATTTGCAATAAATTCGCGATTAGAATGTTCAACACTATTTGCGAATACGAATATATAGCAGTATAGTCTTAATATTAGTGAATTCTTGAAGTGACGATATTCACGATTAAAATTCGCGATTTGAATATTCGCGCTCAATACTAGTCATTTTATGGGGATTACATAGTGAAACCCCTCCCCATAAATGATCCCATTGTAGAAAGTACACCCCTCAAGCCACTCAAAACTGATTTTGCAAACTTTGTTAACCCTTTAGGTGTTCCACAAGAATTAAAGGAAAATAGAGATGTAATTTAAAAATTTCACTTTTTTGGCAGATTTTCCATTTTAATAAAAAATTTTTTTTTAACGTATCGAGAGTTAACAGCCAAACAAAACTCAATATTTATTACCCTGATTCTGCGGTTTACAGAAACACCCCACATGTGGTTGTAAACTGATGTAAGGGAGCACTGTAGGCACAGAACAAAAGAAACGCCATATGGTTTTTGGAGGGCAGATTTTGCTGGACTGGTTTTAGATGCCATGTCCTATTTAAAGCCCACCTGATGCACCCTTACAGTAGAAACTCCCAAAAAGTGACCCCATTTTGGAAACTAGGGATAAGGTGCCAGTTTTATTGGTACTATTTTGGGGTACATATGATTTTTTAATGGCTCTATATTACGTTTTTTGTGAGGCAAGGTAACCAAAAAATTGCTTTTTTGGCACCGTTTTTCTTTTTTACAACATTCATCTGACAGGGTAGATCATGTGCTATTTTTAGCAGGTTGTTACGGACGCAATGATATCAAATATGTCTGCTCTCTTTCTTTCTTTCAGTTTTACATAATAAAGCATTTTTGAAAAAAATGTATGTTTGCAATATTTTTTTTTATTTTTCTGCCGCTCGTCTTGTGCAGGGGCTTGTTTTTTGCAGGAAGAGTTGATGGTTTTATTGGTACCATTTTCGCGTACATATTTTTTTGATCATTCATTATGACACATTATGGGGCAAGGTGACCAAAAAATTGGCAAAAAAATTGAGCAGATCATTTCGGATGTCGCAATACCTAATATGTACCGTATACTTTTTCTTATTTATTTATTTAAGTTTTACACAATAACAGCATTTTTTAAACCCAAAAAATGATGTTTTACTGTACCCATAGTCTGAGAGCCATAACTTTTTTATTTTTTGACAGATTGTCTTAGGTAGGATCAAATTTTTTGCGGGATGAGGTAATGGTTTGATTGGTACTTTTTTGGGGGGCATACGCCTTTTTGATCTCTTGGTGTTGCAATTTTTGTTATGTAAGGTAACAAAAAAAATGGATTTTTATATACAGTTTTTATTTTTTATTTTTTACAGTGTTCACCTGAAGGGTTAGGTAATGTGATATTTTTATAGAGCTGGTTGTTATGGACGCGGCGATACCTAATATGTATACTTTTTTAAATTAATTTCAATTTAACACTAATAGCATATTCGAAACAAAAATAATGTTTTAGTGTCTCATGTTCTGAGAGCTATATTTTTTTATTTTTTTTTGCGATTTTCTCATGTAGGGGCTAATTTTTTGTGGGATGAGGTGACTATTTTATTGGTATCCTTTTGTGGGACATACACCTTTTGTGGGACATACACCTTTTGATCTGCAATGATTGTGATGTTGGTTCTCGGCAACCACTTACTTTTAACTTATAAATGACAGACCACTGAAATCAACTCACCTGTCTCTACTTTATGCTGCCATTAGTATGGGCAGCATAAATTTGATGACAGGTTGTAACGGATCTCCTGGCACCCCGACCAGGTACCTCCGTCGAATGATGCTCCTAGTGCTTCCCGAGGACTCCAAGCACTCCACTTGACACCGTACGCACTGCAGACCCCACAAACCGCCAAAGCTTGGTTGAGGTCTCACCGTCTCCTACCCACCCTGGACCTATGACAAGGCTCCAGGCTCCAGTGGGTGAACCTCTCATACATCCAGAGAGCAGGAACAGCTCTTATAAGAGCTAGTTGTTATACCAGGGGAGTATAGCAAATCTTCAGCGTATAGCAATCCCCCAGTGTCGATCAGTTACCCAAACACCAGCCTCAACATGGTAAAGGGTAAAACAGGTACTCTTTTTATTGAGGGCTACCCGCCTGTATTTATGCAGGTCCCCATCTGGTGGACACTCCCCTAGGGGACCAGATGGAAGACTGTGACACAGGACAGATATGCAGCTATTCAGGATACAGAGACACAACACATACCACTGCTGCTATCAATGTAACGGATCTCCTGGCACCCCGACCGGGTACCTCCGTTGAATGATGCTCCTAGTGCTTCCCGAGGACTCCAAGCACTCCACTTGACACCGTAAGCGCTGCAGACCCCACGAACCGCCGAAGCTTGGTTGAGGTCTCACCGTCTCCTACCCACCCTGGACCTACGACAAGGCTCCAGGCTCCAGTGGGTGAACCTCTCCTACATCCAGAGAGGTGGAACAGCTCTTACAAGAGCTAGTAGTTATGCCAGGGGAGTATAGCAAATCTTCAGCGTATAACAATCCCCCAGTGTCGATCAGTTACCCAAACACCAGCCTCAACATGGTAAAGGGTAAAACAGGAACTCTTTATTGAGGGCTACCCGCCCGTATTTATGCAGGTCCCCATCTGGTGGACACGCCCCTAGGGGACCAGAAGGAAGACTGTGACACAGGACAGATATGCAGCAATTCAGGCTACAAAGACACAATACATCCCCACAATGCATCATGGTTTCCTCCTCTCTGCCCTGGAGACAACCGAGGAGCAATTCAATTATCTCTCAGGACAAGGGGGAAATCGCCAATACACATGTGGAGACAACAGGACAGAAATCACCATTTAAACATACAATGTCACAACCCTTACAGTAAACACAGATATTTAACATATCCCCAGATAGCTCAAGTCTGAGTGCATATTATTAGGTGAATGGCACTCAGACTACACGAATACACTAAAATTAGCTATCTGGGTACCCTCACATAACATACAATACAATTCCAAAGACAGAAAAATACATGAACTTATATAACTATGCCGCTATTGCATAAAACCGGTGCATACAACATGGGACCATAATCACATGGTAAGAGGCTGGCAAGTAGGGGAGGGGAGTTTGTCACACAGGTTCTCTTTAAAGAGGACCTTTCACTTGTATAAACTATGTGAACTGAGTATGCTGCCATGCCATATAGAGCGGCGCCCGGGGATCTCACTGCACTTACTATTATCCCCGGGCGCTGCTCCGTTCTCCCATTATAGGCTCCGGTACCTTTGCTCCTTAAGTTATAGTAGGCGGGTCTTCCCTTGTCCTGTGGGCGTCTCCTTCTCCTAGGCTGCCTTCTCCTGGGAGAAAAAAAACTCCCAGGCTGTGAGCTGTGCGCTGCGATTGGCCAGCGCTGCAGCCTAGGAGAAGGAGACGTCCACAGGACAAGGGAAGACCTGCCTACTATAACTTAAGGAGCAAAGGTACCGGAGCCTATAACGGGAGAACGGAGCGGCGCCCAGGGATAATAGTAAGTGCAGTGAGATCCCCGGGCGCCGCTCTATATGGCAGCATACTCAGTTCACATAGTTTATACAAGTGAAAGGTCCTCTTTAAAGCTGACCTACAGCAGTGAAGAAAAATGGCTGGTTTGTTATGGAAACCTGGAGTAAAACGGTATGTATGTGGAGACTAACGGCCTGTGAGCTTCTATCGGCTGATAAGGGTAATGTGACCAAGCTTCTATTGGCTAATGCATTTTTTGGGAATATCTCAGGAATGGTATGTCCTAGAGAGCTGAGACCTGGTCTATAACCTTCCTAGACACCTGATGTACCTGTGTGCCAAATTTCATGATTGTAAATGCAACGGTGGGGATTCCTTTAGCAGACATACATACATACACACACACATACACTCAACTTTATATATTAGATATGTAAAAAAAATAAAAACTGGAATACCCCTTTAAATCTCCCCTGATACCTATCTCATACATTATGCTTTTTGTTGCTCTGTAGTTCTGACATCAGGTCTAGGGATTCGCATAAAACTTTGTTCTAATGGCATTGGCGAAGACACAGCCACCTAATCCTATCTGAGGGGTCTGTAACACAAGAAGGTGAAAGTACATATCGTGGGGTGTGTATGTGTATTAGACAGAAGGTAGGGATATGTATCTTGTGTAGTTTGGGTATTAGGGAGAGTAAGGGGTATATATCTAGTGCTGATACACGTGTAGGTGAAGAGCGGCTCTGTATCAGCACTAGAAATATACCCCTTACTCTCCCTAATACCCAAACTACACAAGATACATATCCCTACCTTCTGTCTAATACACATACACACCCCACGATATGTACTTTCATCTTCTTGTGTTACAGACCCCTCAGATAGGATTAGGTGGCTTTTCTCCCAAGCGAGAACAGAAAGCCTTCCAGAATCTGGAAACAAACTGTGTGCCCCTATCAGAGACTATGTCTGAAGGAATACCATGCAATTTGACAATGTGATCAATAAATGCCTGCGCCAGCGTCTTAGCATTGGGCAAGCCAGGAAAAGGAATGAAATGCACCATTTTGCTAAAACGGTCCACCACCACCAGAATCACAGTCTTCCCCGAGGAATGAGGCAGGTCCGTTATGAAGTCCATGGACAGATGTGTCCAAGGACGGGAAGGAATGGGTAATGGAAGGAGAGGACCTGATGGCCGTGAATGAGGGACTTTGGTACGAGCGCAGGTCTCGCAGGCTGCCACAAAACCCTCAACCGACTTACGAAGCGCCAGCCACCAGAATTTTTGAGCGATGAGATCCACTGTGGCTCTTGCCCCCGGGTGCCCAGCAAGGACAGTATCGTGGTGCTCCTTAAAAATCTTGTGTCTTAAAGCGAGAGGCACAAACAACCTCCCAGGAGGACAAAGATCAGGAGCCTCTGACTGGGCTACCTGAACCTCTGCCTCCAATTCAGGATAAAGAGCAGAGACCACCACACCTTCAGCCAAAATGGGACCCGGGTCTTCAAAATTCCCACCTCCCGGAAAACAACATGACAGGGCATCCGCCTTCACATTCTTAACCCCAGGGCGGAACGTGACAACAAAATTAAACCTTGAAAAGAACAAAGACCATCTGGCCTGTCTCGGGTTCAGACGCTTGGCTGACTCCAAGTAGGCCAGATTCTTATGGTCAGTAAACACGGTAATAGGGTGTCTGGCTCCCTCTAGCCAATGGCGCCATTCCTCAAAAGCTAACTTGATGGCAAACAACTCCCTATCTCCCACATCGTCATTTCTCTCTGCGGAGGAGAGTTTCTTTGAGAAAAAGGCACACGGTCGCCATTTGGCAGGAGAGGGACCCTGAGACAAGACCGCACCCACACCCACACCCACACCCACCTTAGAAGCATCAACCTCAACTATGAAGGGTAGAGAAATATCAGGTTGTACCAAGATGGGAGCGGAAGCAAAACTCTCCTTGATATTAGAAAAGGCCTTACGCGCCTCTACCGACCAGGAGAAAAAATCTACCCCCTTTCTAGTCATATCAGTGAGTGGTTTAACAACAGAGGAATAATTCAAAATAAACTTCCTGTAATAATTGGAAAAACCCCAAAAACGCATCAGCGCCTTCTGATTCTCAGGAAGATCCCACTCAAGCACAGCGCGGACCTTCTCGGGGTCCATGCGAAAACCAGAAGCGGAGAGAAGAAACCCCAGAAATTGAATTTCTGGAACCGCAAACACACATTTTTCCAGTTTAGTGTACAATTTATTCTCCCGCAGGATGAGCAAGACCTGGCGTAAGTGTTCCTTATGAGTTTTGAAATCAGGAGAAAAAATCAAAATGTCATCTAGATACACTAATACAAATTTCCCCATTAAATGATAAAAAATGCTGTTCACAAAATGCTGAAAGACGGCTGGAGCATTCATCAAACAAAAAGGCATGACCAAATTCTCAAAATGGCCCTCAGGGGTATTGAAGGCCGTCTTCCATTCGTCTCCTGACCCTGACCAGGTTGTTAGCCCCTCTTATAACCAACTTTGAAAAAACTTTAGCCCCAACAATCTGGTTAAACAGGTCCGGGATCAGAGGAAGCGGATAAGGGTCACGAATTGTGATACTGTTCAGCTCCCTGAAATCCAGACATGGTCTTGAAGAACCATCTTTTTTCTTAACAAAGAAAAAAACAGCGGCAACAGGTGACTTCGAGGGACGTATGTGTCCCTTTCTCAGACTCTCAGAGATATAAGCACGCATAGCGACCCTTTCAGGTTGGGAGAGATTGTATAAACGAGATTTAGGCAGCTTGGCGCCTGGGGTGAGATTAATAGGGCAATCGTACTCCCTGTGAGGGGGCAAGTCCTGAACACCACTCTCAGAGAACACATCCGAAAATTCAGAGAGAAAAGATGGTACAGTCTTAGTAGAAACCTCAGAAATAGATGTCGTGAGGCAATTCTCTCTGCAAAAGTCACTCCAAGCATTTATTTGCCTTGCTTGCCAATCAATGGTGGGGTTATGTTTAGTGAGCCAGGGTAGCCCCAACACTAGAGGAGTAGGCAACCTGCTTAGGACGAAACATGACACATCCTCAACATGAGTATCACTCACAATCAAACGGATATTGTGAACTATGCCCTTTAACGATTTATGAGACAGTGGAACGGAATCAATAGCAAAAACAGGTATCTCCAAGTGCATACCTGGAAACCATGAGTTATAGCAAATTGATTGTCAATGAGATTGACAGCTGCTCCACTATCTACAAAAATCTCACAAAAAAATGTCTTGCTCTCTAGCGCCACCCTGGCAGGTAGGACAAAACGGGCACTACAAGCAAACGGAAAACCTTCAATTTCCGCATCAACCTTGCCAATAGTAACAGATGGAACATTTTTAGAGGATTTTTTTCTTTTTGTTACTTTATTACTCTCAAAAAACTGCCTGAATCTCCTAGAGGGACAAACATTTGCCAAATGATTTATACCTCCACAACAGAAACAAACCTTCCTATGAGGGCTGAATCTTCTATTGTCAGAGGCAATCAAACCCAGCTGCATGGGCTCCTGCTCAGAAGGGATTGAGAGCGACTGAGACCCCTGTGCACTGAATGAGACCGCCGCACTGTCCTTGGACTGAGTATGACAGGAAGGAGTGATCTCTCCTCTCTCTCTAAGACGCCTGTCAGACCGAACGGCCCGAGACATGGCAGAGTCCAAGGAGGTAGGTCTCTCATGAAAGGCAAATGCATCTTTCAATCCCTCTGAAAGACCATGGCAAAATTGACTTCGGAGTGCAGCATCATTCCAACCAGTATCAGCTGCCCATCTCCGAAATTCTGAACAGTATATCTGTGCGGACTGTTTACCCTGGCATAAAAGACGTAGTCTAGACTCAGCCAGAGCAATACGATCCGGATAATCATATATCTGACCCAGGGCTAAAAAAAATTCATCCACTGAACGGAGGGGCCGTGCCCCCACCGGCAGCAAAAAGGCCCAGGACTGAGCGTTATCCCTGAGCAGCGAGATGATGATCCCCACCCTCTGCTCCTCATCACCAGAGGAATGGGGAAGTAGGTGAAAATGGAGTTTGCAAGCCTCTCTAAAACGAACAAAATTCTCACTACCCCCGGAGAACGTATCCAGGAGCGAGAGCTTAGGCTCAGAACAAACTCCATGAATGCAAGCTGAACCGGTCACCTGAAACTGAGAAACAGTCTTACGGAGATCTGCTACCTCCAATGAAAGACCCTGCATGTGTTCAGTCAAAAGTGAAACCGGATCCAAGCTTGAGACGGTTTTGGCGGTTTATAATGTCACGGAAGGTGTACAGAAAACTAGAAGACACAAAATGAAGATCCGACTGACTGGATCCAAAACTAAGGAACAAAAGGGAGAGCCCTGCAACAGACCTGGCTCTCTCCCTAACTGCTCAGCCTATGCAAAAATCTCAATGGTAGATGATCGCATATCCTCGTACCTCGACTGTATAACACCTGAACACCCTATAATAGTGAGGGGACACGACCACCGGCTCCCTACACTTGATACGGAGGGATTCAGGGTCACCTAGGATCCAGCAAACAGGAAAACACAAATGAATGAACAAAACTTATCTGTAGAAGACTCAGTAGTAGCATCAGCATGCACACACTCCAGGAAGTTGTAGAAACCGCAAAGTGATGCAGTATAGGAAGGGATTTAAAGGGATGCAATCAGTGCAACTACATGACAGCTGAGAGAGGCTAACGAGATGAGAAAACGAAAGCAAAACAAAAGGAACCTCAAGGAGGAGGTTCTGAAGGACGTCTGTCAGAGCTTCTCAGATGTCTGGTGGTGACAGGTACTCATTGGAATTTGGGCCCCTTTGCGCATCTTGGCTGCAAAAAAGTGTCACACATGTGGTATCGCTGTACTCAGGAGAAGTAGGGCAATGTGTTTTGGTGTGTATTTTTCATATACCCATGCTGGGTGAGAGAAATATCTCTGTAAAATGACAACTTTGTATAAAAAAATGGGAAAAGTTGTCTTTTACAGAGATATTTATCTCACCCAGCATGGGTATATGTAAAAATACACCCCAAAACACATTGCCCTTCTTCTTCTGAGTACGGCGATACCACATGTGTGACACTTTTTTGCAGCCTAGGTGCGCAAAGGGGCCCAAATTCCAATGAGTACCTTTTAGGAGGGCATTTTTAGACATTTGGATTCCAGACTTCTTCTCACGCTTTAGGGTCCCTAAAATGCCAGGGCAGTATAAATAGTCCACATGTGACCCCATTTTGGAAAGAAGACACCCCAAGGTATTCTGTGAGGGGCATGGCGAGTTCATGTAAAATTTTATTTTTTATCACAAGTTAGTGGAATATGAGACTTTGTAAGAAAAAAATAATCATTTTCCGCTAACTTGTGCCAAAAAAAAAAAAACTTCTATGAACTCGCCATGCCCCTCACAGAATACCTTGGGGTGTCTTCTTTCTAAAATGGGGTCACTTGTGGAGTATTTATACTGCCCTGGCATTTTAGGGGCCCTAAAGCGTGAGAAGAAGTCTGGATTCCAAATGTCTAAAAAATGTCTGTAAAAAGTTGTCATTTACAGAGATATTTCTCACACACAGTATGGGTATATGTAAAAATACACCCCAAAACACATTGCCCTACTACTCCTGAGTACCACTTTTTTGTAAACGCTATAACTTTTACCCAAACCAATAAATATACACTTATTGCATTTTTTTTAATCAAAGACATGTAGAACAATAAATTTAGAGAAAAATGTATATAGAAATGTAGTTTTATTTGAAAAATTTTACAACAGAAAGTGAAAAATGTCATTTTTTGGCAAAAATTTCGGTCATTTTCGAATAATATAAAAAAAAGTAAAAATGTCAGCAGCAATGAAATACCACCAAATGAAAGCTCTATTAGTGAGAAGAATAGAAGGTAAAATTAATTTGGGTGGTAAGTAGTATGACCGAACAATAAACCGTGAAAGTAGTGTAGTGCAGAATTGTAAAAAGTGGTCTGGTCATTAAGGGGGTTTAAGCTAGGGGGGCTGAGGTGGTTAACATTAGTTAATATAAGAAAAACCTTTAGATGCTTAAAGGTTACCTTGGGTTCCTTTGTGACCTCTTGGACTCTTACTGCCGTACTCTTGGCATCTTGGTCGATCACTCCTTCTCGGGGTCCATGCGAAAACCAGAAGCGGAGAGAAGAAACCCCAGAAATTGAATTTCTGGAACCGCAAACACACATTTTTCCAGTTTAGTGTACAATTTATTCTCCCGCAGGATGAGCAAGACCTGGCGTAAGTGTTCCTTATGAGTTTTGAAATCAGGAGAAAAAATCAAAATGTCATCTAGATACACTAATACAAATTTCCCCATTAAATGATAAAAAATGCTGTTCACAAAATGCTGAAAGACGGCTGGAGCATTCATCAAACAAAAAGGCATGACCAAATTCTCAAAATGGCCCTCAGGGGTATTGAAGGCCGTCTTCCATTCGTCTCCTGACCCTGACCAGGTTGTTAGCCCCTCTTATATCCAACTTTGAAAAAACTTTAGCCCCAACAATCTGGTTAAACAGGTCCGGGATCAGAGGAAGCGGATAAGGGTCACGAATTGTGATACTGTTCAGCTCCCTGAAATCCAGACATGGTCTTGAAGAACCATCTTTTTTCTTAACAAAGAAAAAAACAGCGGCAACAGGTGACTTCGAGGGACGTATGTGTCCCTTTCTCAGACTCTCAGAGATATAAGCACGCATAGCGACCCTTTCAGGTTGGGAGAGATTGTATAAACGAGATTTAGGCAGCTTGGCGCCTGGGGTGAGATTAATAGGGCAATCATACTCCCTGTGAGGGGGCAAGTCCTGAACACCACTCTCAGAGAACACATCCGAAAATTCAGAGAGAAAAGATGGTACAGTCTTAGTAGAAACCTCAGAAATAGATGTTGTGAGGCAATTCTCTCTGCAAAAGTCACTCCAAGCATTTATTTGCCTTGCTTGCCAATCAATGGTGGGGTTATGTTTAGTGAGCCAGGGTAGCCCCAACACTAGAGGAGTAGGCAACCTGCTTAGGACGAAACATGACACATCCTCAACATGAGTATCACTCACAATCAAACGGATATTGTGAACTATGCCCTTTAACGATTTCTGAGAAAGTGGAACGGAATCAATAGCAAAAACAGGTATCTCCAAGTGCATACCTGGAAACCATGAGTTATAGCAAATTGATTGTCAATGAGATTGACAGCTGCTCCACTATCTACAAAAATCTCACAAAAAAAATGTCTTGCTCTCTAGCGCCACCCTGGCAGGTAGGACAAAACGGGCACTACAAGCAAACGGAAAACCTTCAATTTCCGCATCAACCTTGCCAATAGTAACAGATGGAACGTTTTTAGAGGATTTTTTTCTTTTTGTTACTTTATTACTCTCAAAAAACTGCCTGAATCTCCTAGAGGGACAAACATTTGCCAAATGATTTATACCTCCACAACAGAAACAAACCTTCCTATGAGGGCTGAATCTTCTATTGTCAGAGGCAATCAAACCCAGCTGCATGGGCTCCTGCTCAGAAGGGATTGAGAGCGACTGAGACCCCTGTGCACTGAATGAGACCGCTGCACTGTCCTTGGACTGAGTATGACAGGAAGGAGTGATCTCTCCTCTCTCTCTAAGACGCCTGTCAGACCGAACGGCCCGAGACATGGCAGAGTCCAAGGAGGTAGGTCTCTCATGAAAGGCAAATGCATCTTTCAATCCCTCTGAAAGACCATGGCAAAATTGACTTCGGAGTGCAGCATCATTCCAACCAGTATCAGCTGCCCATCTGGATCCAAAACTAAGGAACAAAAGGGAGAGCCCTGCAACAGACCTGGCTCTCTCCCTAACTGCTCAGCCTATGCAAAAATCTCAATGGTAGATGATCGCATATCCTCGTACCTCGACTGTATAACACCTGAACACCCTATAATAGTGAGGGGACACGACCACCGGCTCCCTACACTTGATACGGAGGGAGTCAGGGTCACCTAGGATCCAGCAAACAGGAAAACACAAATGAATGAACAAAACTTATCTGTAGAAGACTCAGTAGTAGCATCAGCATGCACACACTCCAGGAAGTTGTAGAAACCGCAAAGTGATGCAGTATAGGAAGGGATTTAAAGGGATGCAATCAGTGCAACTACATGACAGCTGAGAGAGGCTAACGAGATGAGAAAACGAAAGCAAAACAAAAGGAACCTCAAGGAGGAGGTTCTGAAGGACGTCTGTCAGAGCTTCTCAGATGTCTGGTGGTGACAGGTACTCATTGGAATTTGGGCCCCTTTGCGCATCTTGGCTGCAAAAAAGTGTCACACATGTGGTATCGCTGTACTCAGGAGAAGTAGGGCAATGTGTTTTGGTGTGTATTTTTCATATACCCATGCTGGGTGAGAGAAATATCTCTGTAAAATGACAACTTTGTATAAAAAAATGGGAAAAGTTGTCTTTTACAGAGATATTTATCTCACCCAGCATGGGTATATGTAAAAATACACCCCAAAACACATTGCCCTTCTTCTTCTGAGTACGGCGATACCACATGTGTGACACTTTTTTGCAGCCTAGGTGCGCAAAGGGGCCCAAATTCCAATGAGTACCTTTTAGGAGGGCATTTTTAGACATTTGGATTCCAGACTTCTTCTCACGCTTTAGGGTCCCTAAAATGCCAGGGCAGTATAAATAGTCCACATGTGACCCCATTTTGGAAAGAAGACACCCCAAGGTATTCTGTGAGGGGCATGGCGAGTTCATGTAAAATTTTATTTTTTATCACAAGTTAGTGGAATATGAGACTTTGTAAGAAAAAAATAATCATTTTCCGCTAACTTGTGCCAAAAAAAAAAAACCTTCTATGAACTCGCCATGCCCCTCACAGAATACCTTGGGGTGTCTTCTTTCTAAAATGGGGTCACTTGTGGAGTATTTATACTGCCCTGGCATTTTAGGGGCCCTAAAGCGTGAGAAGAAGTCTGGATTCCAAATGTCTAAAAAATGTCTGTAAAAAGTTGTCATTTACAGAGATATTTCTCACACACAGTATGGGTATATGTAAAAATACACCCCAAAACACATTGCCCTACTACTCCTGAGTACCACTTTTTTGTAAACGCTATAACTTTTACCCAAACCAATAAATATACACTTATTGCATTTTTTTTAATCAAAGACATGTAGAACAATAAATTTAGAGAAAAATGTATATAGAAATGTAGTTTTATTTGAAAAATTTTACAACAGAAAGTGAAAAATGTCATTTTTTGGCAAAAATTTCGGTCATTTTCGAATAATATAAAAAAAAGTAAAAATGTCAGCAGCAATGAAATACCACCAAATGAAAGCTCTATTAGTGAGAAGAATAGAAGGTAAAATTAATTTGGGTGGTAAGTAGTATGACCGAGCAATAAACCGTGAAAGTAGTGTAGTGCAGAATTGTAAAAAGTGGTCTGGTCATTAAGGGGGTTTAAGCTAGGGGGGCTGAGGTGGTTAACATTAGTTAATATAAGAAAAACCTTTAGATGCTTAAAGGTTACCTTGGGTTCCTTTGTGACCTCTTGGACTCTTACTGCCGTACTCTTGGCATCTTGGTCGATCACTCCTGGGAAGGTAAAAATGGTCTTGAATTTCCTACATATGTACACAGTTTGTCTGACTATGGATGGTTTAGTAACCTTTTCCAGCCTGTTGAGCATAGCCATTCAGATTCGCCCATTTTAGGTAATCCATATTGTTTATTGAGCAATATTACTCACCTAAAATGACCTAGGCTTGTTTCCCACTGCTGGTATAGTTCCGGCTGGGTCTTCCGGCTGCCGGAGCTATCTGGATCTATCATTACTGGTTGTTGCCAGAATGCCTGCCGGCCCCAGATAGTTCCAGCAGCTCCAGAACAGCCTGCCAGAACTATGCTGGCCGTTTGAAATAAGCCTAATCCTACAATGTTGTAAAGAAGTATCACCTGCGGGTCTTCACCAAGACTGGATTAAACATGATCCATGTGGATCCTGTAGAATGGTGGATACATAGAACAAGCCATTTAAAGCACTTTAGGAATGTTTGACCTTTATTAACTCAGAAACATTTCAATAAAGGTCATAACTGACACTTCCAGTATGTTTGTGAGTGATTGATATATCACATGACCCCCTTCCCACGGGAAAAATCTGAGCTAAATTCAATATGGCAGATTTCAAAATTCAGCCAAAAAAGTTTCCTCCACCAAATAATGCAGCCTCCATCCCAACTAATCCTTTCACCCACTGTAAATCATTGCCAATGTTGGTAAATATTATTTTTTATTATCTGTAGTGCTTTAGTTATATTAGATATATAGAGACATTTTAACCCATTCCTTTGCAGCACATTGCAGGTGGTTCATTCATACCACAAGAAAAGAATAGGTTAACACTTCATATCAAGGTTGATAAAAATGCAGTGCAGTGAGAATGAAAGTGCTCAACAGAAGGGAAGTAACATCTGCAGCTATCACAGTCTAGAAAGGGGTTTGGAACAGACCTGCCCAGAAGAAGGAGTACTAATTTCTTGTCTTCACTGCAATTGTTCCTGCCAATAATACCAGCATTGTGTTTGAGCTGAGGGACAGGGGCCCAGGACACAATTGGTGCTATGACCCCTGTTTTTAGTGCAGTTGTCACTCGCTCTTTTGCAGACAATTTTCAGTCCTCCATAAAATGATCCAGCCCTTCAGCCATTCAAGGAAAAAAGTTAAAAGGAAAAGAAGAAAAACATACATCCTCAGGGGTTTCCAGCGGCCAAACCATTTTAAAGACCACAACTTCAAAGAAAAGTCTTGGCTTTTCTAGGGATTTATATTCTTATCAGGTGCTGCGATGCACAAAAAAATATATATCGTTTAAAAGATCAAGTTTAAAGGCAACACAAATCCCAAAAAGCTTAAAAAAAACAGGAAATGAAGGAGCGTGCAAAAATTCTTTTGCTCTTTGTAGTTTGTGAATGAAGGCAGTTTGGGCGTTAAATTGGTCTATATCAAGTTCTGATTATTTAAATTGCTTAATATGTTCTGCAAATCCAAGGCGAGTTTGTAATGTGAGCAGACGCCATAGGTTTTGGCAGAGTATATTAATCTTAGTCTGTTCATTAGTTTGTTATAGCATGTGCTGGTATTGTCTTAAAATAGGCTATTTGAACAAAGATTCCATTTCTTCTGCCTTTTCTAAAAATATCATCATTTGTTGAGTTTTTCTGCTATTTTGTGTTTTTTTATCTACTGTTTTTGCACATACAGTTTTGGTATTTTTTTTGCTTTCCACTATATTTTTCTTCTTTTATAACCACACCTGGCTTTGGCTTAAATAATAAAAAAAAAAAAAAAAAAAAAAAAAAACTGTCACAACAAGATTCCAGTTTGAGCATCCTTCACACACAATTATATGTGGGCATTTTTTAGGGCTTGTAAAAAATATACAAACCGGATTCCAAAAAAGTTGGGACACTATACAAATCGTGAATAAAAACTGAATGCAATGATGTGGAGGTGCCAACTTCTAATATTTTATTCAGAATAGAACATAAATCACAGAACAAAAGTTTAAACTGAGAAAATGTACCATTTTAAGGGAAAAATATGTTAAATCAGAATTTCATGGTGTCAACAAATCCCCAAAAAGTTGGGACAAGGCCATTTTCACTACTGTGTGGCATCTCCCCTTCTTCTTACAACACTCAACAGACATCTGGGGACCGAGGAGACCAGTTTCTCAAGTTTAGAAATAGGAATGCTCTCCCATTCTTGTCTAATACAGGCCTCTAACTGTTCAATCGTCTTGAGCCTTCTTTGTTGCACCTTCCTCTTTATGATGCGCCAAATGTTCTCTATAGGTGAAAGATTTGAATCAACGTATTTTTCCTTTAAAATGATACATTTACTCGGATTAAACGTTTGATCTGTCATCCATGTTCTATTGCAAATAAAATATTGACATTTGCCATCTCCACATCATTGCATTCAGTTTTTATTCACAATTTGTTTAGTATCCCAACTTTTTGGGAATCCGGTTTGTAAACAAATAGCCCTTTCGCTGAACAATACAGCGCAGAGCAAGGTAGAGCATCAGAGGGGCTGTCTGAGTGAAAATGGGGATACGTCCAGGTTCACAGCTAGAATAGTACCTGGGCCACGGATGCGCACTGCTCTGCCCACTATGGGCAGAGGCACCGATCTTAACAGTACGCATGCGTGGGCCCAGCTGTGACCGGCGCTTGCATGAGATCTCTAAGATATAGGAGGAGGATGAATTAGGAGAGGAAGGCAGGCCAGTGGACTGCAAGGGGAGCAGTTATGCCAGCACATCAGAGACGGGCCTTGGCACTTGCAGCTATAACACCGCTCCTGGCCACTTGTGGAACCTGATCTGCATATCTTTCTAAAATGATTTTTTCACCTTATGGACGTGGGTCAGACACAATAAAGGTACTATTTGTATGTTCGGCAACTGTGCTATAACGTGATATGAGTGGTCTAAAACGCTCAAAGTAGGTGACAAATTCCCTTTAAATACATGTGTGGCTCCCCAGCTCTGGTGCCTCGTGTATGTGCTCTCTTTTAAAGGGGTACTCCAGATTTTCAATACTTTTTGTCTCTCCTGCCAGACCTGTGGAGTGAATTATATTTAACTGCTTCTTGTCGCTGTGTTCTAGCTTTTAAACTTTGCATGAAGTTTTTTTTTTTTGGTCCAGCAGAATGCCGGCACGAATGCCGGAAACCTTACGGACCCCATTATAGTGAATGGGATCCGGTGGATCTTGCTGGTGGCCAGCTATGCCAGAGTCGATGGATGTTCTGTTTCTCTCCTGAAATAAAATACCAAAATGCCTGCCGCATATGTAGACGTTGGCTAAGTGCAACATTTGATATTTTTGTCGCAAGGAAAACTCCAACAATTAGGAGTTTGTGCTTGATTCTTTACATGTTCTCAGACATGATTAATATAAGTGGCATCATCATCTTCTGTATATGATATTAAAGAAAATATAAGATCGTATCTTCCACCAGAAGATTGAACTGTATTATGCTCTCCTAAATAAACACTTGAATTTGGGTGATAAATCCACTTGAGCAGCATGTATTAGGCATAGTCTCATTTGTTCCAGACTAATAAGATAAGCCCTCAGAGCTCCTTATACATTGTTTTGAAGTCACGCTTAATGGATTCTTTCAATGACTTGGTCACACATACCCAGGATACCTAAGAAACTTGATAAGCTTAGGTCATACTTTATCTAACTACATTGGATAGTGATTCGAAATTCCATGTCACAAAGCTGGAAGTGTGCCGCGGCCAGATGAAGCTGTTCTACATTACAGACCTCTGACAGCTGCTGATAAATGGAATCTATTGTGGTTTACAGCAAACAAAATGTCATTTCTTCTTGGTTTCAGTGGTCTGAAACCCCTG
The DNA here is from genome assembly GCF_014858855.1 of Bufo gargarizans. Taxonomy (NCBI): domain Eukaryota; kingdom Metazoa; phylum Chordata; class Amphibia; order Anura; family Bufonidae; genus Bufo; species Bufo gargarizans. The sequence goes on from NC_058087.1 coordinate 73,768,214, forward strand.
TTTTATGTTTTGTCTATTAAATGGATTTGTTCACATGAAATTAATACCCAGCTGCTGTGCATCTTAGATTCACAACTCCCGAGACAACCGATTGTATTACTAGAAATCACTAAAGGGAGATTGCTGAATCTCCTTACCAGTCCTGTATGGAGACTTAGTGGAAATACTCCATGGTATGGAGATTTATTGGCAGTTCGCCATGGGAAACGGACATGCAAAGAGGTATCTTCCTAGGAAGAGAACATCTCACCAGCGCCACCTATTGAAAAGTAGCTCCCTATGAGTCAAAATTCCACATTCGAACAAGCCTTGGAATTTGACATGGGAGTATAGCCAGACCAGATATCTATCCGTAGACAGCTGTTTTGGGATACTTGCCCCTCATCAGTATGGAGTAGGATTCTGGTTGTCTCAATGTGTTGTCTTGGATGTTCATTTCCAATGGAGCATTGCCAATAAGTCTCCATACAGGACTGGTCTCTTTAAGGCGATTCAGCACCCTGACTAAGCTTCTTCCAAGGCATTGCACTGAGCCAGCCACAATTCTACCCCGTATGGATGAGGGGCAAGCACCCCGAACTGCTGTCTATGGATTGATATCTGGCTTGGCTGTATTCCCTTGTCAAATCCCAACGCTCTGATTTTCACTTTCAATAGGTGGCGTTAGTGAAATGGTACCTTTTTTGGGGAGATACCTCTTTGCATATAGATTTGACTATGCTACACTAAGTTTTACTTACCTCTCTATGTTGACCAGCTGAAAATGATTATTGATATCTCATAATTATTCTCCGCTAGTTAAATATTTTCATAAAGTCATTTGTCCCTCATTCAAACTTGTCATAGCATCAGCTTCATGCAGCAGTCTGCAGGTCAAAGCTCAGTGGAAATATGACTCTGTATATACTCTCACAGTTGATTGGATTCTTAAAGGGACACTGCCATTATTATTTTTTTTATCACATATTAATAGCCTATATGCGAATATTCTATCTATTTTTTATTTCTTTACAAAAACAGTTGCATGGCTTTCTGGATGTCATTTTTTTTTTAAGTCACTTGATGAGTTTTACTTCCTGTGCTGGCTTTTTAACTTACTACTTCATATGGGCTTTTGGCGCAGCAAACAGCCTTGCTTGACTTTCTCACTGTGACCATTAATGAGGCCAATTAGAGCATTACACTGATACGTGCAATGATTTTCTGTGGACATCTTTATCTAGGCCTATAAAGAGAACAATATAGCTGTCATACTGTTATCCAAATTCTGCAGTCTACTATTATACTAGCAGATCACACATTTCCATCACAGCAGCTGTAAAATAACAATGGATCTACATATGAGTTGTTGTTCTCTGTGTTTTTTCAATGGTATAATACTGCCGAAATGAAAAACAGGTCAAATATCTTCAGAAAATTGTTTTCTATGAATAATATTAAATACCCCTTTATGATGCAATTGTCCCTTTAGAAATGCTTATAATATTCTGATATACAGAATGGTATGGTAAGGCCTGGTTCACACAAACGTTTTTTTTGCGAGTGTATACGGTCCGTATATGGAACCATTCATTTCAATGGTTCCGCAAAAAAAAAAACGTAATGTACTCCATATGCATTCCGTTTCCGTATTTCCGTTTTTCCGTTGAAAGATAGAACATGTCCTATTATTGCCTGCAAATCACGTTCTGTGGCTCTATTCAAGTCAATGGGTCCGCAAAAAAAAACTGAACACATACGGAAATGTCTTCCGTTCCGTTTTTTCTGAACCATCTATTGAAAATGTTATGGCCAGCCCAATTTTTTCTATGTAATTACTGTATACTGTACATGGCATACGGAAAAACGGAAAGGAAACGGAAACACAACGGAACTCAAAAACGGAACAACGGATCCGTGAAAAACGGACCGCAAAAAACTATAAATGCCATACGTTCGTGTGAACTAGGCCTAAGTCATAGAGTTGCTGTAAAATAGTATAATGTGTCTGTCATTTGTCTGTATTTTATGAATATTGAACCAGGAGCCAATTGTTGACCATAAGGTCTATTTAAAAAAGTGTACAACTTAATAGTGTAATTCCTCTAAATGCCAATCCCAGGCTTTAACTGGTTTCTTTTTGCTTAACTACTGCATCATGTCACTATGTTTTGCCACAGGATATTTTTGTAATATTTAATAATATTTTGTGATATATAATATTAAATGCTAAAAGTTTAAGTAGCAAAGGAATACTAAAATGGTTGATATTATATACTTAATTACATTTGTGTAATAGTAATTCATGAAATATTATGGTTTGCTTAAAGGGTCTGTTCCACCATAAATATTTTGCAGATTTAAACCAACACCTGGATCTGAATACTTTTGTAATTGCATGTAATAAAAAATTTAGTATAGCCACTGAGTTATTCAATAAAATGTGTCTGTATAGTGCCACCTGCTGTTTGTTATTTTTCTTATTTCTCTGTCCACCTCAGTGAGGTGGACGCACATGCCTAGTTCCATCCTTCAACTGCCTCCTGGCTGTTAGGCCTCATGCACACGACCCTTGTGTGCACCCGTGGCCGATGTTCCGTTTTCCGTGATTTTCTGCGGACCCATTGACTTTCAATGGGTCCATTGAAAGCTCGGAAAATGCACCGTTTGTCATCTGCCTCCGTGATTCGTGTATCCTGTCCGTCCAAAAAATATGACCTATCCTATTTTTTTAACGGACAACGATTCACGGACCTATTCAAGTCAATGGGTCCGTGAAAAAACACGGATGCACACAAGATTGGCATCCGTGTCCGTGATCCGTGTCCGTAGGCTACTTTCATACAGACGGATCCGAAGATCCGTCTGCATAAAAGCTTTTTCAGAGCTGAGTGATGGGGACGCTTCAAGTTAGAATATACTACGAACTGTGTACATGACTGCCCCCTGCTGCCTGGCAGCACCCGATCTCTTACAGAGGGCTGTGATCCGCACAATTAACCCCTCAGGTGCCTCACCTGAAGGGGTTAATTGTGCGTATTATAGCCCCCTGTAAGAGATCAGGGGCTGCCAGGCAGCAGGGGGCAGACCCCTCCCTCCCCAGTTTTAATTTCATTGGTGGCCAGTCCCCCCCCCTCCTTCTATTGTATTAACTCATTGGTGGCCAGTGTGCGGCCTCCCCCTGGCCCCCCTCCCTCTATTGTATTAACTCATTGGTGGCCAGTGTGCGGCCTCCCCCCGGCCCCCCCTCCCTCTATTGTATTAACTCATTGGTGGCCAGTGTGCGGCCTCCCCCCGGACCCCCCTCCCTCTATTGTATTAACTCATTGGTGGCCAGTGTGCGGCCTCCCCCCGGCCCCCCCTACCTCCCTCCCTCTATTGTATTAACTCATTGGTGGCCAGTGTGCGGCCCCCCCCCGGCCCCCCCTCCCTCCCTCTATTGTATTAACTCATTTTTGGCCAGTGCGGCCCCCCCTCCCTCTATTGTTAAACTGATTGGTGGCCAGTGTGCGGCCTCCCTCCCTCTATTGTATTAACTCATTGGTGGCCAGTGTGCGGCCTCCCCCCGGCCCCCCCCCCGATCATTGGTGGCAGCGGAGAGTTCCGATCGGAGTCCCAGTTTAATCGCTGGGGCTCTGATCGGTAACCATGGCAACCAGGACGCTACTGCAGTCCTGGTTGCCATGGTTACTTAGCAATATTAGAAGCATCATACTTACCTGCAGCGCTGCCTGTGACCGAATGGGAGCTCCTCCTACTGGTAAGTGACAGATCATTAAGCAATGGGCCGCACAGACCTGTCACTTACCAGTAGGAGGAGCTCTCGGCCGGTCACAGACAGCGCAGCAGGTAAGTATGATGCTTATAATGACTGCAGTATTGTCCTGGTTGCCATGGTTACCGATCGGAGCCCCAGCGATTAAACTGGGACTCCGATCGGAACTCTCCGCTGCCACCAATGATGCGAGGGGGGGGCGCACACTGGCCACCAATGAGTTAATACAATAGAGGGAGGGGGGCCGGGGGGGTGCATACTGGCCACCAATGAGTTAATACAATAGAGGGAGGGGGGGACCGCACACTGGCCACCAATGAGTTAATACAATAGAGGGAGGGGGGGCCGGGGGGAGCCGCACACTGGCCACCAATGAGTTAATACAATAGAGGGAGGGAGGCGGACACAGGCCACCAATGAGTAAATACAATAGAGGGAGGGAGGGGCGCAAACTGGCCACCAATGAGTTAATACAATAGAGGGAGGGAGGGGGGGCCCCCTGCTGCCTGGCAGCCCCTGATATCTTACAGGGGGCTATGATACGCACAATTAACCCCTGAGGTGCGGCACCTGAGGGGTTAATTATACGGATCACAGCCCCCTGTAAGAGATCGGGTGCTGCCAGGCAGCAGTCATGTACACAGTTCTTAGTATATTCTAACTTGAAGCGTCCCCATCACTATGGGAACGCCTCTGTGTTAGAATATACTGTCGGATATGAGTTTTCACGATGTAACTCAAATTCGATGGTATATTCTAACATAGAGGCGTTCCCATCTTGATGGGGACGCTTCAAGTTAAAATATACCATTGGATTGGAGAAAACTCCGATCCGATGGTATAATAGGGACTCCTGACTTTACAGTAAAAGTCAATGGGGACGGATCCGTTTGCAATTGCACCATATTGTGTCAACGTGACACGGATCCGTCCCTATTGACTTGCACGGCCAGGCAGACACCAAAACGATTTTTTCTTCATGTCCGTGGATCCTCCAAAAATCAAGGAAGACCCACGGAAGAAAAAACGGACACGGATAACGGACCTACGGACCCCGTTTTTGCAGACCTTAAAAAAAACGGTTGTGTGCATGAGGCCTAATAGTAAGAAAGCTGTAGCAAAAAGGACCACCCCCTCGAGCTGTCAGCTTGACATAAATCTATCAGAGCAATCGGAGCAATGAATGGGGAAACTGCAGATCCATGTGAGGTACAGGGCTGGTTCTAGCTTTGTTAGAGATTGTTATGTACTATATGATGTCTGATTTTAATTTTTTACATTAATCATGGGATTCCCCCTTTAATATCAAGTCTCTATAATATTATTAAAGAATCAATCTCATCTTGTTCTTCCAGATTGAGTAGAACTATGGGTGCTGAAGATCTTGCTTATAGGATGTTGAAAGGTTGTCCTCGTAAAAGGATTTCTGCTGAAGATGCCCTTCTTCATAAATTTTTCAGTACATTGCCTTGTCAACTTTACCAGCTATCTGATGGTATGTTTTACAGCACACCTGTGCATTATATGTATCAAGGGCTTTTTGTCATTTCATATAAGGGGAAAATCTAGAATTTTACTAAATGATATCTTTCTCAGTAACTTCTGGGCACTGCCGAATAATCAAAGAAATATTCTTCCCTATGGACATTTTCTCTGCATATTCTGAATCTGATGGAGCATGAAAAAGACGAGACAGAGGTGATATGATAGAAACTTTTAAATACATAAAGGGAATCAACAAGGTAAAAGAGGAGAGAATATTTAAAAGAAAGAAAAACTGCTACAAGAGGACATAGTTTAAAATTAGAGGGGCAAAGGTTTAAAAGTAATATCAGTAAGTATTACTTTACTGAGAGTAGTGGATGCATGGAATAGCCTTCCTGCAGAAGTGGTAGCTGCAAATACAGTGAAGGAGTTTAAGCATGCATGGGATAGGCATAAGGCTATCCTTCATATAAAATAGGCAGGGGCTATTCAAAGTATTCAGTATATTGGGCAGACTAGATGGGCCAAATGGTTCTTATCTGCCGACACATTCTATGTTTTTATGACACCCAGATATCTGCTGTAAGCCATCTCAGGGCAAATGAAGCATTGCAAGATGCCCTTTAGATTCAACAAGCTATCCATGTAAGGATACAACCAAACGTTCAGGTTCTTTGATGCAGTTTTTAAAGTGAAAACAAGGAGTGTATTTAAAACAAAAAAAAGTAATGTTTCTCATTAATATTTTCTCTCCTTTTATAATCCACACCTGATATTGGTTTTAAAAACTTAATCAGAAAACCTGAATGTAGCTTTGTAGCTTTCCTCAATATGGATTATTGAAGGAGGTACCGAGTAGGAAATCCCTTTTATAAACTCCCTCATGGGGTTTTTGAAAATCCAGAAAAACAGTTTAAGGCCTCATGCACACGACCGCGGATCCGCAAAAAAAGGAAGGCGCCCGTGTTGCCTTCCGCAATTTGCAGAACGGAACGCCGGCAATATAAATGCCTATTCTTGTCTGCAAAGCGCGGACAAGAATAGGACATGTTATATTTTTTTAACGGAGCCACGGATGCGGGCAGCACACAGAGTGCTGTCCGCATCTTTTGCGGCCCCATTGAAGTTAATGGGTCCGCATCCGAGCCGCCAAAACGGCGGCTCGGATGCGAACCCAAACAACGGTCGTGTGCATGAGGCCTAAAATGTAGGTTCAGTTGTGAAGAACATGTTCTTATACAGTAGAGAACTGCATCAATCCTCCAAAATCCAATATGAGAAGAAGGATCCATTAGTAGAGCATTTGTGTTCCCTGATGCAGTCAGTTTACTGTCTGTATTAGTCTGTATTCTGACAATGAAGCGGCAGATACAATCTGTCATAAAACAGCCTGTGTCTGATGACGGGATGACTGCTTCTATTCATAAAAAAGAGCAACAATAGAAGGGTATTAGAGAATTCCTATAGGCACAGTTAATTAAGGACTGTCTAGTTTCATCTCAACTTCTATAATGTAATAATATTACAGGTTAGGGTGGGTTCACATCTGCGTTCTGGATTTTGTTATGGCTTTCCGTTATGACATGGTTATAATGGAAAATAACGGAATCTATAATACGGAAGTCAAAATGGAAGCCTTTAGAGGCATTCCGTTTTGATCCGTCTTAATAGAAGTCTATGGGAATCATAACGGATCCGTCCGGGTCCCGTTATGCAAGACGGAAAACAAAGTCCTGTCGACAGGACTTTTTTCTCTGTTCTGCATAACGGAAACCAGGTGGATCCATTATGCTTCCCCATAGACTTCTATTAAGACAGAAAGCAAAATGGAATGTCTTTTAAAGGCTTCCGTTTTGCATTCTGTCATAATGCAAGTCTACGGGCAGCATAACGGATCCGTCCTTCCGTCTTATGGATTCCGTTATTTTCCGCTATAACCATTTTCTAACGGAAAGCCATAACGGAATCCAGAACGCAGATGTGAACCCACCCTTATAGTTACTAGATTTCTGGAGAAGGGTCATTGATCCATTGAGTTATTCTGACTGCCTGAGTGGAGTCGGGAAGGAATTTTTTCCACCAACATGAGGAAAATTGGCCTCCACCACATTAGGTTTTTTTGCATTCCTCTGGATCAGCTGCCTTACATCTGGCGACATTAGAGGCAGAGCTTGTTAAGAGCTCATTTGCATTCATTTCTTCCCAGAATTCCAGAGGAGCATGTATGGCCTATAAGTCTCCTCACGCCAACTAAGGCGCTCTTTTACCAAGGAACGATAGTACCCCCCAAATACTGACTTAGGCCTCTCTCCCAGTTAAGCCAGTACTACTCTCTGCTCTGCACTGATGAGGGGCAATCACCCTGAAACTGCTGTTTGCAGATAAGGTGCTGGCTTATTTAATATCGGAGTCATGTCTCTAGTCCCATTTAAAGAGTCAAACATTGACTTATAGGATAGCTGCCCTACGTCTGGTGGCAATAGAGGAAGAGCTTTTTAAGAGCTAATTTGCATCCCTTTCTTCCCTGAATTCCAGAGAAGCATGTATGGCCTATAAGTCTTCTCATGCAGGATAACAGGCTGAACTGGGTGGACGTATGTCTTTTTTTCAGCCATAAACTATGTGATGATGAAATTCCTACAAAATTGGGCAGATATACCAATCATATTTGAATACAAATATAATTTTTTTTTGAAAATACAGCAATCGGATTAAAAATGAATCTCACAATAGAGAAAAAATTGGCATACCCAAGAAGGAGGGGATAAAGTGACATACCAAACAATGAATCACAATATAAAATAACTAAAGGGCAGTGCCAGTGACCAAAAATATAAATGTGTAATGCCAAATACTACCACATCAAGTCCATAATTTGACCTAAACTGCTAAGTGCTATTATTGACAGATGTATATATCATTTATTTAAAGAACAGTATGTAATGTGTGAAAACCTGTGTCACTGTACTATGCCTTGAAGGGGTTGTCAGTGCTAATTAAAAATCTCTGACAGCCCACAATGTCTTAAAAATTGGTCGGTGACATGTATAATGACATGCTTGGATTGAGCACTTCACAGATGCAGCCAACCCCTGTCCTTGGCTGTAGACCGCTGAGGACAGTGATGGGCTGCAGTGGTCACATGCCGTAACCAGGCTCATTGCCACTGTGGTTTTAAAACAAACCGCTGTGGAAGTATTGTGTTTTTTATTTTAAGACATTGTAGGG